>NC_137325.1:142936748-143536748 GCF_965287045.1 Carcharhinus amblyrhynchos | reverse complement strand
CAAACTTGAAAATCGAATTGGAGGGGAATTTGGCCACATAGTATTAGCTATATAAGGAATATATATATAAGATAGTCACTAATAAATCCAATAGGAATTCAAGAGAAGTTTTTTTAACCCAGAGAATGATTAGAATGTGGAATTCTCAATCACAAGGAGTAGTTGACATGAATAGTGTAGATGCACTTAGGGGAAACTAGATAAGTATCTGATCAGGAAAGGAACAGTTGAGAGGATGAGATGAGGTAGTATGGAAGGAGGTGTGGAGCAGAAACTCTAGCAGAGTCGTTTGATCTGAGAGGACTCTTTTTTTGCTGTGACTTGTAAGTAAGGTACACAACCGTCATTGCCATCCTGTTGAGAATAGAGTCATTGTTCACAAGTGTTTTGTCCATGTCTCTGTGTGTAAAATGTTTCCTCCTTGTCCTTGGCAAAGTAAAATTGTAATGTTGTAGAATTGACTGGCTGGCTCATTTTTGCATTGGAGACAGTAGAGCAAAGGTTCGCTAAATAGGTTCCTTGAGTGAGAGGGATGTACTGTGAAAGGTTGAGTAAATAGGGCCTGTTCATTGGATTTTAGTAGAGTGAGAGATGACCTCGTTGAAACATACAAGGTTCGAAAGGGGCATCACAGGGTAGATACAAGTTGGGGAGTCTCAATCCTAAGGGCATAGCCTCAGGATATAGAGACATTTCTACACTCATTGTTGAGTTCATTCAAGGTTGCGATGGACAGATTTTTGCTCTCTGTGAACCAAGGCTATGGGTAATGTAAATAGAATTGAAGCAGATTATCAGCCATGATTGCATGGTGAAAGGAGGCTCAAGCACTATTTGGTCTATTCATGGTCCTAATTTTTACGTTCTTCATATTCCCTGCCTCCCCCTGACTTTATCAGCCTTCAGTTGACATTGTGCAACTTGATTTATTTCCAACCCACCAGTGAACTAGCATTGGGAAAAGTCCCAAACACATTTACGAGGATGGGGAAGTGGAAAATGAGCATGGAACAAATGTGAGGCCACATAAGCTGAGCTCAGCCTCTGGTCTTGCTCAAACCTTTTTCCAGGGTCTTATTCATTTCAAGAAGGGAGGAGAAACCGAGAACAATGTGTGTGTGGAGAAGTATTCTGTACCGTGCACACAGTGAATAAATCCTGAAAATTCACAGGAGACATGATTTGAACACACTGGCACATTTAGCTTTGTTGTATAATTGGATGCTTTCTTTGCTCGTTCCACTAGGAGTCAGTGCTGACTTAGATATGGAAATTAGTGGTACAGAATTCTGCCCTTCAGATAGCTGAGAAACTTCATCATTGATTTAACACTGCATGTATTATCAGAAAGGATCCTTATCAATATATAAATCATCTGCAATTCAGTTTGGTGTTTTTGACTTCATTACTGTTAGCCTGTTATCATCAGAGCAGAAGAAAATGTGATGATACAAAGGGGGATAAAAACATAAAATTTGAAGCAATAAAATGCAAATCACCTCACTCCATTTAGAGTCCATGCTCAGATACTATACCAGCTAATTAATGCCATTGGTGGCACAGTGATCTCCTCACAGAGCCACAGACCCCATTAGATTCTGGCCTTGGGTGTCTGTGAGGAGTTTGCATGTTCTCCCCGTGTCTGCGTGGGTGTCCTCAGGGCACTCCTGTTTCCTCCCACAGTCCAAAGATGTGCAGGGTAGGTTGATTGGCCATGCTAAACTGCCCCTTAGTGTCAGGGAATGTTGTAGGTTAGGTGGGTTAGACATAGTAAAATGTGTGGGGTTACAGTGCTAGGATGGGGGTTGGACCTGGGTCTCAGTAAAATGCTCTTTCAGAGAGTCAGTGCAGACTTGATGGCCTGAATAGCCTCCTGCACTGTGGGAATTCTATGGTTTCAGCTCCTTAAAGGAAACATAAGTGTGTTTCTGGAACTAATGTCAAATAGCCAGCACAGACAGACATGAGCTAAATGTCCCCTTTCGTGCTGTAGGGTCTCCAACCCCCTGCAAAACTAGAAGTTAGGGCAGGTGCTTTAACTTTCTTAGTGTAAACCCTCAGTGTCCCCCTCAATCTGGCTCCCTTTTGAAAGTATTAACTGATAGCTGCTTTTGGGAGTGTAGTTTAAATGGATTTTATTTCATTTCTAACCCTGCACAAGGTTTGTGAATCTGATGGGAGAATGTAGTTTCAGTGCCTGATGGAAAGTGGAACGTTCGGATTCGATTTTGTGTTCCTTGTGTAAGTCTTTCAATCCAGTTAACCATAGGACCAGTCAGGGCATTAAAGCCAATGATGAAGCAGTGTGTTTTTATTAAAAAGGAATTTTTTTTGGACACTTTGCACTACTTCACAGCAGAACAGGTTAGCTAACCACTCCTCCAGATAGCAATGGGCTTATAATGCAGGACCCCCCGCCTCCTCTTTTTATATTGTGAAGCTAATTGTGTCAGCCACTGAGATCTAACATGTTTTGTCTGTGCCTCCTTTTAAAGTATGCAGATCCGGTGGCAGACTTGCTGGACCGTTGGGGTGTGTTCAGGGCCAGGTTATTCAGAGAATCATGCGTTTTCCACAGAGGAAACTATGTGAAAGATCTCAGTCGGCTAGGGAGAGAGTTGAGCAAGGTCATTATAGTGGACAACTCACCGGCATCCTACATCTTCCACCCTGAAAACGCAGTGAGTATTTCTTTCCACTCATAACCAAACACCTTACCTTTTTTAAGCAGCTCTTTGCTTTTTGGGGAGGGCTGAGTAACAATGCATTCTCCTTCAAACTATGTCAGCGGCTCAACAGGGTCACAGGAAAATTCTCTGGTCCCCCACCACCTCGTCGCAGGTCCAGAAGTGCATTTTTAACCACAGAACTCATTTCAGCCCGTTTTTACTACCTGGAGGTGAAACTTTGATTCAAATCGTGCCAGAATTCCACATTGGATCCCCAAAGTAGGTGGCTACACCAGAAATAGTTTCTCAGTGGACTTTGCTAATTATTTTAACTTGTTTAAAGTTTATTTATTAGTGTCACAAGTAGGTTACATTAACACTGCAATGAAGTTACTGTTTTCTCTCTGGAAACAGGATCTCTTTATTTGCTCTATCAAAATTGTTCATGATTTTAAACACTTCTTTCAAATCTTCTTTTAACCTTTTACAAAATTGTGCAGATATTTTTAATCGGTTTCATAAAACCATAGAACATTACAGCACAGAAACAGGCCTTTTGGCCCTTCTTGGCCGTGCTGAACCATTTTTCTGCCTAGTCCCACTGACCTGCACCTGGACCGCATACCCCCACACCCCTCTCATCCATGTACCTGTCCAAGCTTTCCTTAAATGTTAAAAGTGAGCCCGCATTCACCACTTCATCTGGCAGCTCAACTCTTATACTCGATACTTGATTTATAAAGGCCAATGTACCAAAAGCACTCTTTACGACCCTATCCACCTGTGACACCACTTTTAGGAAATTATGTATCTGTATTCCCGGATCCTTCTGTTCTACTGCACGTATCAGTGTCCTGCCATTTACCTTGTATGTTCTACCTTGGTTTGTCCTTCCAAAGTACAATACCTCACACTTGTCCACATTAAACTCCATCTGCCATTTTTCAGCCCATTTTTCTAGCTGGTCCAAATCCCTCTGCAAACTTTGAAAACCTTCCTCACTGTCCACTACACCTTCAATCTTTGTATCATCAGCAAATTTGCTTATCCAATTTACCACATCATCATCCAGATCATTGATATAGATGACAAACAACAATGGACCCAGCACTGATCCCTGTGACATACCACTAGTCACAGGCCTCCACTCAGAAGCAATCCTCCACTACCACCCGCTGGCTTCTTCTATTGAGCCAATGTCTAATCTAATTTACTACCTCTCCATGTATACCTAGTGACTGAACCTTCCTAACTAACCTCCTGTGCGGGACCTTGTCAGAGGCCTTACTGAAGTGAGTTAAGTCCCCTTAACCATCTCAACTCTTAGCACCAACTTTTTCTCCACGTAAGTGTAGCCTTTCTCTGTGCTGATTTTCTGGTTGTTATGCATAGAAAAGTTCACAATGCAGAAAGAAGCCATTCGATCTATCTGTCTGTTCTGGCCAAAGAAGATCAACCCAATCTGATCCCACCCTCTGGTTCTTGGCCCATAGATTACTGCACTTCCAGATTTGATTCCCAGCTTGGGTCACTGTGCGGAGTCTGCACCTTCTGCTCATGTCTGCATGGGTTTTCTCCAGGTGCTCCAGTTTCCTCCCACAGTCTTAAAGACCTGCTGGTTAGGTGCATTGGCCATGCTAAATTCTCCCTCAATATATCCAAAGACACCAGAGTGTGGCGACTGGAGGATTTTCACAGTAACTTCATTGCGTTTCTTCCTCTACCATCCTTTACACGGTCAGTTCCAGATCACATCATCTGATGGTGAAAAAAATTACTCCTCAACTCCCCTCTAATTCTTCTACCATTTTCTTTAAATCTACGCCCCTTGGTTATCGATTTCTCTGCTGACAGAAATAGGCCCTTCCAATCTACTCAATCCCTCAGAATTTTAAATGTCTCAGTTAAATCTCTGTCAAGCCTGTGTTTCAGGGAAAATATCCAAAGCCTGCCAATGTTTTCTCAAAGCTGAAATACTCCATTCCTGGCAAAGTCCACTGAAACTTCTCTGGTGTATTCTCATTCTCCCTGTAATGTGGTGATCAGAACTGTATACAATACTCTAGCTGTGGTATAACTTGTGTTTTACAAAATTCCACACAACTTTCGTGCCCTTACATTTTATGCTTTGATTATTGAAGCACAGCATACATTATCTCACCAGCCTGGCTTACAACCTTCAAGGTCTGTGGACATGCACTCCACTGAGATGCTGCTTTTCCTATAACTTCTCAATCTGACTCTTTATTAAGCATTTTTTCGGGCGGCACAGAGGCACCGTGGTTGGCCTCACATCGTGAGGGACCCAGGTTTGATTCCCAGCTTGGGTCACTGTCTTTGTGAAGTCTACATGGTCTCTCTGTGTCTGCGTGGGTTTCCTCCGGGTGCTCCAGTTTCCTCCAAAAGACGTGCTGTTTAGGTGCATCGACCATGCTGAGTTCTCCGTCAGTGTACCCGAACAGGCGCTGGATTGTGGCGACTGGAGGATTTTCACAACAATTTCACAACAACTTTTCACAGTAACAATAACAATAAGCCTATTTGTGACACTAATAAATAAACTTGAACTACCTAACACTTACGTGGAATTCCATTTTCCACTTCACTGCCCATCTGACCAGTTCATTGATATAAAACCACAGTTTTCCTCATTAATCTTTCATTTTGTGTGCATTTTATTGATCATAGGTATTCTGAGTTTGCAAAAATTGGTGTTAATTTGGTGAATTTAAATAATCCTGTTTAAAGAATTTAAGTGGAAGTCTCTGTCTTGCGATATAATCTGTTCGTAGGCTCAGCTGACGTACCTGCGAGCCAGCCTTTTTGTCCCTAACTCTGCAAATAAACATACAAACATATGGAATGAGAGCAGAGGTAGGCATTTTTCTCCTTGAGCCTGCTCTGCCTTCAATAAGACCATGGCTGATCTGTTTGTGTTACAATCAAACCTTCAGGTATGTGTCCAATTGCCAATTCAGTTTGCCTGTTGCAAATCAAAACAATGCTCTCAGGAGAGAAAAAAATGTTTCCCCTTTAGCTGTGCCAGTGTTATTGATTCTCAGAGCCTTGCTTAGTGACCCATTTGCCAGAAGAAACAGTTTCTTTTTACTCTCTGCCCTCATCTTTGTTGCCCACTGAGGAAAGGAGGAGGAGCATTATATCAATCTTGCTACTTTAAGCATGTCAAAGCTAAGTTTAAGGTTCCCCAAAGTTGATGGATGGGATTTTCACCCCAAAACCGGAAAATCCTGCCTGAGGTCAGTGGATCTTTGCATGGCCTGCCCCCACCCACTATGATTCCTGTGGAGGGCGGGACAGGAAAATTCTTCCTGATGTGTCTGGTGCTTTATACGTTAGACACACAAAGGAAATACAGACTTTGTTTTTGGCAGGGTTCTCTACCTTGGGAACTTGATCAAAGTGTTTTATTGGAAGACTAAGCTCTGATTTGTAAAAATTCATGAAAATGATTGAGTCACTCAATATATTAGGAAGACTGGTAGCAGTTATCGGCCATTCGGCCTCTCACGACTATTCTGTCTTATATTCAGATCATTGCAGATGTGTATTACAATTCCATCTATCCCTTCCAAGGCTTTTGGTCCTCTTAAGCATTTAATCTTCTAAACGCAAGGGAATACCAGCCTAGTTTATGTAATGTGCCCTCATAATTCAACTCTTTGTCCTAATATCATGCTGTTAAATCTGTGGTGCACCCACTCCAAGGCAAGTGGTGAAGTGATATGTCCAGAACTGAATATAGTATTTGGGTTTAGTCTAACCAGAGCTTCACACAAGTGGACAAGTTGTAACTCTGGCATTTTATTTTATTTGAAAACTCCTCTTGAGGCTCCTCCCCACCGTTTGTGAGTGAGTTTTTCACAGACCAATGCTGGTTTGTGCTGATTCAGTTAATTACACTGAGGAAGGATGGTCAAGGTGCTACATCCGGTCTCCACTTCTCAGGGCTAAGGTGATGAAGAAAAGAGGAAAGAAGCAGAGCTTCCTGATTGCCACTTGATGATAGCTGTTGGAACGTGGGTTGCTTTGTGCAGAATAGGATAGGGTTCAGCTGGAATGAGAGCCACATTGTGGCAGGAGAGCTAGCATCTGCAGCAAACAGGAGTCATTTCTTCAACACCTAGCAGGACTGGGTACATGGGAGCACCATCAGTTCCAACCTCTTAACGTGCTATTCTTAATTGGACATACATTGGCTAGTCTTTCACGGGGGGAAATCCTGATACTTCTCTGCTAACAACATTGTGGGAGAATATTACGCCACATGGACTGTAGAAGTTCTAGAAGGCACGTCACCATCACTATCTCAAGGGTAAATAGGGATGGACAGTAAATGTCAATGACTTCCTCATCTCAGGAATTAATTAAATCTAATTTGCTAAATGAATTGTCCGGAATATCAGCAATGTGCTAATCAAACTGTCTTCTCACTTTCTGTTCAAATAGGTGCCTGTGCAGTCCTGGTTCGATGATATGTCGGACACGGAGTTGTTTGATCTGATTCCATTCTTTGAAGGACTGAGTAAAGAAGAGGAGGTTTACACTGTGCTGCAGAATTTCCGCGGCAGGTAGCGATTGTGCTCCGGGCGTGTCCTTGCGGCAGATTCTTTACATTGTTCTTGCCCGATTTTTATTTCCCCCCTCCCTTCCACGGCCCTGCCATATCATCCCCATCCTCCCTACCCCACTAGCCCCATCCCTTTCCCTGTCGCAGCGTAGCATTTTGTTTTTGTAAAGAAAGGAAATCTTCCTTCAGTTTCCCATGCCTCACGCACCTGTGTTTGGATATGGACTGCAACTTTTGGAGGAGGAACAGGAGGAAAATATCTTCAGACAAGAAGCACTTCAATGGTCCTGCCATAAACTCACTATGGACAACAATGATTGACGTCCATGGAGCTTCCCGAAGCCTGACGTCAAAGTCACAAATGACCAGACTTCATTAAACAGAAGAACTCTCAGAGAAAACCACACATGTAGAAAACAAAACGGAAAATCCGCTATGGACTACAGTTTGAGTAGAAAACTTTTCCTTCTCTCTACCTACCAAAAACAAGTATTTGGGAAGTTCTGTGATATTTTAAGTATTTTTTTTCCTCTTTTTTGTTTATTCTTTTGGTTGTTGCTATGCAGACAGTCACACTGATCTACAGTAGCTGACCTGATTCTGTGATCTCTCTTTTGCAGAATGAAGTGCCTTTTTGAGAAAAAAAAGTTGATAATTTTAGATGAAAAAAAAGCAAAGTTAATTTTTTTGTACACTGCATATTCCAGAGATCTTTTATCTTTTAATGACTGTATGTTTTAAAACAAAAAAAGACAAAAATTGATCTTTATGAGCACTGTTATTTATGCTGAACACGTCGAATTATAAGTGCTGGGTACAAGTCTCCAGAGTCATTAAACTTTTAAATTTTATATCAATTGGCATGGTTCATGGACACCAAATTATGATTTTTAAGAAATTGCTATTTTAAATGTAGGGATGGTTTAGGGTTACTGATGTCTCACTTATAAGCAGCCATTGCAGTATGACTTGATAAGGGGCAGATTGGAAGCTGGAATTGTTATCAGAGCTACTAAGTACTCAGGTAATGATGTGGTGCTGCCTGATACTGTAATGAGTATTTTAATTTTCTTTCTTACCCCCACTCTCCGCACCTTCTCTTTCCTTTCTTCTTCTCCCTCTTTCATTCTGAATTGAATGCTGGGAAAGGTTTGCCAAAACACTCCTACCTCTGGAGCTGGAATGTCAGTTTATCTGCACCTTTCCACACGACTCAAACTGCAACAGGCCCAGGGGAGGGTGGGAGGGGTCAGTCATGTCTCATTTTGCTGAGGGGCTGGCATCAGACTGCTGTGTGCCTTAAGGATTGTCTAGCAATGTTCATCAGTGGCATGCACAGTGAAAGGAAGCATGTGCAGTGACAGAGGCCGGTTGAGTGGAGGGCAAGAGCATATTGCAAGCAAGGTGTAGAGTGGGGATTTTGAGGCTTTTAAGATGCGATCTTTGCAAACAACCTTGCTGTTGTTCTATGTTTATTTCAACCTTTAATTGCTCTCTTTAAGAAACAGTCATAATCTAAAACAAAAAGGCTGCAATGGTAATGCTTGGATTTGTATTGTGACCCTGTCTGTCCATGTGTATGTCGCCTCAAATGCTCTTCCTGATTCTAAACCTTATTAAGTGGCTTCCTTTCTCTCACTGTCTTTCGCTGGATGTTGGAATGTCTCATCTGAAAACTGCGTGTCTGACTTCACCACCTGTGAGTATTGAAGCAGTTTTTCAATAGTTTAAATTCTTGAATTTTCAAAAGATGAATGATTTTTATCTTTTCCTCCTTTCTTCCCTGTCTACGCATACCAAGTCTAATTTCCATTTAAAGGTAGCTCACTTGAGGACATGTGAGTGTTACTGATCCATAAACCTATTGTCGCCTCGAGAAACAAGAATATCTTGCTAGATTTTCACAGTGCGGACAGTGGGATTTCTTCTTCTTTGATTTCCAATGAGTGCCGATTGCGTGTCTGCGCATATATACCACAATGACCAAGATAGAAATTGTCTGCACTGTTGGGAGTGATGATGCCGGCGTTGGAGTGGAGTAAACACACTAAGAAGTTGTGAGACTTCTTACTGTTGGTAGTGGCCAGCCTGTAAATGTGACTCCATCTGTAGAAATACAGGATTCAGTTGTTGTTAGTGCAGGAGTGGAATGTTAGGGGCTGACCATGCCTTTCACAGTCAAGCCACTAACAAAAATGCTCGGCACATATGGAGAAGAAACACAATTAACATTTCAGATTGATGAGCATGAGCGCTAGCTTTATGAGGCAATTGCTTGAAGGTCCTTTTTGCCCTTGAGGCATTGGTTTGCTTGTTTCCCAGTGATGGATATCTGCTATCATTCTTATTGGTCAAGCAATGAGGTGGCAACCCTTGTTTTGTGGATTGTGTTTGTTGAAATGAGAGTCAGTAATGCAGGGGCGGTTGGAAATACTGCCAGGTTTACTGCCAAATGACACACTCTGGTAATGGGTATGAGTAGCAGAGAGGACAGGATGAAGTTGGGCAGTTATGTCATTGTAAACTGGGCGAGGCACCCGCTGTCTGGGGTGACCTGGGAAGAATACCCGCTTGAGGTAAGGAAGCAAGATGTTATGGGATGGCAGTGGGTGCTTTTATGCTTGGGGTCGAGGGGAGAGGATTGAATGCAGCACAGATAAAGGCAAAATACTGCGGATGCTGGAATTTGAAACAAAAATAGAAAATGCTGGAAAATCTCAACAGGTCTGATGGCATCCGTGCAGAGAGAATAGATGTGGAGATGCCGGCGTTGGACTGGGGTAAACACAGTAAGAGGTCTCACAACACCAGGTTAAAGTCCATCAGGTTTATTTGGTAGCAAAAGCCACTAGCTTTTGGAGCACTGGCTGCCCTTTTGTCACCTGATGAAGGAGCAGTGCTCCAAAAGCTAGTGGCTTTTGCTACCAAATAAATCTGTTGGACTTTAACCAGGTTTTGTGAGACTTCTTACAGGGAGAATAGAGCCAGCGTTTCGAGTCTGGATGACCCTTTTTCAGAGCTCTGACAAAGGGTCATCCAGACTCAAAATGTTGGCTCTATTCTCTCTCCATTCACTGCAGCACTGTGGGTTGTGGAATAAATGTGTCAGTTCTACAATCTCGGGTGATACCATTGAGGCAGCTTGCAGATGAAACTTATTGTATGCACTTCTTCCATTGTACAGTTGTTTTGCTAAAACTGTATTGGAATTCAAGGTTGCACTGTTTGCCAACTGCTATGTTTCTTTGGCGAGTGAAAGTCTTGAATAAGCCTCTTTTAATGGCAGATTTTATTTGCATAGCTGTTAAGTGGAATTGGTTTTCTGGTTATTGGCAGTAACTTTGAGTTTTGACAGCAGAAGGTTAGCTAATCCATTAGGTGAGAGGATAGTCTGTTCATTTTCATTTGGTATGTCCTCACAGCGCCAGGTCCCCCCCAGTGGGAAATCTTGCTCAGGTTTTCAGGCAGGGTGAATGGTTGGTGCTGGGGAATGCAGCTGTAAGACACAGTGTTTGAGATAAAGTAAGGAGGAGCTTCATGTTGCGTTCAGCCATGCATTGTAGAAGTGAATCCATCTCGACGCTGGATAGGAAAAGTCCCAGTCCACAATCTCCCTCGAAATGTGCAAATTCCATGAAAGCCTATGTATGCGCTCTTCCCATTGCTCACAATTGTGGGAATCCACCTTTAATAGATTAGTATCATAGAACACAGAAGGAATCCATTTAGTCTCTCATACCAGTGCTGGCTCTTTGACAAGAGTGATTCACTTAAACCTGCTCCTGCTGCACCCATACCCTTGTTAATTTTACCTTTCAATAAATGTATCTAATTAATTCCCTTTTGAAAGTTATTGTTGAACCTGCTGCCAGCATTCTTTCAGAAAGCACTTTCCAGATCATCAAAATCAACGTTTACAAAAAGATTCTCATGTACCTTTTGATTTCTTTTTGCCAATTTTTGCATCTCTATGTCCCCTCATTGCAGTGGTGGGAACAGTTCCTCCCAAGGCCTCTTATCAAAAGCGCTTATCATTTCTTGATCATCAGCTTCCCCAGAGTTTTGACTGAGCTTTTTGTTAATTGTACATCTGTCAGGTGGAGGCTGACTTTCAGGTCCTGCCTTGAATTAATTTGCATGCATTTCTCTGCTCCTTTAGCAGTATGTTCCTTCTGTCATTTTAAACTGGCTAACATCTTCAGCAAAAGGGAAGTCTGAAGAATATTTGTTCCATCTGAGCTTGATGCCTTCGATATTGGAATAGCTTGCTGGTTATCACAATTTGGCTAGGCTCCTGGTGAGGCAACTGGTTACTTGTGAAATTACAGCAGACACACACAGTGAGGGAGTAGCAAGGAGAATTAAATACCTGAGCAAAGTAGATTAAATATATGAGAGGGCAAATAGTTAGTTGAAGAGAATGACTTGGAGCAAGCCATGGAGACCTTGTATCAGCCATGATTGAATGGCAGAGTAGACGTGATGGGCTGAGTGGCCTCAATCTGCTCCCAGAGGGCAAAATAATTTGCTGTACACCTGAGCCACAGCTGATGAAAGTTGGTTAGAGCTTTGCTATAATTGGCAGTTGAGTGGAATGAAGGGCAATATCAGTCTGCAGCACTGAAGTAACCCAGTGTAGCTCTGACTAACCTTTGGGGACTGGCCAGTATTGTTCTGGGAAAGATACATGCCCAATAGGGACAAATTACCGAGTAAATCAAACAGACAAATCCAAGCTCCAAGCCAGTGTGAATGTGTTATCCATTTCACAAGGAATTAATGCTCATGAACTTCTCTGTAATTTATCCAGGAATATTGAGAGTGAAACTGCTCTTGCAATAATGAACCTCACCAATCCTGTCATTCAGATGTAATCATGGTTTTTCATTCTCGTTTCTGTTTCAGCAGATGCTGCTAAATTATGGTGTTAGTACTGGGAGCTTGACCCAGGGCTGTTTCAAACTTCCTCATGACTGTGTGCCTGCCTTTAAAAATGTGTTAACGATTCTATCACAAATCCTTTTGGGCGCAATCATTTTAGAGAAGAGGCCAGGCTGCAGAGTCACTGTCCAGTTTCTAATCCTTTTTGTATATATTTTAAAATGTTTCATTGTTATGGGATTGGCAAAGTGTAATTTCCCTTCTTTCAAAAAACCTAAAACTTTATTGTTTCTCCCCCCGTTGCAAATGTTTCTTCTTCCACAACCGAGTGTTGAGAGTGCTGTAACTTCACAACGTATTAATGTAACCAGAGAACATCTATTACTTTCCTTCTCAAGCACCTACCCCGACACCACAAAATAATAAGAATGGGTATGGAATTTATTCTTGTGTCACATTCGCAGTATATGCTAAGCTCCAAACACTTGGGCGGTTAATCGAACTTTATAGCATTAAGGAAAGGCAGTGTCTATAGCACTCCTCTATATGGTTTGATTTCGCTTCTTTTATTTTCTTAAGCGATAACTTGCTTTGTTCAAGAAACTAATCTTTGTTTCAAAATCTTTACTAGTATGTGGTATTGCGATCAGAACAAACCTGCTAACATTTTGTGTGTGTGTGTGTGTGTGTGTTGGCGGCATGGTTAGCATTGTTGTCTCACAGCATCAGGGACCCGGGTTCATTTCAGGTCATTGTCTGTGTGGAGTTTGCATGTTCTTCCTGTGTCTGCGTGGGTTTCCTCCTACAGTCCAAAGATGTGCGGGTTAGGTGGATTGGCCATGCTAAATCGATCCTAGTGTTAGGGAGATTAAGGTAAATATGTGGGGTTATGGGAATGGGGCCTGGGTGGGATTGTTGTTGGTGCAGACTCGATGGGCTGAACGGCCTCCTTCTGCACTGTAGGGATTCTATAATTCTATTCTGAGGGACTTTAAAAAAAAACCAACTGGGTCATTGTATTCTTTCCCCTCTGAAGCATCAGCACCGTGATGGTAATTTAAAGGTCCAAATATGCAATGACGGTTGGTTTGAAGGAAAGAGGGGGGGGGGCTGGGCGAGGGAGATGGGAGTACTGTGCCATGAGTGAGTGAACGAGTGAGTGTAACTTGCTATGCATTCATCCTATGAATCAATGTAAGAGGTGCAAACTCAGCCTAGCTAGCTAGACATTACTTTCTTTTTAAGAGAGTGTAGGTCACGTACGACTCCTTTTAATGTAGTCGTGTTCAGCTCAAACTAGTGAGTTTGTTACAGTCTTTCCATTTTTCTTCTTAAAAACTTGGCGGATAAATGAACCACATGCCTTAAGATCCAGTAAATGAATGTTCAACGCGATTTTTGTTGTCACACAAGTTGTATAAACTCTGTAAGGTGATATAAACGAACCATTTGTTTGCTTGAAGAGCAGGCGATTGTGCAGGAGACACAACCCCTGGACACACAATTGAGCATTCCATCAGTCTTTAATCCTGTAAAACTCTCGACTGTTCTAAAACCAGTGTTTGTAAATGGTCTGTTCTGTGCCTCTGATTCCAAAGGTGCTCCAAGGATGTTTGCCTTTTAAATGGTTGCTTGGGGGAGGGTGGGGAATGAGCAGTGAAAGAAATATAGCAAGGGAAACTATGCAAAACAAGCCGTCTGTCAAGGTCAGGGAAAATGGGTTCTTCCCTTGTTGCATCTCTCAACCCTTTTGTCATTGTATCATTTCCCTGCTTACTCCCAACCGTACAAAAAAGCATCAGAGAGAGGGGTGGGAAGTGACGCGTTTGTTTTTCATAGTTTCAATGTGGTTCCAGAGTTGGTGACACTTTTCCACTTTGATCAGCAATACTTGAGAAACACTATAAAGTTTAAGAGGGAAAGAAACAGAAATGGTTGTTACTGTCAGTTACTGAATAATCTGTTTCTTTACTTTCACCAATAAAATAAACTTTTAAACAACTGTCGTACAGCAAGTATTTTTCTACTTTGCAGCAGCCATTCCTGGCACGGCAAAGCCAGGAAGCTGTTGCCTGGTCATCACTATTCACCAGTGTAACTGAAGGTATAGTGGTGTTTGATGATGAAGCTTTCTTGAAAACTGAGTTTGTTTTAATGAGCAAATCTATTAAAAGCTGACCTGCTTTCTACTTCAAAAGCCTGCCACTTCAAAGGGATCTTTTTTCTCCCTCCCCTGTTAACGGCAGTTATTAGACAGGTCTGTGAGTTCTGCCAGGCACTGGTTCAATGGTTGGTGAATTCCTGACGCTTGATATCAGCCTTGGAAAGTAGGCGAATTACAGCAGGAGGCCATTCAGCCCGTCATATCTGAAGGAGCAATTCAATTCATGCCATTCCCTACTTTCACCCTGTTGCCTTTCACATTCTTCCTTTTCAGATAATACTCCAATTTTCTCTTGAATGCCTCCATTGAACCTGCCCACAGTCTACAGAAGTGCATTCCAGATTAATGAAGAAGCCCTTGTATTGGATTTGGAGTAAAATAACTCTGAAACTAAATCATAACGGGCATACGGACTGTTCAGTGAAAGAAACTGAGAGGAAAAGATCACCCACAGAACTTGAGTACACATAAAATTGGGAGTCTGATAAAAGGCAAAAAAAATCCTGTGCTCGCTCTCTCTCACACATCTGGAGCTGTGAATGCAAATAAACATTGATGAAAATAGAATTAGGTTTGGCAACAATGCCGCTGCTATAAAATGGGCATGCAAATAGCTACACTTATTTCTTAAACTGTTGTCTTAATCTTAAAGTCACCATATGTTAATGGAGAAAAGGTCCAGCTGTGTTGGAAATGATGACTATTCATTGCTATTCATATTTCAGTTCAGGATCTACTGTGGGATCTTCCCTGCTTTAGATGGTTCAGATTTCATCATTGGCGAGCTCAAAGTTAATATTTCCATTTCATAACTGTGGTGTGAACATGTGGATCCATTAATAATAGTGACAAATGTGTAACTCTTGGCTTGAAATTGGTCCAGACTTCTCCATGGTGGCTTGGAATCATAGATTAATAGAATCATACAGCACCAAAGGATGCTATTCCCCCCTTCCCGTGCCAGCTCTTTGAAAGAGCTAGCCAATGACTCAAACTCCCCCTTCCTTTTCTCCATAAGCCAACAAATAATTTCCTTTCAGGTTTCCAGTTCCCTTTTGAAAGTCACAGAGTTTACTCCCTCTGGCCTTTCAGGCTGTGCATTCCAGATCACTGCGTCTGAAAAGTTATCCTCACCTCTCGTCTGGTCTTTTTGCCGATTGTTAAATCTGAACCCCCTTGTTACCGGCCCTCCTACCAGAGGAATCAATCCTTATTTACTTAGCCAAAGCCCTTCATGATTTTTGAACTCCTTTATCAATCTCCTTAGTCTGAGGGCAGCAACTCCAGTTTTTCCAGACTCCCCCATAAATGAAATTGCTCATCCCTGGTACCATTCTGGTAAATGTCTGCACCCCTCCCCAAGGCCTTGGCACGCTTCCTTAAAGTGTTATGTTAAGAATTGAACATAGTATTCCCAATGAGGCCTATTCAGTAAAGATAGACCAGAGCTATTGTGCTCTATCCCTAGTTATAAAAGCAGCAATCCCATATGTAGACGTGTTTGAGATCAGGATGCAGTATGTTTGGTGCTGAATCCACCATTACATGAAGTAGTGCATATTGGTGCTTCAACATAATGCTCTGCCCTTGTTCTATATTTTCAACCTGTGAAATATCTCTTCTTTTTAAGGAGGAGTTCAAGTAGTGAGTGGGAATTGGAGGAAGAGTGAGGCAATGTAATTGTGTGTGTGACTGAAGAAGTGACTAGCCAGAAGTAGGGTTGCCAATCCTCCAGATTTGCCCTGGAGCCTCCACAAGCTGAAGATTGATCTCCAGGATGCTGCGAGCAAAACCCAGAAGAAAAATAATAGGGGCAATTTTTATAAAAGTGTTTTTAAATAAAAAATTCTTTGAACTCTAAAGTTTACCTCATTTTTTTTTAAAAAACCTTGAGGTGGGGGAAGAAAAACGGGTTGACTGCTGGTTAAGGATGATCTAATTGGATTAGGGAATATTCACTTCCTAGTTGGCTGTAGTAGGAAGGTGTACACAATGAATAGAGAACAGGTTGAACCACCCATGGTTCAGAAGTGTGGGGGTGGGACAGTTGAAGATAACGTGGTGATGCCTCCAACATTGTGTCTAAGCAACGTTGGTGACTTAAATCCAGAGAGAGGAGAGAATGCACAGGAAATGTGAGCAGGAAGAACAGGTGTAGGGCGGTAAGAGGTGACAGAGTTCAAGGTGTTACATCATGGCTGTATTCAAGGGGGCAATCACCAATTGCCAGTTGAGTGAGATGTCTTGGGATAGAGTGTACGAAATGTAAGTTGTGAATGAGATGAAATTCAAGTGACTAGTGGAAACATCGCCAGTGGCAAACCGGAAGGTGCCAGAAACGTGGGGGTGTGGCCATAATCTTAAGGCTTGGGCCCCACACAATTGAGCAGATAATCAGATGAGTTCATAAAGTGGCTCATTTATGTCTGTTAGAAGGATAAGCGATAAGAAATGGCAAAGACAAGAATCACTTGTAGTAGTTTATAGGGCCCCTGACAGTAATGAACCCCATGGTCAAGGGATTGAATTTCTCATTTAAATTTGAAGGAGGTAAGAGTGGATAAAAGACTAGTGTTTTAAACTTAAAGGGCAGTAATGAGAGACAACAGGGAAATTAGGTTAAGGAATAGATGAGTTGAGATGCAGAGGCAAACAGTTAAGGAGATATTTTGAAGCACTCCAGATATATCCTAGTGATAAAGAAATGCTCTGTGGGAAGGATGCTAGCTATGGAAATTAAAGGTTTCAAATTAAAAGAAAAAGTGTATAATTCCATGAGGATTAGTGGTAGGTCCGAAGATTGGACAAAATAATTAATTAATTAAGAAGAGACAAATTAGAACATCAGAAAAATAGCTAGAAATATTTAAAAAACCCTGAATTTTCACCATGGCGGAGAACCTTTCCATTATAGTGAAAATGGTGAATGAGTCCAGACTTCCTAAGTACTCCTGAACATGGCACTTCCTATTGTTGCAAGTGCGGAACAGGAGTCAGGCCAGTGATTGCACACATGTTATTTATAGAAGCAGCCAACTATTTATCAGCTTCCTTCACTGAAGAGAGATTTTGGTAGGTCAGGAGTGTGAAACCTGACATCTGCCAATAAGCTAGTCAAGAACTGGTTTGAAGTGGTGGATTAATTTGATAGCTTTGAGAATAGTCCTAGGACACATTTCAGATAGGTAAGGTAGGAACTTTGGGACTGTTAAACATTGACATGATTGTACAATGCATAAACACACGGGAACTGTACAGAAGTGTCAGAGCTGTCAATGAATTGTCAAAGTTATTAACTGTCAAAGCTTTCAATGAACGTTTAAAAAGCTGTCAAAGAACTGTGAAAACTTATTGGAACTGTCAAAACGTGTTGAAACTGTCAAAGCTGTTGAGAGATTTAACTCTGCTGGGCTTTAAATTTAAACAAGTTTTTTTTAAAAAAAAGTGGAGCTTAGTACTTCATTCTGGCTGTTGACGTCAGCCTGAGGTGGTCATTATGTGATTTGTGCTACTTGACTGATTTTGCAACCTAACATTATCACAATGGGGTGCCTTTTGAGTGACAGTTTGATTGACAGCTCCAAGTAGTTATAGAATAGAAATGTTTGGTTTTTGTAAGAAAATTTTTGTAAGAAAGGATTTTTTTTGTTAGATTAAATATTTGAGCATAATGTTTGTTTTGATAAGATATTAGTTGAAGGAATTTCAGTGTATTGAATGCTTTTTTTTATCAATGAGATTTAAAACCGTGATGTCATCAATTGAGCTATAACTTTATTTTATGTCATCTGTGGTTTGCCCATGTGGGTTGATGTGGAGTTAAAAGTAAGGGGAAAAAGGTGGTGGGCAGGGAGCATGAGTTGGCACTAAATTGGTATGGGGTGCTATGTGGATGAGTGGGGTATGGGTTGGTTGGGGTGTACAGGGAGCCATGTGGGGGTGGCTAGAGGGGCAGAGGGTAACATGAATGAATTAGGTGCCATTGGAGGTGAGTAGAAGAGCACAAATGGGATGAGAAGCCTTGGGGTGCATGATGTTTCATAGAATCCCTACAGTGCAGAAGGAGGCCATTAGGTCCATGGAGTCTGCACCGACAACAATCCCACCCAGGTCCTATCCATTAACCCCACGTATTTAACCTGCTAATTCTGCTGACACTAAGGTCAGTTTAGCATGGCTGATTTACCTAACCTGGACTGTGGGAGGGAACCGGAGCACTCGGAGGGAAGACCAGGGGAGAAGGGCAGGTTAGAACCTCTGTGAGGCAGCATTCGGCATAGGTTGGTATGGATGGGCAAAGGAAGCAAGGGGTGAAAGCTGACAGGATGTTTCTTGTTCCAAGCAATGTTTTAAATATCTTCAGTAAAATTAATGCAGAGGCAGGCCTTCTGGTCAGCTCACTGCCGTACCTGGCAGCCTCTGCATTTATCCCAAGAGGGATGAACTCAACTTCTAACCCAAGAACTCTCTCCCCCAAACAAAAATCCAAAGTATTGGACCTCTTGTGAAGCCTGGAAATGTTCTCTCAAAAGTCCAGCCCCAAGAGTTTCTACAGATATATAAAATGAAAAATAAACTAAGGCTCTTGGGAATCAGTAGTGGAAAAAAAGGAAATGGCAGATGAACAGCTATTTTGCATCTGTCTATAGAGCACATAAATAACACCCCAGAAATAATAAATTTAGATTGAAAGGGTGGGAGAAGCTTAAAGCAACCAGGGAAAGGGTACTGAGAAAATCATTGGAACTAAAGAATGACAAGTCCTCAGACCCTTTATTCATTTGTGAGAAATGGGTGTTGCTGGTTGACCAGCATTTGTTGCCCATCCCTTGTTGCCCTTGAACTGAGTGTCTTGCTTGGTCATTTCAGAAATCAGTTGAGAGTCAACCACATTGCTGTGGCTCTGGAGTCACATGTAGGCCAGACCAGGTAAGGATGACAGATTTCCTTTCCTAAAGCACATTAGTGAACCAGATGGGTTTTTCCAACCATTGACAATGGTTTCATGGTCATCAGTGTGCATGTGTGCGAGAGCATGTATGTATGCAAGATATATTTTATTGAATTCCAGATATATTTTACTGAATTCAAATGCCGCCCCCCAACTTTATTTTTGCTCAGCAAAAGTAAAGCCATGTCAGGCTAATAAATTGATCATTTTTTTAAAAAAAAAGCTAATTAATAAAGATGACCATATCAGTGTGAAAGGGTCACATTGTGTTTGTCTGGTTTGCTCCCAGTCTAAGGGTGCTTACCCCTCACCCTCACCCTCACCCTCACCCACACCCACTGTGTGAGTTGGTGCGTGTATGTGTGTGTGTGGGGGGGTGGTGATGGTGGTGGTGATGAGGACTGAGTGTGAACCTTGAGACTGGGTATGAGCCAGACACATTTTCAGAGACACTCGCTCTGTGTGTGTGTGTATGTATGTATACGCACACACACTCACTTCCACACATACATGCTCGCTCTCACACGTACACACATGCTTACATACATACTTGCACTCACACATGCTCACACTCTCATATACACACATGCTCGCACTCATACACGCTCGCGCACGCGCTCGCTCTCTCGTGCGCACACGTGAGATTCACCTGCCTCACCAGCAACTTAGAAGTGTGAGGATCAGGGCACTCTCATACACGCATGCTTGCACTCACGTACATACGCGCACGAGCTCGCCCTCTCGCACATACGCGCACGAGCTCGCCCTCTCGCGCACGCGCGCACAAGCTCGCACGCGCTCGCACACGAGCTCGCCCTCGCGTGCACGAGCTCGCCCTCGCGCGCACGCTCCCGCGCACTGAAAGAATCAGAAGAACAGAAGTAGGCCATTCAGCCCATCATGCCTGTTCCGTCATTCCATGTGATTTTTTTTCTTTCAAACAGTGAACTCAGGCCTAGTCAACAATCGTGCCATCTCAGGAATTAATCTGCTACTGCCCCTATCTTGACACAAATAATGGTATGGTACTTCACAGGTGTGCCCTGTAAAACATCCTCTTGTACTCAAATATTATTTTTAATTTATTCAGGGGATGTGGGCTAAGTCAGCATTCATTCCTCCTTGAGCTGAGTGGTTTCACGGTCATTTCAGAGTCAAACCCAGCCAGACCAGGTAAGATAGTTTCATGTAAATCCAGGTGTTTTATTGAATTCAAATTTAACCATCTGCCATGGGGATTTTACCCTGGGATGGTGGATTACTAGTGCAGTGGCAATACCAGTATATGTCTGCCTTTCTCGCAGTGAAGGCCAACATACCGTTTGCCTCCCTATCTGCTTATTGCACCTACGTGCTTGTTTTCAGTGACTGGTGTACAGGGACATTCGAGTCACTTTGTACATCAACATTTCCTAGACTATCGCTGTCTAAAGAATATTCTGCCATTCTGTTTTTCCTACCAAAGTGGATAACTTCACACATGGCACTGCATCTACCATGTGTTTGCCCACTCATTCAACATCTCTAAAGTTGCCTTGAAGCTTCTTTACTTCCACCTCACCAGTCTTAATTCCACCTAGTTTTATATTGTAAGCAAAGTTGAAAATATTACATTGGGTTCACTTATCCCAATAGTTGATATACATTGAAAATCTGGGCTCCAAGCACTGATGCCTGTGGTAGCCCACTGGCCACTGTCTTCCAGACCCATTTATTCCTACTGTTTGTCTAAGATTTCCCCAGATAAAGGCCAATGATGGGTGGGAAAAACAGCACTGAAGCAGCCAATGGCAATGGCAGCTTTCTCCGCCATACGGTGTGGCACCTTGAAACAAACAGGGCAATCGTAGGTTCATCAATGTAACACCGGTGAGTTGCCCTCTGATTCACCTGCCTCACCAGCAACTTAGAAGTGTGAGGATCAGGGCATCATTTTGAATGGTCACCCCAGCATGGAGCGAGCAAATTGGTTAACCCTGGAACTACCAACAGCCTCGCTGGCACAACCTGGACATACCCCTGGTACTGGAGGGGAGAGCCTAAAAACCAAGTTCAAGGTCTATTGAACAATCGTCCACACTTCTCGAAGTGAGTGAAACCTGGAGCAATACACCAAGAAAATCAATCGCTACCACCTTT
This sequence comes from Carcharhinus amblyrhynchos, assembly GCF_965287045.1. Taxonomy (NCBI): domain Eukaryota; kingdom Metazoa; phylum Chordata; class Chondrichthyes; order Carcharhiniformes; family Carcharhinidae; genus Carcharhinus; species Carcharhinus amblyrhynchos. The sequence goes on along the minus strand of NC_137325.1, from coordinate 143,515,356 downwards.
GCCGCTTCTGCCGGTTCCTCAATATCAAGTGGGAAGACAAAGTGCCAGATACAGAGGTCTGTGGGAAAACTGGCATGGTCAGCATCTTCACAACATTACCACAAAACCTACTCCAGTGGGTTGGACATGTCACCAGAATGCTTGACAACCGACACAACGTAATCATCTCACGTGATCTGTAGACTGCAGCATGTTCCAGTGGCGGTCAGAGGAAAAGCTTCAAAGATACCTGAAAACCTCCCTCAAGGACTTTAGAATTGGTACTATATCATGGGAGACCCTTCGCCCAGAATCATGCAGCCTGGAGGGAGGGCAATTGCCAAAGACACATCAGCAAACCAGGAGGAACATATAGTGTCAGCATAAAACAAGTGCAAAGCTGGTTAAAAAAAGAAACCATGTGAACAGTACCCCAAGTACCTGCCAGCCTCATTATCCTGTCCTCACTGAAGTAGAACCTTTTGTGTTGAGATAGGACTTACCAGCCATAACCACAGTCCGCACAACCCAACACCTGGATGAGAAATGAAGATGGTTTTTTCTTCAATATTGAAGGACAAACGATGATAATGATGACATAGGTTATGTGCCTCTCTAATTTCTTATTTGATGCCATCCCTTACCTTAGCCACTACAGTTTTGGAGGTCGGTTGACAACTCCTGCTCATGTTTTCCACCCCTTGTTGCTTCTGAACTCCATCCAGACTGATTCTACATCTAGATTTTCTGAGTCAATATCCCCCCACACTAATGCACTGATTTCATCCTTAACTAATAGTACCAGCCTTCCTCCTTTTCCTTGTGGCCTGACCTTCCTAAGTATCAAATACGCTTAACTTCCACCCTTGGTTACCCTGCAGCCGAGTCTGCGTACTTGCACTCATATTGTATCTTTTTACAACTGATTGTGCTGTAAATGTATCTGCCTAATTGTATGGTGGGGTACAGTGACACAGTGGTTAGCACTGCTACCTCACAGCGCCAGGGACTCAGGTTCGATTCCTGGCTTGGGTGACTGTCTGTGCGAGTCTGCATGTTCTCCCCATGCCTGCATGGGTTTCCTCTGGGTGCTCTGGTTTCCCCTCTCAGTCCAATGGTTAGGTGCATTGGCCATGCTAAATTCTCCCTCAGTCCACCCGAATAGGCACAGGAGTGTGGCAACTAGAGGATTTTTAACACTGCAATGAAGTTAGTGTAATGTAAGCCTTACTTGTGACACTAATAAATGAACTAAACTAAAACTGAACTAAATGCTCCGTGTATTCAGATGAAGTACCTTTAGATTTGTCTTTTTAACATTTTTACAATCTTATTTTGTACTGTGGTTCTATTTGCTGCTTCTCTTTCCTCTTTCTGTTTTCTGATTTTTTTTGTCTTTGTTTTGCTCTCTAGTGCCTCCTTGTTGAGGTTCCCATCTGCCCAACAGCACAAGCAAATACCCCTGTGGGGATATTGGTCCCGGTCTGGCTGGGGTACAACCCATCTGACTGACTTGTACAGATTCCATCTTCCCCAGAATTGTTCCCAGCGCCTCAGGAATCCAAATCTCTCCCTCCCGCACCATCTCTCCAGCCATGTGTTCATCTGGTCTATGCTCCTATTCCTGCTCTCACTAGCATGCAGCACAGGGAGTAATCCTGAGGTTACTACTTTGGAGGTCCTGCCTTTTAATTTTTTTGCTTTGCTCTGTTTAGTTTGCTCTTGCCCTCAGAACCTCATTCCTCTTATTTATGTCGTTGTAGTCACCACAATCTCTGACTGTTCACCGTCCCCTGCAGAATGCCGTGCACAGAATACAGAACACAGCTGATGTTCCTGACCCAGCATCGGGGAGGCAGTGTATCATCCTGGAGTCACGTCTGCGGGCACAAAGACGTCTATCTGTTTCCCTTGCGATAGAACGCCCAATCATTATTGTTCTTCCCCTGTCCCGCCTCCCTGTCCTCCCATGTGCACCTAAGCTGCTGGGGGTGCCATAGGCTCTGGTCTTGCTTCATTCCTCTAACAAACCATCTCCCTCATCTTCCACATGACCAGGCTACCCTGCTGTGACTTTGCCTTAAAGCATTCCCTTTTACGCTTATTTCCTCTAGTTGAAAGAATATTAAATATACAAAGAACTTTACCTTACTTATAGAATCATAGAATCATACGGTGCAGAAGGAGGCCATTCGGCCCAGCGAGTCTGCACTAATGACAATCCCACCCAGGCCCTATCCCATAACACCATGCATTTACCCTGACACTAAGGGGCAATTTAACATGGCTCAAACTGCATATCTTTGGATTCTGGGAGGAAACTGGAGCACATGGAGGAAACCCATGCAGATTCGGGGTGAACATGCAAACTCCACACAGACAGTGACCCAAGCCGAGAATCGAACCCGGGTCTGTGGCACAATGAGGTAGCAGTGCGCCTCATTGTGCCACGTGCCACCATTTAAGTAGTGCTTGTTCTTTAAGCACTACCTAAACTAAAGACTAAATAAAGTTCATTAGTCACAAGTAGGCTTACATTAACATTGCAATGAAGTTACTGTGAAAAGTTCTGACCAATTTTTACTCTAAAGGCTGTGCAGCAGTAATGCTCGCTTGGCCCTATTTTCCAGTACTGCCGCTTGTGCTGGCTCCCGATCTCCCTTATGAGATCACTTCCTGGGTGCTTTTGAAAACCAGCCCCTCTCGAGCCGTTACTTTTGTTAATGTGCTTGCTCCTCTAAGTGCTTTTGACTGCCTGTCTCAGGCCTCTCGCTCACTGCTCCTCCCACACTCTACAATGTGCCGTGAGGTGGATTAGCCATGGGAAATATGAGGGTTTATGACGATCAAATGGGCCTGGGTAAGATGCTTTTTGGTGCAGACGCACTGGGCCAAATGGCCTCTTTCAGCACTACAGTGATTCTATGGGTGCTGTTGACTGCCTGTCCAAAGGTTATCCTCTCGCACTCTCCTTGCTTTCTCACTGCTTCACTCTATCGCTCACGGTTTCTCATTCTCACTCACTCACTAACATTGTTTCATTCACAGACTCGCACGTTCTCACTCATGCCCTCTCACGCAGGTCCTCTCTCATTCGCCCTCTCGCCCCCTCTCTCGCTCTTACTCATGCTCTTACTCTCTGAGTCAGAGATTGGCAGATAGTTGAGACGTCTATTGAGGAGTATTTTGATGACAGCAATCATAACTCAGTAAGATTTGGAAAAGGATAAAGATGGACTAGTAATAAAGGTTCTAAACTGGGGAAGGCTAATTTTAATAAGAAAAGATAGAATCTGGAGTGGATTGGGAGCAGCTGCTTGTAGGAAAATTCACATCAGAGCAGTGGGAGTCATTCAAAAAGGAAAGATTTCAGAGCCAACATGTTCTTGTAAATGTGAAGGGTGGGGACAACAAGTCCAGAGAACCCTGGATGTCCAGGGATTTACAGCATTGCATAAGGAAAACAAAGGAGGCTTATGGCACTTAGAGGGGACTGAAAACAGTGAGTGCTCCCGAGGAGTATAGAAAGTGCAGGGGGCGGGGAGTACTTAAAAAATAAATTAGGAGAATGAAGGAGGGGGCATGGAGAAAACACAGGCAGGCAAAATAAAGAAAAATCCTGAAGTGTTTTATAAGAATATTAAGGGTAACCAGGGAAAAACAGCCCCATTAGGGACCAAAGTGGATTTGCAAGGTGAGATATTAGATGAGTATTTTACACTTGTGTTCAGTGTGGAGAAGGACAATGTAGTACAGAAAACAGGAAGAGTGGCTGTGATATAATTGAACAGATTAACATCGAGAGGGAGGTATTAGTGGTTTTAGCGAGTTTTTTTATTCACTTGTGGGACATTGGTGTTGCTGGCTGGACAGCATTTATTGCCCATCCCTAGTTGCCCTTGGAGGGCAGTTGAGAGTCAGTCACATTGCTGTGGTTCTGGAGTCACATGTAAACCAGGTAAGAATGGATAATTTCCTTCCCTGAAGGATATTAGTGAACCAGATGGGTTTTTCTGACAATCGACAATGGTTTCATGGTCATCAGTAGATTCTTAATTCCAGATATATTTTTACTGAATTCAAATTCCACCATCTGCCGTGGTGGGTTTTGAACCCGGGTACCCAGGACATTAGCCGAACCTCTGGCGATAATACCACTAGGCCATCGCCTCCCCATTTAGCAGGTTTAAAAGTGGATAAATCCCCAGGCCCAGATGAGGTGTATCCTGGGCTGCTTTGTGAGGCTAGGGAGGAGCTTGCAGGGAGTCTGACAGCCATTTCCAAATTACTGGGACAGGGTGAACCTCCACTTGGAGAGGCAAGGATTAATCAAGAATAGCGTTGCTTTATCAGGAGGAGATCATGTCTCTCAAATTTGAATTTTGAGGTGACTAGGTGTGCCGCTGGGGACATTGCAGGAGATGTAGCCTACATGGACTTCAGCAAGGCTTTTCACAATATCCCGCATGGGAAATTGATCAAGGTGGTAAGACCCCATGGGATATTGGGACAATTTGGTAAATTGGAACCGAAATTGGTTTAGTGCCAGGAGGCAGAGGGTGTTGGTTGAAGATTGTTTTTGTGACTAGAAGCCTGTGTTCCACATGGATCGGTGCTGGGGTCCCTTGCTGTTTGTACTGTACATTAATGATCCAGATGTGAATGTGGAGGATATGATCAGGTAGTTTGTAGATGACATGAAGATTGGTTGTGTGGTAAATAATGAAGAGGAAAGCCTTAGTTTACAGGGCAATATAGATGTGTGGCAAATGGAATTTAAGCCTGAAAAGTGTGAGGGTGGACCAGGGAATACACAATGACCAATAGAACTCTAGGAAGTACAGAGAACCAGAGGGATCTTGAGATGTTTGTCCAAAGATGCCTGAAGAGAGTGGGTAGGTAGATAAGGTGGTTAAGAAGGCATATGGGATACTTGCCTTTATTAGCCAAGGCATTGAATGCAAAATCAGGAAGGTTATGATGGAGCTTTATAAAACACTCATTAGATCACAGCTAGAGAACTGTGTGCAGTTGGCCATACTATAGGAAAACTGTGATTGCACTAGAGAGGATGCAGAGGAGATTTACCCGAATGTTGCCTGGGCTGGAATGTTTCAGCTATGAAGAGAGGCTGGTTAGTTCTTTAGAGCAGAGAAGACTGAGGGGATTGGATTTGAGGGAAGGGACAGCAGTTTGAGGAGATTTGCAGAAAAACTTTATCAACCAGAAGGTGGTGGAAATCTGGAACTCACTGCCTGAAAGGATGGTAGAGGCGGGAACCGTCAACATTTAAGAAACATTTAGATGAGCACTTGAAACATTTAGATGAGCATATAAGGCTACGGAATAGATAGGCATTTAATTGCCAATGCCAACACGATGGGCTGAAGGGCCTCTTTCTGTGCTGCAAAACTCTGAGAGTCTGTGACAATGACACGTGAAAGGTTACTTTACCAAATAGGAGCTCGTGGTGTAGGGGTAACATATTAGCGTGGATAAAATACTGGTTAGCTAGCAGGTAGCAGAGGATAGGCATCAGTGGGTCATTTTCAGGTTGGCATGCTTTAACAAATAGAGTTACATCCTGGGTTCAGTATTGGGGCCTCAACTATTTACAATCTATAACAATGACACTGATTGAAGGATAAATGTGTACTTGCTAATTAGGTGATGATGCAAAGATAGAGTAAGTCGTGAAGAGGCCATCAGGAATCTGCAAAGAGGAACGGGTGAAGTGAGTGGGTAATACTTACAGATGGAGCATCATGTGGAAAATGTCAACTTATTCACTTTAGCAGGAAGAATAGAAAAGCAGCATTTTGATTAGAGATCTCAGAACTTGGGAGTGCAGAGGGATCTGGGTGTCCCAGTACGTGAATCAGGAAAAATCAGTGTGCAGGTACAGCATATGATTAGGAAAGCACATGGAATGTTAATGTTTATTACAAAGGGAATGGAATATAAAAACAGGGAAGTTTTGCTACAGTTGTACAAGGTGTTGGTGAGACCTCATTTAGAAAACGATGTAGTTTTGTTCTTATGTAAGTAAGTATATAAATGTGTAAGAAACAGTTCACTGTGAGGTAGGAGTCTTATCTTACAAGGAAAGGTTGTACAGGCTGGGCCTTGCAGTTTAGAAGATTGTGAGATGATCCTATTGCAACATTTGAGATCTGGAGGGGATTTGGCAGGGTGGATGCTGAGAGGATGTTTGTTTTTGTGGGAGGGACGATAACAAAGTACACACAGTTTAAGAACAAACTTTCCACACTTCAGACGAGGAGAATGTTTTCTCTCTGAGATTTGTGATTTGTACCCTCTTCCCCAGAGAGTGCTGGAGGCAGGGTTGGTGAGTCATTTTATGGGAATTTGGGGAGAGGCACGGAAATGGAGTTGAGACCACAATCTGATCAGCCATGATCTTATTGAATGGTGCAGCAGGCTTGAGGGGCCCAATGGCCTACTCCTGCCATACATTCATATACAGGGAGCAACATGCTGTCAGCAAATGTTCAAACCTTGTGACTTTTATTGAATTATCTGGAAGTTTATAGTTTCCTTGTTGCCTTCTCCACGGCAATGCCTCAGCCAATCAGACTCCACTTGCCAATGAAGCTGGAGTGTTTCAGCTTGGAATAGAGGCTGGTTGGGCTGGGGTTGTTTTCCTCAGCAGAGAAGGCTGAGGGATCCTGATTGAGGAATATAGATAGAGTAGATAGGAAGGAACTTTCTCCCTTAGTAGAGAGGCCAATAACCAGGGGGCATAGATTTAAGGTAAGGAGCAGAAGACTTGGAGGACATTTGAGGACAGATTTTTTTTTATCCCAGAGGATAGTGGGAATCTGGAATCTCGCTGCCTGAAAGGGCGGTAGAGATGGGAATCCTCACAACATTTAAGAAGCATTTAGATGAGCACTTGAAACACCACAACATAGAAGGCTATGGACCAATGTCGGAAAATGGGATGAGAATAGATGGCTAGCACAGACATGATGGGCCGAAGGACTCCAACTTGACATTTTCCTCCTATAATATAAATTCTTGTGATTGTTTGAAATTTGGTATTCTTGTATTTGTCCTGATGAGTCCAAGATGAAAAACTTTGACAACATGTCTCTCTTTTCAGCAATATGCAAAAGCTTTGACTTCATTTCTTTAACCTCTTGGTTGCCAGATTGATTCGTTCTGAAGGCTTTGCTTTTGCAGTGGAAAAACCGGAACAGCTGATACAAAGGCAGCAGTGAAAGATGTTAAAACTCAGCACGTAGGCCAGGGAGGGATCAGAACACTTCCTCAGTATGCAGTGAGTGCTGCTGTAAAATTTGTAGATGTGGGTATTTAGCAAGGACTGCAATTGATGGTGACGGCTTCTGCAGTGGAATAGTCTGTCAAAGCTCATTCTCGCTGTCGAAACATCATGAACTGGAACATCTGGCAATAACTGGAAGGGAATTTAGTGTCCAGGTTTAACGGAGAGGGAAGAGATAGGATCTGTGGAAATACTTACTAATCCAGTGACAACTGATCTTAGGGTTACTCGGAGATCCGGGTTCAAATCCTGCCATGGCAGATGGTGGAATTTGAATTCAATAAAAAGTATCTGGAATTAAGAATCTACTGATGATCCTGAAACAATTGTCAATTGTTGTAAAAACCCATCTGGTTCACTAAGGTCCTTTAGGGAAGGAAATCTACCATCCTTACCTGGTCTGGCCTACATGTGACTCCACAGACACGGCAATGTGGTTGACTTTTAAATGTCCTCAAAGGTGGGCAATAAATTCTGGCCCAGCCAGTGAAGCCCAGATCCCATGAACAAATTTAAAAAAGAGAGATTTTTAGAAGTCTATTTATTAGCCTCAAGTCTGCTTACGTTAACACTCCAATTAAATTACTGTGAAAATCCCCAAATTGCCACACTCAGGCGCCTGTTCGGGTCAATACACCTAACCAGCACGTCTTTCAGACTGTTGGGGGAAACCGGACCACGGAGAGGAAACCCGTGCAGATAGGGGGAGAACGTGCATACTCCACACAGACAGTGACCCAAGCTGGGAATCGAACCCGGGTCCCTGATACTGTAAGGCAGCAGTGCTAACCCCAAGCCATCCCCGTCACATTGATTGCACATCATCATATCAAAACAAATCATTAACTGAAGCAAAGAAAGGCATTTAACAAGGTGGAGAAAGAATCAGGCCCATGTTGTATTGGAAAACTCATAAAAATGTGTTTTATTTTAACAAGCTTGTAAACTGGAACTGTTCAGTGGCAATATGGCATTAGTCAAATCTTTGGAAAAACTCATGTTGTAGCCCATGTGATTAATTTTATTCCAGCATAATTGCGCCAAAACACTTTTACCAGCAGTCAGTACCTTAAACAGAGCTGTGCGGTGATTAGTTTACATTTTATTTATTTAATGAAGGTGTTGTATTTGTTGTTCTTCCCTAATTGCTCCTTGAACTGAGTGACTTGCGAGGCAAGAGGCCATTTAAGGAGTCAGTCACTGTGACTTTGGAATGATCCAGCCCAGGTGAGGATGGCAGTGAACCAGATGGGTATTTACAATTGACTGTGGTTTCATTGTTGTCACTAGACTTTTCGGCCTGAATTCACTAGCCGTTCACCACCCACGGTGCCTCTGCCAGACGAAACGGAGAACTTAGCCAAACCTACGTTCACTGCAGCGGGACTGGAGAATCCCAACTGCGGGCGAGGTTGGAGAATTCCAGCTCTTAATTTCAAAGCTTTTATTGAATCGTAGAATCGCAGAATCCCTACAGTGCAGATTTGGTCTATCGAGTCTGTACCGAGCACAGTCCCACCCAGACCCTATTCCTGTACCCCACCTATTTACCCTGCTAATCCCCCTGACACTATGGTCAATTTAACATGGTCAGTCAACCTAACCTGCACATCTTTGGACTGCGGGTGGAAACTGGAGCACCTGGAAGAAACCCATGCAGACATGGGGAGATGGGTGTACATCTCTTTTAAAACTTGCCCCTTGCACCTGATTCTTCCATCCTGGGAAAAAGCTTCTGACTATCCACTCTTGTCCATGCCTCTCATAATCTTGTAGACTTCTATCAGGTTGCTCCTCAACCTCTGTCGTTCCAGTGAGAATGAACCAAATTTCACCAACTTCTCATAGCTAATGTCCTCCATACCATACAACCTGTACCTTCTCCAAAGCCTCCACATCCTTCTGGTAATTGAACACTATATCCCAAATGCGGCCTAACTAAGGTTCTATAAAGCTGCAACGTGACTTGCCAATTTTTAAACACAATGCCCTGGCTGATGAAGACAAGCATGCCGTGTGCCGCCTTGACTATCTTCTCCAGCTGTATTGCCACTTTGTGTCTTGTGTTACCTGTATACCCAGATCCCTCTGCCTGTCAGTACTATTAAGGGTTCTGAAGACAAAGAAAATAGGACAAGACTTATACTGTAATTGACCAAAATGTGTAAATTCCTCTCCAATTCGATTTTCAAGTTTGCTGACGACACCACCGTAGTGGGTCGGATCACAAACAATGATAAGACAGATTACAGGAATGAAATAGAGAATCTGGTGAACTGGCGCGGCAACAATAATCTCTCCCTCAACGTCAACAAAATGGAGGGGATTGTCATCGACTTCAAGAAGCGTAAAGGAGAACATGCCCCTATCTACATCAACGGGGATGAAGTAGAAAGGGTCGAGAGCTTCAAGTTCTTAGGTGTCCAGATCACCAACAACCTGTCCTGGTCCCCCCATGCTGACACTACAGTTAAGAAAGTCCACCAACAACTCCAGTCTCTCAAAAGACTAAGGAAATTTGGCATGTCAATTACAACTCTCACCAACATTTACAGATGCACTATAGAAAACATTTTTTCTAGTTGTACCACAGCTTGGTATGGTGCCTGCTCTGCTCAAGACACAAGGACTACAAAGGGTTGTGAACATAGCCCAGTCTATCAGGCAAGCCAGCCTCCCATCCATTGACTCTGTTTACACTTCCCACTGCCTCAGCAAAGCAGCCAGCGTAATCAAGGCCCCCACACACCCCTGACATTCTCTCTTCCACTTCCGCCAGGAAAAAGACACAAAAGTCAGGTCATGTACGAATTGACTCAAGAGCAGCTTCTTCACTGCTGCTTTCAGACTTTTGAATGGATCTGCTTTACATTAAGCTGATCTTTCTCTATATCTTAGTGATGACTGTAACACTACATTTTACATTTTCTTGTTTTCTTCTCTATGAATCGTATGCTTTGTCTGTATAGCATGCAAGAAACAATACTTTTCACTGTAAATAAATGTGACATTAATAAATTAAATCAAGTTAAATCATGGACAAAAGGACAAAGGGGATGTAAGGGCATTGACCTGAGTAGGAGAAAATGAAAATCGGAAAATAATTTAAATAGAGAGAGGTTGCAGAATGCTGCGATATGGAGAGACCTGGATATGACTGTGCATGAATCACAAAAAGTTAGCGGGTAAAACAAGTAATTAGAAAGGCAAATGGAGTGTTAGCCTTTATTGTAGGGGGAATGGAATATATATGTGGAGGACAATCTTGTTACAACTGTACAACGCACTGGTGAGACCACAGCTAGAACACTGTATACAGTATTGGTCTCCACATTCACAGATTCATTACTCTCCTGAGAGTAGTGTTCAGACCCCAATTGGTGTTATAACTGGACAGGAAGATCCCAGAATGAAAACCCAACTCAAAAGACCATAACTTTTACTTTTTTTTATATGAAACATGGAGGGAGAGAGTCACAGGATTACTAATTAATTTTAAAACATGAAAAAGAGTAAGAATGAAAAATGGATATATTCATCAAAAATGGATTATAATAATACTCCTTTACTTCCCTGCTTAGCTTAAATACATGCAAGTTTTGAGATTGACATGAATCACAAAGTACATTTGTAGCTACAATGGTCTCCGTAGCACAAGTCCCTTTTAAGCACACAGATTAGCTGTGGTCAAATACATACTCTGCTCTGAACTCAAGTTAGTGTCAATGGATTTTTCCTCAGAATCCCACCAGGTGATTGTCACATGAGAGTTTCCAGACTCCACTTCCAAAAGCACACTTTAAAATGTTCTCTCATCATTTTGCTTTCTCTGAGCTGGTTTGCATTTCAAAACCCACTCCAAGATTTTCAAATGAGAACATAAGAAATAGGAGCAGGAGTAGGCCATCTAGCCCTTCGAGCCTGCCCCGCCATTCAATAAGATCATGGCTGATCTGTCGTGGCTCAGTTCCACTTTCCCGCCCTCTCCCCATAACCCTTAATCCCCTCTCTTATCAAAAACCCATCAACCCGCGTCTTAAAAATATTTAGCGAGGCAGCCTCCACCACTTCAACGGGCAGAGAATTCCAGAGATTCACCACCCTTTGAGTGAAGAAGTTCCTCCTCAACTCCGTTCTAAACCGCCCCCCCCTTTATCTTGAGGCTGTGCCCCCCAGTCCTACTGTCTTTTTTGAGCGGGAAGAGTCTCTCCACCTCTATCCTATCCATCCCATTCATCATCTTATACGTCTCAATGAGATCTCCCCTCATTCTTCTAAACTCTAACGAGTACAAGCCTAGTTTATTCAGCCTCTCCTCATAGCTCAACCCCCTCAACTCCGGTATCAGCCTAGTAAACCTCCTCTGCACTCCCTCCAAGGCCAAAATATCTTTGCGCAGGTGCGGTGCCCAAAACTGCACACAGTACTCCAGCTGCGGCCTCACCAATGCCCTATACAGCTGCAGCAAGACCTCCCTACTTTTATATTCAATCCCCCTCGCTATGAAGGCCAGCATCCCATTCGCCTTCCTGACCACCTGCTGCACCTGCAAGCTGGGTTTTTGCGACTCATGCACAAGGACCCCAAGGTCCCTCTGCACCGTTGCCTGCTGCAGTTTTTCGCCACGTAAGTAATAATCCTTCCTACCATTATTCCTACCAAAGTGGACCACCTCCTTCTGCTCCACCATTGTCTATAAAATAATGAGGGGCATAAAGGATCTAGAGGGGCAATTTTTTCACGGAGAGGGTGTTGAGTGTCTGGAACAAGCTGCCGGAGGTAGTAGTAGAGATGGGTACAATTTTGTCTTTTAAAAAGCATTTAGACAGTTACATGGGTAAGATGGGTATAGAGGGATATTGGGACTAGCTTAGTGGTTAAAAACCAGACAGGCTGGGTTGAAGGGCCTGTTTCCATGCTGTAAACCTCTACAGCTTGATTAAGAGTGAATCCAGTTCAGTATTTATACCAACCCCTTTCTCTCGACTGACTTCTACTGTTATCCTCTGATATCCAGTTCATACTTTCTTCCCAATGACTTCAAAACTTGTCTCAGAGATTGTATTAAGACATCAAAACTTTAGAATTACTTTAGAAACCTTTTTTCACCAGCCAATTCATTCTCAGCTTTGTCTATGATGTCTAGAATTCTGTCTTCTGTTTCTAAGTTTCTAGAATCAAAAGTCCTTTAATTCCTCTCAGCTTGCTTTTAGCACATTCCTCCATTGTACAACATTTCCTGCTTTGAGCAGGGTTGAGAGATAATCCCTCTCCAGCCTCCTATCTCCAACTGCTCTGACTTCCAGTGGTATTATATAACCCATAATGAACATAGGAAATGTTCCAATTGAACAATACCCTTAAATGAAACCCTTGCCACAGGTTTAGCACAAAAAATACGAATGATCACGTGAGGGCGGGAATGTGGAACTGAGCCACGACAGATCAGCCATGATCTTATTGAATGGCGGGGCAGGCTCGAAGGGCTAGTTGGCCTACTCCTGCTCCTATTTCTTATTCTTATGATGCTGGAACTTAGTCCTTTGGATGCTGCAGTTCTCTTGATATACACGTGGACAAGATGAAGTCAGAACAGCTTCCCAAAACACCAGGGGGAGAGAAAGAGAGAGAGGTTCTGCCTACTAACTAGCAACCCACCAACAGCAAAACTTTCACTCCAGGAGACCTGCTCCCAGCTAGCCCGTGGAATCTATAATACTGGAGATAGATAGTTAGAGAGAGAGAGAGGGAGAAAACTTGCCTGCCACTTGACAACCAGGGCAGCTTCTGACTCTAAAACCAAAACGCAAAATGAACCTTTGGATTCTTCAGGGGAGGAACCACCTGACTTTGACTTGTCAGTCAATCCCAAACCACCCACCCCCCCCCAACCCACACACACACACACAATGCAAGGTCATAAAAGAAAGTACCTGAGGCTTTAAGTAAAAAGAAACAAAACTGCATTTAAGCCATTGAAGCAGCAATAAAAGGACTTCAAGCAGACAGCTCAGCAACAGTGAAACCAAAAGGCCTGCTTACAGCTGCAGAGAACATGATTTTTAAAAATTCTTATAGTTACACGAGCATCACATTCAGAAAGAATGTTTCCGATGGTGGGGGAGTCCAGCACTAGGGGCCGTAGTTTGAGGATCTGGGGTAAACTTCTTAGAACTGAGGCAAGGAGAAATGTCTTCACCCAGAGGGTGGTGAATGTGTGGAATTCACTCCCACAGAAAGTGGTTGAGACAAAAGGTCTGATTTCAAGAAGAAATTAGATATAGCTCGTGGGGCTAAAGGGTTCAAGGGATATGGAGGAGAGGGGATCAGGATACTAAATTCAGTGATCAGCCATGATTCTGGTTTCTGCTTCTAGTTTCTACATGCCTGTAGTCCAGAGTTCCCCAGGTCCTAGCCCAACAGGAATCACACTGATAACTGCATCCCCTCTGCCAGTTCCAGTTACCATTTGCTAACCCCTTCCTTAACACTCTCACGCCACCATCTCCCCCCTCCCCACACGCTCTGCTGGCAGTGGCACGTCAAAACATTCTCCCTTTGTGAAACGCCAAGTGCAGAGGCACAGAAACCGAGACAAGAGGGAGGGTGGCACGATGAAAGAGAACGGAAATGGTGGCCAAGTGGCAACCTGGGGGAAACGCAGTCCGAGTTGAACCTGGGAAAGGGAGGAGGCCCTTCCAGCCGGTTCTGCCACCCCGTTAGATCGCGCCTGACCAGCAGGTGTTGTCTGCCTCCTGTGTTGAATGAGGGAATACAGTGATTGAAGTCTGCTGACGAAGGGGTTCCGTCAGATGGTGTAGCCTGGCTGAAGAGACGGGTCAGTGAGAGGGGGGGGCAGTGACTGTGGAGAAGTCCATTAAACATTGGAACAGGAGTCTGCTTCACCATTCCAATGAGAATATTGCTGATCTGATGTGATAATCCTTAAGTCCACTTTTCCCACCCTATACCCATAACCATTGATTCCCTTACTGATTAAAAATCTGTATCTCAGCTGCACAGTGAGAAGTCTCACAGCACCAGGTTAGACTCCAACCGGTTTATTTGATTGTAATCCCACAAGTTTTCGGAAACGGTGTTCCTTCGTCAGGTGTGTGCCTGAGGAACACCGTTTCCAAAAGCTTGTGGGATTACTATCAAATAAACCGGTTGGAGTCTGACCTGGTGCTGTGAGACTTCTTACATTGTTTACCCCAGTCCAACACCGGCATCTCTACATCATCTCGGCTGCAATCAGTAAGGATAGGCTGGATATGAAATGGTTATCAGGTGTCACTGCCGCTTTTTGTTCCTGGTGTTGAGCTGCTGTAGTCACTGGTGGTCTTGGCAGCACATGCCAGCCCAGAGGTGATGTCATCAGCCTGCGTCTCCCAGAAGACTTGGCTCTCCGTGTCATGTCAACCAGCCTGCTCTTGTACCGTAGCTCGAGCTTCCTCGGTCCCCGAACTCTTGTCCTGCCTGATAAAGATTTACCAGCTGAAATGTTCATCTCAGGAAGGACCTCAAAACAGCTTTCACCATCTAGTCTTTAAGCCTCTCGATATCTCCCCACTTACTGACGGCCCCCAGGAAGATAGATCAGCTAAAACTATGGTGACATTTCCCCGATCACTTAATCTTCAGCAATTATGAAGAGCAAGGAAGGATCCCAGGCTCAGTGGCCCAGTAGTTAACGTTGCTGCCTCACAATGCCAGGGACCAAGGTTCGAATCCTGGCTTGGGTCACTATGTGGAGTCTGCACATTCTCCCCGTGTCTGCGTGGGTTTCCTCCGGGTGCTCCGGTTTCCTACCACAGCCCTAAGATGTGTCGGTTATGTGGTTTGGCCATGCTAAATTACCCCTTAGTGTCAAGGGGACTAGATAGGGTAAATGCATGGGGTTATGGGAATAGTGCCAGGGTGGGATTCTGGTCAGTGCAGGCTTGATGGGCAGAATGGCCTCCTTCTGCACTGTAGGGATTCTGTGTTCACCCTGACACATGTGATTCAGGAACAAATGGTCAACAAAAGTTGTCAGTGAAATTGAAAAGACAACATTAACTGAATGTAATATCGTGGCACTCGGCACTTGAACGATGAGCAATGCCACGGGAGATCCACATGTACTTGTTGTATTTACACATATTGAACCCCTCTCTATTGTGTTGAGCTGGATGGTTTTATTCTATGTCATTGGCTAAGGGTTCATTGTCTGCCTGCATCAACTGTATCATCCTCCCAATTTATTGATTCTAATTACAACACACTTCCCAGTAACACCCCATAAAAACAGTTACGGGAGTTTGACAGGGTAGATGCTAAGAGGTTGTTTCTCATGGTGGGAGAGTCTCGGACCAGCGATTACAATCTCAGAGTAAGGGGCTGCCCATTTCAGGCAGAAATGAGGAGGAATTTCTTCTCTTGGAGGGGAGTGAATCCGTGTCGCTCTTTACCGCAGAGGGTTGTAGAGGCTGGATCGCTAAATATGACGAGTACAACCTGATAGAAGTCTATAAGATTATGAGAGGCATGGACAGAGTGGATAGTCAGAAGTCATTTCCCAGGGTGTAAGAGTCAATTACTAGGGGGCACAGATTTAAGGTACGAGCGGCAAGGTTTAAAGGAGATGTACAAGGCAGATTTTTTTTTACACAGAGGGTGGTGGGTGCCTGGAACCCACTGCCGGGGGAGGTAGTGGAAGCAGATATGGTAGTGACTATTAAGGGGCATCTTGATAAATACATAAATAGGATGGGAATAGAGGGATATGGTCCCCAGAAGGGTAGGGGGTTTTAGTTCAGTCGGGCAGCATGGTTGGTGCAGGTTTGGAGGGCCGAAGGACCTGTTCCTGGGCTGTAATTTTCATTGTTCTTACGTTCAAGGCTGAGACAAACATTTTTAATCACGGAATCGAGGGTTATGGGGATAAGGCAGGATCATGATCTCATTGAATGGCGGAGCAGATTCGATGGGCCGAATGGTCTACTTCTGCTCTGATGTTCTGTGGACGCTCCCAGTCACTTTATTGCCCTGAATATGAGATTATATGACACATGTTTTCTACAAAACACACACTTTCCCGTGAATATGGCTGTAATTATTCATTGCCACTTCAAACAGCTGGCTCCCCCCCACACCCCGCCCCCTGGCTGGACCTGGGGGTAGGTGCACAGTGTGAGCAGGAGGAAGTGACTCAGGACAAACAGGGCAGAGAGGCGAGAATATTGATCAGAGAACCTGGACCTGGGGAGGGGGACTGGGGTGGGTGGGGGTCAGCGAGGAAGCGGTGGAGGGGAGGGGTATTGGTGCAGGTGGGGGTCAGTGGGGAGGGGAGGGGGATTGGGGTCAGGGAGGAACTGGGGGAGGGGAGGGGAATTGGGGTGGAAGGGGTCAGTGAGGAAGCGAGCGAGAGGAGGGGGATGGGGGTGGGTGGGGGTCAGTGAGGAAGTGGGGGAGGGGAGGGGGAGGATGAGAACAGGCAGTAGACAGAGGTGTAGGGTTGTATCTACAAGAAATAAACGCCTGACTAATCTCAGTAGCTCTGTGGGCTCTGTATCTCCAGTAGCTCTTGCAAGACAGAAGCAGGAAGACAGAAGATTTGGTCCTATGAGAAAGATTGATATTGCCCAGTGAAGGAGAGACTCGGGAAACACACAGTGGTTAGCACTGCTGCCTCACAGCGCCAGGAATCTGGATTCGATTCCCAGCTTGGGTCACTGTCACTGTGTGGAGTTTGCACGTTCTCCCCGTGTCTGCGTGGGTTTCCTCCAGGTGCTCCGGTTTCCTCCCACGGTCCAAAAGACGTGCCGGTTAGGGTGCATTGGCCATGCTAAATTCTCCCTTCGTGTACCCGAACAGGCGCCGGAGTGTGGCAACAAGGGGATTTTCACAGTAACTTCATTGTAGTGTTAATGTAAGCCTTATTTGAGACTAATAAATAAACTTTACTTTTTTACTTTGATTGAACAGGAGTAGGAATGTGGCTCAGAGTCTCCCTGTTGGGTGCAGAGGAGGGAAGTCTGATTCAGAAAGGATTGGAGAATAAAGAGTTGATGTTGAGTCTCGAAGCTCACAGCTGCAGCACAGAGCACGCCAGTGTCTGGCTGAGTGAGTCCTAGATTGGGTGCCTCAATGACTGATCTTTTTAAATCGGTTACAGAGTCGATGAAAATCCTCTCTTGTTTTTCTGTCATTTCATTTTCAGTCAGATTTTTAAAATTAGAATGATTTAGGGAGTGCTAGTCACTGGTGTGTCTGGGAGTCAGAGCTGGGCCCAGTATATTTCAGGAATTTAATTAATAAACACATTAAAACAAAGAAGGCACGATTTCATTTCATATCTCTGGATGGGGCCTGGGGGAAATTGTAAATGTGATATTGAGTGAGTTAGCATGCTCTATTAGGGTCGCATTTGCAGCAGAAGAAATTACTTTAGTTACATTAATTAAGTTAAACTAAATTTACAAACCCGCAGGCACATATACATACAGACTAATAGACACACACACACACACACACACACACACACACACACACACTCTCAGACAACCCCCAACACACACATGCGCACACACACACACTCTCAGACATCCCCCCAACACACACACGCATGCACACATATATACACAGACTAACACACACAAAAACACACACTCTCAGACATCCCCCCAACACACACATGCGCACACACACACACACACACACACATACACAGACTAACACACACACACTCTCAGACATCCCCCCAACACACACACGCATGCACACACATACACAGACTAACACACACACACTCTCAGACATCCCCCTAACACACACACGCGCACACACACTCTCAGACATCCCCCCAACACACACATGCACATACACACACACGCACGCACACATATATACACAGACTAACACACACAAAAACACACACACACTCAGACATCCCCCCAACAAACACACGCACACACACACATATATACACAGACTAACACACACATGCGCACACATACACTCACTCTCAGACATCCCCCTAACACACACACGCGCACATACACACATATTTACACAGACTAACACACACAAAAACACACACAGTCAGACATCCCCCCAACAAACACACACTAACACACTCACAGAGGCATTCCACAACAACACAGGTACTGCACACACACACCAACATACACCCACAACACAGACTAACACACACACACACACTTGCATGCAGACACTATATATACACACACACACACACTCGCATGCAGACACTATATATACACACACACATGCTCTGAATGCCAGGAAGTTCCCAATGTGTGAGTCTCAGTCAGCAATGATTTCAGCCATTATAAAGCTTTTGTCCAGTTTTAAAGATTTAAAATAGAGTGATGTCATAGCTTTGGAATACGTCACTGTGAGTTTAAAATATCTCCTTTAAATGTCTGCCATTGCTATCATTTTGCCTTATAATCTATTTTCCCAAGCCAGATCAGCCAACTCTGCCTTCATACCCTTTATTTAATTTTATGTTTAACTTTAGGCCACTGATTTCAAACCCAAGTTTCTCACCCTCAAATTGAATTTTAAATTCCATTATGTTATGATCACTCTTACCTAGTGGATCCTTTACTGTGACATCAGTAACTAATCCTATATTATTACACATTAGCAGCTACAAGTTTTTTCCAGAAGAAACTGTCCTGAATACACTTTATGAACAAATACTGCAGGCTATCTTTGGCAATTTGATTCTTCCAATCTATACAAGGGTTAAAATAACCCATGATTATTGTACCTTTCTCACAAGCCCCCATTACTTATATCCTACAGTGTGGCTATGGTCAGAGTACAAACCACTCCCACTGGTGACCTCTTTCCTTTTGTTATGATCCCAGCTGGTGTTAATTCTGGAGCAGTCAGATCCCAGAGGGAAACCTGGCTTGTAGATCCTAACTTTATTTTTAAACCATGGAGAAAATGACTGAACAAATTCACAGGGCTCTGTTTATCCCAAAGAATAACATACTTATTCAAACAAGAAAAATGAACCATGTTTTGTAAGACAAAACATTGGGGAAAATCTCAATTAAAATACAAGAGGATTATTTAAATCTTCACTATTCCTTCACTCTAGCAGTATAGAAACCCCACAGTACAGAAGGAGGCCATTTAGCCCATCGAGTTTACACCGAGCACAATCTCACTTAGCCCTATCCCTGTAGCCCCACCTATTTATTCTACTAGGTCCACTGATGCTAAGGATCAATTTAGCATAGCCAGTCCACCTGACCTGCACGTCTTTGGGCTGTGGGAGGAACCCAGAGCACCTGGAGGAATCCCATTCAGACGTGGGGAGAATGTATAAACTCCACATAGATAGTGACACAAAATGGGAATCGAATCCGGGTCCCTGGTGCTGAGGGGCAGCAGTGCTAACCACTGTGCCACCGTGGCACCCTTTACACACACACACGCAATTTCAGAAAGAAAGAACAACTTACAATATCTATCTTATACCTAAATATTCAGGATAATTATCAAGTCTATGCAAATTGTTATAATACAGGTCAGAAACTCCAAGATAATTTTATGAAATCAGCCTAGGCCGTAAGTTTTGCAATTTGAATCTGGCTAGGTTAAGAATGCGCTAATCACTGCAGGCATGATTCACATGATCCACTAGGGAGCTTTTATCAATCAATCTATTTATTTAAGAATATAGTTAACATGTATAGAAAGAAAACTAGCAATAACTTTTCCAATTACAAAATACTGGCATATTACAAAATATACGAACACTGTTCCAACTCAAACATTCTTACAAACATACACCCGTTCCAGGTTTAGCACAGAAAGTAAGCATTGTCATGTGATTTGGTTATGTGATGCTGTATTTCACAGCTTTCTAACTCTCTCTGTGGTTTATTCTTTTGGATGTTGAGTTGAAAACACTGAGGCCTTCCGATCCTGGTACTTTCAGCACACTTCACGAGACAGAATCATTCCTTGCCTCTAGTTACCAGCTTGCCAGCCACCGAGAGCTAAATTTCCAATACCAGGGTGAGACACAGAAACAATGCCTACAGTCTGAGGTTCAAACAGCTTCTAACTGAAAGCAAAGTTCTCCTGTGAGAAACTGTGCCACTCACCTCATGAAGGAGCAGTGCTCCAAAAGCTCGTGATACCAAATAAACCTATTGGACTATAACCTGGTGTTGTGAGACTTCTTACTGTGAGAACAAAAACTGTCCCGCTAACCTGTCAATCATTCTTCCCCCAACAGTTTGAAAGGATCATAAACCCCAGGACATTGTGTTAGGCCCGGATTAAAAATAAACAAAAGGGGCATTCAGATTGCTACAGCAGCAATAACATCTGCTTCGTCACCTCGGTGTCAAAATGCAAAGAAAACAGAGCTGCCCATCATTGCAGCAACTTGCTCATAATACCTTTCTTAAAGGCACAGTAGTGTCACAGAATTACCAGAATAGTGGTCAGACCCATAACACTCCCAAGCAGATGAAAAATGTGACCAAAGCAGATTCCTTGGATCAGAGGCTTTTTCCCCAGGATGGAAGTGTCAATTACAAGGGGGCACAGGCTCAAGGGAAAGTTTAAGGGAAATGTGTGGGGTAAGTTTTTCACGCGGAGAGTTGTGGATGCCTGGAACGTGCTGCCAGAGGAGGTGGTGGAAGCAGGCACATTAGCAACATTTAAGAGGCATCTGGATCAGGTTTTCTTTTGGTTGGTTAGGACATCATGATCGGCACAGGCTTGGAGAGTCACATGTTCTTTGTGTGACCGCAAGGAACTACGAAAGGTCATGAACGGAAGCCCAGTCCATCACGCAAACCAGCCTCCATTCTCTCTGTCTACGCTTCCTACTGCTCCGGAAAAGCAGTCAGCATAATTACGGATCCCACGCACCCCCAAATGTTCTCTCTTCCATCTTCTTCCATCAGGAAAAAGATACAAAAGTCTGAGGTCACATACCAACTGACTCAAGAACAGCTTTTTCCCTGCTGCTGTCAGCCTTTTGAATGGACCTACCTCACATTAAGTTGACCTTTCTCTACACCCTAGCTATGACTGTAACACTACACCCTGCCTCTTCTTTCCTTTTCTATGAACGGTACGTTTTGCCTGTAGAGCATGCAAGAAACAATACTTTTCACTCTAGATTAATACACGTGACAATAATAAATCAAATCAAATTAAAGACTGTGTGTGAATGTCTGACTATATGTGAGTGATTGTGTGCGTGTGTGAGTGACTGTGTGTGCCTGTCTGTACCGTGTAACTGTGTAAGTGCGTGTGTGTGTGGGTCTATTTATGTGTGTCTGGTTGTTTGGTTGTGTGTGTCTGTGTCTGTCTATGCTGTCTAACTGGGTGAGTATGTGTGTAACTGTGTGAGTGTGTGTAACTGTGTGAGTGTGTGTATGTGGGTCTATCTGTATGTGCCTGGCGGTACTGTCTAACTGGGTTGTGTGTGCCTGTTTGTGTCTGCCTAACTGGGTGAGTGTGTGTGTTACTGTGTGAGTGTGTGTATGTGGGTCAATCTGTGTATGTCTAGGTGTTTGATTGTGTGTGCCTGTTTGTATGTGTAACTGTGTGTGTGCGTGTGTGTAACTGTGTGTGCGTGTGAGTGCGTGTAGCTGTGCGTGTGAGTGTGTGTGTAGCTGTGTATGAGGGTGTGTGTAGCTGTGTGTGCATGTGTGTGAGTGTGTGTAACTGTGTGTGAGTGTGAGTAGCTGTGTGTGAAACTGTGTGTGAGAGTGTGTGTAGCTGTGTGTGCGCGTGTGTGAGAGTGTGTGTAGCTGTGTGTGTGCGTGTGTGTAACTGTGTGTGTGTATAACTGTGTGGGTGTGAGTGTGAGTAGCTGTGTGTGAAACTGTGTGTGAGAGTGTGTGTAGCTGTGTGTGCGCGTGTGTGAGTGTGTGTAGCTGTGTGTGAGAGTGTGTGTAGCTGTGTGTGAAACTGTGTGTGAGAGTGTGTGTAGCTGTGTGTGCGCGTGTGTGAGAGTGTGTGTAGCTGTGTGTGAGAGTGTGTGTAGCTGTGTGTGAAACTGTGTGTGAGAGTGTGTGTAGCTGTGTGTGCGCGTGTGTGAGAGTGTGTGTAGCTGTGTGTGTGTATAACTGTGTGGGTGTGAGTGTGCGAGTTTGCAGTTAGTCCCGGTGAAGGAGTGGCGGTCAGTGCGTTTCAATCCAATGTTGACACTTTAATGTGAAGATTTTCCTGACTGCTCCCATTCTGCCTGTTTAACCTGCCTTGCGGTTACTGTGGGAACAGCCCTTTGAAACCATAGTGACTGGGAATGCTAAGCAGAGAGTGTCCGGGCTCCAGTTCCAGAGGTAGGTGATCTCTGGTGTCGGACTAAACAAAAGCTCCAACAAGAAGAAACACAAGGAAACTATCTTGAAGAACAGAGAATTGGGATCGTTCTCCGAATTGGAAGATTGCCGAGGGTTAGAGAGAAGCACAGGTACAGATTGTCTACAAGCTTTCCAAACTTGCTAGAGAGTTATTCCAAATCTGTTTCTCACTTCAAAAAGACTCAGAAATGTAAAGAATGCATTGAGCTGCAAAATGGGCACTACCTTCCACTCACCTTCGGGTGGTTATGAGACAGACTGTCTGCTTAACTAACTCTTTCATTAGCTAACTGTGTGAACTAACTGTGTGGTTGATTGTTAACTCTCAATTGTGTTGCTTTAAACCCTCATTCAGAGAACAAGAAAGTTCCCAGATTATTACAGACTGATCGCAGTGTGTTTACAAACCGGAGGCCATTCGACCCTTCGAGCTGGTGTCAGCTCTTTGGTGTTGTCTTAAATGTAGAGTGCTATGCTGTAACTGTGTGTGTGTGTGGGGGGGAGGGGGGGGTGGGCGGGTGGGAGTGGTGGATGCGTGGGGGAGTGTCCTGGACACTTGTTCAAGCTCATTGAGCAGATTTGTTTAACTTTACGTTAACACTGCAATGAAGTTACTGTGAAAATCCCCTAGTCACCACACTCCGGCGCCTGTTTGGGGGGAGAATTTAGCATGGCCAATGCGCCTAACCAGCATATCTTTCAGCTTGTGGGAGGAAACCAGAGCACCCAGAGGATACCCACGCAGACATGGGGAGAATGTGTAGTCTCTGCACAGACAGTGACCCGTGCCGGGAATCGATCCCGATCTCTGGTGCTGTGCGGCAGCCGTGCTAACCACCGTGCCACCCCTTGGGAGATGGGGAGGTGGAGGGGAGGAGGGGATATAGATAGTATTTTTCAGGCACAATTGATGGTCAGTAGACTATGCTAGACTATTAATCCAGAAACTCAGCTAATGCTCTGGGGACCTGGGTTCGAATCCCACCACGGCAGATGGTGGAATTTGAATTCAATAAAAAATAACTGGAATTAAGAATCTGCTGATGACCATGAAACCATTGTTGATTGTTGGGAAAACCCGTCTGGTTCACTAATGTCCCTTTAGGGAAGGAACTCTGCTGTCCTTACCCGGTCTGGCCTACATGTGATCCAGGGCCACAGCAATGTGGTTGACTCTCAACTGCCCTCCAAGGGCAACTAGAAATGGACAATAAATGCTGGCCAACCAGCAACACCCATGTCCCACCAATGAGTAAAAAGGAATACCAGTGAGGGTAATAATTTCGGTGGGTCCAGGACAGCTCCAAATACATTCAGTCACTTGGCCTCTACAGCTTTCTGTGGTGGAGAATTCCACAGGTTCACTATCCTTTGAGTGAAGATATTTTTCCTGAACTCAATCCTAAATGATCCTAAATCCTCAATCCTACCCTGTATCCTGAGATTGTGTTCCCTGGTTCTAGCTTCCAGCCTGGGAAAACATCCTCCCTATATCCAGTCTACCCAGCCTGGTTGGAATTTTATACGTTTCACTCAGATCTTCTCTCATCTTTCTGAACTCTAGTGAATACAGGCCCAGACAAACTAACCTCCCCTCATAGGACAGTCCCACCAAGCCCGGTATCAGCCTAGTGCACTTCCGCTGCACTCCCTCTGCGGCAAGTATATCCTTTCTTAGGTAGGGAGACCAAAACTGCGCACAATGCTCCAGCTGTGGTCTCACCAAGGCCCTGTATTACTGCAATAAGACATCTCTATTTCCGAACTCAAATCTTCTTGTAATAAAGGCCAACATACCCTTTATCTTCCTGAGTCCTTGCTGCACCTTCCTCTTCACTTTCACTCACTGGTGTACAAGGACACCCAGATCCCTCTGTACATCCACACTTCCCAATATATCACCATTTACAGAATACTCTTCCTTCCTCTTATCCACACCAAAGTGGATGACCGTGGTTTACTGCATCAGCCATGTGTTTACCTGCTCACTGAGGCAGGATGGTGGTGCACCTGAGCCTTGCTGCCTCCAGAATTTGCGCCTCCTGCCTCTCCCCTGCTGCTGCCCCCTCCCACTACCCCTCCCCCACGCTTGCCCCTCCCCCTCCCCCTCTCCCCCTCTCCCAATCCCTGCCCCCTGCTCCTGCCACCTCTCTCTGCTCATCCCTGTCCCTATCCCTGTCCCCTGCCCCCTGTCTCTGCCCCCTCCCTCTCCCCCCCAGCTCCTGCCCATTTTGGCCTCAGTGTTGTTCCACTTTAAGAACCTTTGCACCCAGTGTTAGGTTACCATGGAGCCCAGGCTGCGTCTTAGAGTTAACACCTCACCAACAATGACCAACCTCTTCCCAGCGATATCAGTAAAT
The DNA here is from genome assembly GCF_965287045.1 of Carcharhinus amblyrhynchos. NCBI lineage: Eukaryota > Metazoa > Chordata > Chondrichthyes > Carcharhiniformes > Carcharhinidae > Carcharhinus > Carcharhinus amblyrhynchos. The sequence continues at coordinate 143,490,349 of NC_137325.1, read as the reverse complement.
GTTGACTTTGGCACTGACCCCACTGTACCATGCAAGAATTTTGAAAGAATTCACAAACTACCCCTCCGCATCTCCCAGTGGATCTTCTACCATTCACTTTTATTTGTGTCCTGTGATTCTCAATCTTTTAACTAACCAGAGTACAGTTTCTTCCTGCCTGCTTTCCCCGAATGCCTCGATCAAGTCTTCTCTCAACCCATATGGGGCAGCATGTTGGCACAGTGGTTAGCACTGCTGGCTCACAGTGCCAGGGACGAAGGTTCAAGTCTGGTCTTGGGTCACCATCTATGTGGAGTCTGTATGTTCTCCCTGTGTCTGCGTGGGTTTCCTCAAGGTTAGGTGGATTGGCCATGCTAAATTGCCCCTTACTGTCCACAAATGTGTAGGTTAGGTGGATTGGCCATGCTAAATTGCCCCTTACTGTCCACAAATGTGTAGGTTAGGGGGATTGGCCATGCTAAATTGCCTCTTAGCGTCCATTGCTAAATTGCCTCTTAACTGCAGCAGGCGACGGTGCAGAGGGACCTCGGGGTCCTTGTGCATGAGTCGCAAAAACCCAGCTTGCAGGTGCAGCAGGTGGTCAGGAAGGCAAATGGGATGCTGGCCTTCATAGCGAGGGGGATTGAATATAAAAGTAGGGAGGTCTTGCTGCAGCTATATAGGGCATTGGTGAGGCCGCAGCTGGAGTACTGTGTGCAGTTTTGGTCGCCGCACCTGCACAAGGATATTTTGGCCTTGGAGGGAGTGCAGAGGAGGTTTACTAGGCTGATACCGGAGTTGAGGGGGTTGAACTATGAGGAGAGGCTGAATAAACTAGGCTTGTACTTGTTCGAGTTTAGAAGAATGAGGGGAGATCTCATTGAGACGTATAAGATGATGAATGGGATGGATAGGATAGAGGTGGAGAGGCTCTTCCCGCTCAGAAAGGATAGTAGGACTAGGGGGCACAGCCTCAAGATAAAGGGGGGGGGCGGTTTAGAACGGAGTTGAGGAGGAACTTCTTCACTCAAAGGGTGGTGAATCTCTGGAATTCTCTGCCCGTTGAAGTGGTGGAGGCTGCCTCGCTAAATATTTTTAAGACGCGGGTTGATGGGTTTTTGATAGGCAAGGGGATTAAGGGTTATGGGGAGAGGGTGGGAATGTGGAACTGAGACACGACAGATCAGCCATGATCTTATTGAATGGCGGGGCAGGCTCGAGGGGCTAGATGGCCTACTCCTGCTCCTATTTCTTATGTTCTTATGTCCAAAGATGCACAGGTTAGATGGATTGGCCATGGTAAATTGGCCCTTACTATCCAAAGATGTGTAGGTTAGGGGGAATTGGTTGTAATAAATGTGTGGGTTACAGGATAGGGCAGAGGGGGGCCTGGTTGAGGTGTTCTTTCAGAGGATTAGTGCAGACGCGATGGGCCAAATGGCCTCTTTCTGCACTGTCGGGATTTATTGTACTCTGTTCTGACTGAAGTCTCACAGCTCTGTCTGGCTGTGTCAGCCCACATTTATCCTCCGGATGAGCAGTTCTGTCCCACCCGCCCCTTGCTCCTGTGTTAATGTACAATCTCACTCGCTTCTCCCCCCCCACACCCCACCCCACACCCTCTCCCTCGGGCCGGGGAGGGGGAGGCAGACAGAGCTGGCTGCATGACGCCAATGTGAAAATAAAGATTCGGGGAATTGAATATCAGCCTGTAGGTGGCAGCCTGAGGAACGGGTTTCAAATTCAAACCAATTCTGCACAATAAAAGTTCATAAAATAAAATTTAGATAGGCAACAAAATTGATGACCTCAGGATTTCTTCCTGCTGCTAATTTTAGAGTCTATTTTTTATTTATTCACAGGACATGGGTGTCACTGGCTGGGCCAGCATTTATTGCCCATCCCTAATTGCCCCTTGAGAAGGTGGGGGTGAGCTGCCTTCTTGAATCGCTGCAGTCCATGTGGTGTAGGTACACCCACAGTGCTGTTAGGGAGGGAGTTCCATGATTTTGACCCAGCGAGGATGAAGGAACGGTGATATATTTCCAAGTCAGGATAGTGAGTGATGTGGAGGGGAACCTCCAGGTGGGTGGTGTTCCCAGGTATCTGTTGCCCTCGTGGTGGGTAGGGGTGGCTGATTGGAAAGGTGCTGTGGTAGGAAACTGAAATGTAGTCACCGTCGTCGGAAACCTGGCAGCCGGTTTGAGCACAGCAAGATCCCACAAACAACCATGAGATCAGCAATACTGATTGAGACCAGGAGGGGGGAGCCTCGGTTTAACATCACATCCAGAAATAGCGCCTCTGACAGTGCAGCACTCCTTCAGTGGCTACACAAAGCCCTGAAGTTTGTGCTCAAGTTGTGAGTCTCTGGAACTCTCCTCATCAAAAGGCCGGCCTGCCTTTTAAGGCAGAGCTGGATAGACTCCTGATTAACAAAGGGGGGAAAGGTTATCGGAACCTCAGGCCTGACCTTTCCGCAGACCTCAATTCAGGCCTGATCTTTCTGTAGGCCTCACCTCAGGCCTGATCTTTCTGCAGGCCTCAATGTAGGCCTGACCTTTCTGCAGGCCTCAATGTAGGCCTGACCTTTCTGCAGGCCTGACCTCAGGCCTGACCTTTCCACAAGCCTCACCTCAGGCCTGACATTTCTGCAGGCCTGACCTTTCTGCAGTCACCTCCCTCCACGGTTCTCCTCTCCCGTGACCCTCAGTGTAACACTGGGGGAGCAATCGGCCACGTCCTCGAGACCATCTCAGTAAAGTTTCCAGGATTCTCTGAAGTCTTCAGAAATTAAAAATTTACCTGTGAACAGTTGCAGGAATTGAGCCGAGGTATGTTTCCAATTTCAATTTTCTTTGAGTTAGGAAGATGTTGGAGGTGGTCACGGGGGGTGGTTGGGTGGGGGAAGGAAAAGGGTGTCGCACTTGGCAGGCTGGTTAGAGCCTTTGATGACAAAATCTCCAGGAATGTACCCCGTCTAAAGTTGTTGACTCTGCCTTCCCTGGAAGGGGTAACTTTACATTCTGCATGTCAAGTTTACAAACATCTTGAGAATGTGGCTGAATGTTTATTTCAAAAACAACACACAACTGGTCCTGGGCCTCAGTGGGAGCCTTGTGTCCAATCTTTCTTCATTTGCTCAGGGGATGTGGGCATCGCTGGCTGGGCCTGCATTTATAATCCATCCCTAAGAGTGTGGGAATTAAACCTGAGGCGGAGTTTCCAGGCCGCGCTCACCTGGAAACCAGAGGACAGTGGACCTTTGTATGGTCCACCCCCTGGATCCCCCCCTCCCCACCACCAATTTCTGTGATTCCCGTGGCGGGTGGAATGGGAAACTCCAGTCCCAGTGTCTGGGCTGGTACTTAACCTGTATTTACCAGTGTTGGTTCATGGATATCAACGTCGCCTCGCTGCTGTTCTTGGGATCTTACTGTGTAAAAATGACTGCTGTGTTTCCTGCATTATGACAGTAACTGCACGTCAGAAGTTCTTGATTGGCTGTAAAGTACTGTAGCTTATTGGTTAACATATTTCAGGGAGGATATAAGGTGATTGGAAACAGTTCAGAGAAGGTTTGCCGGATTAATACTTGGAATGGGCGGGTTGTCTTCTGAGGGAAGAACAAAGAACAGTACGGAACAGGAACAGGCCCTTCGGCCCTCCAAGCCTGTGTGACACATCACACCTTTATCAACTAAAGACCTTTTGCCCCTACGGAGTCCCTTTCACTCCATTCCCTGCCTAGGCTGCCTCACAGTGCCAGGAACCATGGTCCAATTGCCGTCACTGAGTGTGTGGAATTTGCACATTCTCCCCGTGTCTGCGTGGGTTCCTCCGGGTGCTCCGGTTTCCTCCAACAGTCCAAAAGATGTGATGCATTGTCCGTGCTAAGTTCTCCCTCAGTGTGTCCAAACAGGCACGGGACCAGGGGATTTTCACAGTAACTTCATTGCCGTGTTTATGTAAGCCTGCTTGTGATTAATAAATAAACTTCAAACATTAAACCATTCATGTATCTGTCAGAGATGCCCCTTAAACATTGCTATTGAATTTGCTTCAACTGCTCCCTCTGGCAACACATTCTAGGCACTTATCATCTTCTGTATAAAAAAAACTTGCCTCTCACATCTCCTTTAAACTTTCCCCCTTTTACCTTAAACCTGTGCCCCCCTAATAATTGACTCTTCCACCCTGGGAAAAAGCTTCTGACTATCCACTCTGTCCATGCCTCTAATAATCTTGTAGACTTTTATCAGGTCACCCCTCAACATCTGTCGTTGCAGTGAGAACAAACCAGGTTTCTCCAACCTCTCCTCATGCCCTCCATACCAGGTAACATCCTGGTAAATCTTTTCTGTACCCTCTCCAAAGCCTCTACATCTTTCTGTTAGTGTGGCAATATTCCAAACGTGGCCTAACTATAGTTTTATACAACTGCTATTTTGCCAATTTTTACACTCAATGCCCTGACCGATGAAGGCAAGCATGTCATACACCTTATTGACCACCTTATCCAGTCCAGGGAGCTGTGTACGCCCAGATCCCTCTGTATGTTAAGGGTTCTGCCATTTACTGTATACTTCCCTCCTGCATTCAACTTTCTAAAATGCATCACCTCACATTTGTTTGGATTAAATTCCATCTGCCATTTCTCCGCCCAATTCTCCAGCCTATTTATATCCTGCTGTCCAAAGGTTGGACAGGTTAGGTTTGTATCCACCAGAGTTAGAGTAAGAGGCGACTTGGTTGAACCATTAAAAAGGGCAATCTCATCTTCCCGTCTAGGCTCACTTTCCTTAATGACCTCGCTACTGAGGGTCCTCACTGGAGAGGGTCACAAATGATCCCCATCAACGGGGACCTGTCGCGATGGCCTTGCTTCTAGGACTGGAGGCCATTGAAGCCTCCTGGGTGACGGAGAAATGGGCGTTGTCATTTGGAGAGTGCCAACCTGTAACCCTGGCACTGCCTAATGGGCACCCTGGCACTACCAACCTGACACACTGGAAGTGCCCACTGGGCATTGGGCAGTGTCAAGGGAGTATGGCATAAGGTGAAGGGCCTACTAGGGGTAGGGACTGAAGAGGAGGGACTTAAGGGGAGACAGGCAGGGGGACACTGAGCACTCTGTAACTAATGATCAACCAGAATGCTACAGTCAGCTGGACAGTATGGTGGTGGTGGTGGTGGTGGTGGTGGTGGGGAAGGTCGGCCAGTTTTTGCGCGAGAGGGGGGCGTGTATTGGCCGTAGAGGACAGCGATAACTGGGGGGAGGCAGTCACAGCTCTGTGTATGCACAGTTGTGCCCTCTGCTTCAAGCTGCCAGCTTTCAGGCAAGCTTAGGCCCTGCCTACTCCCTCTGCTGGTGGGAAACAGAGCTTGCTTCATTTTTTTCCTCAGAGTATAAGATTGTTTTTAACTCACCCAAAGAAATCGGCATGGTACTGTCCCACTTCCACACTCTTTGGGCACTTAGAAATTATTTTGGTAAGACTGCCCCCCATGAAATCCTGAGGGATACTGACAGGGTGGATACGGAGAGAATGTTTCCTCTTACAGGAGAATCGAGAACCAGGGGGTCACTGTTTAAAAATAAGGGGACGTCCATTTAAAACAGAAATGAAGAGAACTTTTTTCTCATGAGTTGCTGAAACTCTGTTCCTCAGAAGGCAATGGAAGCAGAGTCTTTGAATATTGTTAAGGCAGAGATAGATACATTTCAGATTAACAAAGGGGTGAAAGGTTATCAGGGGGTGCGTGGGATGCAGATTTGAAGTTACGGTCAAATCAGCCATGATCTTATTGAATGGTAAAGCAGGCTCGAAGGGCTGAATGGCCTTCACCTGCTCCTTGTTTGTATGTTAATTAAATGCTTTGGGATGTTCTGAGGTTGTGAAAGATGCTCTCTCTCTTGCTCCCTCTTCCTCAATCTCTCTCTCTCCCTCTTTCTCAATCTCTCTCTTGCTCCCTCTTTCTCAATCTCACTTGCTCCCTCTTTCTCAATCTCTCTCTTGCTCCCTCTTCCTCAATCTCTCTCTTGCTCCCTCTTTCTCAATCTCACTTGCTCCCTCTTTCTCAATCTCTCTCTTGCTCCCTCTTCCTCAATCTCTCTCTCTCCCTCTTTCTCAATCTCACTTGCTCCCTCTTCCTCAATCTCTCTCGCTCCCTCTTCCTCAATCTCTCTCGCTCCCTCTTCCTCAATCTCTCTCGCTCCCTCTTCCTCAATCTCTCTCGCTCCCTCTTCCTCAATCTCTCTCGCTCCCTCTTCCTCAATCTCTCTCGCTCCCTCTTCCTCAATCTCTCTCGCTCCCTCTTCCTCAATCTCTCTCTCTCACTCTTCCTCAATCTCTCTCGCTCCCTCTTCCTCAATCTCTCTCGCTCCCTCTTCCTCAATCTCTCTCTCTCACTCTTCCTCAATCTCTCTCGCTCCCTCTTCCTCAATCTCTCTCTCTCACTCTTCCTCAATCTCTCTTGCTCCCTCTTCCTCAATCTCTCTTGCTCCCCCTTCCTCAATCTCTCTTGCTCCCCCTTCCTCAATCTCTCTCTCTCCCCCTCTTCCCACTCTCTCTCTCTCTCCCTCTTCCTCAATCTCTCTCTCCCTCTTCCTCAATCTCTCTCTCTCTTTCTCAATCTCTCTCTGTCTTTCTCAATCTCTCTCTCTCTCTCTCTCCCTCTTTCTCAATCTCTCTCTCTCCCTCTTCCTCACTCTCTCTGCCCTCTTTCCCTCCCCACCTGCTGTGATTCCCGTAGTGGGTGGAATGGGAAATTCCAGTCCCAGTGTCTGGGCCGATACTTCTCCATGAACCAACACTGGTAAAAACAGGTTATTGACATTGTCTCACTGCTGTCTGTGGGATCTTACTGTGTAAAAATGACTGCTGTTTTTCTTGCATTGCAGTATTAATGACGCGTCAAAAGTTCCTGATTGGCAGTAAAGTAATGTAGAGTATTGGTTAACATATTTCAGGAAGAATGTAAGTGAATTGGAAACAGTTCAGAGAAGGTTTGCCAGATTAATACTTAGAATGGGCGGGTTGTCTCCTGAGGAAAGAACAAAGACCAAAGAACAGTATGGAACAGGAACGGGCCATTTGGCCCTCCAAGACTGTGCGACACATCACATCTTTATCAACTAAAGACCTTTTGCCCCTACTTTCCCTCCATTCCCTGCCTAGACTGCCTCACAGTGCCAGGAATCATGGTTCGATTCCCGGCTTGGGTCACTGTCTGTGCACAGTCTGCATGTTCTCCTCGTATCTGCTTGGGTTTCCTCCAGGTGCTCTGGTTTCCTCCCACAGTCTGAAAGACGTGCTGGTTTGGCCATGCTAAAGACTCCCTTCGTGTACCTGAACAGACACTGGAGTGTGGCAACGAGGGGATCTTCTCAGGAACTTCATTGCAGTGTTAATGTAACTCTACTTGTGACAACAATAAATAGACCTTTTTCTAAAGGGTCATCCCTTTACTTTAGAGATGTGCCCTTGGATCTTAATCTCTCCCACTAATGGAAACATCTTCCCCACGTCCACTCTATCCAGGCCTCTCAGTATCCTGTAAGTTTCAATAAGATCCCCCCCTCATCCTTCTAAACTCCATTGAGCACAGACCCAGAGTCCTCAACCATTCCTCATATGTCAAGCTTTTCATTACTAGATAAAGTAGACATGGAGCAGATGTTTCCTCCTGTGGGACATTCTAGGATGAGAGGTCACAGTGTTAGGATAAGGGGTTAGCAAATTTAAAAAGAGTTGAGGAGAGACTACTTCTCCCAAAGGGTTGTGAGTCTGTGGAATTCACTGCCCCAAAGTGTGGTGGATGCTGGGACAGTGAGTAAATTTACGGAGGAGTTAGACAGATTTTTAATTGGGAATGGGTTGAAGGGTTATGGGGACAGGGCAGGAAAATGGGGGTGAGGAGCGTATCAGCCATGATCGAATGACCCAGCAGACTCGATGGGCTGAATGGCCTAATTCTGCTCCTATTCTTTATGAACTTATGACCCTTTCCAAGGCCAACACAAGCTTCCTCAGATACGGGGCCTAAATTGCTCACAATATTTTAAATAGGGTCTGACCAGAGACTTATACAACCTCAACAGTACACCCCTTCTTTTGTATTCTAGCCCTCTTGAAATGAATGCTAATGTTGCATTTGTCTTCCTAATTGCCAACTGAACCTGCAAGTTAATCTTGAGAGAATCCTGAACCAGGACTCCCTTTGCGTTGCCGATTTCTGAATTTTCTCCCCATTTATAACATGTTCTACGCCTCTATTCTTCCTGCCGACATGCAGAACCTCACACTTCACCACGTGGGAGGTTATTCTTTCCCACTGGTCAAAAACGTGACTCCAAAGGCTGGAATCTGAGCTGTGTGGGAGATAGAATCATAGAGTTGTAGAGGTCTACAGCATGGTAACAGGCCCTTTGGCCCAACTTATCCATGCTGCCCTTTTTTTTAAACCACTAAGCTAATCCCAATTGCCCGCATTTGGCCCATATCCCTCTATACACACCTTACCCATGTAACTGTCTAAGTGGCTTTTAATAGATAAAATTGTACACTCACCACCCTCTGTGTGAAAACATTGCCCCTCTGGACACTTTTGTATCTCTTCCCTCTCACCTTAAACCTATGCCCTCTAGTTTTAGACTCCCCTGCCTTTGGGAAAAGATATCGACTATCTAGCTGATCTGTGCCCCTCATTATTTTATAGACCTCTGTAAGATCACCCCTCAGTCTCCTACATTCCAGAGGAAAAAGTCCCAGTCTATCCAGCCTCTCCTTATAACTCAATCCATTAAGTCCCGGTAGCATCCTAGTAAATCTTTTCTGCACTCTTTCTAGTTTAATAATATCCTTTCTATAATAGAGTGACCGGAATTGCGCACAGTATTCCAAACGTGGCTTTACCAATGTCTTGTACAACTTTAACAAGGTATTCCAGCTCCTGATATGTTAGGGAGGTGGCACTGCTGCCTCACAGCGCCGGGGACCTGGGTTCGATTCCCAACTTGGGTCACTGTCTGTGTGGAGTTTGCACATTCTCCCCGAGCCTGCATGGGCTTCCTCTGAGTGCTCCGGTTTCCTCCCACAGTCCCAGGATATGTGGGTTAGGTTGATTGGCCATGCTAAACTGATCCTAGGGAGATTAACAGGGTAAATGTGGGCTATGGGGATAGGGCCTGGGTGGGATTAAGGCCGGTGCTGACTCGATGGACTAGGGGGCACAGCCTCAAGATAAAGGGGGGCGCGGTTTAGAACGGAGTTGAGGAGGAACTTCTTCACTCAAAGGGTGGTGAATCTCTGGAATTCTCTGCCCGTTGAAGTGGTGGAAGCTGCCTCGCTAAATATTTTTAAGAAGCAGGTTGATGGGTTTTTGATAAGAGAGGGGATTAAGGGTTATGGGGAGAGGGCGGGAATGTGGAACTGAGCCACGACAGATCAGCCATGATCTTATTGAATGGCGGGGCAGGCTCGAGGGGCTAGATGGCCTACTCCTGCTCCTATTTCTTATGATGGGCTGAATGGCCTCCTTCTGCACTGCAGGGATTCTATCTTAGGTCAGGGCCAAAAGGGGGTGTCTCCTGGTCGAGGAACGGCAGCCCAAGTGTAAAGCAGAAATGCAGGCTGTGAGAGGCACTAACTGGGAGGGAAGGTTCAGCTGTGAACTCAGGCATGGCACAGAGCTGGCCAGGGCTGAGAAACGCCTTCGTTTCCACATGAATTCATCTCCCCTCCGCACTGAGGTGCCCGTCTGGGTTAGATCGGGGGTGGGACTTTTGTAAAGCCCTCGTAAGTGGGGAGTGGAGAGTTTGGTGAGAGTAGTGGGCAACCGATTGAAGACTGGTCTGACTCTGTGTGTGTGTGTGTGTGTGTGTGTGTGCGTTCACTCTCTCAGCCCTGGCACCTTGCAGGTAAACTGAAGTTTGTTAAATATCTGGGTGGGGTGTGCGGAGGGATCCTGGCAGAGTGTCAGCAGCTTGTTTATGCTCATGAGATCGTAACCGTTCGCTTTACTGCAGCGAGGAGGAACGCTGGTAGATCTGGGAGACGCAGTCGCTTAATTTTGTGAAGACAGACAAGAAACAGGAAATCAAACCTCTGACAGTCAGGAGGTGCGGGCTGTGTATTTGACAACTGGGTAGAGGATTTGGTGCAAGCAGCAGGAATTGAATCCTTCATGAGGGGCCCCTCGATGTACGTAACGAACTGTTGTCCTGGCCTTGGAGGACCAGAGTTTGGGCGCGTTCTCCCCCTCCACCATCTCCGCTGCGCGGCCAAGGGGCATCTCGTTGTCCCACAGGCTCGGACTCTGCTGCGCGCAGCAGATCAGAATCATTAAAGACTCGGTCAGATCTCTCGTTCTCCCGTCTCCCACCGCGCCCCCCCCCGACCCTTCGCCCAACTCTACACACACACCAACACTCTCCGTTCTCCTGAGAGAGAGAGAGAGAGAGATACATGTGGGAGATTTAAAAAGGTTCGGGGAAGCGGGGCTAAGGAGAGGAGTGGGTGTGTAGGGGGGAAAGAGGGGTGGGATGTGTACGGGGGAGGGATGCGATGGAAGTGGCGGGGGGGGGGCGCGGTTTGTGTGGGAAGGGTGGGTATGGGTGGAGAAATGGGGGAGTGTGGGAGGAGAGGGCTGTCTTCCGGAGCGTTAGAATCATAAAATAGAATCCCTACAGTGCAGAAGGAGGCCATTCGGCCCGTCGAGTCTGCTCCGACAACAATCCCACCCAGGCCCTATCCCCGTAACCACACACATTTACCGTGCTGGACCCCTTACACTAAGGGTCAATTTAGCACGGTCAATCCACCTAACCCGCACATCTTTGGACTGTGGGAGGAAACTGGAGCACCCGGAGGTCTGCACCACACAGACACGGGGAGAATGTGCAAGCGACAGACAGTGACCCAAACCGGGTATCAAACCCGGTTTGACCCTTAGTGTAAGGGGTCCAGCACGGTAAATGTGTGTGGCTGTGGGGATAGAGCCTGGGTGGGATTGTTGTCTGAGCAGACTCAATGGGCCGAATGGCCTCCTTCTGCCCTGTAGGAATTTTACTTTATGATTCTAACCCTCCCAAAGACAGCCGTCTCCAGGGACCCGGGTTCAGTTCTCAGCTTGGGTCACTGTCTGCGTGGCGTCTGCACGTTCTCCTCGTGTCTGCGTGGGTTTCCTTCGGGTGCTCCGGTTTCCCCCAATAGTCCGAAAGATGTGTAGGTTAGGTGGATTGGCCATGGTAAATTACCCCTTAGTCAGGGATCTTGACAGGGTAAATACGAGAATAGGGCCTGGTTGGGATTGTTGTTGGTGCAGGCTCGATGGGCTGAATGGCCTCCTTCTGTACTGTAAGGAATTCTAAGATTATGAGAATTGTTTTTTAAGTTTATTTATTATTGTTACAAGTAGGCTTACATTAACACTGCAATGAAGTTTCTGTGAAACTCCCTGAGTTGCCACACTCCGGCGCCTGTTCGGGTTACACTGAGGGAGAATTTAGCACTCTCTCTCCGTGCCCCTTGGTCCCTTTAGCCACAAGGATGGAAAAACAAAGAAAGTATCATAGAAGCACAGAATTCTACAGTGTACAGGGAGGCCATTCAGCCCATCGAGTCTGCACCGACCACAATCCCATCCAGGACCTATTCCCATAACCCCAGGCATTTACCCCAGCTAATTCCCCGACACTAAGGGGCAATTTAGCACGGCCAATCCACCTAACCCGCACATCTTTGGAGTGTGCGAGGAAACTGGAGCGCCCGGAGGAAACCCACATAGACATGGGGAGAACATGCAGGCTCCACACAGACAGCGACCCAGGCCGGGAGTTGAACCTGGGTCCCTGGCACTGTGAGGCAGCAGTGCTAACCACTGTGCCACCGTGCTGTCCCAGTGGGTGACCAATGGCGAAGTGTGTTGGGGGGAGGGTGAGGGGACATTTTGAGGTGTAGATTGAGTGTGTTGTGTTTGTGCAGAGCAGTAACTCTGGAGATACAGCTCACAAAGATCTTTGGCAGTAGCAGAGGCGGGTACAATTATGTCTTTTAAAAAGCATTTAGTTGCATGGGTAAGATGGGTACAGAGGGATGTGGACAATTGGGATTAGCTTGGTGGTTAAAAGAAAGAGGCAGCATGGACAAGTTGGGCCGAAGGGCCTGTTACCATGCTGTAAACCTTTAACATCGCAGAGGATCTTTGTGAACTGTATCTCCAGAGTTACTGCTCTGCACAAACAAAACGCTCTCAATCTACACCTCAAAATGTCCCCCCACCCTTCCCCCAACACTCTTCGCCATTAATCATCCCTCCACAGTGATTAGCACTGCTACCTCGCAGCGCCAGGGACCCGGGTTCAATTCCAGGCCTGGGTTTCTCTACGACTGTTGTGGAATAAGGTTTGGAGATTGATTGACACGGTTAGTTAGATATTCCCATTATCATTATCCATTGTGACAACCCAGAGGATAGAAGGTGAAAGTTCCTTTTCTAGAACTTTCCACGTTCTTGCACTCAGATAATGACCTTGAACCAAGTGCTGCCTTAAGCAGGAATGAGAGAGTTCAGACGGATTTTGTCACTAATGTTAAGGCTCTGTTTTCTGTTATCTTCCATTGGTGCTGGGAACTGGGACAGCCCCTCACATCAGCCCACATCCATCCTGGCCAACTCAACCCAGTCACACGGCCAGGGGTGGGGGAAAGGGGGAGGGGTGGGGGAAAGGGGGAGGGGTGGGGGAAAGGGGGAGGGGTGGGGGAAAGGGGGAGGGGTGGGTGATGGGGAGCAGCTGTGGGGGAAGGGGGCAGGCGTGATTATGATCCGCCATGATTATCCTGAATGGTGCTGCAAGTTTGAAGGGCTGAATGGCCTACTCCTGCTCCTATTTTCTTTGTTTCAATATTCTACTTTCCCTCACCTGCCCCCCCCAAACCCCAACACCCGCCCCCACCAATCCCCCACACCCACCCCCCCAATCCCCCACACCCGCCCCCCCCCAATCCCCCACACCCGCCCCCCCTGTCCCCCACACCCGCCCCCCCCAATCCCCCACACCCGCCCCCCCCAATCCCCCACACCCGCCCCCCATGGGGGCAGGCGTGGGGTGTGGGGGATGGGGGGGCAGGTGTGGGGTGTGGGGGATGGGGGGGCAGGTGTGGGGTGTGGGGGATGGGGGGGCAGGTGTGGGATGTGGGGATGGGGGGGCAGGTGTGGGGTGTGGGGGGTGGGGGGCAGGTGTGGGGGATGGGGGGGCAGGTGTGGGGATGGGGGGGATGGGGGGCAGGTGTGGGGATGGGGGGGATGGGGGGGCAGGTGTGGGGGGTGGGGGGCAGGTGTGGGGTGTGGGGGATGGGGGGCAGGTGTGGGGTGTGGGGGATGGGGGGGCAGGTGTGGGGATGGGGGGCAGGTGTGGGGTGTGGGGGGTGGGGGGCAGGTGTGGGGTGTGGGGGATGGGGGGGCAGGTGTGGGGATGGGGGGGATGGGGGGCAGGTGTGGGGTGTGGGGGGTGGGGGGCAGGTGTGGGGTGTGGGGGGTGGGGGGCAGGTGTGGGGTGTGGGGGATGGGGGGGCAGGTGTGGGGATGGGGGGGATGGGGGGCAGGTGTGGGGTGTGGGGGGTGGGGGGCAGGTGTGGGGTGTGGGGGGGATGGGGGCAGGTGTGGGGTGTGGGGGGTGGGGGGCAGGTGTGGGGTGTGGGGGGGATGGGGGGCAGGTGTGGGGTGTGGGGGGTGGGGGGCAAGTGTGGGGATGGGGGGGATGGGGGGCAGGTGTGGGGGGTGGGGGGCAGGTGTGGGGTGTGGGGGATGGGGGGGCAGGTGTGGGGATGGGGGGGATGGGGGGCAGGTGTGGGGTGTGGGGGGTGGGGGGCAGGTGTGGGGTGTGGGGATGGGGGGCAGGTGTGGGGTGTGGGGGATGGGGGGGCAGGTGTGGGGGGTGGGGGATGGGGGGGCAGGTGTGGGGGGTGGGGGGCAGGTGTGGGGTGTGGGGGGTGGGGGGGCAGGTGTGGGGTGTGGGGGATGGGGGGCAGGTGTGGGGTGTGGGGATGGGGGGCAGGTGTGGGGTGTGGGGATGGGGGGCAGGTGTGGGGTGTGGGGATGGGGGGCAGGTGTGGGGTGTGGGGGATGGGGGGGCAGGTGAGGGAAAGTAGAATATTGAAACAAAGAAAATAGGAGCAGAAGTAGGCCATTCAGCCCTTCAAACTTGCAGCACCATTCAGGATGATCATGGCGGATCATAATCAGTATTCCACTCCCACTCCCACTCCCACTCCCACTCCCACTCTCTCTCTGTACCCCTTGGTCCCTTTAGCCACAAGGATGAAAACACAAAGTAAGTATCATACAAGCATAGAATTCTACAGTGCAGAGGGAGGCCATTCAGCCCATCGAGTCTGCACCGACCACAATCCTATCCTGGATCTAGTCCCATAACCTCAGGCATTTACCTCAGCTAATTCCCCTGACACTAAGGGGCAATTTAGCACATCTTTGGAGTGTGGGAGGAAACCGGAGCACCCGGAGGAAACCCACGCAGGTACGGGTAGAATGTGCAGAACCTGTGTCCCTGGCTGTGTGAGGCAGCAGTGCTAACCACTGTGTTGCTGTGCTGCCCTCAGTACTTTAGAAGTGCCTCATTAGCTGTAAGTGCTGTGGGAAAGGTCTGAGGTGGTGTGAGGCGCTATCTCAATGCAAGTCCTTCAGTTCCTTGCTGAGTGTGATGGGGAGCCTGGGAGCTGTCACAGTGACTGAATGGAATGTTGGCCAGTGAGACTGTAAAGGATTCTTGTTACCAGCCTGCGCTCTTTGTGTGTTTGATCTGGGAACAGGCTGAAGTATTCTCACTGTAACAATAGGAAGGTGTGTGCGGTGAAACCAGATTTAGTTAAACATTCTGCTGCTCTGGTCCAATGGCTACACCCTGGACTCAGCAATGTAAACCCTTGGTGTATAAACTGGATCCAAAATCTGTGTGAAATCAAACCCCAGCCCTGCAGAGATTAAACCTACTTCTAAATTCCAACCCTGGCTTTCAGGGAGAGAGCGAGTGTGTTGCCCACTCTCCAAGGAGGCATTTCTGAAGATTCAGGATCTGCCACCTTCAAGAAGCATTTATCCCCAAATATTCTAATCGCAAACTCAAAAGAGGGCTTTTCCTTTTTGCAAGTCTTTGATTTTAACGCCCCTATGATTTGTATCCTGCAGGAGTGCAGAATCCCTACAGAGCACAGGAAAGGTTTACCAGGATACTGCCTGGTACGGAGGGTATATTAGCTATGAGGAGAGGTTGAACAAACTGGGATTGTTCTCCCTGGGAAAACGGAGGCTGAGGGACGACCTGGTAGAAGTTTATAAAATTATGAGGGGTACGGATAGGGTGAACAGTTGGAAGCTTTTTCCCAGGGCAGAAATGACAATTACAAGGGGCCACATGTTCAAGGTAAAAGGGGGAATGTTCAGTGGAGATGTGTACAGGGGAAGTTTTTACACAGAGGGTAGTGGGGGCCTGGAATGCACTGCCAAGTGAGGTGGTTGAGGCAGACACATTAGCAACATTTAAGACTTATCCGGATAGACACATGAACAGATGGAGAATAGAGGGATGCAGGCGTTTGGTTTAGATAGGACAATGTGGTCGGCACAAGCTTGAAGGGCCGAAGGGCCTGTTCCTGTGCTGTACTGTTCTTTGCTCTTTGATGTTTGTGCACAGCAGGATCCCGGAGATCCACCCCCTGGAGACTCCAGGGCAGTCCTGGAGGGTTGACAACCCAAATCCGAGGCGATTCCGAGGCCAGAGTGGGGAACTCCAGATGTTTGGATGCAGCATTTTTGAGGATTCCAGTTGTGGAGAGAAGGAGTCAGAAATGATGAAAGGGTGAGAGGGGTTGTGAAGATATTCAGGGGGTCCACGCTGAAGAAAGAGTTGGAATAAAAGGGAGAAAAACACAGATTTGTGTTGCTGACTCTGCCACTCACAACCATTGGCCATCTCAAAGACTCATAGAATCATCCAGCGCAGAAAAGGCCATTCAGCCCATCAACTCTGCACTGACTGTCTGACAGAGCATCTTACCCATCTCACCCTGCTCTGTTGGGAGGTCTTTTTGTGTTTTGACCACGAGTACATACACTTACTAAAGACAGAAGCCGTGGGTTCCAGTAACACTTACTAAATTAGAATATTTATGAACGAAAGAAAACTTAAACACAAAAGATTACATTCACACAGTTGAAATTAGTCTCAGAACATTCCCCTTCAAAAGGATTTCCTAATTGGTTAGACCCACAAATCAACATCCTTTTAGGCAATAGTCCTTATGTTTAACTTTAAAAATTCCAGTAATGTTACCACAAAGTTAACCCACTGGTACTGTGGGGCAGGTGTGTAATTGGGTTTCTCTCTCTCTCTGCTATGAAATTTCAATCAACCTTAAAATCTTTCTGAAGAACAGATATTTCACTGGGTTGACTGGAGATTGTTCACTTTGCCTTTTCCAGCACAGAGTAAATGTCCTGGTCTCACACACCCACTCCCAACACAACTCTGTCATCTCTCCTTAAACTTACTTTTTTTTTCAATTTAATCTTCATTCTGTTGTCGTTATCCTTCTTTGAAACTTACCTATCTCAGAATATAAAATATTGTTTGTTCTCCGTACTGCCTCCACCTGCAGTTAAAATAAAACTCAAATAACTTTGCCTTATTTATTTATTACTTTTGCCCAGCTTGATTCCTGGCTCAGGTTGCTGTCTGTGTGGTGTTTACTCATTTTATTTGTTTATTTATCAGTTTCACAAGTAGGCTTACATTAACACTGCGATAAAGTTACTGTGAAAATCCCCAAGTCACCACACTCCGGCGTCTGTTCAGGTCAATTCACCTAACCAGCACGTCTTTCGGACTGTGGGAGGAAACTGGAGTACCCGGAGGAAACCCACGCAGACACGGGGAGAATGTGCAGACTCTGCACAGACAGTGACCCAAGCCGGGAATCGAACCCAGATCCCTGGCGCTGTGAGGCAGCAGTGCTAACCCACTGTGCCACCATGCAGCCCATTCTCCTCGTTCTCCCTGTTCTCTCTGTGTCTGCGTGTGCTTCCTTCGGGAACTCCCGTTTCCTCCCACAGTCCAAAGATGCGTGGGTTAGGTTGATTGGCCACGATAAATTGACCCTTAGTGCCAGGGGGATTAGTAGCATGAATATGTGGTACTACAGGAGAGGGCCTGGGTGGGACTGTGGTCGGTGCAGACTTGATGGGCCAAATGGCCTCATTCTGCACTTCAGGGATTCTGATTCTATGATTCTCTGAGTTGTAAACCAATTTTTACTGCCCTTTGAAATGTAATAACTAGACATGGCAATCCCTATTTATCTCCTAGTGCAAATTTCTACCTGTGACATAATTACTTAGAGAAAATGCATATTGGTTATACTTAATTAAAGTGCCCATCTTTCACATCGAGACTTATTTGATGTCCTCAACCTTGTAGACATCCAGTCTCCAGTTTAATTTAAACACACAAACTCGTAGATACAAGCCTGCTTCACAGAATGACACAATAAACCCCCAAAAGTATTATTTATAAATGATAACATCTTTCTTCACACTGGCATCACATCAGCATTGAAATTCATATACCACATGGCTTATTTGTGTGATTGGCAGAACATCTCTTTTTGACTTTGCACCCCTGACCTGGAGAATACCACTCACGTTGTCACTGCATGGTCACAGTGGGAAGCGGCTAGATTCACCTTGTGTACAAATCTTTCAGACCTTATCCGTCTGGGGAGATCCAAGGAGACTGGGCACTTTCCAGGATGTATAGGGCATTGGTGAGGCCGCAGCTGGAGTACTGTGTGCAGTTTTGGGCGCCGCACCTGCGCAAAGATATTTTGGCCTTGGAGGGAGTGCAGAGGAGGTTTACTAGGCTGATACCGGAGTTGAGGGGGTTGAGCTATGAGGAGAGGCTGAATAAACTAGGCTTGTACTCGTTAGAGTTTAGAAGAATGAGGGGAGATCTCATTGAGATGTACAAGATGATGAATGGGATGGATAGGATAGAGGTGGAGAGACTCTTCCCGCTCAAAAAAGACAGTAGGACTAGGGGGCACAGCCTCAAGATAAAGGGGAGGCGGTTTAGAACGGAGTTGAGGAGGAACTTCTTCACTCAAAGGGTGGTGAATGTCTGGAATTCTCTGCCCGTTGAAGTGGTGGAGGCTGCCTCGCTAAATATTTTTAAGAAGCAGGTTGATGGGTTTTTGATGAGAGAGGGGATTAAGGGTTATGGGGAGAGGGCGGGAATGTGGAACTGAGCCACGACAGATCAGCCATGATCTTATTGAATGGCGGGGCAGGCTCGAAGGGCTAGATGGCCTACTCCTGCTCCTATTTCTTATGTTCTTATGTTATCAAAGAGACAAGACAGAATTATGAGAGGCATGGGTGGAATGGATAGTCGGAAGTCTTTTCCCAGGATAGAAATGGGAATTACTACGGGACACGGGCTTAAGGTAAAAGGGAGAAAGTGTAAAAGGAGATATGAGAGGCAGGTTTTTTTACACAGAGGGTGGTAAGTGCCTGGAATGCGCTGCCAGAGGAGGTGGAGGAAGCAGATACAGAGGGAATAGAGAGATACGGAGTGCGTGGAGGCAAAAGGTCTTTTGTTTAGAAAGGCATTATGTATCGGCAAAGGTTTGGTGGGCCGAAGGGCCAGATGCTGTGCTGTACTGTTCTTTGACTGGGAATGGAGGGATGCAGAAGAACGGTCTAGTTGGACCAATGAGCGGCACAGGCTTGGAGGGCCGAAGGGCCTGTTTCCTGTGCTGTACTCTTCTTTGTTCTTTGATGTGGAGATGTCAGTGTTGGACAGTAAGAAATCTCACAACACCAGGTTAAAGTCCAACAGGGTTTTACTTGGAATCACGAGCTTTCGGAGTCTCGCTCCTTCCTCAGGTGAATCAGTCTCCGAAAGCTCGTGATTCCAAATAAACCTGTTGGACTTTAACCTGGTGTTGTGAGATTTCTTCTTTTACTGTTCTTTGCTCTAAAACTGGTGGTCTTAGGCCCATTCAGGTGTTTGGGTGAGAACAATGATCTGATCCGGGGAGGCATTGTCCCGCAGGATGTGTCCCTATTCTAGCATGAGGCTTACGTGGTGAGCAAGTGGCTTGGACCTTATTGATGAGGTTGCCTCTAAGACCAATCCTATAGTATATTGACCATGAGTATATTGACCAATACACATCTTTACCAGGTGGGACTGGGGACAGCTGTGAGGAAACCTCTGGCATGTTTCTCATCTAGCCCGGTTGGGAAAGGAAGTTCCTTTGCCTTTCCCAACGCAAAGGCCAATTTCAGCTCCAGATAGGGCCCATTACATTCACAGAGCACGTGCAGATTCAGATATAACAATTGTATCACCTACAAATCCCACACAGGCAAAGGGCAAGGAGGCTATTGGGGGGTGGGGGGGGGGGGGAGTTTTCCCTTCCTGCCCACCACAGGAAGTGTAGCGGGCATGGGCGGGGGGGGGTGGGGGGGGGGGGGGTGGACCCTGCAAAGGTCTTGTGCCGAGTGCAGCCAGAGAATCCCTTCCCAGGACCTCCTGACAGAACAGGCTTCAACTTGACCTCCTGATAGAACAGGCCTCAGACCTGACCTCCTGACAGAACAGGCCTCGGGCCTGACCTCCTGACAGAACGGGCCTCGGACCTGACCTCCTGACAGAACGGGCCTCGGACCTGACCTCCTGACAGAACGGGCCTCGGGCCTGACCTCCTGACAGAACGGGCCTCGGACCTGACCTCCTGACCGAACGGGCCTCGGACCTGACCTCCTGACAGAACGGGCCTCGGACCAGTTCTCCTTAGCTAAAGGATCCCCCTTTAGGGATAATTTGACATTTTTAAAGTCTAAAGAGAAATATGCGGCGCCCAAAGCTACCTCAATTGGAGCAAACGCACGGAAACATATTTCTGTGGATTATTATTTTTTGTCGGGAAGATCCTGCCTTGCTTTCTTTTATTCCTGCGTTACCGCGGCAACGGCAGCGCTGTAATTATTTTCTTTCTCCTGATGTCTATCCGAATGTCAGGGTGGCCACCTCACAATAAGGCCTTTCATCATGCTGCCAGGAGTTTGTAAATCCTGTTAAAATTCACCTTTACTTGACATTTACTGACAACAATTGCAGGATTTAGTGAAAGATGGAGCGGGGGAAGGAGTGGGGAAGGGGGGGGGGCGGGGGGTGCGAGGAGGGGGAGGTTTGGTTCAGGGCCAGGACGGTGCTGGAGATGCGTAGCTCACATTCCTTACCCTGTGCCTCGGAACAGAGAGAATGGGGACAAGCTGCCTCTGCTGCTCGTCCCACTGCCAGCTACTGTCTGGGTTACTGAGTTCAAATCTCACTGCAGCCAGCCACATAAATACCAAGAGTTCCTCTAAAAAAAAAACCCATCTGGTCCTTCAGGAATGGAAGGCTCCCCACCACCGCATTTGGTGGAATTTGAGTTCATAGATTCGTAGAATCCCCATAGTACAGAAGGAGGCCATTTGGTCCATTGAGTCTGCGCTGACCACAACCCCACCCAGGTCCTATTTCCCGTAACACCACACATGAACCTTGCTAATCCCCCTGACAATTTAGCATGGCCAATGCACTGAACCCCAACATCTTTGGATTGTAGGAGGAAACCCATACAGACATGGGGAGAATGTGCAAACTCCACACAGACAGCGACCCAAGCCAGGAATCGAACCCAGCTCCTTTGAGCTGTGAGGCAAAATTGCTAACCATTGTGCCACTGTGCTGCCCTAGAAAATAGCTAGAATTAAGAATCTACTGATGACCATGAAACCATTGTTGATTGTGGTAAAAACCCAACTGGTTCACAAATGCCCTTAGGGAAGGAAATCTGCCATCCTTACCCGGTCTGGCCTACATGTGATTCCAGAGCCACAGCAATGTGGTTGACTCTCAAATGCCCTCTGAACAAGGACAAGGGATGGGCAATAAATGCTGGCCAGCCAGCGACCACCCATGTCGCATGAATGAATTTTAAAAAATTGCTGTGCCTCAGACTAAGTCCGGGGACCGCAGTCCGGCTCGATCTGGTGGTATCGGGGACGGGAGGGTAGGGGAGACCCTCAGGAATGGTGCACGGCCGAGGGTGGTGGGAGGGGAGTTACAGATTGGAATCTTATCCAGGGGTTTGGCCGGTTTATGTATAAAACAACAGGTACCTGGGAGTGAGTTACAGACTGGAATCTAATCGAGGGGTTTGGGGTGGTTGATATATAGAATAATGGATACCCAGGAGTGAGTTACAGACTGGAATCTAATCGAGGGGTTTGGGGTGGTTGATATATAGAATAATGGATACCCAGGAGTGAGTTACAGACTGGAATCTAATCGAGGGGTTTGGGGTGGTTTATATATAGAATAATGGATACCCAGGAGTGAGTTACAGACTGGAATCTAATCGAGGGGTTTGGGGTGGTTGATATATAGAATAATGGATACCCAGGAGTGAGTTACAGACTGGAATCTAATCGAGGGGTTTGGGGTGGTTGATATATAGAATAATGGATACCCAGGAGTGAGTTACAGACTGGAATCTAATCGAGGGGTTTGGGGTGGTTGATATATAGAATAATGGATACCCAGGAGTGAGTTACAGACTGGAATCTAATCGAGGGGTTCGGGGTGGTTTATATATAGAATAATAGATACCCGGGAGTGAGTTACAGACTGGAATCTAATCGAGGGGTTCGGGGTGGTTTATATATAGAATAATAGATACCCGGGAGTGAGTTACAGACTGGAATCTAATCGAGGGGTTTGGGGTGGTTGATATATAGAATAATGGATACCCAGGAGTGAGTTACAGACTGGAATCTAATCGAGGGGTTTGGGGTGGTTGATATATAGAATAATGGATACCCAGGAGTGAGTTACAGACTGGAATCTAATCGAGGGGTTCGGGGTGGTTTATATATAGAATAACAGATACCCGGGAGTGAGTTACAGACTGGAATCTAATCGAGGGGTTTGGGGTGGTTTATATATAGAATAATAGATACCCGGGAGTGAGTTACAGACTGGAATCTAATCGAGGGGTTCGGGTGGTTTATATATAGAATAACAGATACCCGGGAGTGAGTTACAGACTGGAATCTAATCGAGGGGTTTGGGTGGTTTATATATAGAATAACAGATACCCGGGAGTGAGTTACAGACTGGAATCTAATCAAGGGGTTTGGCCGGTTTATATATAGAATAACAGATACCCGGGAGTGAGTTACAGACTGGAATCTAATCGAGGGGTTCGGGGTGGTTTATATATAGAATAACAGATACCCGGGAGTGAGTTACAGACTGGAATCTAATCAAGGGGTTTGGGTGGTTTATATATAGAATAACAGATACCCGGGAGTGAGTTACAGACTGGAATCTAATCAAGGGGTTCGGGGTGGTTTATATATAGAATAACAGATACCCGGGAGTGAGTTACAGACTGGAATCTAATCGAGGGGTTCGGGGTGGTTTATATATAGAATAACAGATACCCGGGAGTGAGTTACAGACTGGAATCTAATCGAGGGGTTTGGGTGGTTTATATATAGAATAACAGATACCCGGGAGTGAGTTACAGACTGGAATCTAATCGAGGGGTTTGGGTGGTTTATATATAGAATAATAGATACCCGGGAGTGAGTTACAGACTGGAATCTAATCGAGGGGTTCGGGTGGTTTATATATAGAATAACAGATACCCGGGAGTGAGTTACAGACTGGAATCTAATCGAGGGGTTTGGGTGGTTTATATATAGAATAACAGATACCCGGGAGTGAGTTACAGACTGGAATCTAATCGAGGGGTTCGGGGTGGTTTATATATAGAATAATGGATACCCGGGAGTGAGTTACAAACTGGAATCTAGTCGAGGGGTTTGGGTGGTTTATACATAGAATAATGGATACCCGGGAGTGAGTTACAGACTGGAATCTAATCGAGGGGTTCGGGGTGGTTTATATATAGAATAACAGATACCCGGGAGTGAGTTACAGACTGGAATCTAATCGAGGGGTTCGGGGTGGTTTATATATAGAATAACAGATACCCGGGAGTGAGTTACAGACTGGAATCTAATCGAGGGGTTCGGGTGGTTTATATATAGAATAACAGATACCCGGGAGTGGGTTACAGACTGGAATCTAATCGAGGGGTTCGGGTAGTTTATATATAGAATAACAGATACCCGGGAGTGGGTTACAGACTGGAATCTAATCGAGGGGTTCGGGGTGGTTTATATATAGAATAATGGATACCCGGGAGTGAGTTACAGACTGGAACCTAATCGAGGGGTTAGGGGTGGTTTATATATAGAATAATGGATACCCGGGAGTGAGTTACAGACTGGAATCTAATCGAGGGGTTCGGGGTGGTTTATATATAGAATAATGGATACCCGGGAGTGGGTTACAGACTGGAATCTAATCGAAGGGTTTGGGTGATTTATATATAGAATAACAGATACCCGGGAGTGAGTTACAGACTGGAATCTAATTGAGGGGTTTGGGTGATTTATATATAGAATAATAGATACCCGGGAGTGAGTTACAGACTGGAATCTAATCGAGGGGTTCGGGGTGGTTTATATATAGAATAACAGATACCCGGGAGTGAGTTACAGACTGGAATCTAATCGAGAGGTTCGGGGTGGTTTATATATAGAATAACAGATACCCGGGAGTGAGTTACAGACTGGAATCTAATCGAGGGGTTTGGGTGATTTATATATAGAATAACAGATACCCGGGAGTGAGTTACAGACAGGAATCTAATCGAGGGGTTTGGGTGGTTTATATATAGAATAACAGATACCCGGGAGTGAGTTACAGACTGGAATCTAATCGAGGGGTTCGGGGTGGTTTATATATAGAATAACAGATACCTGGGAGTGAGTTACAGACTGGAATCTAATCGAGGGGTTCAGGGTGGTTTATATATAGAATAACAGATACCCGGGAGTGAGTTACAGACTGGAATCTAATCGAGGGGTTCGGGGTGGTTTATATATAGAATAATGGATACCCGGGAGTGAGTTACAGACTGGAATCTAATCGAGGGGTTCGGGGTGGTTTATATATAGAATAACAGATACCCGGGAGTGAGTTACAGACTGGAATCTAATCGAGGGGTTCGGGGTGGTTTATATATAGAATAATAGATACCTGGGAGTGAGTTACAGACTGGAATCTAATCGAGGGGTTTGGGTGATTTATATATAGAATAATAGATACACGGGAGTGAGTTACAGACTGGAATCTAATCGAGGGGTTTGGGTGGTTTATATATAGAATAATGGATACCCGGGAGTGAGTTACAGACTGGAATCTAATCGAGGGGTTCGGGGTGGTTTATATATAGAATAATAGATACCTGGGAGTGAGTTACAGACTGGAATCTAATCGAGGGGTTTGGGTGATTTATATATAGAATAACAGATACCCGGGAGTGAGTTACAGACTGGAATCTAATCGAGGGGTTCGGGGTGGTTTATATATAGAATAACAGATACCTGGGAGTGAGTTACAGACTGGAATCTAATCGAGGGGTTCAGGGTGGTTTATATATAGAATAACAGATACCCGGGAGTGAGTTACAGACTGGAATCTAATCGAGGGGTTTGGGTGATTTATATATAGAATAACAGATACCCGGGAGTGAGTTACAGACTGGAATCTAATCGAGGGGTTCGGGGTGGTTTATATATAGAATAATGGATACCCGGGAGTGAGTTACAGACTGGAATCTAATCGAGGGGTTCGGGGTGGTTTATATATAGAATAACAGATACCCGGGAGTGAGTTACAGACTGGAATCTAATCGAGGGGTTCGGGGTGGTTTATATATAGAATAATAGATACCTGGGAGTGAGTTACAGACTGGAATCTAATCGAGGCGTTTGGGTGATTTATATATAGAATAATAGATACACGGGAGTGAGTTACAGACTGGAATCTAATCGAGGGGTTTGGGTGGTTTATATATAGAATAATGGATACCCGGGAGTGAGTTACAGACTGGAATCTAATCGAGGGGTTTGGGATGATTTATATATAGAATAATAGATACCCGGGAGTGAGTTACAGACTGGAATCTAATCGAGGGGTTTGGGGTGGTTTATATATAGAATAATAGATACCCGGGGGTGAGTTACAGACTGGAATCTAATCGAGGGGTTTGGGGTGGTTTATATATAGAATAATAGATACCTGGGAGTGAGTCACAGACTGGAATCTAATCAAGGGGTTTGGGGTGATTTATATATAGAACAACATACCCAGAGTGAGTTACAGACTGGAATCTAATTAGTAAAGAACCATCATTAATCTTTAACCAACCCTTGTCGTACGATTGGGTGTTTATGGCCATTAGAAGAACAAACAGCCAAAGGTATCTCTGTGACGGGGGTGGGGTGTCCTCAATCAATGGCCAATATGGTCTCCATGGAGACTACCCTGCCTCTTTGGCAACTCGAGGCCCTTGTCAGAGATTAAGGGCAGCACAGTGTTTGGCACTGATGCCTCATAGCGCCAGGGACTCGGGTTCGATTCCCGGCTCGGGTCACTGTCTGTGTGGAGTTTGCACGTTCTCCCCATGTCTGCGTGGGTTTCCTCCGGGTGCTCCGGTTTCCTCCCACAGTCCAAAGATGTGCGGGTTAGGGTGGATTGGCCCTGCTAAATTACCCCTTAGTGTCGGGAGGACTAGCTAGGGTAAATGCATGGAGTTATGGGGATAGGGCCTGGGTGGGATTGTAGTCGGCGCAGACTCAATGGGCCGAATGGCCTCCTCCTGCACTGTCGGGATTCCAAAATTAGCCGACAGGAGGGTGATTCCAGGTGACTCAGTTGTGTCGGGAGACTCCAGGGACCGAGATTGTAACCCTCCGGTGAGGGAGGGGATTGAATGGAAATTTTCCAAGTTGGGGGTATTTCTACAGAAGACCATCACCGGCCAGAGGGCACAGATTTAATTAACTCTGCATCAGAACCCAGGTGGAAACCTGGAGAATGTTCTCACACTGTGCGTCAGTAAGAAAGAAAGACTTGTACGTATATACGGTCTCTTTCAGTGACACAGGGGGCCCCTAATCAATTCACCGCCAACGGAGCGCTGTGTGAAGCGCCGACTCCATTACAATGGAGCAGCCAGTTTGTGCACAGCAAGATCCCACAGTCAGTAATGTGATAACGGCCAGATAGTCAGTTATTATAGCGATATTGATCGAGGGAGAAATATTAGAGCCATAGAGCCCTTACAGTGCAGAAAGAGGCCATTCGGCCCATTGAGTCCGCACCAACTCTCCGAAAGAGGATCTCCCCTATGCCCTATCTCCGTAACCCTGCGCATTTACTAATCCACCTGATTTGGAAACATAGAAACTAGAAGCAGGGTTAGGCCATTTGGCCCTTCGAGCCTGCTCCGCCATTCATTATGATCATGGCTGATTGTTAAATTCAATATCCTGATCCCTCCCTTCCTCCATATCCCTCGAACCCTTTAGCCCCAAGAGCTATATCTAATTTCTTCTTGAAATCAGCCAACGTTTTGGCCTCAACTACATTCTGTGGTGGTGAATTCCACACATTCACGCCTAAGGGACAATTTAGCATGACTAATGCACCTAACCTGTACATCTCTGGAGTGTGGGAAGAAACTGGAGCACCTGGAGGAAACCCACGCAGACATGGGAAGAATGTGCAAACGCTACGCAGACAGCAACCCAAGGCCGGAATTGAACCCGGGTCCCTGGTGTTGTGGAGCAGCAGTGCTTACCACTGTTATTGTCTGGGACAGGGGGAGAGCTCCCCTACTCGTCTCTGAATTAGTGCCATGGGATCCTCTACATCCACATGAGACACAAGGCCTTGACTTAATGCCTCAGTAGGTGTGAGCCCTGACAATGTGGCAATCCCTCAGCACTGCACTGGGAGTGTCAGCCTAGATTTTTGTGTTCATGGCTTTGGTATTTGATCTCACAACCTATTAACTCAAAGGCAAACATGATATCAACTGAGTCACAGAGGGATGGAAACGTGGCGCTCTTACTTGCTCTGGGACTATGTGTGGCTGCAGTACCACACCCTACTGAGATTGATCCATAAGCACACTCTGGAGTGGCCTAGCAAACCACTCAGTTACACTCTGGGAAACAATAAGGATGGGCAATAAATGCCTCCAAGTTTATTTATTACTGTCACAAGTAGGCTTACCTTAACACTGAAATGAAGTTACTGTGAGAATCCCCTAGTCGCCACATTCCGGCACCTGTTTGGGTAACACTGAGAGAGAATTTAGCACGGCCAACGCACCCTAACCAGCACGTCCGTCAGACTGTGGGAGGAAACCGGAGCACCCGGAGGAAACCCACGCAGACACGGGGAGAATGTGCAGCCTCCACACGGACAAGATGGGAATCGAACCCGGGTCCCTGGCGCTGTGAGACAACACTGCTAACCACTGTGCTGCCCTGGATGCCACATCCTGAGACTGGGATAAGAAGAAAAGTGGACTTTTCATTCACAAACTGGGAAACCGGGGTGAAAGGTCAAGGCTGGGGGTGGGGAGGGGGTCACAGTTCAGACACCAACATTAGCAACAGAGGGAGAGAGGAGGTGACTCCCAGGTTTGGCATTTAGAAGGCCGTAGATGGGAAAAGGAAGGGAATTCTGAGGGATTGACTGAGGTGTGAGGTAACCTGGGAAGGAATGAGCCTGGAGTGACTCACCTCGGAAAGAATGCTGGAGTGGGGCGCCCTTCCCGGGTAATCTTGTGTGTCGCTGTGAGATTGGAGGGAGGTTGGCATGTTGGGGGCTGGGGTGGAATCAATCTGGTGTGAGGGAAGCTGTCTGAAATGCGGAGAGTCAAGTCTTCACAAGAGAAAGCATGAGTGTGCTGGGGCCTTCAAAACACCAGGATGGTGAGAAAGCTCGTTGCCATGGGTTACGGTGTTTGAGGCAGTCTGTCGTATGTCGGCTGCTGAAGCTGGCTCTTGTTCACATCCTCTGATCCACACTGGATCCGCACGGTTCCAAACATGTCAAGCTTTGTCAGCCATTGTGTGTGTTTTCAAACCAACTGTGTTTTGATCTTATTTTTGTTCAACTCCCACTCCTGGGATTTCTGTACACAATCCTCAACAATTATGCGAGTGCTGCACTGGGGGGACTGCCGCACTGTTGGTGTGCCAGTGCTCTGGAAACCTGAAGTTTAAATCTTAAGTTAAAGATTATTTATTAGTATCGCAAGTTGGCTTACATTAACAAAAGTTTAGGAGTCGGGAGGTAATGCTGCAACTTTATAAGACCCTTGTCAGACCCCACTTGGAGTACTGTGCACAGTTCTGGTCGCCTCACTACAGGAAGGATGTGGAAGCTATTGAGAGGGTGCAGAGGAGATTTACAAGGATGTTGCCTGGATTGGGAGGCATGCCTTATGAAGATAGGTTGAGGGAGCTGGGACTCTTCTCCCTGGAGAGACGAAGGATGAGAGGTGACCTGATAGAGGTTTATAAGATGTTGAGAGGTATAGATCGGGTGGATTCTCGGAGGCTATTTCCCAGGACTGAAATGGTCGCTACGAGAGGACACAGGTTTAAGGTGCTGGGGAGCAGGTACAGAGGAGATGTCAGGGTAAGTTTTTCACTCAGGATAGTGGGTGAGTGGAATCGGCTGCCGTCGGTGGTGGTAGAGACAAATTCGATAGGGTCTTTTAAGAGACTTCTGGATGAGTACATGGGATTTAATAGGATTGAGGGTTATAGGTCAGCCTAGTAGGAATGGATATGATTGGTGCAACTTGTGGGCCAAAGGGCCTGTTTGTGCTGTAGTTTTTTTATGTTCTATGTTCTAAAGTCTGAGGTCACGTACCAACCGACTCAAGAACAGCTTCTTCCCTGCTGCTGTCAGACTTTTGAATGGACTTCCCTCACTCTAAGTTGATCTTTCTCTACACCCTAGCTATAACTGTAACACTACATTCTGCACCCTCTCCTTTCCTTCTCTATAAACAGTATACTTTGTCTGTACAGCGCGCAAGAAACAAACCTTTTCACTGTACACTAATACATGTGACAATAATAAATCAAATCAATAACACTGCAATGAAGTTACTGTGAAAATCTCCTAGTCGCCACACTCCAGCGCCTGTCCAGGTACACTGAGGGGGAACTTAGCATGGCCAATTCACCTAATCAGCATGTCTTTTAGACTGTGGGAGGAAACTGGAGCACCCGGAGGAAACCCACGCAGACATGGGGAGAACATGCAAACTCCACACAGACAGTGACCCAAGCCAGGAATTGACACCAGGTCTCTGGCGCTGTGAGGCAGCAATGCTAACCACTGTGTCACCATGCCACTCTACATCTAACTATGGAACCATAGAATCCCGACAGTGCAGAAGGAGGCCATTTGGCCCATCGTGTCTGCACCAACAACAATCCCACCCAGGCCCAATCCCCGTAACCCCATGTATTTTCTTTTCTAATCCTCCTGATACTAAGGGACAATTTAGCATGGCTAATCCACCTAATCTTTGGAGTGTGGGAGGAAACTGGAGCCCCCCGGAGGAAACCCACGCAGACATGGGGAGAATGTGCACACAGACAGTGACCCGAGGCCGGAGTTGAACCCGGGACCCTGGCGCTGTGAGGCAGCAGTTCTAACCACTGTGCCACCAGGCCAGTTATAAGTTATAAAGAAGCTATGAGGTTGATGAGGGAGGGAGGGGGGCTTTTCACAGGGTGGGTTGGAGATGAAAGATCACCTGTAAAACCTCTGAGAACATATCTGACCTCCTTCCACGATGCTTCACTTTCTGTTAACCGTCCTCTTTCCTTCCAGACACCAATATTTTCATAAATAATTGCGGTGCTCGCAACACAGCGCAGGAGGAATCCATTGTAAGGAAAGGTTTCTATGATTGCTCGTTGGAACGTACAGACGGAGGCCATTTGTCCCACGGTGACTGTGCTAGCCCTTTGAAAGCAGCCACACTTAGTCCCATTCTCCTTATTTTTCATCCCCGGACACCCAGCCAGTTCACTCCCAGACTTCCTTACAGAATGGAATTCCACCACCTCTCTGAGTTGAGCTTTCCCAGGTAACCTTTCACTGCAGGTAGAGGCCATTCAGCCCCTTGATCAAGCCTCCATGCCCAATTACCTCGTGACTAGACTATTGTCTTGGCTACTAGTCGCCACGTAGTACAGCTTGAGAATTGATGAAAAAAATAGACACACTGTCGAAGCTTTTCAGCTTGCACCCACCAGGACAGATCCGCAAGAATACCAAATCTCAATCTGAACAAACAACAATTGACGCTGCACGGCACGGTGGCACAGTGGTGAGCACAGCTGCCTCATATCACCAGGGACCCGGGTTCGATTCTGGCCTCGGGTCACTGTCTCTGCGTGGAGTCTGCACTTTCTCCCCATGTCTGCATGGGTTTCCTCCAGGTGCTCCAGTTTCCTCCCACAGTCCAAAGATGTGTGGGTTAGGTTGATTGGCTATGCTAAATTGAGTTTAGTGTCGGGAGTTTAGTGTCAGGGTAAATATGTGGGGTTATGGGAATAGGGCCTGGGTGGGATTGTGGTTGGTGCAGACTCAATGGGCTGAGTGGCCTCCTTCTGTACTGAAGGATTCTATGGTTGTAATGAGGAAAGGGTGCGGATTGGTTAACAAAACAACCCTGCGTGAGGTGTTGACAGAGAGAATGCACCAGAGAGTCGGTGTCCCCTCCAAGCTTTAGTTCAATTTTTAAACAGGCACCATGCCTGGATACAGAATCATACAGGTTTACAGTATGGAAACAGGCCCTTCGGCCCAACTTGTCCATCTGTCTTTTTTAAACCCCCAAGTTAGTCCCAACTGCCCACATTTGGCCCATATCCCTCTATACCCATCTTACCCATGAACTGTTGAAATACTTTTTAAAATACAAAATTGTACCCGCCTCTACTACTACCTCTGGCAGCTTGTTCCAGACACTCACCACCCTCTGTGTGTAAAAATTGCCCCTCTGGACGCTTCTGTGTCTCTCCCCTCTCACCTTAAACCTGTACCCTCTAGTTTTAGACTCCCCTACCTTTGGGAAACGATATTGACTATTTTGCTGATCTACGTCTCTCATTATTTTATAGACCTCTATAAGATCACCCCTCAGTCTCCTACACTCCAGGGAAAAAAATCCCAGTCTATCCGACATTTCCTTATAACTCAATCCATCAAGCCCTGGTAGCATCCTAGTAAATCTTTTCTGCACTCTTTCTAGTTTAATAATATCCTTTCTATAATAGGGTGACCAGAACTGTACACAGTATTCCAAGTGTGGCCTTACCAATGTCTTGTACAACTTCAACAAGACGTCCCAACTCCTGTATTCAATGTTCTGACCAATGAAACCAAGCATGCTGAATGCCTTCTTCATTCTGTCCACCTGTGACTCTACTTTAAAGGAGCTATGAACATGTACCCCTAGATCTCTTTGTTCTGTAACTCTCCCCACCGCCCTACCATTAACTGTGTAAGTCCTGCCCTGATTCAAAATGCATCACCTCGCATTTATCTAAATTAAACTCCATCTGCCATTTGTCAGCCCACTGGCCCAATTGATCAAGATCCTGTTGCAATTGGAGATAACTTTCTTCACTGTCACCAAGCCACCAATCTTGGTGTCATCTGTAAACTTACTAACTATGCCTCCTATATTCTCATCCAAATCATTAATATAAATGACAAATAACAGTATGGAACCATCACTGATCCCTGAGACACACCGCTGGTCACAGGCCTTCAGTTTGAAAAACAACTCTCTACAACCACCCTCTATCTTCTGTCATCAAGCCAATTTTGTATCCATTTGACTACTTCACCCTGGATCCTGTGAGGTCTAACCTTATGCGGTACCTTGTCAAAGGCCTTGCTAAAGTCCGTGTAGACAACATCTACTGCACTGCCCTCATCTACCTTCAAAAAACTCAATCAAACACATTCCTTTTGTCTGCAGAGGACATCGCCCTGTGTATAAATGTATGTTATCTCGGGCAGGTGTAAATAAGCCACATTGAGAGGCCAACTGATAATTTTAAACTGGTTGTTAGTGTAATTTTTAGCACACTTGGGATTGTTGAGTGAGTGCTGTAACCCATGGAATCACATCTAATGTTCGGCATTTTGCTCCTGGGCTTTGCAAGCTTGGGTTGTTTGAGTGCAGTCAGTACCTTTTTTTTAATTTGTTTACGGGATATTGGCATCACTGGCTGGCCAGCATCCATTGCCCGTCCCTAATTGCCCTGGGAGGGCAGTTGAGAGTCAACCACATTGCTGTGGCTCTGGAGTCACATGTAGGCCAGACCGGGTAAGGTCAGCAGATTTCCTTCCCTAAGGGACATTAATGAACCAGATGGTGTTTTTTGTCAATTGACGATGGTTTCATGGTCATCAGTAGATTCTTAATTCCAGATATTATTAAATTCAAATTCCACCATCTGACATGGTGGGATTCGAACCCGGGTCCCCAGAACATTAGCTGAGTCTCTGGATTAAAAGTCTAGCAATAATACCAGTAGGCTATCGCTGCCTCTCACCATCATTTTAATTTCAGATTTTTATTGAATTCAAATTTCACTACCTGCCATGATGGGATTCGAACCAGAGTCCCCTGGATCTCTGGTCCAGTGACAATACCACTAGGACATTATGCCTATTGTTAACTGCACGGAGATGTGGAGTTTGATATAATCCACACCAATCTACATCAATGGGGACAAAGTAGAAAGGGTCGAGAGCTTCAAGTCTTCAGGTGTCCAGATCACCAACAACCTGTCCTGGTCCCCCCCATGCCGACACTATAGTTAAGAAAGCCCACCAATGCCCCTACTTTCTCAGAAGCCTAAGGAAATTTGGCATGTCAGCTACAACTCTCGCCAACTTTTACAGATGCACCATAGAAAGCTTTCTTTCTGGTTGTATCACAGCTTGGTATGGGTGCCTGCTCTGTCCAAGATCACAAGGAACTACAAAACGTTGTGAATGTAGCCCAATCCATCACACAAACCAGCCTCCCATCCATTGACTCTGTCTACACTTCCCGCTGCCTCGGAAAAGCAGCCAGTATAATTAAGGACCCCACACACCCCGGACATTCTCTCTTCCACCTTCTTCTGTCGGGAAAAAGATACAAAAGTCTGAGGTCACGTACCAACCGACTCAAGAACAGCTTCTTCCCTGCTGCTGTCAGACTTTTGAATGGACCTACCTCGCATTAAGCTGATCTTTCTCTACACCCTAGCTCTGACTGTAACACTACATTCTGCACTCTCTCCTTCCCTTCTCTATGAACAGCATGCTTTGTCTGTATGGCACGTAAGAAACAATATTTTTCACTGTATGTTAATGCATGTGACAATAATAAATCAAATCAAATTAGTGTGATGTACACCCCACTTACCTGGAATCACCACCCAGCACTGAAATTCAGATACCACATTCCTGATTGGATGACAGGACATCCTTTTGGCCTGATATCAACTTCTTGGTTGATGGGACATACCATCCTGAAAGCTCCAGCTAATAATAGACTGGGTTGCTAACAGAATTGTGATTCAATCTGTCAACAACCTGCCAATTAGGAACAGGAAGCGAACTGGTATCAGTGCTGGGGGCGATGCTGCTACTGTTTCCCTACTGGACTCGTGATCCGGAGATGAGGATCCATTAATTCCGGGGACATTGAGTTCAAATCCCACCACTGGCAGACTGAGAACTCCAACTCAGTTCAAAAGATCAGTGACAGGTCACCGAAAATGACCAAGAGTCTTATGGTTGTCATAGGAAGAGCCAATTGGTTCACTGATCTCCAATAAGGGAAGGGTACCCAGCACCATTCTCCTTTCCCCCATTCCCCTGCCCTTTTCCCCATTCCCCTGCCCTTTCCCCCATTCCCCTGCCCTTATCCCCATTCCCCTGCCCTTTCCCCCATTCCCCTGCCCTTTCCCCCATTCCCCTGCCCTTATCCCCATTCCCCTGCCCATTCCCCCATTCCCCTGCCCTTTTCCCCATTCCCCTGCCCTTTCCCCCATTCCCCTGCCCTTTCCCCCATTCCCCTGCCCTTATCCCCATTCCCCTGCCCTTTCCCCCATTCCCCTGCCCTTTCCCCCATTCCCCTGCCCTTTCCCCCATTCCCCTTCCCTTTCCCCCATTCCCCTGCCCTTTCCCCCATTCCCCTGCCCTTATCCCCATTCCCCTGCCCTTATCCCCATTCCCCTGCCCTTTCCCCCATTCCCCTGCCTTTTCCCCCATTCCCCTGCCTTTTCCCCCATTCCCCTGCCCTTTCCCCCATTCCCCTGCCCTTATCCCCATTCCCCTGCCCTTATCCCCATTCCCCTGCCCTTTCCCCCATTCCCCTGCCCTTTTCCCCATTCCCCTGCCCTTTCCCCCATTCCCCTGCCCTTATCCCCATTCCCCTGCCCTTTCCCCCATTCCCCTGCCTTTTCCCCCATTCCCCTGCCCTTTCCCCCATTCCCCTGCCTTTTCCCCCATTCCCCTGCCTTTTCCCCCATTCCCCTGCCCTTATCCCCATTCCCCTGCCCTTTCCCCCATTCCCCTGCCCTTTCCCCCATTCCCCTGCCCTTATCCCCATTCCCCTGCCCTTTCCCCCATTCCCCTGCCTTTTCCCCCATTCCCCTGCCCTTATCCCCATTCCCCTGCCCTTTCCCCCATTCCCCTGCCCTTTCCCCCATTCCCCTGCCCTTTCCCGTACCCCTGCACATTATTCCAGGCCCCCACCACCCTCTGTGTAAAAGTCTTCCCCCGCACATCCCCACTGAACATCCCCCCCTCTTACCTTGAACTTGTGCCCCCTTGACATTGTCATTCCTACCCTAGGGATAAAGCTTCCAACTGTTCACCTTAAGGTGCAAGAATAACTCCTTTGCTTGAGGCATAGGTGGCGGAGATTGGGTTGGTGAAATCTACCTCCCCGAAGATGGTCCTTTTAACCCTCTTAGCCTGACGACAGAGCCCATTCCCGAGCTTCTGAGGGTTGAAGCCCCCCCCACCAGTGATTGAGAATGTAACCAAGGCACTCCTGAGGGAAGGCTACATTGTCAGAGGTGCTGTCCTTCAGTTGAGGCATTAAACCTGGCTGCCCCAGTATCTGGTACCAGAGGCCATTCGGCCCATTGTGAAGTTGAGCAGGAGAGATTGGGCGAGTGTCCTGGCCAATATTTATCCCTCACTTAACATCATTGCACTAGGTTCAAGGGAGGTGATGTGGTATGATCGCTAGACTATTAATCCAGAAACTCAGCTAATGTTCTGCAGACCCGGGTTCGAATCCCGACACGGCAGATGGTGGAACTTGAATTCAATAAAAAATATCTGGAATTAAGAATCTACTGATGGCCATGAAACCATTGTTGGAAAAACCCATCTGGTTCACTCATGTCCTTTAGGGAAGGAAATCTTCCGTCCTTACCCGGTCTGGCCTACATGTGACTCCAGAGCCCCAGCAAAGTGGGTGACTCTCAACTGCCCTCCCAGGGCAACTAGGGATGGGCAATAAATGCTAACCAGCCAGCGAGGCCCATGTCCCATGAATGAATAAAAGTTACCCGGCCATTGTTAGATTATAGTTTGTGGGAACTTTCTGTGCGAGAATTGACAAGCATCTTTACTGTAATAGTGAGAGAATTCAATGGCTGCAGAGCATCATGAGATATCCTGAGAGGCGCTATATAAATTCAAGTGATTTATTTTCTTCGATTTGTATACAATTCTGCGAGAGGAAGAAATCACAAACCTTGTTATAAGAAGATAAGAAATAGGAGCAGGAGTAGGCCATCTAGCCCTTCGAGCCTGCCCCGCCATTCAATAAGATCATGGCTGATCTGAAGTGGATCAGTTCCACATTCCCGCTCTTTCCCCATAACCCTTAATTCCTTTGTCTGTCAAAAACCTATCTACCTGTGACTTAAACATATTTAGCGAGGCAGCCTCCACCACTTCAACGGGCAGAGAATTCCAGAGATTCACCACCCTTTGAGTGAAGAAGTTCCTCCTCAACTCCGATCTAAACTGCCCCCCCTTATCTTGAGGCTGTGCCCTCTAGTCCTGCTGTCCTTTCTAAGCGGGAAGAATCTCTCTACCTCTACCCTATCCATCCCCTTCATTATCTTATACGTCTCTATAAGATCCCCCCTCATCCTTCTAAACTCCAACGAGTACAAACCCAGTCTATTTAGTCTATGTAGAGGAAGCATTATTCTGTATCTAACCCATGTTATACCTGCCTTATGAGTGTTTCATGGGTCTATATTCAGGGGCTATTATTCTGTATCTAACCCATGCTGCACACACCTTACGATTGTTTAATGGGTCAGTGTATAGGCAGCACTATTATGGATCTGACACATGCTGTTCCTACCTTGGGAGGAAGGAAAGGATTAGTTTATACCCTCAGCGTATATAAATATGCCTTCAGAGGGGAAACATCTTTAAATTGTGTGGTGGTAATTTTAGAATGACAAATAACATATTTAATACCAGGCAAGAATCAGGGAGCTTGAAATGTCAGAAAGTCAAGTGCCCCAATGGAATGTTAGGGAAAGGTCTGGGAATTGGTCTGGGAAAACCATCTCCAACCCAGTGCTTCCGTCTTTAACTCTCCGTCCCTGCGTTACTCCCCCGGCTTCCCTCTCTCGTCCTGCGATCCTGACTTTATGGGGCCCCGGATAGGATTTGGTTTGAAACCGATGACCCAAGTAGTCAAATAGCTCTGGGTTGCACAGGGAGAGTGGCCAATCTAATTAAGTTTAGTGTCACAAGTCGGCTTACATTAACACCGCAGTGAAGTTACTGTGAAAATCCCCTAGTCGCCTGTTCGGGTACACTGAGGGGGAATTTAGCATGGCCAATGCACCCTAACCAGCACGTCTTTCGGACTGTGGGAGGAAACCCACGCAGACATGGGGAGAACGTGCAGTCTCCACACAGACAGTGACCCGAGCCGGGAACCGAACCCTGGTCCCTGGTGTTGTGAGGCAGCGGTGCTAACCCACTGTGCCGCCTGAGGCTGAGGGGGAGATCCCAGAGGAATCATCCAAGACATAGCAATAACTGGCAAACGTTTAGTAGCCTGGAAGGGAGTGGAAAAGTGCCCCTGGGGACTTGTCAGATAGAGGGACATCGATGGTGGGCCAAAGGAGGTGGCACTCGAAGTGGGTGATCAGAAAGTGGGCCAAGGAAGTGGGTATTGAAGATGGGAGTCAGTGCTGTGGCTTGGCAGAGGGCATCGAGGGAGTAACTCACACAAATTGGGGGGTACCTGGTCCATCAGGCTAATGGGTTGGATGATCGGCCATGATCAGAATGAATGGTGGACCAGGCTTGAAGGGCTGAATGGCCTATGCCTGTTTCCTACATTTATATAGCATGGCACGGTGGCACAGTGGGTTACACTGCTGCCTCACAGTGCCAGGGACCTGGGTTCGATTCCCGGCTTGGGTCGTTGTCTGTGCGGAGTCTGCACATTCTCCCCGTGTCTGCGTGGGTTTCCTCCGGGTGCTCCGGTTTCCTCCCACAGTCTGAAGATGTGCTGGTTAGGGTGCATCGGCCGTGCTAAATTCCCCCTCAGTGTAACCCGAACAGGCACCGGAGTGTGGCGACTGGGGGAGTTTCACAGTAACTTCATTGCAGTGTTAATGCAAGTCTGCTTGTGACCAATAATAAATAAACTTTATAAGGAGCTGAAGATATGGCCATCAGTATCAGGATGAAGGAAAGGTGCCGCGTTTTGGGGGGGTGGGTGTGTGCGGGGGTGGGGTGGGGGGATGGGGGTGCCGTGTAGGAGGGGGTGAAATTGTACATGACACCAGAGTCGGAGGAGTGGAGGGTGGGTGGGTGGAGGAGGAGGGGGGGAATATTGGCTGGGGGGAGAGGAGGAGGGGGGGCTGCTGGAGAAGATATTGTGGGGTCCAAGAGGCAGTTGCAGAGATGGGGGACGGGGTGAGTGGCACTGGGGGAGGGGGGGTTTGGGGAGAGGTTAATGATCGAGACCATTAGATTGACAAGGGAGTGAAGGGTTACGGGGTGGGTCGCGGGGGGGAGGGGACAGGCAGGAAAGTGAAGCTAAGGCCACAATCTGATTGAACTTGGGTGGGGGGGAGGGGGGGTAAAGTAGACTCGATGGGCCGAATGGATGACTGGTTTCTGTGTGTGTGTGTGTGTGTTTTTGGGATTATTAAACCAGGTTCCCCAGGGTTTGGGGGGGGGGGGGGTGGGGATGATGGAGGGAGAGGAAGGAAGGATGTTTGAGGGACTGAGTCATCAAGGTGTTTGTTGGTTTTTATTTGGCTGCTACATTCCCCCGCCCTGTTTGAGTGAGAGAGCAGGTTCGACAGGTGTGGTCACCAAGAGGCTGAGAGCAAGATCACAGGTACTTACTCCCAGAGAGGTGTGCGAGGCAGCAACAGGTAACCTGCAGCACTGTGTGTGTGTGTGTGTCTGTGTGTCTGTGTGTGTGTGTCTCTCTGTGGGTGCACTTTTTGTTTAATTCTCATCCACCACTCCTGGAAAGTATAATCTCAATAACTGGGGCCTGTACACCATTTCTAACTGCGGGCGGTGCTGCTGTCTCGGAGTTGGGTTGGAGGGTGTGGGGAGACAGAGTGGGAGAGGAGAAGGTGGGGCGGGGGGGGTTTGTGTTGGGGGGGGGGTGCCCTGGTACCGGGTGGGGGAGAGGGTGAGGGTGATTCGGATTGACCTGAGTGAGGGATTTGACTTTGCTGGAGCCGAATTGGGAACGGGTGGGGCACGGAACCAGTCTCAGAGCTGGATTTAATTCTCTGCGGAGAGAGAGAGAGAGATGCAGTGAGAGTTTGGAGCTGTGAGTGTGTGTGTCTGTCTGTCTTTGAGTGTGTGTGTGAATGTGTGCGTGTATCTCTATGTCTGTCTGTCTTTGAGTGTGTGTGTGTATTTGTGTGTGTGTCTGTCTTTGAGTGTGTGTGTGTGTGTGTGTGTATTTGTGTGTGTGTCAGTCTTTGAGTGTGTGTGTGTGTATTTGTGTGTGTGTCTGTCTTTGAGTGTGTGTGTGTGTATTTGTGTGTGTGTCTGTCTTTGAGTGTGTGTGTGTATTTGTGTGTGTCTGTCTTTGAGTGTGTGTGTATTTGTGTGTGTGTCTGTCTTTGAGTGTGTGTGTGTGTATTTGTGTGTGTGTCTGTCTTTTGAGTGTGTGTGTGTGTCTGTCTTTTGAGTGTGTGTGTGTGTGTCTGTCTTTGAGTGTGTGTGTGTGTGTGTGTGTCTGTCTTTGAGTGTGTGTGTGTCTGTCTTTGAGTGTGTGTGTGTATTTGTGTGTGTGTCTGTCTTTTGAGTGTGTGTGTGTGTGTCTGTCTTTTGAGTGTGTGTGTGTGTGTCTGTCTTTTGAGTGTGTGTGTGTGTGTCTGTCTTTGAGTGTGTGTGTGTGTGTCTGTCTTTGAGTGTGTGTGTGTGTGTGTGTGTCTGTCTTTGAGTGTGTGTGTGTCTGTCTTTGAGTGTGTGTGTGTATTTGTGTGTGTGTCTGTCTTTTGAGTGTGTGTGTGTGTGTCTGTCTTTTGAGTGTGTGTGTGTGTGTCTGTCTTTTGAGTGTGTGTGTGTCTGTGTGATAGGGTGTGGGTGGGTTGGGGGGGGCGGGGGGGAACGCGAGTGTGAGGGGGGCCAGGATCCAAAGACGAGACGACGCGATAATTTTGTTAAAAGGGAGAGCCGGAGGCGACAGGCCACTTGTTCCTGTACAAAGGGCTGTGGAAATCAGAAACTGTCTCCCTCGCCCCCTCCACTTCCTCCTCCCCTTGCGCTGTGGGCACCTGGGGGAGGGGAGCAGCTATTTGTCGCTGGGTGAAGGCACAATGGAGGGCAGGTGAACTGAGGACGGTTTCAGTGCGAGCCTGGTCGAGTAGAGGGGTAGGCTCGAGGGGCTGAATGGCCCCCTCCTGATCCCAGAGTGTGTGAGGCAGGGGGGAGGTTTATACCAGATGCTCTTCTAATCATTTTTACGTGAGTATTTACTGTCTGTCCCTTCCTATCAGAGGGCATTTGAATGCTGTGGGTCTGGAGTCACGTGTAGGCCAGACCAGGTCAGGACAACAGATTTCCTTCCCAAAGGGACATTAGTGAACCGGATGGGGTTTTTCCCACAATGGTTTCATGGTCATCAGTAGATTCTTAATCCCAGATTTTTATTAAATTCAAATTCCACCATCTGCCGTGGTGGGATTCGAACCCGGGTCCCTGGAGCATTCCCCGTGGGTCTCTGGACAGTGACAGTGACACTGCGCCACTGCCTCCCTAATACATTTTACATTTAAGAGCCTGATTCCGCTCGGTGAGACAGAGGGGCAGGAAATTCCGGGCCAAGCCCGTCCCCGATTGCGGTTTCCCTCCTCCTCGAGGGATCCTTTTCACCTCGAGTGAATTCCGGTTTCCCCGTCCCATGGACCCGTGCTGGAACTCCGAGGTGAGGGTTGGGGGGGGGAGTGGGTGGTGGTTTGGGTGGCGGAAGGCCCTGCATTTACGTAGCGCCCCTCGGCAACACTTTACAGCCCGACGGAATACGTTTGAGGCGGAGTCGCTGTTGTGATGCAGGAAACGCGGCGGCCAGTCCACGCACAGCAAGATCCCACAAACATCAAGCGGGCAGTGGGGAGCTCAAGCTGGATTTTCCGACCCTGGATCGAGCAAGCCCGCAAAATCCCGCCCAACAAGACCAGCTCCCGTCCCGCGAAACACCAGTGAGCGTTCAGGCACGCGGAGAGAGTGGAGAAACTGGGGTGGGGGAGGTGAAGGGGGAAAATACAACAGAGGTGCTTAAATGGATGGGGGGGGGGACGTGATCGGGCGAATAGAGAGGGGCTGTCCCCACACACAGGAGGGCCCAGATCAAAGGTCAAAGGAATCAGAGGGGCGAGCGACCCGCACAAACCTCCTCCCACCTTTGTTCACCGCCGCCCCACCCGCACGGAACCCTGTGCAAAGCAAGATCCCACAATCCAAAAGGAGAGAATTTTGACCTCGTTCGATTTTGATTTGATCTGATTTAT
Source organism: Carcharhinus amblyrhynchos (assembly GCF_965287045.1). NCBI lineage: Eukaryota > Metazoa > Chordata > Chondrichthyes > Carcharhiniformes > Carcharhinidae > Carcharhinus > Carcharhinus amblyrhynchos. The sequence goes on along the minus strand of NC_137325.1, from coordinate 143,449,219 downwards.
TATTATCCAAATGTATTAGCGTACAGTGAAAAGTACTGTTTATTGCGCCGTATACAGACAATGCATACTGTTGATAGAGAAGGAAAGGAGAGAGTGCAGAATGTGGTGCTACAGTCGTAGCTAAGGTACAGAGAAAGATCAACTTAATGCGAGGTAGGTCCGTTCAAAAGCCTAATGGCAGCAGGGAAGAAGCTGTTCTTGAGTCGGTTGGTACGTGACCTCAGACTTTTGTATCTTTTTCCCATTGGAAGAAGGTGGAAGAGAGAATGTCCGGGGTGTGTGGGGTCCTTAATTATGCTGGCTGCTTTTCCGAGGCAGCGGGAAGTGTAGACAGGGTCAATGGATGGGAGGCTGGTTTGAGTGATGGATTGGGCTACATTCACGATCCTTTGTAGTTCCTTGCGGTCTTGGGCAGAGCAGGAGCCCATACCAAGCTGTGATACAACCAGAAAGAATGCTTTCTGTGGGGCATCTGTACAAGTTGGTGAGAGTCATAGCTGATGTGCCAAATTTCCTCAGTCTTCTGACAAAGTAGAGGGGTTGGTGGGCTTTCTTAATTATAGTGTTGGCATGGGGGGGGTGGGGGGTGGTGCCAGGAGAGGTTGTTGGTGATCTGGACACCTAAAAACCTGAAGCTCTCAACCCTTTCATGTTCCCCTCTACACTTCCTGAAATCGATGGTAATCTCCTTCATTTTGTTGACATTGAGAGAGAGATTATTGTTGCCGCACCAGTTCACCAGATGTCACATGTATTATCACATACAGTGAAAAGCATTGTTTCTTGTATGCTATATAGGCAAAACATACCGTTCATTGAAAAGGGAAGGAGAGGGTGCAGAATGCAGTGTTACAGTCATAGCTAGGGTGTAGAGAAAGGTCAACTGGATACAAGGTAGGTCCATTCAAAAAGAATGGGCAGTGATCTGCTTTTAGGTTCAAATATTATCGCAAAAAGTGGAAGTGACTCAGTGAGCTTACATGAGGCTGAAAGGGTGCCAGAAGCTGATTCAATAGAAACTTTGGATATGGACTTAAAACGGGAACTTTGCCAGGCTACAGACAGAAAGCAGAGGGTGAACACAATGAGACGGCGATGTCAGTGTGCCAGCAGGGGAATGTTGGGTTGAATGGCCTCCTGTAACGTGTTGGTGTTTTATGCTGATCAAGCTGGCAGGGTTTCAGAGGTAAGCCCTTGGTGTGGAGGTGGTGGAACGAGATCTGGGCAAGGCCGCTGCAGTGTGCGTGCGTGGGGAGTATTCCTCAGTGTTACTGTGGTGTGGCCTAGAACGGCTTCCACATTGTTTAGAGCGAAGAACCTTAGGATTGGGCTGGGATCCCTCACACGGACCACTGAGCAACGGTCGTCGTGGCGATGTGGCGGGAGCTTGGCTAATTGGTATTGGGGCAGAGATTAAGGAACAGGCCCGACAGAGACCTTGCCTCCCGGGACACAGCCCCAGCCCACCCCTTACCTCCTCTCCTTGATCCAACCAAAGCCAGGCTCCCTTCACCCATGGTGGCACGGTGACACAGTGGTTAGTGCTGCTGCTTCACAGCGCCAGGGGCCCGGGTTCGATTCCAGCCGCGGGTCACTGTCTGTGCAGAGTCTGCATGTTCTCCCCGTGTCTGCGTGGGTTTCCTCTGGATGCTCCAGTTTCCTTCCACAGTCTGAAAAACGTGCTGATTAGGTGCATTGGCCGTGCTAAATTCTCCCTCAGTGTACCCGAACAGGCACTGGAGTGTGGCAACTGAGGGATTTTCACAGTAACTTCATCGCAGTGTTAATGTAAGCCTACTTGTGATACTAAAAACTAAACTTTAAACTTAAATGAAGCTACTTCTCTGAGAATGCTTGCTAGGAACTCCTGCAGAGAGGAGGTTCCCCAGACAGAGAATATTGCAGTGCTGTGTGATGTTGCATATCTATCAGTGTCAGGGTGTATACACCACAGTGAGATTCTGTGCGTGGGTTTGTGTGGGTAAAGGAGCACGGGTCAGTGCATCTGTGCAAGTGTGTGTAATTCTATGCTTAGGACATGACTGTGTGCGCGTCAGTTCTCGATGATTCTGTTATCCAACTGACCTCAGTGTTGTATCTCCGTGGTAACGCTGTCTCCTCAGTGTTGTATCTCCGTGGTAACGCTGTCTCCTCAGTGTTGTATCTCCGTGGTAACGCTGTCTCCTCAGTGTTGTATCTCCGTGGTAACGCTGTCTTCTCAGTGTTGTATCTCCGTGGTAACGCTGTCTCCTCAGTGTTGTATCTCCGTGGTAACGCTGTCTCCTCAGTGTTGTATCTCCGTGGTAACGCTGTCTCCTCAGTGTTGTATCTCCGTGGTAACGCTGTCTCCTCAGTGTTGTATCTCCGTGGTAACGCTGTCTCCTCAGTGTTGTATCTCCGTGGTAACGCTGTCTCCTCAGTGTTGTATCTCCGTGGTAACGCTGTCTCCTCAGTGTTGTATCTCCGTGGTAATGCTGTCTCCTCAGTGTTGTATCTCCGTGGTAACGCTGTCTCCTCAGTGTTGTATCTCCGTGGTAACGCTGTCTCCTCAGTGTTGTATCTCCGTGGTAACGCTGTCTCCTCAGTGTTGTATCTCCGTGGTAACGCTGTCTCCTCAGTGTTGTATCTCCGTGGTAACGCTGTCTCCTCAGTGTTGTATCTCTGTGGTAACGCTGTCTCCTTAGTGTTGTATCTCCGTGGTAACGCTGTCTCCTCAGTGTTGTATCTCCGTGGTAACGCTGACTCCTCAGTGTTGTATCTCCGTGGTAACGCTGACTCCTCAGTGTTGTATCTCCGTGGTAACGCTGTCTCCTCAGTGTTGTATCTCCGTGGTAACGCTGTCTCCTCAGTGTTGTATCTCCGTGGTAACGCTGTCTCCTCAGTGTTGTATCTCCGTGGTAACGCTGTCTCCTCAGTGTTGCTGTATCTCCGTGGTAACGCTGTCTCCTCAATGTTGCTGTATCTCCGTGGTAACGCTGTCTCCTCAGTGTTGCTGTATCTCCGTGGTAACGCTGTCTCCTCAGTGTTGCTGTATCTCCGTGGTAACACTGTTTCCTCAGTGCTGTAGGGGTCATGTTGCCTGACTAGTAATCCTGGCTATTGCTGTGGGGAGGGGGTGGGGTGGGGGGGGGGGGGGGGTTCAATCCTCCCACAGGAGCTGGTGGAGTGTGAATTCAGTTGATACAATCTGAAAAGCTAGTTTCCATAATAGTGACCATGTGAAAACCTGTCTGATTCACGAGTGCCCTGTCGGGGAAGGAATTCTTTCCCAGTCTGGCAGCACAGTGGTTAGCACCACTGCCTCACAGCGCCAGGGGCCCGGGTTCGATTCCCCTTGGGTCACTGTCTGTGTGGAGTTCGTACATTCTCCCCGTGTCTGCGTGGGTTTCCTCCGGGTGCTCCAGTTTCCTCCTGCAGCCCGAAGATGTGTGGGTTAGGTGGATTAGCCACGATAAATTGACTCTTAGCGTGGGGTTACGGGGATAGAGCTTGGGTGGGATTGTTGTTGGGTAAGCCTTGATGGGCCAATTGGCCTCCATCTGCATGGTATGGTTTCTTTGATTCTATGCGACTCCAGACGCTGTTGACTCTTGACATGCCCTCTGCAATGGCTGAGCAAGTCACTCAGTTCAATCCAATGGGTTTACCACATCCCCACTGCTGCCTCACAGAGACACCAATTCTGGCCTCAGGTGCACATTCTCCCCATGTCTACCTGGGTTTCCTCCCACACTCCAAAGGTGTGCCGGTTTGGTGGATTGGCCGTAGCAAATGCATATGGTTATGGGGATAGGGTGGGGCAAAAGGGTAAGATTCTTTGTCAGAGAGTGGGTACAGACTTCATGGGCTGAATGGCCCCCTTCTGCACCGGAGGGATTCTATGATTATGTGATGACAAGTTGATGTGGCTAAAGGTGCTATGTTAATGCAAGTTCTTGTTATCTTAGCTGAGGCCAGCTCACTTTAGTTGATGTTTCTAGTAGGTTTCCCCAGTCACTGGACATGGGGAGAGTCCATCCCATCAACATTGGAACACATGCTGGTTAGGGTGCATTGGCCGTGCTAAATTCTCTCTGTGTCCCTAAACAGACGCTGGAGTGCGGCAACTAGAGGATTTTCACACTAACTCCATTGCAGTGTCAGTGCCAGCCTAAAGTTAAAGCTATTTATTAGTCGCAAGTAAGGCTTACATTAACACTGCAATGAAGTTACTGTGGAATTCCCCTAGTCGCCACACTCTGGCGCTCGTTCGGGTCAATGCACCTAACCAGCACGTCTTTCAGATGCGGGAGGAAACCCACGCAGACACGGGGAGAATGTGCGGAGTCTGCACAGACAGTGACCCAAGCCGGGAATCGAACCCGGGTTCCTGGTGCTGTGAAGTAGCAGTGCTCACCACTGTGCCACCGTGCCATCCACTTGTGACTAATAATAAATATGAGGCAGAGATGCTGGCATTGGACTGGGATGGGCAGGTTAATAAATCTGACAACACCGGGTTAAAGTCCAACAGGTTTATTTGGAATCGCGAGCTTTCGGAGCACTGCTCCTTCATCGGGTGAGTTCCACCCACCTGGGGAAGGAGCAGCGCTGCGAAAGCTCGCGATTCCAAATAAACCTGTTGGACTTTAACCCGGTGTTGTGAGGCTTCTTAATAACAAATACACTTTAAAAACTTTAAGCATAACCTGGACTTCAGAGTGGAGGATCCCACCTGTAAATAACAGCCTTCAGGAAGGTGGGATTAGGAAGGGTACCTGGGTGTCCTCGGGCTTGCATGGACAATACGGGCTGAATGGCCTCCTCTGGCTCTGTAACTTTTCTGTGGTTCAAACCTCATGAAGTAACGTTTGCAGTGATGTGTGTGAGAGAGAGATGAGGGGTGTCTAGAAACTGTTCCTAAATGCCAGGAATGGGGTGGAGCGCAGTGAGTGGAGGAATTAAACAGGGAATTTTTCTCTTAAATGGAGCTCTGCTCCAACAGAGTTAATTGCACAAATCCCTCAGCCTCAGCAAGAAAGCCTTTCGCTTCCTGCTCACCTGCATTCCTCGGATACGTCTGAAACCTCTGACAATCTTCAATCCTCTCGGGGACACATTAACCCGCAGCCGGTCAAAGAACCGAACGGGGTTTGCTATCGCACCAGTCAGGGCTACAAGATGTCCCAAAGCGTTTAACGGTCCGTAACACCCTCCGCACCTCTCCAGGATGATAACCACACAACCCTCCCACTGTATCAGTGACACAAACCTACCCTCCACTAAATAATACAGACCCTCATTCTGAAGTGTTGTCACCGTCGTAAGGCAGCGTGACCCGCAGACCAATTTGCAAGTTCCCACGTAACAAAATCAGCTAGGAGCAAACAAGTGATATTTAGTGGTACAAAAACAGAAAATGCCGGAAGATCTCGGCAGTATCGCTTTGGTTTGATTTGTTATTGTCACATGTACTGGTACACAGTGAGAAAAGTATTGTTTCTTGTGTGCTATACAGACAATGCATACCGTTCGTAGAGTGCGCGGTGGCACAGGGGGTTAGCACTCCTGCCTCTCAGCGCCAGGGACCCGGGTTCGATTCCCGCCTCGGGTCACTATCTGTGTGGAGTCTGCACCTTCTCCCCATATCTGCACAGGTTTTCTCCGGGTGCTCCAGTTTCCTCCCACACTCCAAAGATGTGCGGGTTAGGTGGACTGGCCGTGCTAAACTGCCCCTTAGTGTCAGGGGGATTAACTAGGGTAAATGTATGGGGGTAGGGCCTGGGTGGGATTGTGGACAGTGCAGATTTGATGGGCCAAATGGCCTCCTTCTGCACTGTGTGATTCTATGATACATAGGGGAGAAGGAAAGAAGAGAGTGCAGAATGTAATGTTACAGTCAAAGCTAGGGTGTAGAGAAAGATCAACTTAATACGAGGTAGGTCCATTCAAAAGTCTGACAGCAGCAGGGAAGAAGCTGTTCTTGAGTCGGCTGGTACGTGACCCCAGACTTTTGTATCTTTTTCCCGATGGAAGAAGGTGGAAGAGAGTCTTTCAGGGTTGTGTGGGGTCCTTAATGATGCTGGTTGCTTTGCCGAGGCAGCGGGAAGTGTAGACAGAGTCAGTGGATGGGAGGCTGGTTTGTGTGATGGATTGGGCTACATTCATGACCCTTTTATAGTTCTTTGCAGTCTTGGGCAGAGCAGGAGCCCATACCAAGCTGTGATACAACCAGAAAGAATGCTTTCTATGCTGCATCTGTAAAAGTTGGTGAGAGTCGTAGCTGACATACCAAATTTCCTTAGTCTTCTGAGAAAGTAGAGGCGTTGGTGGGCTTTCTTAATTATAGCGTCAGCATGGGGGGACCAGGACAGATTGTTGGTGATCCAGACACCGAGGAACATGAAGCTCTCGATCATTTCCACTACATCCCCATTGATGTAGACCAGGAAATGTTCTCCACGACACTTCCTGAAGTTGATGACTATCTCTTTTGGTTTGCTGACACTGAGGGAGAGATTATTGTCGTTGCACCTGTAATGGTGATTGATTGAGGGAATGGTCAGGCTCTCAAGGGGAATTATCCCTGTTCTTCTTCGAAACAGTGACCATGGGATCCTTTACTGGCCACCTGGTTTAACCTGTCACCAGCAGTGCCTTTGAAGGTAAACCTGGTGGTTTGCCAGGGCTGGGAATAACAGGTTGAACTGGGCTGTTTCCCTCACGGGGCGGACTAACATTCTTTGTCTTTCTCGTGATTTTTCTGTTATGATTTTGGTTTCTCAGCTTTTTTGTTCAGTTGACAGCTGACGTGTTTCTCTTTCTATATCCATTATTGGAATGTGGTGTCGCTGGCTGGGCCAGCATTTATTGCCCATCCCTAACTGCCCCTCCTTGCAGTGAGTGGCTCACTCACCATTTCAGAGAATCATAGAATCCCTACAGTGCAGAAGGAGGCCATTCGGCCCATTGAGTCTGCACTGACCACAATCTCAACCAGACCCTACGCATTTCCCCTAGCTAATTCCCTTAGGTGGATTAGCATGGCTAATCCACCAAATCCACGCATCTTTGCAGTGTGGGAGGAAACCAGAGCACCCGGAGGAAACCCACGGAGACACAGGGAGAACTTGCAGACTCTACACAGACAGTAACTCAAGCCGGGAATTGAAGCCGGGTCCCTGGCACTGTGAGGCGGCCACTGTGCCACTGTGATGTCCCACGGGCAATGTTGAGTCTCAATCACATTGCTGTGGCTCTGGAGTCACATACAGGCCAGACCGGGTAAGGGCAGCAGATTTCAGGGCAGGTGATGGCCTAATGGTATTATCACTAGACCATTAATCCGGAAACTCAGCTAATGTTCTGGGGACCTGGGTTCGAATCTCACCACGGCAGATGGTGAAATTTGAGTTCAATAAAAAAAATCTGGAATTAAGAATCTACTGATGACCATGAAACCGTTGTTGGAAAAACCCAACTGGTTCACTAATGTCCTTTAGGGAAGGAAATCTGCCGTCCTTACCTGGTCTGGCCTACATGTGACTCCAGAACCACACAATGTGGTTGACTCTCAACTGCCCTCCAAGGGCAGCTAGGGATGGGCAATGAATGCTGGCCAGCAACACCAATGTCCCACAAATGAATAAATTTCCTTCTCTGAAGAGACATTAGTGAACCAGATAGGTATTTACAACAATCGATAAAAGCTTAATGATCATTATTAACGAGAATGGTACTTTACTCCATATTTATTATTTTAATTAATTTAAAATTTCCCAGGAGCTTTGGTAGGATTTGAACTCGTGTCTCCATGTCATTACTCTTAAGTTATTGGTCCACTATGCGGCACCGTGGGTTGGCACTGTGGCATCACGGCGCCAGGGACCCGGGTTCGATTCCCGGCTTGGGTCACTGTCTGTGCAGAGTCTGCGCGTTCTCCCTGTGTCTGCGTGGGTTTCCTCCGGGTGCTCAGGCTTCCGCCCACAATCTGAAAAATGTGCTGGTTAGGTGCATTGTCCATGCTAAATTCTCCCTCAGTGTAATCCGAAGAGGCGCTGGAGTGTGGTGACTGGGGGATTTTCACAGTAATTTCATTGCAGTGTTAATGTAAGCCTACTTGTGACAATAATAAATAAACTTTAAACTTATTCTACCGTGTTGCCGGGAGATGGGTCATATCCTCTTGTGGGAACAATGGATGTTGGGGTTCAGTTGGAGCTTTCAAGAATGAAGTGGATAGATTTTTGTTGGGTGTGATGAACAGTTGGCAGGGATAAATGGAGTTGACGCATTGGTCAATGAGGGGCACAGATCAACTAGATAGTCAACATCTTTTCCCAAAAGTAGGGGAGTCTAAAACTAGAGGGCATAAGGTGAGAGGGGAGAGATACAAAAGGGTCCAGAGGGGCAATGTTTTCACACAGAGGGTGGTGAGTGTCTGGAACAAGCTGCCAGAGGTAGTAATAGAGGTGGGTACAATTTTTTTTAAAAAAGTTTTTAGACAGTTACATGGGTAAGATGGATATTGAGAGATATGGACCAAACGCGGGCAATTGGGATTAGCTCAGTAGTAAAAACTGGGCGGCGTGGACAACATAGAACATTACAGCGCAGTACAGGCCTTTCGGTCCTTGATGTTGCGCTGACCAGTGGAACCAATCTAATGACCCTCTAACCTAAACTATTCCAACGTTATCCATTTGGGCCGAAGGGCCTGTTTCCATGCTGTAAACCTCTATCACTCTAAATGTGATCCAGTTGGCTGGCAGAGCAGGTTTGAGGGGCTGAATGGCCTCCTCCATGCCTACGACAAGGCCCGTCCTGAAAGTCAGATCTGTTGGGTCTGCAGCAATGTTCATACAGCACCTTAAACACAATAAAACACCCCTGGGGTCTTTGCAGGAGTGTTATAACACCCTGAGACACAGATAGGGATGTTCGGGCAGATGACCACAAGTTTGGTTGAAGAAGGAGAGGAGGGAGGCGGAGACGGTCACTGGGGGAATTCCCGAGCCGCTGGGAAGCTGAAACTCCGGCTGCCAATGGCGGGCGGAGTGAAGGAAATCCGGGATCTCAAGAAGACAGATTGTAGAGATCACAGGATGGAAAAAGATTACAGAGATCGGGAGGGGCAAGGAAATTTTAAAAACAAGGCCTTGGTTGACCAGGAGTCAATGTAGACCAGTGAGAAGAAAGAACAAAGAGAAGTCCAGCACAGGATCAGGCCGTTCGGCCTGCCAAGCCCATGTCCATCATGATGCTCCAACTAAACCACAAAAACCCTCCTGCCCTCACCCTGTCTGTATCCCTCTATTCCCTCCCTATTCCTGTACCCATCCAGATGCCTCTTAAATGTTGTTAATGTACCTGCTTCCACCACCTCCTCTGGCAGCGCGTTCCAGGCACCCACCACTCTCTGTGTGAAAAACTTCCCCCCGTTACATCTCCCTTAAACTTTCCCCCTCTCACCTTGAACCTGTGCCCCCCCGTGTAATTGACAGTCCCACCCTGGGGAAAAAGCCTCTGACTATCCACCCTGTCTCATCATTCTGTAGACCTCTATCAGGTCTCCCCTCAGCCTCCGTCTTTCCAGTGAAAACAATCCTAGTTTATTCAACCTCTCCTCATAGCCAACACCCCCGAGACCCGGCAACATCCTGGTGAACCTTCTTTGCTCTCTCTCCAAAGCTTCCACATCCTCCTGGTAGTGTGGTGACCAGAACTACACGCAATACTCCGAATGCGGCCTAACCAAGGTTTTATATTGCTGCAACATGATTTCCCAACTCTTGTACTGGGATGGGAAAAATATCAGCCATGATTAGATGGTGGAGCAGATTCAATGATGGGCCGAGTGGCCTAATTCTGCTCCTACGTCTTATGGTCTATGATACTAAATTCTCGGGCTGATGAAGGCAAGCATGCCATTTGCCTTCTTAATCACCTTGTCGCTTTTAGGGAACTGTGGACCTGCACGCCCAGATCCCTCTGTATGTCAGTGTTCCTCAGGGTTCTGTCATTTACAGTAAAGGTGGTGGTTTTACGGGATTTGGTGCGATTTAAGACATGAACCAAATTCTGCCTCGGCCAACTTTTGGCAATGGAAACTGTGGCCCTCAAAATCCCACTCCCTTTGTCATTGGAAGACTGTTGGCCATCTTGGGAGGTCACTGGCCACAGAGAGATCCAAAGTGGGACCTGGTTTGTCGGAGCTGAGGGACGTTCCACTGTTGCAGTTCACAATTTAGCGTCTCCAAGGGAATACACCTTCCTAAAGCTGTCCTGAAACTCGTTGTTCCGGTTCTCCAACCTTCCCGTTGACTTTGAAGGTGACCGGTGCAGGCTGCCTCACACTACAGGCCTCACCTAGATCCCTGTGTGCATTCTTGTGGCTGTTTCCTGCTCCTCATCACCGTGGTCACCAGTATGTGGTTTTCAGGGGAATTTTTTAAATTAATAATTCTTGGTATGTGAGTGTGGGTGACATTTATTACCCATCCCTAATTATCCTTGAGAAGGTGGTGGTGAGCTGCCTTCTTGAACCACTGTTTCAGTGATGAACCAAGATTATCCCTCAACTAACATTCCTTACAGCATTGGGAAATGACAGCTTCCATATTCCATAGAAGATGGGAGCATGAGGAGGCCATTTGGCCCTTCGAGCCTGCTCCACCATTCATCACGATCATGGCTGATCATCAACTCAATAGCCTCATCCTGCTTTCTCCCCACAACCTTTGATTCCATTTGCCCCAAGTGCTATATCCAGCCGCCTTGTGAATATATTCAATGTTTTGGCATCAACTACTTCCTGTAGTAATGAATTCTTTAGATGAAGAAATGTCTCCTCATCTCCGTCCTAAATGGTCTACCCCGAATCCTCAGACTGTGACCCCTGGTTCTGGACTCCCCCCACCATCGGAAACATCCTCCCTGCATCTACCCTGTCCAGTCCTGTTAGAATTTTATAAGTCTCTATGAGATCCCCCCTCTGAACTCCAGTGAAAACAATCCTAACCCAGTCAACCTCTCCTCATACATCAGTCCCACCATCCTCGGAATCAGCCTGGTAAACCTACGCTGCACTCCCTCGAGAGCAAGAACATCCTTCCCCAGAAAAGGAGACCAAAATTTCACTTTTTTGTCCAAAGGTTGGTGAGTATTTGGTGTGATTTGCCAGGAATGGCAATGGGAATCAGAGCTGTGGACTCTGCTGCAAATTCTTCCTTCTTTATCCACTCAGCATCGCTGGCTAGGCCAACATTTATTGCCCATCCCTAATTCCCCCTTGAGAAGGTGGTGGAGGGCCTCCTCCTTGAACTGGCTGCAGTCCGAGTGGTGTAGGTACACCCACAGAGCTGTTAGGACCCAGGTGTTGTAAGGAAGGTTGAACTAGATGGGCTGAATGGCTTCCATCAGCGGGATTACCGTGCCTTTAGTTGTACAGGCACTAGGCACAGGAATTTCCTTCCTAAACCCCTGCCTCCCACCCTTTCTCCCCCTCCATCTCTTCCCCGAAGAATCTCCTTAAAGTGGACCTCTTTCAAATGAGGTTCTGATCATCTGTCCTGTTGTATATTCAGGGAGGATGTTCCCTGATGGTGGGGGGTGTCCAGAACCAGGGGTCACAGTCTGAGGATACAGGGTAGACCATTTAGAACTGAGATGAGGAGACATTTCTTCACCCAGGGAGTGATGAGCCTGTGGAATTCACCAAACAGAAAGCCAAAACATTTTATGTTTTCAAGAATGGGTTAAGGTTTAGAGTTTTAAAGTTCATTTATTAGTCACGTAGGGCTTACATTAACACTGCAATGAAGTTACTGTGAGAATCCCCTCACACTCCGGCGCCTGTCCGGGTACGCTGAGGGAGAATTTAGCACGGCCGATGCGCCCTAACCAGCGCGTCTTCTGGACTGTGGGAGGAAACCGGAGCACCCGGAGGAAACCCACGCAGATACGGGGAGAATGTGCAAACTCCACACAGACAGTGACCCGAGCCGGGAACCAAACTTGGGTTCCTGGGGCTCTGAGGCAGCAGTGCTAACCACTGTGCCAGCCCCGCTGTGTCACTCTGCTGTCTAGACAAAGGGGATCAAAGGATAATTTGGGGGGGGGGGGGGGGAATGTGGGATCAGTCTATTGAGTTGGGCAATCAGCCATGATCATGATGAATGGTGGAGCAGGCTCGAAGGGCCGAATGGCCCCCCTCCTGCTCCTATCGTCCATGTTTCTACGCGGCTGGGCGCCAAACCTCAGTTTGCGGAATGCCGCCGGATGCTCTTAAACTGTACTGTGGGCGCTATACGAATGCACGTATCCACCAGCAGGGCCAGGCAGCGAGGTAAGCAGGAAGAAAGTGGCCTTTTAGTTCGAATGGAAATAGGCTTCCCCTTCAGGCAGCCAGCTGGACGGTGGTCAGGGCACCAAGCAGGCGGGCGAAGTGACTCAGTTTGGAGGTGTCCTCCACAGGCCTGTTTGAAATGGACGGCTGGCTCTGGGATGTGGCTGTCTCCATCAGTCAGGGTTGTAAATGCCTGATGGAAGTGGGTGGTGGGGGGGGGGGGGGGGAGGCCCCAGGTTCGAATGCACCTTCTCACACCGGCCAGGGTAACAGAGGCCTCACTGTGAAAGGGCAGAATCTAATCTGTGCCAACTGCACGTTCCCAGGCTTACAGTCTGCGCCGTGCGTCACCTGTCATTAGTTCTGATGGGTGCACACACACACTGTGACCGTACACAAGGCCCCTTGTGTGTGTGTGTGTGTGTCTGTGTCTTCAATCAGCTGGTTCCCATCAGTGTCTGGGAAATGATCTGCTTTAGACCAGGGGTTCTCCCGAGCAGGGGGGGGGCGGCGCGGTGGGGTTAGCACCGCTGCCTCACAGCGCCAGGGGCCCGGGTTCGATTCCCGGCTCGGGTCACTGTCTGTGTGTGGGGTTTGCACATTCTCCCCGTGTCTGCGTGGGTTTCCTCCGGGCGCTCCGGTTTCCTCCCACGCTCCAAAGATGTGCGGGTTGGGTGGATTTGGCCGTGCTGAAATTGCCCCTTAGTGTCGGGGGTGGGGTGGGAGGGGGAGCTGGTGATAAATGTGGGGGGTTGTGGGGATAGGGTCTGGGTGGGATTGTGGTGGGTGCAGACTCGATGGGCTGAATGGCCTCCTTCTGCACTGTAGGGATTCTAAGAACCGTGGGAGAGCAGACAGAGGCCATTCAGCCCATCATAAGACCATAGGCATCATGGACTGGAGTAGGCCATTCGGCCCCTTGAGTTTGTTTCACCATTCAGTAGGATCGGGGCTGATCCAACATTCGTCACGCCCACTTTCCTGCCCTTTCCCCCTAACCCTTGATTCCCTGACTGATCAGCCTTAGATATACACAATGATTCCGCCCCCAAAGCCGTGTGGAAATGAATTCCAAAGACTCTCACCCCTCTGAGAGAAGAAATTCCCCCAGTTATTGAACTGGTGTCCCTTTATTCTGAGACTCTGCCCTCTGGTCCCAGACTGTCTCAGGATGGGAAACGCCCTCTCAGCATTTACCCTGACAAGCCCCCTTAACAATTCGACGTGTTTCAACGAGACCACCTCATCAGAGAATCCCAACAGCGCAGGAGGAGGCTGTTCAGCCCATCGAATCTGCGCCGACGACTGTCCCACCCAGACCCTACCCCCATAACCCCACGCATGTACCCCAGCTAGTCCCCCATTGTGTACGCCCCAGCCAAGAGGAAAAATAACCCCGTCTCTCATCTCAACCCCACTTCCCAGCAGGTTCCAGCTCTTCAGAGGCAGACCCGGGTTCCTTGTGAAGGAGTTGAGCGTTCCAGCTTCAATCACCCCCTCACTCCAGATCCCCACCACCCCTGTGAGTGGAAAAGCTTTTCCTCTCATCCCCTCTAATCATAGAATCCCTACGGTGCAGAAGAAGGCCGTTCGGCCCATCGAGTCTGCACTGACCACAATCCCACCCTATCCCTCATACTTACCCTGCTAATCCCCCCGACACTAAGGGGCAATTTAGCATGGTCAATCGACCTAGCCCGCACATCTTTGGACCGTGGGAGGAAACCGGAGCGCCCGGAGGAAACCCACGCAGACACGGGGAGAATGTGCAGACTCCACACACAGACAGTGACCCGAGCCAGGAATCGAACCCTGGCACTCTGAGGTAGCAGTGCTAACCACTGTGACACCGTGCTGCCCTAACCTTCTAGCAATCATCTTAAATCCCTGGTCATTGAACTTGTGCTGTTTTCACTCAGAGGGTGGTGAGTGAGTGGAATCGGCTGCCGTCGGTGGTGGTGGAGGCGAACTCGCTGGGGTCTTTTAAGAGACTTCTGGATGAGTATATGGGATTTAATGGGATTGAGGGTGATAGATAGGCCTGGGAGGTAGGGGTATGATTGGCGCAACTTGTGGGCCGAAGGGCCTGGTTGTGCTGTAGTTTTTCTGTGTTCATTTTCCAGGATGCGGGCATCACTGTGAAAGGTCCTGTGTGTGTGTTGCCCATCCATCATTGAACTGAGTGACTCGCCAGGGCTTTTCAGAGTTGCTGTGGGTCTGGAGTCACATGTAAGCCAGACCGGGAGATCGTTGTCATGGCCACATTACCGAAACCAGCTTTATATTCCAGATTTATTCATTGAATTTTGGTTCAGGTATCAACAGACTTTGCTGGGCGGCGCAATGGCACGGTGGTTAGCACCGCTGCCTCTCAGCACCAGGGTCCCGGGTCCGATTCCTGGCTCGGGTCACTGTCTGTGTGAAGTTTGCACATTCTCCCCGTGTCTGCATGGGTTTCCTCCGAGTGCCCCGGTTCCCTCCCACAGTTCAAAGACATGCGGGTTAGGTGGCTTGGCCATGTTAAATTGTCCCTTAATGTCCCAAGATGTGCCTGTTAAGTGGATTGGCCATGCTAAATTACCCCTTGGTCTCTAAAGATATGAAGGTTAGGTGAATTGGCGAGAGAGAGGGTTAAATATTGCTGCTTTGTGACCTTCCATCAGACTGAGGGCAAGTTAGAAGGTCAAAACCTGTGAATATTTCCAAAATTTTCTGTTGTTATTTCTGAAAGTTCACTTCAATAAACTGGCTTCAACTCTCCTGGGGGGGTGTGTGTCTGTGTCTGTGCGCGTGTCTGTGCGCAAGGGTGTGTGGAATAAGCTGCTCTGTTAGTATTGTGCCTGACAATGTCTATACACGGAGCTATCTAAACTCAAACATTGTAAGGAAATGTTCTGTTGATCGAGGGCATGTCCCTTAGTCACAAAGAACATTTAAAGGGCAGAGCCTAGAGTTAGGGGAGTGGCACAGTGATTAGCACTGCTCCCTCACAGAGCCAGGGAACCAGGTTCAATTCCCGGCTTGGGTCACCGTCTGTATGGAGTCTGCACATTCTCCCCGTATCTGCGTGGGTTTCCTCCCACAGTCTGAAAGATGTGCTGGTTGGGTGCATTGACCCAAAGAGGCGCCACACTGTGGTGACTAGGGGAATTTCACAGTAACTTCATTGCGGTGTTAATGTAAGCCTACTTATGACACTAATAATAAATGATAGACCTGGTACCCTTACAGTGGGGATCAAGTTGAAACATTAAAGGGAAGTTTTGTATTTACATAACGTGGAACCTGACCACAGGACACTTCAAACTGCTTCAGAGCCAATGAAATACTTTGGAATTGTGGTCACTATTGTAATGTCAGTAATATAGGATGGTTACAGCACAGAAGGAGGCTATTTGGCCCATTGAGCCTGTGCTGTCTCTTTCTTACAACAATCTGAGGTCTCTATCTACGTGATGAAGATGACTATCATCTCAGTATCTAAGAAAAGCCAAGCAGTGTGCTTCAATGACTATCGGCTGGTGACGCTGACCTCCATCATCGAAAGGTTAGCCATGGCACAAATCAGTTCCAGCCTCCCGGACTACCCGGATCCACTACAGTTCACCTATCGCCGCAACAGGTCCACAGCAGACACCATCTCCCTGGCCCCGCATTCAACCCTGGAACACCTCGATAACATGCACACCTATGTCAGACTCCTATTTATTGACTACAGCTCAGCCTTCAACACCATTATTCCCACAAAACACATCTCCAAACTCCATGGCTGGGCCTCAGCTCCTCCCTTTGCGACTGGATCCTGAACTTCCTAACCCACAGATCAGTAAGGATAGGCAACAACACCCCCTCCACGATCATCCTCAACACCGGTGTCCCACAGGGCTGTGTTGTCAGCCCCCTACTATACTCCTTATACACCTATGACTGTGCGGCCAAATTCCCCTCCAACTCGATTTTCAAGTTTGCTGATGACACCCCCGTAGTGGGTCGGATCTGAAACAATGATGAGACAGAGTACAGGAAAGAGATAGAGAATCTGGTGACCTGGTACGGCAACAATAATCTCTCCCTCAATGTCAACAAAATGAAGGAGATTGTCATCAACTTCAGGAAGCGTAAAGGAGAACATGCCCCTGTCCACATCAATGGGGATGAAGTAGAAAGGGTCGAGAACTTCAAGTTTTTAGGTGTCCAGATCACCAACAACCTGTCCTGGTCCCCCCCCATGCCGACACTATAGTTAAGAAAGCCCACCAATGCCTCTACTTTCTCAGAAGACTAAGGAAATTTGGCATGTCAGCTACGACTCTCACCAACTTTTACAGATGCACCATAGAAAGCATCCTTTCTGGTTGTATCACAGCTTGGTATGGGCTCCTGCTCTGCCCAAGACCGCAAGGAACTACAAAAGGTCATGAATGTAGCCCAATCCATCACACAAACCAGCCTCCCATCCATTGACTCTGTCTACACTTCCCGCTGCCTCAGAAAAGCAGCCAGCATAATTAAAGATCCCACACACCCCGGACATTCTCTCTTCCACCTTCTTCCATCGAGAAAAAGATACAAAAGTCTGAGGTCACGTACCAACCGACTCAAGAACAGCTTCTTCCCTGCTGCTGTCAGACTTTTGAATGGACCCACCTTGTATTAAGTTGATCTTTCTCTGCTATGACTGTAACACTACATTCTGCAATCTCTCTTTTCCTTCTCTACGAATGGTATGCTTTGTATAGAGTGCAAGAAATAATACTTTTCACTGTATGTTAATACAAGTGACAATAATAAATCAAATTAAGAGCAACTCACCTGGCCCCATTCTCCCCACCTTTACCAGGGAGCTGAGTGGTTTTTCTCCTTTAAGAACCTCTCCAATTCTCTTCTGAAAGACACAGTTGTACCCGCCGCGCTCTCAGACACGGCATCCCCAACCTGGACCACTTCGCTGTGGGAAACTCCTTTAGTTTTACTCATCTTGCTTTTCCTTTTGTTGCCAAGTTTTCTATATTCAGCCTGGACCTCACGTAGATTACAGGAGCAGGGGTAGGCCATTCGACCCCTCAAACCTGCTGCACCATTTAACTAGACCATGGCTCTACCTCAATGCCATCATCCTGCCTGCACTATCCCCATATTTTGATTTGATTTGACTTATTATTGTCACATGCATTGGTGTGCACTGAAAAGTATCGTTTCTTGCACGCTAAACAAAGCATACTGTTCATAGAGAAGGAAAGGAGAGGGTGCAGAATGTAGTGTTACAGTCATAGCGAGGGTGTAGAGAAAGATCAGCTTAATGCGAGGTAGGTCCATTCAAAAGTCTGACAGCAGCAGGGAAGAAGCTGTTCTTGAGTCGGTTGGTACGTGACCTCAGACTTTTGTATCTTTTTCCTGATGGGAGAAGGTGGAAGAGAGAATGTCCAGGGTGTGTGGGGTCCTTAATTATGCTGGCTGCTTTTCCGAGTCAGCGGGAAGTGTAGACAGAGTCAATGGATGGGAGGCTGGTTTGTGTGATGGACCGGGCTACGTTCACAACCCTTTGTAGTTTCTTCAAGGGTGTCCTTGGTGACCCGTAGCCCCAATGGCTGGCCATCCTGTGGGGTTATTCTGATAGAAAGATGCTGGAAAATCAGAGGACAAAAATCCACATGTGTCCCACTAAGTGTTTATTTTGATTCACTCTCGAGATGTGAACAAGGCTGGTGTTTATTATTCCCAGTTCCTTGGAGAACGCACATGGTGAGATGTTGCTGTAATACTCCAGTAGATATGTGGAGCCACATTGACACAAGGACAGGCTTCCCTCCCGAGGAGGGATATACCTCAGCTGTTTGTATTTTCAACAAGAATCCTGACTACTTCAGCGTTACTTTTGGCATCAAATGATTGAACCAATGCCCCCCCAGGGACACAGATCCGCTCGATCTAAAGGGAGGGGAAGTTAAAACTAGAGGTATAGGTTTAGGGTGAGAGGGGAGAGATACAAAAGTGTCCAGAGGGGCAATGTTTTCACACAGAGGTTGGTGAGTGTCTGGAACAAGCTGCCAGATGTGGGTACAATTTTGTCTTTTAAAAAGCGTTTAGACAGTTACATGGGTACCATGGGTGCAGAGGGATATGGGCCAAATGTGGTCAATTGGGACTAGCTTAGGGTGTTAAAAAAGGGACAGCATGGACAATTTGGGCCGAAGGGCCTGTTACCATGCTGTACACCTGTCTGGTGTGTCTGTGTCACAGTGAGCTGTTTCAGGCTCTACTCAACGTTGTGCCTCATTCCAGAAAGAATAAAAATCATGTTAAATGATCTGGACGATGTCATCTTGACCCGAGCTCCATTTTCTTTGTGCTTGTTTGCAGTTGTGAACAGTAGTCGCCATGCCGACCGTCGTCGCCGATGCCTTTAGGAACGTCAGCACCAGCCCAGGCCTGCAAATATGGACCATCGAGGTAACAGCGCTGAGGATTTCCTCCTGTCCCCCCCCGCCCCACTCCCTACCCAACCCCCTCCCCACCCTCCCCCCGCCCCACTCCCCACCCTCCCCCCTCCCCACTCCCTACCCTCCCCCCTCCTCCCTCCCCACCCCCCCTCCCCCCGCCCCACTCCCTACCCACCCCCCGCCCCACTCCCTACCCTCCCCCCTCCTCCCTCCCCACCCCCCCTCCCCCCGCCCCACTCCCTACCCAACCCCCTCCCCACTCCCTACCCAACCCCCTCCCCACTACCTACCCTCCCCACTCCCTACCCAACCCCCTCCCCCTCCCCACTCCCCACCCTCCCCCCGCCCCACTCCCTACCCTCCCCCCTCCCCACTCCCCACTCCCTACCCAGCCCCCTCCCCACTCCCCACCCTCCCCCCGCTATTCCCCCTCCCTGTGCCCCACTCCCCCCCATTCCCCCTCCTCCAATCCCCATTCCCCTGCCACTCTCCCCCTCCCCGTGCCCCACTCCCTACCCTCCCCCCTCCTTCTGCCCCTCTCCCCTGTCTGACTCCCCACCCACTCTACTCCCCATCCTCCCCACTCCCCCTCCCCCCTTCCCCCTGCCCCTCTCCCACCGTCCTCTCTCCCCCTCCCCTGCCCCACTCTCCTGCTGCCTCCTGTCCCACTCCCACCCTCCCTCCTTCCTCTGCTCCATTCCCACCCTCCCCCCTCTCCTTGCACCTCCTCCCCCACTTCATTCCCTCCCCAAAACCCCCCCCAATTCCATGCCCTCCCTCACTACGACCCCCCATTCATAGAATCTCTACAGTGCAGAAGGAGGCCATTCAGCCCATCGACAACAATTCCACCCAGGCCCTATTCCCATAATGCCACATGTTTACCCTAGCTAATCCCCAACACTAAGGGGGCAATTTATCACACCCAGTCTGCCTAACCCGCACATCCTTGGACTGTGGGAGGAAACTGGAGCACCCGGAGGAAACCCACGCAGACATGGGGAGAATGTACAAACTCCACACAGACAGCGACCTGAGCCGGGAATCGAACCCAGGTCCCTGGTGCTGCGAGGCAGCAGTGCCAACCACTCCATCCCTCACTCCCTCCCTCGCTCCATCCCCCAGTCATTCCTCCACTTTATCTCCCACTCCATCCCCCACTCCCTCCCTCACTCCCATCCCTCAGTCATTCCTCCACTTTATCTCCCACTCCCTCCCTCACTCCCTCCCTCACTCCCATCCCTCAGTCATTCCTCCACTGCATCCCCCACTCCCTCCCTCACTCCCATCCCTCAGTCATTCCTCCACTCCATCCCCCACTCCCTCCCTCACTCCCATCCCTCAGTCATTCCTCCACTCCATCCCCCACTCCCTCCCTCACTCCCATCCCTCAGTCATTCCTCCACTCCATCCCCCACTCCCTCCCTCACTCCCATCCCTCAGTCATTCCTCCACTCCATCCCCCACTCCCTCCCTCACTCCCATCCCTCAGTCATTCCTCCACTCCATCCCCCACTCCCTCCCTCACTCCCATCCCTCAGTCATTCCTCCACTCCATCCCCCACTCCCTCCCTCACTCCATCCCTTAGTCATTCCTCCACTCCATCCCCCACTCCCTCCCTCACTCCCATCCCTCAGTCATTCCTCCACTCCATCCCCCACTCCCTCCCTCACTCCCATCCCTCAGTCATTCCTCCACTCCATCCCCCACTCCCTCCCTCACTCCATCCCTTAGTCATTCCCCCACTCCCTCCCTCACTCCATCCCTCAGTCATTCCTCCACTCCATCCCCCACTCCCTCCCTCACTCCATCCCTTAGTCATTCCTCCACTCCATCCCCCACTCCCTCCCTCACTCCATCCCTCAGTCATTCCTCCACTCCATCCCCCACTCCCTCCCTCACTCCATCCCCCACTTCTTCGTCCACTCTATCTCCCACTCCATTTCCCTTCCACCTCTGCTCCATCCGATTCCCCCCACTCCCCCCTGCCCCCCCACAACTCCATCCGCCCTTCTCCACGTGTAGGAGAACTTTAAAGCCAGGCCCTGCCCGCTCTCTCTGTGGGATACTATGGAGGAGGCAAGGGTGTTCTTCCCAATGTCCTGGTCAGTATTTATCCCTCAATCAACCCCACCACAAATCAGACTCTGCGATCATTATCACATTGTCGTTTTTGGGATCTTGCTGTGCGGGAATTAGCTGCTGTGTTTCCTGCGTTACAACGGCGATCACACTTCAAAAATGCTGGGCTGACGGCAGAGTCCCGCGGTGGGGGAAGGTGCTATGTAAATGCAAGTCCTTCTGACGCGCCGAATGTATGTTTTACAGAAAATGGAGGTGGTCCCTGTCCCGCCCAAGGCCTACGGCACATTCTTCGAGGGCGACTGCTACCTGATACTGTTCGTAAGTACGAGGAGGAGAAACGGCGGCCAGAACCGGGCTCAGGAAGCGATATTAATAGGATCTGAATCTCGGTCGCCCCCCTCTGACTGACCCCCGCTCACCTGGACTGGTCCAGGGAGATGGTTCAATCCTAGAATCCCTACAGAGGGGCAGGAGGCCATTCGGCCCATCACATCTGCACCCAATCTCCAACAGAGTATGGCCCTATCCACGTAACCCCACATATTTACCCCACTAATGCCCCTAACCTACACATCCTGGGGCACTAAGGTGCAATTTATCATGGCCAATCCCCTTAACTGTACACGTTGGACTGTGGGAGGAAACCGGAGCACCCGGGGGAAAGCCACGATGGAAGGTGTTTGACTGCTCCTCTTCTCCCCGTTATTTATTTTATTCATTTCTTGGACATTGGTGTTATCGTCCATCCCTAATTGCCCCTAGAACTGAGTGTCTTGCTGGCCCATTTCAGAGGGCAGCTGAGAGTTAACCACACTATTGTGGCGCTGGAGTCCCATGTAGGCCAGACCGGGTAAGAACAGCAGATTTCCTTCCCTAAAGGACATCCTGAGCGGATTGTTTGAGTTGGAGAACTAAAACGCGAGGAAGGAGATATTTTAGAGGAAGATTTTCCATTTGTGTGTCTTTGTTGAATTTTTAATGCCTTTTTCCGATGAGGAATGTCAGTAGCAGGGATTGGGAGGGCCTTTGTTTTGTCCAATCCAACCCAGGCAAATGGCCCCATCAGGTGGAAGCTGTAACAGCCAGGCCAGTCTATCCGAATCCCAGACCAGTCTATCCGAATCCCAGACCAGTCTATCCGAATCCCAGACCAGTCTATCCGAATCCCAGACCAGTCTATCCGAATCCCAGACCAGTCCGTCCCAACCCCGGGCCGGTCCGTCCCAGTTCCAGCCTTGGACAGCCCAGCAAACCCACTGCAGCTGAGATTGAATCTCTCCCAGTTACATCGGTGAGTTTGCTGAACCTGCTGCGATGTGGGATGCAAACAGAAATGTGACTGATGAAGTTTCTGGATAATCACAAACCCCATTCCTTTGCTAAGTGGGGGGGTGGGGGAGGTCCGTGCGGGGCAGGGTGTGCTGCTTCTCGTAGCTGGTCTGGTTCACCGTTATTCAGCGTGTTCTCATTGTCTGGATATGGGTGTCGAGTGGTGATTACCAAGGTTAGACAGACTGACTCAGGCCTTTCTGCCCATCTCATCCATGCTGGTATTTATGCCCCACACAAGCCTCAAAATGGAGACTCCCTCCCTCACTCTCTCCTTCTCTCCCTCCCATTCCCTCCCTCACTCTCTCTCCCAGGCTCTTTTTCTCCCTCTCCCTCACTTTCTCATTCTTTCTCGCTCCCGGACCCTCTCTCTACTTCTCCCTCTTCCTCACTCTCTCTCTCTCCTCCTCACTTGCTCCCTCTCTGTCATTCCCTCCCTCTCCCTCCCTCTCTCCATCACTCTCTCCCTCACTCTCTCTTTCAGACTCTCTTTCTCCCTCTCCCTCTCTCTCTGTCTCACTCTCTCCCTCACTCTCTCCCAGACTCACTCTCTTTCTCCCTGTTCCTCATTCTCCCTTTGTCTCTCCCTCTCTCTCCCTCTCACTCCCTCCCTCTCTATTGTCTGTAACATCAGGGCTGTATCTCCCTCGGTGCTGAAGGACCTCCTCTTGGCCCTCCAGCTCCCGGTCACTGTCCTTCATTCCAATCTGAGGCTGCCCTCTACCCACTATTGACCAGTTCTGGGAAAATCTCAGATCCCCTCACAGGCTGGGGTTCGATCCCCTGTCTGACCCCAACCTAAAATCCTTCCCCCCCCATCCCTGCAACCACCTCCTTCCCTCCAACCTTCTGATTCCTCTAATTCCACCCTCCTGGATTCCAAACACTCCACCAGGGATGGTCGTCAAGCTCCAAGTTCCGGTTTCTCTCCCTAAACCTTCCCATTTCTTGAGCTCTCAATTCTGATCGCCACACTACCAGAAGGATGTGGAGGCTTTGGAGAGGGCGCAGAAAAGATTTACCAGGATGTTGCCCTGGTATGGAGGGCATGAGGAGAAACTTGGTTTGTTCTCACTGGAATGATGGAGGTTGAGGAGTGACCTGATTACAAGATTATGAGAGGCATGGACAGAGTGGATAATCAGAAGCTTTTTCCCAGGGTGGAAGAATCGATTATTAGGGGGCACAGGGTTAAGGTGCAAGGGGCAAGGTTTAAAGGAGATATCCACAGAGATTTACACAGGGGGTGGTGTGTGTCTGGGACTCACTGCCGGGAAAGGTAGTGGAAGTGGATACGATAGTGAATTTTAAGGGACATAAGAACATAAGAAATAGGAGCAGGAGTAGGCCATCTAGCCCCTCGAGCCTGCCCCGCCATTCAATAAGATCATGGCTGATCTGTTGCTGCTCAGTTCTACATTCCCGCCCTCTCCCCATAACCCCTAATCCCCTCTCTTATCAAAAACCCATCAACCCGCTTCTTAAAAATATTTAGCGAGGCAGCCTCCACCACTTCAACGGGCAGAGAATTCCAGAGATTCACCACCCTTTGAGTGAAGAAGTTCCTCCTCAACTCCGTTCTAAACCGCCCCCCCTTTATCTTGAGGCTGTGCCCTCTAGTCCTACTGTCCTTTCTGAGCGGGAAGAGTCTCTCCACCTCTACCCTATCCATCCCATTCATCATCTTATACGTCTCAATGAGATCTCCCCTCATTCTTCTAAACTCTAACGAGTACAAGCCCAGTTTATTCAGCCTCTCCTCATAGCTCAACCCCCTCAACTCCTCAACTCAGACATTTGGACAAATCCATGAATAGGATGGGAATAGAGGGTTACGGTCCCCAGAAGGGTGGGGGGGTTTTAGTTCAGTCGGGCAGCATGGTCAATGCAGGCTTGGAGGGCCGAAGGGCCTGTTCCTGGGCTGTAATTTTCTTTGTTCTCTGTTCTCTCTCTCCATTTGGAACACAAGTTAAGGCCTAACTCTTCCACCAGTCACCTGCCCTGCTATCCCCACTCTCGGAGTGCGCTGCTCTGGAATCCCTGCGGGTATCCCTGCCACACCCAGACTGCTTCACAAAGGCCAGTAGCTGAGAGGAAATACTAATCGTTCTTCCCTCTGTGTAGATCAGTAAGACAGCCAGAGGGACGTCCGAGGCCCTCCATTACTGGATTGGCAAGGAGTCCTCCCAGGACGAGCAGGGGGCCGCAGCGATGTACGTCACCCAGTTGGACGACCAGCTCGGGGGAGGGCCCACCCAGTACCGCGAAACCCAGGGTTACGAGTCACCGGAGTTCAGAAGTTACTTCAAGCACGGCATCATGTGAGTAAAATCGCCGCCAGCGCCGTATCCTTCCCCCTACCAGCACTCACCTTTAACCGTGTTCCTCTCTGTAGCCCGGGAAAGGCCTCTCCAGCTTTGCCAAAGTTAGGTGGGCGGCACGGTGGCACAGTGGTTAGCGCTGCTGCCTCACGGCGCCAGGGACCGGGGTTCGATTCCCGGCTCGGGTCACTGCCTGTGTGGAGTTTGCACATTCTCCCCATGTCTGCGTGGGTTTCCTCCGGGTGCTCCGGTTTCCTCCAAAGTTGCTTGGGGTCCTTAATTACGCACTCCAAAGTTGCCTGGGTTAGCTTGATTGGCCATGCTGAATTGACTCTTAGCGTCAGAGGGACTAGTGGGGTAAATATGTGGGGTTACGGGGATAGGGCCTGGGTGGGATTGTGGTCAGTGCAGACTTGATGGGCCGAATGGCCTCCTTCTGCACTGTCGGGATTCGGTGAAGTTGTGAGGAGGACGGCAGAGAGGCGGCAAAGAGATTGAGCGCAGTTACGCGAGTGGGCAAATGTAGGGAAGCGCGGGGTTAGTCGCTCTGGATGGAACAGAAATATAAAATATAACTGGGGGAAAGTTGTAAATATTGATGTTGAGGGGGAACTGGACGCACGGGTACAGGGAACACAAAAGGGTTGGAACGCAGGCACAGCAAGGCAGGGGAGTGGCCCATTGGTTTTTATTGCAAGGCGGTCGATGTAGAAGAGTGAGGAATTGTTGCTATAATTGTACAGGGTTTTGGACTTGTGTGTGCAGGTCTGGTCGCAGTTTCAAGCAGGATAGATTTACGCTGGAAGTGGGACAGCGAAGGTTCGTTGGATTAGTCGGGGAGGGGGAGAATGTTGTCCAGCTTTTATTCATCACTTCTTATGTTTCCTCTTTGACTTGGTGTCAATTCCCTCCTCTAATCACCCTGTGCAGTGTCTTTTGATTTGATTTATTATTGTCACGCATATTAACATACAGTGAAAAGTATTGTTTCTGACGTGCCATACAGACAAAGCATACCATTCATAGAGAAGGAAAGGAGAGGGTGCAGAATGCAGTGTTACAGTCATAGCTAGGGTGTAGAGAAAGATCAACTTAATGTGAGGTAGGTCCATTCAAAAGTCTGACAGCAGCAGGGAAGAAGCTGTTCTTGAGTCGGTTGATACGTGACCTCAGACTTTTGTATCTTTTACCCAATGGAAGAAGGTGGAAGAGAGAATGTCCGGGGTACATGGGGTCCTTAATTATACTGGCTGCTTTGCCGAGGCAGCGGGAAGTGTAGAGTCAATGGATGGGAGGCTGGTTTGCGTGATGGATTGGGCTACATTCACAACCTTTTGTAGTTCCTTGCGGTCTTGGGCAGAGCAGGAGCCCGTACCGAGCTGTGATACAACCAGAAAGAATGCTTTCTATGGTGCATCTGTAAACGTTGGTGAGAGCTGTTGCCGACATACCAAATTTCCTCAGTCTTCTGAGAAAGTAGAGGCATTGGTGGGGCTTTCTTAACTATAGTGTTGGCACGGGGGGGGACCAGGACAGGTTGTTGGTGATCTGGACATCTAAAAACATGAAGCTCTCAACCCTTTCCACTTCATTTTATGATGTTTAAAGGGGATGTATAAATTGTCGCTGTTGCTGTTTGCCACTCCCTGCTTTGGTCCATGAGGGCGGGGATGGTCAGTGATGTGACGTGTGGCAAGGAGTGGAAGGGATGATTACTGGCGGACAAGCCCACACGGTGACTCCGAGCTATTCACCTGGCTGGCAGTAACCATGGCGATGTTGTGATTATTACAGGTATAAGAAAGGAGGCGTGGCTTCTGGCTTCAAACACGTGGAGACCAATATGTACAATATTAAACGGCTGCTCCATGTAAAGGGCAAGAAGAATGTGACCGCCTCAGAGGTAAGGGGTTAGGCCCACTCGCAGGCAACTTTGACAAGGTCAATGTGGAGGCCTACAGCAGGCTGAATATAGTAAAGACTTAACTCGTGTGGGAACTGACTTAACCAGTGTGAAAACAAGCTTAACCAGTGTGGGAACTGACTTAACCAGTGTGGGAACTGACTTAACCAGTGTGGGAACTGACTTAACCAGTGGGGGAACTGACTTAACCAGCAGGGAAACTGACCTAACCAATGGCAGAAGTGCATCAACTGTTGAGGGAACTGATTTAACTAGATATTGGACTGGTGCAGGAACTAAATTAACCAGTGACAGGACTGGATTAACTGGGAAGCAAATAGATGTACCTGATGAGGGATGTTAAGCAGTGAGGGAGCTGGATTACCCAGTTATGGGACTGGTGTGTCAAACTCACCTGAGGCTATCCCACTGGATACGGGAATCTAAAACATGGCACAGAGCACTGTCCTGTCTCTGTCCTGAATGTGATGTGGGCGTCGCTGGCCACACTCACTGATTATTGCCCATCCCTAATTGCCCCTTGAGAAGGTGGTGATGAGCTGCCTTCCTAAACTGCTGCAGTCCCTGAGCTGTACATAGAACATAGAACATTACAGCGCAGAACAGGCCCTTCGGCCCACGATGTTGCGCCGACCAGTTAAAAAACAATGACCCTCTAACCTAAACCAATCCCTTTCTGTCCATAAACCTATCCAAGGATCTCTTAAACGCCCCCAAACTAGGCGCATTTACAACTGCAGCAGGCATGGCATTCCAATCCCTCACCACCATCTGGGTAAAGAACCTACCCCTGACATCCGTCCTATAACTACCACCCCTTAATTTAAAGCCATGCCCCCTCGTGCTAGCTTTCTCCATCCGAGGAAAAAGGCTATCACTGTCCACCCTATCTAAACCTCTAATCATCTTATATGTTTCAATAAGATCCCCTCTTAGCCGCCTTCTTTCTGACGAAAACAACCCCAAATCCCTCAGTCTCTCCTCATAGGACCTCCCCTCCATACCAGGCAACATCCTGGTAAACCTCCTCTGCACCCTCTCCAAAGCCTCTACATCCTTCCTGTAATGTGGGGACCAGAACTGCACACAGTACTCCAAGTGCGGCCGCACCAGAGTTTTGTACAGTTGCAACATGACGCTGCGGCTCCTAAATTCAATCCCCCTACCAATAAACGCCAAGACACTGTATGCCTTCCTAACAACCTTATCTACTTGATTCCCAACTTTCAGGGATCTATGTACACATACACCTAGATCCCTCTGTTCATCCACACTATTCAGAGTCCCTATTCAGAGTCACTATTCAGTAGGTACACCCTCAGTGCTGTTAGGGAGGGAATTCCAGGACTTTGACCTAGTGACTGGTCAAAAGGAAAGGATGGTGAGTGGCTTGCAGGGAAACTTGCAGGTGGTGGTGTTCCCATATAGCTGCTATCCTTGTCCTTCTAGATGGGTTTAGAAGGTGCTGCCTAAGGAACATTGGTGTGTGCAGTGTATCTTGTAGACAGTACACACTGCTGCTACTGAGCGTCGGTGGTGGAGGGAGTGGATGTGGTGCCAATCAAACGGGGCTGCTTTATCCTGGATGGTGTTGAGCTTCTTGAGTGTTGTTGGAGCTGCACCCATCCAGGCAAGTGGGGAGTATTCCAGCACACTCCTGACTTGTACCTTGTAGATGGTGGACAGGAAAGTCAATGAGCAGTAATATGTTAACCGCTGGTTGGTCTATTTATTAGTGGTATTAATAATGGTTAAATGTTGATGAGCTCATTGAGGAGAAGCCCCCTGCCCACAGGGTCTTCCACATCCTCCTAGATGATCTTGGTGTAATATCCTATCCAAGTGCTGGCACCATTCAGTGTACACTGGCTGTCTGAAGGAGCATTCTACCCAGTCCCACTCCCTGCCTTATCCCCTTAACCTTGCATGTTCTCTCTTTTCAGATAGCAATCCAATTCCCTTTTGAGTATCTCAGTCCAACCTGTCTCCAGCACCCTCTCTCAGATTCTGCAGATTCTTCACCCCGGGGTGAAAAAGGTCTTTCCTCACTCGAGAACATTGGCTGTGTCAGCTCTGGGTGGCAGGCACTACAGCAGCACACATACATACTCATACATAACACACACACACACACTCACACTCACACATACACACACACTCTGTCACACACAGATATATACACACACACACACACACACACACACACTCACACATACACACACACTCTGTCACTCTCTCACACACAGTTATATACACACAGACACACACACACACTCACACACACATAGACTCTCACTCACAGACACACACAAACACTCGCACAGACTCTCGCACACAGACTCACGCACACACATGCACGCATAGACTCACACTTGTGTGCTCACAGGCACAGACTCTCACACACACAATCTCACACACACACACACACACACACACACACACACACACAGAATCTCACTCACACACACACACACACACACACACACATGCACAGATTCACACACACACACATACTCACAGACACAGACTTACATGCACACTCATGCATGCACATTTTGGCTGAGGTATCAGAGGTGTCAGGGGAGGTGTGACAGACATGCTGGGAGGGGAGAACGTGAGAGGACTAGAACTTTCCTTCATAAAAATCCATATGTGGAACATTAAAGAACTGTTTTCTTCTGTTGACTCAGGTGGACGTTTCCTGGAACAGCTTTAACTCGGGCGATGTGTTTCTCTTGGATTTGGGGAAGATCATTGTCCAATGGAACGCACCCAAAAGCAACAGGACTGAGAGGTTAAAGGTCAGTGACGGAATGGAAACCTCTTTCTCTTGAACGAAGCTAGAATGAAAATAAGACCATAAGAAACAGGAGTGGGCCATTCAGCCTCTCAAACCTGCTCCACCGTTCATTCAGACCATGGCTAATTGGATTGTGGCCTTAACTCCACCTCACTGCACCATTCCCAAATTCCTTAATTCCCATAGTGTCCAAAAATATCAATCTCAGCCTTGAATAAACTCAACAGTGGAGCATCCAGAGCCCTCTGGGGTAAAGAACTCGGAAGATCCACAACCCTCTGAGTGACGAAATTTCTCCTCATCTCAGTCCAAGATGGCCGACCCCTTATCCTGAGAAAGAGTCTACTCTCTTCAACCAATGGAGACAAACTCTCAGCATCTCCCCAGTCAAACCCCTTCAGAATCTTCTATGTTTCAATTAGATTATCTGTCATTTGATTTGATTTGACTTGATTTATTATTGGCCAAATGCGGACAACTGGGACTAGCTTAGTGATTTTGAAAAAGGGGCAGCATGGACAAGTTGGGCCGAAGGGCCTGTTTCCATGCTGTAAACCTCTAAGACTCTATTGTCACATGTATTAGTATGTAGTAAAAAGTATTGTTTCTTGTGCGCCAAACAGACAAAGCATACCGTTCATAGAGAAGGAAAGGAGAGGGTGCAGAATGTAGTGTTACAGTCATAGCTAGGGGTGTAGAGAAAGATCAACTTAATGCGAGGTAGGTTCATTCAAAAGTCTGACAGCAGCAGGGAAGAAGCTGTTCTTGAGTCGGTTGGTACGTGACCTCAGACTTTTGTATCTTTTTCCCGATGGAAGAAGGTGGAAGGGAAAATGTCCGGGGTGTGTGGGGTCTTTAATTATGTTGGCTGCTTTGCCGAGGCAGCGGGAGGTATAGACAGTCAATGGATGGGAGGCTGGTTTGTGTGATGGATTGGGTTACGTTCATGACCTTTTGTATTTCCTTGCGGTCTTGGGCAGAGCAGGAGCCCATACCAAGCTGTGATACAATCAGAAAGAATGCTTTCTGTGGGGCATCTGTAAAATAGTAGTCATGATGTGGAGATGCCGGCATCGGACTGGGGTAAACACAGTAAGAAGTCTGACAACACCAGGTTTAAGTCCAACCGATTTATTTGATAGTAAACTCACAAGCTTTCGGGGTTAAACTCTGCGTCAGATGGATGGAGAGCTCTGGCCTCAGACAGAGCGTATAACAACACAGACAGTTTACAGATTACTGATTAGAATGCATCTGTAAACTGTGTGAGCTGTTATACGCTCTGTCTGAGGCCAGAACTCTCCATCCACCTGACGCAGAGGGAAACCTTGAAAGCTTGTGAGTTTACTATCAAATAAATCAGTTGGACTTAAACCTGGTGTTGTCAGACTTCTTATTACATCTGTAAAAGTCATTGAAAAAAGGATAGAATTGCATTAAAAGCCATTCCGAGGAGATTTGCTTGACTCATTCCTGGGAATGAGGGGCTTATCCAATGAGGGAAGGTCGGACAAGTTGGGCCTGAACCCACTGGAGTTTAGGCGAATGGGAGTTGATCTTATTGAAGCCTGTGAGATATTGTCAGGACTTTGATCGGGTGGGTACGGAGAGGATAGTTCCTCTTGTGAGAGGGACTGTCCCGGGACTCTACCACCTCACTCGCTATGGAATTGGAGCAGCGGGGGCCCGACACCGGAGATCTGCATTGACCTTGCAGGGACGCAGTTTCAGAATAAGAGCTGTGGGGTGTGGAGAAATTTCAGAGGCCTGTGCATCTTTGGAATACTTTAAGCTGTGGGTGGACAGTTGTTGAGGATATGATAGATTTCTGGGGATACTGCGGTCAGGTGGAGTTGAGCAAGATCAGCTCCGAACCTATTGAATGGTCCTTGTTTTTAATTTCCTCCTTGGCAAGGCCAACATTTGTTGCCCAACCCTAATTGCCCTCAAACTGAGTGGCTTGCGAGGCCATTTCAGAGGGCGTTGCTGTGACTCAGGAGTCACATGTAGGGGTTAGACCAAATAAAGATGACAGATTTCCTTCTGTGACTTTGCTTTACGACAATTAGTGATAGTTCCTGTTCCAGATCTTATTCATTGAATTTCAATCCACTAATTGCCGTGGTGGGATTTGAACCCATGTTTCTTTCTTATTCATTTGTGGGACATGGGCATCGCTGTCTGGCCAGCATTTATTGTCCATCCCTACTTGCCTGAGGGCAGTTGAGAGTCACCCACATTGCTGTGACTCTGGAGTCACATATAGGCCAGACCGGGGTAAGGATGGCAGATTTCCTTCCCCAAAGGACACGAGTGAACCAGATGGGTTTTTCTGACAATCGGCAATGGTTTCACGGTCATCAGTAGAGCCTTAATTCCAAATATTTTGTATTGAATTCGAATTCACGCTGGCACAGTGGTTCGCACTACTGCCTCTCAACGCCAGGGACCCGGGTTCAATTCCTGCCTCAGTTCACTGTCCGCACATCCTCCCCATGTCTGCGTGGGTTTCCTCCCACACTCCAAAATTGCGCGGGTTAGGTTGATTGGCCGTGCTAAATTGACCCTAGTAACAGAGGATTAGCACGGTAAATGTGTGGGGTTATGGGAATAGGGCCTGGATGGGATTGTGATGGGCACAGACTCAATGGGCCGAATGGCCTCCTTGTGCACTGTAGGGATTCTATGATAATTCCACCACCTACCGTGGCGGGATTCGAACCTGGGTTCCCAGAAGATTAGTTGAGTTTCTGGATTTATACCATTGGGCCATCGCCTTCCCAAGAACATTAACCTGGAAGACATCTAGATTACTGATCCAAAGACATTTCGCTACACGACTGTCTACACCCTGATGAGGGTGACTTTGGGAGAAGGTCTGTAAAGAGCCCTTACGCAATGACAAAAGCATAGGGGGGACCAATAGTTTAGTGGTCACATCACAAACTGGGTTCAAATCCCTCCATGGCAGATGGTGGGGGTTAAATTCATTCATTGATAAAATGTGCATGTGAAAGTTCAAAGGAAATCTGCCATCCTTGCCTGGTCTGGCCCACATGTGATTCACCGTAGGTTTACCAGGCTGATTCCGGGGATGGTGGGACTGATGTATGAGGAGAGGTTGACTGGGTTAGGATTGTTTTCACTGGAGTTCAGAGGGGGGATCTCATAGAGACTTATAAAATTCTAACAGGATTAGACAGGGTAGATGCAGGGAGGATATTCCCGAGGGTGGGGGGAGTCCAGAACCAGGGGTCACAGTCTGAGGATTCGGGGTAGACCATTTAGGACGGAGATGAGGAGACATTTCTTCACCCGGTGGAATTCATTCCCACAGGAAGTAGTTGATGCCAAAACATTGAATGTATTCAAGAGGTGGCTGGATATTGGGGTGAATAGGATCAAAGGTTATGGGGAGAAAGCAGGATGAGGCTATTGAGTTGGAAGATCAGCCATGATCGTGGTGTAGCAGGCTTGAAGGGCCAAATGGCCTCCTCCTGCTCCTATCCTCTATGTTTCTGTGTTTCAGAGCCATGCGCTGCCCTCTGAAATGGCTGAGTGAGCCATTCAATTCAAGGGCAACTAGGAATAGGCAACAAATACTGGCCCAGACAGTGAGGGTCCCTTGTCCTATGGGGGGATAAAAGAGACTTCCTTAAGGTGAGTTGTTTCCTCACTCTCTCTCTCCCTCTCTTGCCCGCTCCCACAGGCCCTGATCCTTGCCCAGGATATTCGGGATCGGGAACGTGGAGGGAGAGCTGAGGTTGGAATTGTTGACGGCGATCGGGAGGATGACCATCCTGAGTTGATGAAGATAATGGTGGCCATACTCGGGGAGAGGCGAGGGGAGCTGAAGGAGGCAACCCCTGACGCCAGAGCCGACCAGCTCCAGAAATCCAACGTCAGGCTTTACCAGTAAGTTACCAAGGCACGCCCAGCAATAATCGGACCAGGGTAGAGCGGCACGGTGGCACAGTGGGTTAGCACTGCTGCCTCACAGCGCCAGGGACCAGGGTTCGATTCCCGGCTCGGGTCACTGTCTGTGTAGAGTCTGCATGTTCTCCCCATATCTGCATGGGTTTCCTCCGGGTGCTCCGGTTTTCTCCCACAGCCCAAAGACGTACTGGTTAGGTGCATTGGCCGTGCTAAATTCTCCCTCAGTGTACCCCAATGTACGGCGACTGGGAGATTTTCACAGTAACTTCATTGCAGTGTTAATGTAAGCCTACTTGTGAGACTGATAAAATAAATCAACTTTAACCCTGGGGGGAGCGGGAGGAGGGTGAAGTTTAACAGAACTCAAGTAACTTCTGTAAAGTTGTGTTTAAGTGTGGTCCTCGGTAGGAGTGACTCTCTTCAAACACCTGTCTGGTCGTTGTTACTCGTTCACTCTGTCTGTAACATTCGCTCCATCTCGCTTTCTCTCTCCGCAGTGTTTCAGATGCTACAGGAAGCCTGATGGTCCAGGAAGTGGCCACACGACCTCTGACCCAGGATCTCCTGAAACATGAGGTAAGTCGTGGGGCCTACAGGCGGGCTTCCCTAACAGAACGGAGACAAGAAGCCATCTCATTTATTAACTAAACTCCATCGCTACCTCAGCTGGACCATGGGTGAAAAATTCCTGATCCCAGACTGGGTGACTGTTCCCATGAATCCCGGATTCCAGGTGACATTCCCAACCCTGGACTCTGGATCACCATTCCCAATTCCATATGCTGGGTGACCGTTTTGTGATCACTGACGCCAGGTAGTGAATTCCGAATCCAGGATTCCAGGTGACCCCAGCTCATGGATCCCCAATCCCGAATTACAGGTGACTATAGGTGGCCAATTCCCAATCCCTGGTGACTACAGCTAATGAATTCCGAATCCCGGATCCCTGGTGACTACAGCTAATGAATTCTGAATCCCGGATCCCAGGTGACTGCAGCTAATGAATTCCCAATCCCGGATCCCAGGTGACTGCAGCTAATGAATTCCCAATCCTGGATCCCAGGTGACTGCAGCTAATGAATTCCCAATCCCGGATCCCAGGTGACTCCAGCTAATGAATTCCCAATCCTGGATCCCAGGTGACTCCAGCTAATGAATTCCCAATCCCGGATCCCAGGTGACTCCAGCTAATGAATTCCCAATCCTGGATCCCAGGTGACTGCAGCTAATGAATTCCCAATCCCGGATCCCAGGTGACTCCAGCTAATGAATTCCCAATCCCGGATCCCAGGTGACTCCAGCTAATGAATTCCCAATCCCGGATCCCAGGTGACTGCAGCTAATGAATTCCCAATCCCGGATCCCAGGTGACTGCAGCTAATGAATTCCCAATCCCGGATCCCAGGTGACTGCAGCTAATGAATTCCCAATCCCGGATCCCAGGTGACTCCAGCTGATGAATTCCCAATCCTGGATTTTAGGTGACTATTTCCCAGTTTGATCCCGAGCACTGTTGAGTTCTAGATGCCGAACAGTTGATGGCCACCCGTTCACCATCCCGGACTCCAGGTGACCATTCCTGATCCTGGAATCCAGGCAAACGCTCCCAATCTTAGGGGTGCGGGTGATCATTCCCTGGTCTGAGACTCCTGGTGAAAAAATTCCCGTCAGAGACTCCGGGTGAGTCCCTAATCCCAGGTGAGCGTTCCTAATTCCGGGCGAATCCTTCCTGATGCCGGTCGACGTGTATCACCTTTCCTTTCCCGACACTGGGGACTGGCTGGTAATCCAGGAACAGAAATCCCAGCCAATCTCCTTTCCTTCCCCGATCCCAGGACTTAGCTGGATGGCAGCAAGACCATCGTAAACTCTTTATCCTCACCCTGGCAGTCATTCCCACTCCGCACAGTCCAGGGATCAAATCGGAACCTCTCTGATTCACGTTTTGAATTCTTTGTTTTATTCATTGGTGGGACATGGGCATCACTGGCTGGGCCAGCACTTATTGCCCATCCCTAGTTACCCCTTGAGAAGGTGGTGGGGAGCTGCCTTCTTGAATGGCTGCAGTCCGGGTGGTGTAGATACACCCACAGTGCATTGACAACATGTCTCCTTTCCCCGACAGTTGAAACTCCTGAAACCTGCCTGGAGGTTGTGGCATTGATCTCCATCCTGAACCCAATCAGGCCATTGTTTCAGTGGCTCACCTGTTCCTTGAGTTGTGAGATTTTATTCGGGGTGGCACAGTGGGTTAGCACTGCTGCTTCACAGCTCCAGGGACCCGGGTTCGATTCCCGTGCTCGGGTCACTGTCTGCGTGGAGTTTGCACATTCTCCTCGTGTCTGCGTGGGTTTCCTCCGGTTTCCTCCCGCAGTCCAAAGATGTGTGGGTTAGGTTGATTGGCCATGCTAAGAAATTGCCCCTTAGTGTCCAGGGATGTGTAGGTTAGAGGGATTAGTGGGTATAATATGAAGGGATATGGGGATAGGGTCTGGGTGGGATTGTGTTGGGTGCAGACTCGATGGGCCGAAGGGCCTCTTTCTGCACTGTAGGGTTCCATGATTGGGGACGTGTGACATAAGTACTTTGGGCTACATTCGTCTGGTTTCGGAGGTTGGGCTCCGAGGATTCTCTAACTGGCGCCGCGCCAATCCATCTGTCCTTCTCTTTTGCAGGATTGCTACATCCTGGATCAAGGTGGTGTCACCATCTTTGTTTGGAAAGGAAAAGAAGCCACTAAGGAAGAAAAACGGGCAGGGATGAACCGGGCTTTGGTGAGTACGGCCCCCTCAGTTACAATGGAATAGACAAGGCAGCTTTGGAATTGGATTTAAAGCTCAGGGGGAGTTGATGGAATCCAGTATCAGTTATGGTCATTAGCAGGTGGGATTGAGAGCTGGAATATCGAGCTGGGTGTATTATGGGGTGGGGATTGATTAACTTTGGGTGAGATCGCACTCTGTGCCTGCAACGTCACACCCCTAACTCTGGGCTTCAGCGAATGGAGACAAGCGAGGTTGGCGGGTGTGTAATGGGAGACCAGCGAGGTACTGCCCGGTTCTTGTATCGTCCGACCAAGTCCAACTTAAACCCCCCCCACCCCAAAAAACTGTACTACCGATCCCAAAAGCGTCCCCCCCGCTCCAACCAACATAATCCAAGCCCCTCTCTCGCCCCCGGAGAGTGGGGAGGCTGTGTCCCAGGGTGAGTGGTTGCGACAAGGGCGATGGGTGGGATCTCGGTGGTGTGACCACAGGTCTACGCAAGTCACAAAGTGAGAAACCCACTGGGGACATGTTTTTGGGGGGGGGGGGGCGATTCTTCCAGCCCTCTGGGTTACTCCAGCTGATTTCAATATTTAAATTCCAATTTCACATCCCATTAGCGAGCCTGGGTCTGCAGTCTCCGCACCCGCTCCCCCCACCCCCCTCCCCAACCTCCCCCCCCCCCCCCCCCACCCCATCGCCCCGGCACCAAGAGTGGTTCACTCCAGTGGGGTTTACCCATGGATGGGAAACTGGTGGCCCGACCCCGCTGGAGGGAACAGAGGCCCTGGAGACCCCACGGGACGGGGGGGGGGGGTGGTGGGGGGGGCACCGGGGTTAAGGGTCCCCCCCCCGGGTAGTGCTAGGAAGAGGAGACCGGGGCCAGTCAGCGTGCTGGGGTGGGGTCAGGACCGCCGGGGCGATCGGGGCTCGCGGGAAGAGGAGGGGGAGACACTGAGGCTGGCCTGGATAGGGAGGGCAGTGATCGGGGGTGGGTGGGGGGGTCAGATTGACAATGTTGTGGGGGTCGCGGGGCTGGCCAGCCATCGGGAGACCAACAGTGCAGGGGGCTACTGCGCATGTGCACATCTCAGCACTGACAGATCAGTGTATGTACAGTACCCCACTCAGGGCTCTCCAGCAGGGAACAGTCCCAACACACCATTAGTGTTTTCAGAGTGACTCACACCAGGGCTCTCTGCAGTGCTCAGAGTCTGGGAGATACATTCTGAAACTCCCCGCTGGAAAAATCAACGGGAGTTACTCCCGTTTTCACATCCATTTGGCACTTAGAGCTTTTATTTTGGAAGAATCGCCCCCATTATCATCAGAAACTCTACCCCCACCGGTGCCTGGGTGCAGTGCCGTGGGGGTGTGCCTGGGTGCAGTGCCATGAGGCAGTGCCATGGGGCAGTGCAGTGGGAGAGCACTGTGGGGCAGTGCCGTGGGGAGTGCTGTGGGGCAGTGCCATGGGGAGTGTCTGGGTGCAGTGCCGTGGGGGAGTGTCTGGGTGCAGTGCCATGGGGAGTGTCTGGGTGCAGTGTCATGGGGAGTGTCTGGGTGCAGTGCCGTGAGGCAGTGCCATGGGGCAGTGCAGTGGGAGAGCACTGTGGGGCAGTGCCGTGGGGAGTGCTGTGGGGCAGTGCCATGGGGAGTGTCTGGGTGCAGTGCCGTGGGGGAGTGTCTGGGTGCAGTGCCATGGGGAGTGTCTGGGTGCAGTGCCATGGGGAGTGTCTGGGTGCAGTGCCGTGAGGCAGTGCCATGGGGTAGTGCAGTGGGAGAGCACTGTGGGGCAGTGCCGTGGGGCAGTGCCGTGGGTGCAGTGCCATGGGGGAGTGTCTGGGTGCAGTGCCATGGGGGGGCGCCGTGGGGCAGCGCCGTGGGGGTGTGTCTGGGTGCAGTGCCGTGGGGGAGTGTCTGGGTGCAGTGCCGTGGGGGGGGGCGCCGTGGGGGAGTGTCTGGGTGCAGTGCCGTGGGGGGGCGCCGTGGGGGAGTGTCTGGGTGCAGTGCCGTGGGGGGGCGCCGTGGGGGAGTGTCTGGGTGCAGTGCCGTGGGGGGGGCGCCGTGGGGGAGTGTCTGGGTGCAGTGCTGTGGGGCTGTGCCGTGGGGGAGTGTCTGGGTGCAGTGCTGTGGGGCTGTGCCGTGGGGGAGTGTCTGGGTGCAGTGCTGTGGGGCTGTGCCGTGGGGGAGTGTCTGGGTGCAGTGCCGTGGGGCAGCGCCGTGGGGGAGTGTCTGGGTGCAGTGCCGTGGGGCAGCGCCGTGGGGGAGTGTCTGGGTGCAGTGCCGTGGGGCAGCGCCGTGGGGGAGTGTCTGGGTGCAGTGCCGTGGGGCAGCGCCGTGGGGGAGTGTCTGGGTGCAGTGCCGTGGGGCTGTGCCGTGGGGGAGTGTCTGGGTGCAGTGCCGTGGGGGGGCGCCGTGGGGGAGTGTCTGGGTGCAGTGCTGTGGGGCTGTGCCGTGGGGCAGTTGCCAGGGGTCCTCCTGGGAGTGCTCTATTGGGATGTGGTTCCTCTTATCCGTATTTGGTGGGTTCCCCGTGTCTGTGAGGGGGAACTGCCCATGTAGACCGGAGGGGGAGCGGTCTGCAAACCCTTAACTGCCCTATCCCTGTAACCCCAGGTATTTACCCCACTAATCTCCCCTATGCTACACATCCGTGATGACTCACTGTTTCTATGGCGACTGCTTGCCGTGAAGCCCCTCCTCATTGTCATTCCCTCTTCCCATTCTGCCACCTTCCAGGGATTCATAAAAGCCAAGAACTACCCGCCCAGCACCAACGTGGTGCTGCTGAATGACGGTGCGGAGTCCGCCATCTTCAAACAACTCTTCAAAAAGTGGACAGTCAAAGACCAAACTCAAGGGCTGGGCAAGAAACACACAGTGGGCAAGATCGGTAAGTCCCACTCACTCACACAACTGTTATACAGATCGGTAAATCCCCACTCACTCACACAACTGTTATAGAGATCGGTAAATCCCCACTCACTCACACAACTGTTATAGAGATCGGTAAATCCCCACTCACTCACACAACTGTTATAGAGATCGGTAAATCCCCACTCACTGACACAACTGTTACAGAGATTGGTAAATCCCCACTCACTCACACAACTGTTATAGAGATCGGTAAATCCCCACTCACTCACACAACTGTTATAGAGATCGGTAAATCCCCACTCACTCACACAACTGTTATAGAGATCGGTAAATCCCCACTCACTCACACAACTGTTATAGAGATCGGTAAATCCCCACTCACTCACACAACTGTTATAGAGATCGGTAAATCCCCACTCACTCACACAACTGTTACAGAGATCGGTAAATCCCCACTCACTCACACAACTGTTATAGAGATCGGTAAATCCCCACTCACTCACACAACTGTTATAGAGATCGGTAAATCCCCACTCACTCACACAACTGTTATAGAGATCGGTAAATCCCCACTCACTCACACAACTGTTATAGAGATCGGTAAATCCCCACTCACTCACACAACTGTTATAGAGATCGGTAAATCCCCACTCACTGACACAACTGTTATAGAGATCGGTAAATCCCCACTCACTCACACAACTGTTATAGAGATCGGTAAATCCCCACTCACTCACACAACTGTTATAGAGATCGGTAAATCCCCACTCACTCACACAACTGTTATAGAGATCGGTAAATCCCCACTCACTCACACAACTGTTATAGAGATCGGTAAATCCCCACTCACTCACACAACTGTTATAGAGATCGGTAAATCCCCACTCACTCACACAACTGTTATAGAGATCGGTAAATCCCCACTCACTGACACAACTGTTATACAGATCGGTAAATCCCCACTCACTCACACAACTGTTATAGAGATCGGTAAATCCCCACTCACTCACACAACTGTTATAGAGATCGGTAAGTCCCACTCACTCACACAACTGTTATAGAGATCGGTAAATCCCCACTCACTCACACAACTGTTATAGAGATCGGTAAATCCCCACTCACTCACACAACTGTTATAGAGATCGGTAAATCCCCACTCACTCACACAACTGTTATAGAGATCGGTAAATCCCCACTCACTCACACAACTGTTATAGAGATCGGTAAATCCCCACTCACTCACACA
Source organism: Carcharhinus amblyrhynchos (assembly GCF_965287045.1). Classification (NCBI taxonomy): domain Eukaryota; kingdom Metazoa; phylum Chordata; class Chondrichthyes; order Carcharhiniformes; family Carcharhinidae; genus Carcharhinus; species Carcharhinus amblyrhynchos. The sequence continues at coordinate 143,409,170 of NC_137325.1, read as the reverse complement.
ACTGTTATAGAGATCGGTAAATCCCCACTCACTCACACAACTGTTATAGAGATCGGTAAGTCCCCACTCACTGACACAACTGTTATAGAGATCGGTAAATCCCCACTCACTCACACAACTGTTATAGAGATCGGTAAATCCCCACTCACTCACACAACTGTTATAGAGATCGGTAAATCCCCACTCACTCACACAACTGTTATAGAGATCGGTAAGTCCCACTCACTCACACAACTGTTACAGAGATCGGTAAATCCCCACTCACTCACACAACTGTTATAGAGATCGGTAAATCCCCACTCACTCACACAACTGTTACAGAGATCGGTAAATCCCCACTCACTCACACAACTGTTATAGAGATCGGTAAATCCCCACTCACTCACACAACTGTTATAGAGATCGGTAAGTCCCACTCACTCACACAACTGTTATAGAGATCGGTAAATCCCCACTCACTCACACAACTGTTATAGAGATCGGTAAGTCCCACTCACTCACACAACTGTTATAGAGATCGGTAAATCCCCACTCACTCACACAACTGTTATAGAGATCGGTAAATCCCCACTCACTCACACAACTGTTACAGAGATCGGTAAATCCCCACTCACTCACACAACTGTTATAGAGATCGGTAAATCCCCACTCACTCACACAACTGTTATAGAGATCGGTAAATCCCCACTCACTCACACAACTGTTATAGAGATCGGTAAATCCCCACTCACTCACACAACTGTTATAGAGATCGGTAAATCCCCACTCACTCACACAACTGTTATAGAGATCGGTAAATCCCCACTCACTCACACAACTGTTATAGAGATCGGTAAATCCCCACTCACTCACACAACTGTTATAGAGATCGGTAAATCCACACTCACTCACACAACTGTTATAGAGATCGGTAAATCCACACTCACTCACACAACTGTTATAGAGATCGGTAAATCCCCACTCACTCACACAACTGTTATAGAGATCGGTAAATCCCCACTCACTCACACAACTGTTATAGAGATCGGTAAATCCCCACTCACTCACACAACTGTTATAGAGATCGGTAAATCCCCACTCACTCACACAACTGTTATACAGATCGGTAAGTCCCACTCACTCACACAACTGTTATAGAGATCGGTAAATCCCCACTCACTCACACAACTGTTATAGAGATCGGTAAATCCCCACTCACTCACACAACTGTTATAGAGATCGGTAAATCCCCACTCACTCACACAACTGTTATAGAGATCGGTAAATCCCCACTCACTGACACAACTGTTATAGAGATCGGTAAATCCCCACTCACTCACACAACTGTTATAGAGATCGGTAAATCCCCACTCACTCACACAACTGTTATAGAGATCGGTAAATCCCCACTCACTCACACAACTGTTATAGAGATCGGTAAATCCCCACTCACTGACACAACTGTTACAGAGATCGGTAAATCCCCACTCACTCACACAACTGTTATAGAGATCGGTAAGTCCCACTCACTCACACAACTGTTATAGAGATCGGTAAATCCCCACTCACTCACACAACTGTTATAGAGATCGGTAAATCCCCACTCACTGACACAACTGTTATAGAGATCGGTAAATCCCCACTCACTCACACAACTGTTATAGAGATCGGTAAATCCCCACTCACTCACACAACTGTTATAGAGATCGGTAAATCCCCACTCACTCACACAACTGTTATAGAGATCGGTAAATCCCCACTCACTCACACAACTGTTATAGAGATCGGTAAATCCCCACTCACTCACACAACTGTTATAGAGATCGGTAAATCCCCACTCACTCACACAACTGTTATAGAGATCGGTAAGTCCCACTCACTCACACAACTGTTATAGAGATCGGTAAATCCCCAATCACTCACACAACTGTTATAGAGATCGGTAAATCCCCACTCACTCACACAACTGTTATAGAGATCGGTAAATCCCCACTCACTCACACAACTGTTATAGAGATCGGTAAATCCCCACTCACTGACACAACTGTTATAGAGATCGGTAAGTCCCCACTCACTCACACAACTGTTATAGAGATCGGTAAATCCCCACTCACTGACACAACTGTTATAGAGATCGGTAAATCCCCACTCACTCACACAACTGTTATAGAGATCGGTAAATCCCCACTCACTGACACAACTGTTATAGAGATCGGTAAATCCCCACTCACTCACACAACTGTTATAGAGATCGGTAAATCCCCACTCACTCACACAACTGTTATAGAGATCGGTAAATCCCCACTCACTGACACAACTGTTATAGAGATCGGTAAATCCCCACTCACTGACACAACTGTTATAGAGATCGGTAAATCCCCACTCACTCACACAACTGTTATAGAGATCGGTAAATCCCCACTCACTGACACAACTGTTATAGAGATCGGTAAATCCCCACTCACTCACACAACTGTTATAGAGATCGGTAAATCCCCACTCACTCACACAACTGTTATAGAGATCGGTAAATCCCCACTCACTCACACAACTGTTATAGAGATCGGTAAATCCCCACTCACTCACACAACTGTTATAGAGATCGGTAAATCCCCACTCACTCACACAACTGTTATAGAGATCGGTAAATCCCCACTCACTGACACAACTGTTATAGAGATCGGTAAATCCCCACTCACTCACACAACTGTTATAGAGATCGGTAAATCCCCACTCACTCACACAACTGTTATAGAGATCGGTAAATCCCCACTCACTCACACAACTGTTATAGAGATCGGTAAATCCCCACTCACTCACACAACTGTTATAGAGATCGGTAAATCCCCACTCACTCACACAACTGTTATAGAGATCGGTAAATCCCCACTCACTCACACAACTGTTATAGAGATCGGTAAATCCCCACTCACTCACACAACTGTTATAGAGATCGGTAAATCCCCACTCACTCACACAACTGTTATAGAGATCGGTAAATCCCCACTCACTCACACAACTGTTATAGAGATCGGTAAATCCCCACTCACTCACACAACTGTTATAGAGATCGGTAAGTCCCACTCACTCACACAACTGTTATAGAGATCGGTAAATCCCCACTCACTCACACAACTGTTACAGAGATCGGTAAATCCCCACTCACTCACACAACTGTTATAGAGATCGGTAAGTCCCACTCACTCACACAACTGTTATAGAGATCGGTAAATCCCCACTCACTCACACAACTGTTACAGAGATCGGTAAATCCCCACTCACTCACACAACTGTTATAGAGATCGGTAAGTCCCACTCACTCACACAACTGTTATAGAGATCGGTAAATCCCCACTCACTCACACAACTGTTATAGAGATCGGTAAATCCCCACTCACTCACACAACTGTTATAGAGATCGGTAAATCCCCACTCACTCACACAACTGTTACAGAGATCGGTAAATCCCCACTCACTCACACAACTGTTATAGAGATCGGTAAATCCCCACTCACTCACACAACTGTTACAGAGATCGGTAAATCCCCACTCACTCACACAACTGTTATAGAGATCGGTAAATCCCCACTCACTCACACAACTGTTACAGAGATCGGTAAATCCCCACTCACTCACACAACTGTTATAGAGATCGGTAAATCCCCACTCACTCACACAACTGTTATAGAGATCGGTAAATCCCCACTCACTCACACAACTGTTATAGAGATCGGTAAATCCCCACTCACTCACACAACTGTTACAGAGATCGGTAAATCCCCACTCACTCACACAACTGTTATAGAGATCGGTAAATCCCCACTCACTCACACAACTGTTATAGAGATCGGTAAATCCCCACTCACTCACACAACTGTTATAGAGATCGGTAAATCCCCACTCACTCACACAACTGTTATAGAGATCGGTAAATCCCCACTCACTGACACAACTGTTATAGAGATCGGTAAATCCCCACTCACTCACACAACTGTTATAGAGATCGGTAAATCCCCACTCACTCACACAACTGTTATAGAGATCGGTAAATCCCCACTCACTCACACAACTGTTATAGAGATCGGTAAATCCCCACTCACTCACACAACTGTTATAGAGATCGGTAAATCCCCACTCACTCACACAACTGTTATAGAGATCGGTAAATCCCCACTCACTCACACAACTGTTATAGAGATCGGTAAATCCCCACTCACTCACACAACTGTTACAGAGATCGGTAAATCCCCACTCACTCACACAACTGTTATAGAGATCGGTAAATCCCCACTCACTCACACAACTGTTATAGAGATCGGTAAATCCCCACTCACTCACACAACTGTTACAGAGATCGGTAAATCCCCACTCACTCACACAACTGTTACAGAGATCGGTAAATCCCCACTCACTCACACAACTGTTATAGAGATCGGTAAATCCCCACTCACTCACACAACTGTTACAGAGATCGGTAAATCCCCAATCACTCACACAACTGTTATAGAGATCGGTAAATCCCCACTCACTCACACAACTGTTATAGAGATCGGTAAATCCCCACTCACTCACACAACTGTTATAGAGATCGGTAAATCCCCACTCACTCACACAACTGTTACAGAGATCGGTAAATCCCCACTCACTCACACAATTGTTATAGAGATCGGTAAATCCCCAATCACTCACACAACTGTTATAGAGATCGGTAAATCCCCACTCACTCACACAACTGTTATAGAGATCGGTAAATCCCCACTCACTCACACAACTGTTACAGAGATCGGTAAATCCCCACTCACTCACACAACTGTTATAGAGATCGGTAAATCCCCACTCACTCACACAACTGTTATAGAGATCGGTAAATCCCCACTCACTCACACAGCTTACAGAGCTGAGGTTAATCCCTCCTCTGAAAACTAACACCGAATCACCCAAAGAGGAGTACCTCGTGTTATCATCTGCAAAAAGTGTGTGTGAAGTGGTGCGACCTCTAGTGGTTAAAAACAATATAAATTCCTGACACTCTCTCTAAAATGAACAAATAACTACTTATTTATCTAGCTATCAGTGCAGACGTTTGCTAAACTATTAACAAGTGAATAAAACATCATTCTAATGGTCTGCTGTTCCAATAAATACAATTCCCACTCATTAAGAAAAATATAGATTTCGTCTCTTCCGGAATATTCTGGGCCTTCTCTGTTGATGCTTCTACCTGGGATTTCTTCCTTATTTGGTACCTTTGCTATCTAGATGAGACTTTGAGCTATGCGCTAAGATCTGTAGCAGGTGGCAGTTGCTGTCTCTGCCTGTTGTCCCACTGCCCTCTTCTTTTATACCTGTGGTGACATATCAATATCCCCTACCATTGGATTGGCCCCAGATTACCAAAACATCAAATTCAAATCGAATAGGTTCCTGGTATCCAAGTGCCTGGTTTAAACCGATTGGTTGAATTCAAAGCCTGAAGACCTGTTACCAAGGCAACCCTGCTGCTTGGCCTGCGATACAAATGTTTCACTCTGGGCTCTTTACATACTTGCATGTTTTAATCTTTCTAAGCACGGAACAAACATTACCTTTTTAAAGGGACAATGCGATACTTTCTCCTCTTCGCATGTGACAATTTTACAATCACCAATCTACCCAACTTCACAACACAACCTTTGCTTCATCTACGCATTGCGTTTACTTCCCCTGTTCTCCCTGCACGCCCTCCTCTCCTGAATCACAGACTTCAACAGCAGACCATTCAGCCCATCGGGCCAATGCTGGCTACTTTGAAGAGTAATCCAGCCAGGGAATTCTGGAACACTCCCTCCCTAACAGCACAGTGGTTGTACCTACACCACAGGGACTGCAGTGGTTCAAGAAGGCAGCTCACCACCACCTTCTCAAGGGGCAATAAATGCTGGCCCAGCCAGTGACACCTGCATCCAATGAAAGAACTTTTAGAGATTCAGGTTGGCCCCACTCTTTCCCCATTTCTCCGCAGTTCCTCCTGTTTCAAGAATTTCTGAAAGTTACTATTGAATCGATTCTCACTGCCCTTTCTGGAATATTCCAAATGGTAACCACCCACTGTGTAAAAGATAAAAATTCCCCTCTCTGCTTCTTTTGCCAATTGTCCTAAAACTGGGTTCTCTGGTAATTTGTAGAGTTACTTAGAGCACAGAAGGTGGCCATTCAGTCCATCGAATCCAGGCTGGTTCTCAGCTGAGCAATCCACTCAGCCTCATAGGGGAGGTGATAGCCTAGTGGGATTATTGTTAGATTATTAATCCAGAAACTCAGCTAATGTTCTGGGGACCCGGGTTCGAATCCCGTCTCGGCAGATGGTGGAAACTGAATTCAATAAAAAAATCTGAAAATAAGAATTTATTGACCATAAAACCATTGCCGATTGTCGGAAAAACCCATCTGGTTCACTGATGTCCTGTAGGGAAGGAAATCTGTCATCTTTACCCAGTCTGGCCTACATGTGACTCCAGAGCCACAGCAATGTGGTTGACTCCCAACTGCCTTTGGGCAGTTAGGGATGGGTAATAAATGCTGGCCCAACCAGCGACAACCATGTCCACCCCACCCCCAGTTTTGGATTTCTCTTCAGTTTTGTTTTGAGATCTCCACTTCCATTACACTCAGAGGCAGTGAGGTCAAGCATCCATTCTTTGTGTGTGAGCAGATTGCTGGGGGAAGGAGGAGGACGGCTGTGCTGATAGGGTTAACTGGAACATAAACGCCAAAGACTAGATGGGCCGAATGGTCTGTTGCTCCACTTGTATATTTTATGTGCAGTGACCCTCTCCATCAAGGATCTTCCTCCGGGTTTTCATGCTCTCCTTGATCTTGTTGCAGCCAAAGTGGAGCAGACTAAGTTTGATGTGACTCAGCTACACGCCAGACCCGACTTTGCAGCTCGGCAGAGGATGGTGGATGATGCATCTGGGAAAGTCGAGGTGAGTGAGGCTCTGTTCGCCTTTGTTGTGGAGCTTACTTTGATGTTCTACCTGTCAGTGTATTTACTATGATGTCCCCTTCAAGGAGATAAACAAAGTCTCTGAGTGTTTCATAATGGCAATTTATTTTATAACTATAGGAAGGTCATCTGCAGCTAGCTAGAGTACGGAATTCAGGAATACACAAGCAGATGTAGTTTCAGATTCAATGGCAAGTAATTAACATATACCAATCAAGGTATAGGAACTATCTCTATCCTCTCACAACTATTGATTAAGGTTACATCATCCATAAGATAGAAATGTTGAACACCAATCACTACCATTGCCACTTGCTTAATTAGAATATCCAATCAGCATGATGATTTAATCATATTAGCTGGCCTAATTCATTATTGTTACAAAGTATCCTTGACATTGCAGCTTGTATTTTTTAAAAGTTTATTTATTAGTCACAAGTAAGCGTCCCGTTAACACTTCGTCGAAGTTACTGTGAAATTCCTCTAGTCGCCACACTCCTGCGCCCGGTCGGGTCAACGCACCTGACCAGCACAACTTTCGGACTGTGGGAGGAAACAGGAGCACCCGGAGGAAACCCACGCAGACACAGGGAGAACGTGTAAACTTCACACAGACAGTCACCCAAGCCGGGAATCGAACCCGGGTCCCTGGTGCTGTGAGGCAGCAGTGCTAACCACTGTGCTACCGTGTCGCCATTGTGTGTCTGGGTTTGTGGATATCAATCCCTCTGCCCACGTTCAGGTGTTTGATTTAATGAATTCTCTCAGGATAAAGGCCTTGCTGCTTACCTGGGTCGACATCTATAATGACCTGTGGTATCGCTCATAGCAGCTTATGCGATTGTTAAACTTGTGTGACTGTTAACCCTTTCAAACCTTGAGATGTTGCTTATTTGAAGAGGGCAAATAGTTCCCATAGATACCAGCGGGACACTGCATTTAATTAGTCAGAATCCACATCGGGGCCTCACAGTGCAGAAGGAGATCGTTCTGCCCATCGTGCTGATGCTAGCTCTTTGAACAAACTATCCAGTTAGTCTCACACCTGCTGCCCTTTTCCCTTAGCTTATTCAGTCTCCCCCCTTTCCAAGTATTCCTGTGTCACAGTGTCAGCTTCCACAGTGTATTCCCAGTGGAACATATTGACATACTCTTTCCAGAATTCCAGGGAACAGTGAGGGATTGTTGTGACTGGAACCTTGTGGAAGTGATTGACTACAGTCCTAATGCAGCCCAGTGGTTGGCACTGCTGCCTCACTGCGCCAGGGACCAGGGTTCGATTCCCGGCTTGGCTCACTGTCTGTGTGGAGTCTGCACATTCTCCCCGTGTCTGCATGGGCTTCCTCCCACAGTCCGAAAGACGTGCTGGTTAGGGTGCATTGGCCATGCTAAATTCTCCCTCAGTGTACCCGGAGTGTGGCGACTAGGGGATTTCCACAGTAACTTCATTGCAGTGTTAATATAAGCCTACTTGTGATACTATTCAATAAACTTTTTTCTTTTAATTTAAAAATAAACTAATGCATCTTCATGCCTGGTGGCACTGCCCATCGATGGGGTTCGAGGGCTGTGGCACAGGTTGGCTCATGTGGGTGCCTAAAGAGTGAGTGTTATCCAGCTATTCGAACACCAAATGCGTCACAAACCAATCCCAGGGAACCCCTCAGCTGGTGGGATGACACATTTGAACAGGAACCAGCAGCGTACCATGGTCTACTCTTTGCCAGTGACTAAACAAGACTCAAACTCTGGAATATTCCCAACCTGTAACACCAATGTCAGGTCAGGTGATACATCTACCCAAAGCAGGAAGGCGAGGTTGAATGTTAAATTATTACTTTCGCTTGCCTGTTTCCACCCAGGAATCCTATAGTGCACAGGGAGGCCATTCGGCCCATTGAGTCTGTACCAACCACAATCCCACCCAGGCCCGATCCCCATAAGGCGGCATGGTGGTTCGCACTGCTGCCTCACAGCTCCAGCCTCGGGTCACAGTCTGTGCGGAGTTTGCAGGCTCTCCCCATGGCTGTGTGGGTTTCCTCTTTGTGCTCCAGTTCCCTCCCACAATCCAAACGTGTGTGGGTTTGGTTGATTGACCATGTTAAATTTCCCCTTAGTTTCGGTGGGATTAGAAGGGTAAATACATGGGGTTATGGAGATAGATGGGATTGTGGTCGACGCAGGAGCGATGGGCCAAATGGCCTCCTTCTGCACTGTAGAATCTATTATTTTATAACACCACACTCTCAGACAGTACATTCCAGATCCTAACCACTCACTGGGTGAATCTGTCTCCACCACACTCTCAGACAGTACATTCCAGATTCCAGCCACTCACTGTGTGAATCTGTCTCCACCACACTCTCAGACAGTACATTCCAGATCCTAACCACTCACTGTGTGAATCTGTCTCCACCACACTCTCAGACAGTGCATTCCAGATCCTAACCACTCGCTGTGTGAATCTGTCTCCACCACACTCTCAGACAGTGCATTCCAGATCCTAACCACTCGCTGTGTGAATCTGTCTCCACCACACTCTCAGACAGTGCATTCCAGATCCTAACCACTCGCTGTGTGAATCTGTCTCCACCACACTCTCAGACAGTGCATTCCAGATCCTAACCACTCGCTGTGTGAGTCTGTCTACACCACACTCTCAGACAGTACATTCCAGATTCCAGCCACTCACTGTGTGAATCTGTCTCCACCACACCCTCATACAGTGCATTCCAGATCCTAACCACTTGCTGTGTGAATCTGTCTCCACCACACTCACAGACAGTATATTCCAGATCCTAGCCACTCACTGTGTGAATCTGTCTCCACCACACTCTCACACAGCACATTCCAGATCCTATCCACTCACTGTGAATCTGTCTCCACCACACTCTCACACAGCACATTCCGGATCCTAACCACTCACTGTGTAAATCTGTCTCCACTACGCTCTCAGACAGTACATTCCAGATCCTAACAACTCCCTTTGTGAATCTGTCTCCACCACACTCTCACACAGTACATTCCAGATCCAATCCACTTGCTGTGTGAATCTGTCTCCACCACCGTCTCAGACAGTACATTCCAGATCCTAACCACCTACTATGTGAATCTATGTCCACCACACTCTCAGGCAGTACATTCCAGATCCTATCCACTTGCTGTGTGAATCTGTCTCCACCACACTCTCAGACAGTACATTCCAGATCCTAACCACTCGCTGTGTGAGTCTGTCTACACCACACTCTCAGACAGTACATTCCAGATCCTAACCACTCGCTGTGTGAGTCTGTCTACACCACACTCTCAGACAGTACATTCCAGATCCTAACCACTCGCTGTGTGAGTCTGTCTCCACCACACTCTCAGACAGTACATTCCAGATCCTAACCGCTCGCTGTGTGAATCTGTCTACACCACACTCTCAGACAGTACATTCCAGATCCTAACCACTCGCTGTGTGAGTCTGTCTACACCACACTCTCAGACAGTACATTCCAGATCCTAACCACTCGCTGTGTGAGTCTGTCTACACCACACTCTCAGACAGTACATTCCAGATCCTAACCACTCGCTGTGTGAGTCTGTCTACACCACACTCTCAGACAGTACATTCCAGATCCTATCCACTCACTGTGAATCTGTCTCCACCACACTCTCACACAGCACATTCCGGATCCTAACCACTCACTGTGTGAATCTGTCTCCACTACGCTCTCAGACAGTACATTCCAGATCCTAACAACTCCCTTTGTGAATCTGTCTTCACCACACTCTCACACAGTACATTCCAGATCCAATCCACTTGCTGTGTGAATCTGTCTCCACCACACTCTCAGACAGTACATTCCAGATCCTAACCACCTACTATGTGAATCTATGTCCACCACACTCTCAGGCAGTACATTCCAGATCCTATCCACTCGCTGTGTGAGTCTGTCTACACCATACTCTCAGACAGTACATTCCAGATCCTAGCCACTTGCTGTGCGAATCTGTCTCCACCACACTCTCAGACAGTACATTCCAGATCCTAACCACTCACTGTGTGAATCTGTCTCCACCACACTCTCAGACAGTACATTCCAGATCCTAACCACTCACTGTGTGAATCTGTCTCCACCACACTCTCAGACAGTACATTCCAGATCCCCTAACCACTCACTGTGTGAATCTGTCTCCACCACACTCTCAGACAGTACATTCCAGATCCTAACCACTCACTGTGTGAATCTGTCTCCACCACACTCTCAGACAGTACATTCCAGATCCTAACCACTCGCTGTGTGAATCTGTCTCCACCACACTCTCAGACAGTACATTCCAGATCCTAACCACTCGCTGTGTGAAAAACGATTTGCTTCGTGTCATCATCAGTGCTTTTGCCATTGGGTTTAAATCTTTGCCCTCTTTCGATCTTCCACCAATGGGAACAGTTCCTCTCTATCCACACTGTCCGGTTCCCTGATCGGTTTGACGATCTCTGGTTATATCTCCCCTCACTATTCTCTTGTCTCCGCGGAGAACTTTCCCAACCTCTCCAGTCTATCTGCGTGCTTGGAGGTCCTCTTCCCTGGACCATTCTCTCCAACAACAGTACAGCGCGGGAACAGGCCCTTCAGCCCTCCAAGCCTGTGCTGACACATGACACCTTCCTGAACTAAGGACCTTGTGCCTCCATGTGCTCCGTATCTCTCTATTCCTTGCCTCTTAGATGTTGCTATTGTATCTGCTTCCTCCGCCTCCTCTGGCAGCACATTCCAGGCACCTACCACCCTCTGTGTAAAAAAAAAACCTGCCTCTCACATCTCCTTTAAACTTTCCTCCTTTTACCTTAAACCCGTGTCCCCTCATAACTGACATTTCTACCCTGGGGAAAAAGTCTCCGACACCCCACTCTATCCAGGCTCTTATGATTTTGTAAACATCTATCAGGCCACCCCTCAGTCTCTTGCGTCCAAGAGGCGGCTGGATATTGGGGTGAACGGGATCAAAGGTTATGGGGCAGAAAGCAGGATTGGGCAATTGAGTTGGACGATCAGCCGTGATCGAATGGCGGAGCAGGCTCGAAGAGCCGAATGGCCGCCTCCTGCTCCTATCTCCTGTGTTTCTGTGTAATTTCAAGTGGCGATTGACATGTTGCGATCTCTGGATCAGGTGTGGAGAATCGAGGGCAATGAGCCTGTCCCGGTGGATCCCAAGACATACGGCCAGTTCTACGGGGGAGACTGCTACCTGGTGCTTTACACATACGTGAAAACCAACAAGACGGCCTACATTCTCTACATGTGGCAGGTAGGGACCTCCCGTTGCTGACAGGCTGTGGGATCGAGTTCTCACTGTGGATAACTCACGATTGAGGATGTCATTTTTAAAAATAAAGAATTGACTTTAAAAAGATTTCTTGATCTCTTTAAGAATGTTCGCTTCATAGATCGTAGAACCCTACAGTGCAGAAAGAGGTCCTTCGGCCCATCGAGTCTGCACAATCCCACCCAGGCCCTACCCCCATATCCCTACATATTATACCCACTAATCCCTCTACCCTGGACACTAAGGGGCAATGTCTTGATGCAATTTGATGGCTGTAGATGGAAATATGTTTATTGCCATCTTGGTTTTTGATTTTAAACGGATTTGAAAAAATACACCAAGGCTTGAGTCTTGCTGAAAAGAGATATTTAGTTGAAGCTTTTCGCCTGTCACTCATCAGGACAATTCACAAGAATATCAAATGCTGCGATCGTTCTGATGAGTGCCAGGCGAAAAACTTCGACAAAGTGCCTTTTTTCCTGAAATACTCAAGCGCTGTAAGACCATGTGACTAGTTATACAGAGCTGCATTTACTAATTATGTTGGGGAGTCAGTTTCGTTGTAATTTAGACAAAAAGAAGCTTTTACAACTTGACGTTGAGTATTCCCAGGTCCCCAAAGTTCCAGCTGAAGGTTGACCCTCCTGGAATCCCCGAAACTGGTTGTAATTAACAGGATCTCCCGATGGTAATCCATCGATCGGGGAGGGGGTGGGGGGAGGGAGTGCGGGGGTGTGTGGGTGGTCAGGTTTGGGGGTGGGGTTGATGCTTATTTAACCCAAAGGAATGTAGCTAAGTGTCACTGGATTGGTCCCTGTGTTGCAAGCTCGATTATAGAAAGGATATTATTAAACTAGAAAGAGTGCAGAAAAGATTTACTAGGATGCTACCGGGACTTGATGGTTTGAGTTATAAGGAGAGGCCGGATAGACTGGGATTTTTTTCCCTGGAATGTAGGAGGCTGAGGGGTGATCTTATAGAGGTCTGTAAAATAATGAGGGGCACAGATCAGCTAGATAGTCAATATCTTTTCCCAAAGGTAGGGGAGTCTAAAACTAGAGGGCATAGGTTTAAGGGGAGAGATACAAAAGTGTCCAGAGGGGCAATTTTTTCACACAGAGAGTGGTGAGTGTCTGGAACAAGCTGCCAGAGGTAGTAGTAGAGGCAGGTACAATTTTGTCTTCTAAAAATAATTGAGGTTGTTACATGGGTAAGATTGGTGTGTGTAATTGGGACTAGCTTAGTGGTAAAAACTGGGTGGCAGGGACAAGTTGGGCCGAATGGCCTGTTTCTATGCTGCAAGTATCTATAACTCTTAAATGCCCCTGAAAATGGCCTAGCGATCCACTCAGTTTGAGAGCATTCAGGGATGGGCAATAAGTGCTGGCCCAGCCAGTGACACCCACATCCCATCCCTTCACCCACTCCAAGGATTTGCATTGCATCTGAGCGTGCAGCGGTCTGACTAATACTCTCCGTGCTCTGAGTAATACTCTCCGTGCTCTGAGTAATACTCTCCGTGCTCTGACTAATACTCTCCGTGCTCTGAGTAATACTCTCCGTGCTCTGAGTAATACTCTCCGTGCTCTGAGTAATACTCTCCGTGCTCTGACTAATACTCTCCGTGCTCTGACTAATACTCTCCGTGCTCTGAGTAATACTCTCCGTGCTCTGAGTAATACACTCCGTGCTCTGAGTAATACTCTCCGTGCTCTGAGTAATACTCTCCGTGCTCTGAGTAATACACTCCGTGCTCTGAGTAATACTCTCCGTGCTCTGAGTAATACTCTCCGTGCTCTGACTAATACTCTCCGTGCTCTGACTAATACTCTCCGTGCTCTGAGTAATACTCTCCGTGCTCTGACTAATACTGTCCGTGCTCTGAGTAATACTCTCCGTGCTCTGACTAATACTCTCCGTGCTCTGACTAATACTCTCCGTGCTCTGAGTAATACTCTCCGTGCTCTGAGTAATACTCTCCGTGCTCTGACTAATACTGTCCGTGCTCTGACTAATACTCTCCGTGCTCTGAGTAAGACTCTCCGTGCTCTGAGTAATACTCTCCGTGCTCTGACTAATACTGTCCGTGCTCTGAGTAATACTCTCCGTGCTCTGACTAATACTCTCCGTGCTCTGACTAATACTCTCCGTGCTCTGAGTAATACTCTCCGTGCTCTGACTAATACTCTCCGTGCTCTGAGTAATACTCTCCGTGCTCTGACTAATACTCTCCGTGCTCTGAGTAATACTCTCTGTGCTCTGAGTAATACTCTCCGTGCTCTGACTAATACTCTCCGTGCTCTGACTAATACTCTCCGTGCTCTGACTAATACTCTCCGTGCTCTGAGTAATACTCTCCGTGCTCTGAGTAATACTCTCCGTGCTCTGAGTAATACTCTCCGTGCTCTGAGTAATACTCTCCGTGCTCTGACTAATACTCTCCGTGCTCTGACTAATACTCTCCGTGCTCTGAGTAATACTCTCCGTGCTCTGAGTAATACTCTCCGTGCTCTGAGTAATACTCTCCGTGCTCTGACTAATACTCTCCGTGCTCTGAGTAATACTCTCCGTGCTCTGACTAATACTCTCCGTGCTCTGAGTAATACTCTCCGTGCTCTGACTAATACTCTCCGTGCTCTGAGTAATACTCTCCGTGCTCTGAGTAATACTCTCCGTGCTCTGAGTAATACTCTCCGTGCTCTGACTAATACTCTCCGTGCTCTGAGTAATACTCTCCGTGCTCTGACTAATACTCTCCGTGCTCTGAGTAATACTCTCCGTGCTCTGACTAATACTCTCCGTGCTCTGAGTAATACTCTCCGTGCTCTGAGTAATACTCTCCGTGCTCTGACTAATACTCTCCGTGCTCTGAGTAATACTCTCCGTGCTCTGACTAATACTCTCCGTGCTCTGAGTAATACTCTCCGTGCTCTGACTAATACTCTCCGTGCCTTCCCTTCTCTCAGGGGCTCCACGCCTCCCAGGATGAGATTGCAGCCTCGGCCTACCAAGCTGTCAGCCTGGACGATCGGTATAACGGTGAGCCGGTTCAGGTACGAGTGACCATGGGTAAAGAGCCTCGGCACTTCCTCGCCATCTTCAAGGGCAGATTCATCATTTACGCGGTAAGCCAATCAGCTCCCTGCTTCCAGCATCAAAGCTCGCGGTGGGCTGAGGCAGGAGGGGGTGGGAGACGGGATAGGGTGGGGAAGGGGCGTGGGTGGGGTGGGGGAGGGGGAGAGTAGGAGAGAGTGGTGTGGGTGAGGGTGGGTGGGAGAGACAACAGAGTGAGGGTGGGGTAGGGGTAAGTGGAGGAGAGGGTGGGGTGGGGGAGGGGGTGGAGAGGAGGAGGGTGGCGGAGAGGGAGGAGGGTAGAGGGTGAGGGGGGTGGGGGTGTGGGAGGGTGAGGGTGGCGGGGGGGAGATGAGGATGGGGGAGGAAAAGGGTGGGGGAGGTGAGGGTGGGGTGGGAGAGGGTGGGGGAGATGAAGGTGGGTGAGGGTTGGGGAGGTGAGTGTGAGGGAGGTGAGGGTGGGGGAGGTGAGGGTGGGGGAGGTGAGGATGGGTGAGGGTTGGGGGGTGAGGGTGGGGGAGAGTGGGGGGGGTGAGGGTTGGGGGGGTGAGGGTGGGGGACATGAAGGTGGGGTGCATGCAGAAGGGAGAGAGGAGGTGAGGGAGGAGGTGGGGAGGGTGGGGGAGGGTGGGGGTGAGGGAGGGGCTCCGCACGGTTCAATCACCGAATGCCGAGGGCGAGGTTGACGTTGGGTTGTTTTGGTCCATGGCGGCAGGGAGGGACAGGCCGCAGTGGGATGAAGGAGGAAGCACCAATCAGATTGTTCCAGGTCCGCGGCACTGACGAACTCAACACAAAAGCCACCGAGGTTCCGGCCCGCGCCTCGTCCCTCAACTCCAACGACATCTTCGTCCTCAAGACCGAGCAGACCACCTACTTGTGGTGTGGGAAGGTAAGCGATCCGCGGGGAAGGCCGCGCACTCGGGGGTACGGGGCCCCGGGGGGAGGGGCGCACAGACAGGGGTACGGGGCCCCGGGGGGAGGGGCGCACTCGGGGGTACGGGGCCCCGGGGGGAAGGACGCACTCGGGGGTACGGGGCCCCGGGGGGAAGGACGCACTGTGGGGTACGGGGCCCCGGGGGGAAGGACGCACTCGGGGGTACGGGGCCCCGGGGGGAAGGACGCACTGGGGGGTACGGGGCCCCGGGGGGAAGGACGCACTCGGGGGTACGGGGCCCCGGGGGGAAGGACGCACTCGGGGGTACGGGGCCCCGGGGGGAGGGGCGCACTCGGGGGTACGGGGCCCCGGGGGGAGGGGCGCACTGGGGGGTACGGGGCCCCGGGGGGAGGGGCGCACTGGGGGGTACGGGGCCCCGGGGGGAGGGGCGCACTGGGGGGTACGGGGCCCCGGGGGGAGGGGCGCACTCGGGGGTACGGGGGCCCCGGGGGGAGGGGCGCACAGACAGGGGTACGGGGCCCCAGGGGGAGGGCGCACAGACAGGGGTACGGGGCCCCGGGGGGAGGGGTGCACAGACAGGGGTACGGGGCCCCGGGGGGAGGGGCGCACAGACAGGGATACGGGGCCCCGGGGGAGGGGTGCACAGTCAGGGGTACGGGGCCCCGGGGGGAGGGGTGCACAGACAGGGGTACGGGGCCCCGGGGGGAGGGGCGCACAGACAGGGGTACGGGGCCCCGGGGGGAGGGGCGCACTCGGGGGTACGGGGCCCCGGGGGGAAGGACGCACTCGGGGGTACGGGGCCCCGGGGGGAAGGACGCACTGTGGGGTACGGGGCCCCGGGGGGAAGGACGCACTCGGGGGTACGGGGCCCCGGGGGGAAGGACGCACTGGGGGGTACGGGGCCCCGGGGGGAAGGACGCACTCGGGGGTACGGGGCCCCGGGGGGAAGGACGCACTCGGGGGTACGGGGCCCCGGGGGGAGGGGCGCACTCGGGGGTACGGGGCCCCGGGGGGAGGGGCGCACTGGGGGGTACGGGGCCCCGGGGGGAGGGGCGCACTGGGGGGTACGGGGCCCCGGGGGGAGGGGCGCACTGGGGGGTACGGGGCCCCGGGGGGAGGGGCGCACTCGGGGGTACGGGGGCCCCGGGGGGAGGGGCGCACAGACAGGGGTACGGGGCCCCAGGGGGAGGGCGCACAGACAGGGGTACGGGGCCCCGGGGGGAGGGGTGCACAGACAGGGGTACGGGGCCCCGGGGGGAGGGGTGCACAGACAGGGGTACGGGGCCCCGGGGGGAGGGGCGCACAGACAGGGATACGGGGCCCCGGGGGAGGGGTGCACAGTCAGGGGTACGGGGCCCCGGGGGGAGGGGTGCACAGACAGGGGTACGGGGCCCCGGGGGGAGGGGTGCACAGACAGGGGTACGGGGCCCCGGGGGGAGGGGTGCACAGACAGGGGTACGGGGCCCCGGGGGGAGGGGTGCACAGACAGGGGTACGGGGCCCCGGGGGGAGGGGTGCACAGACAGGGGTACGGGGCCCCGGGGGGAGGGGTGCACAGACAGGGGTACGGGGCCCCGGGGGGAGGGGTGCACAGACAGGGGTACGGGGCCCCGGGGGGAGGGGTGCACAGACAGGGGTACGGGGCCCCGGGGGGAGGGGCGCACAGACAGGGGTACGGGGCCCCGGGGGAGGGGTGCACAGTCAGGGGTACGGGGCCCCGGGGGAAGGACGCACAGACAGGGGTACGGGGCCCCAGGGGAGGGGTGCACAGACAGGGGTACGGGGCCCCAGGGGAGGGGTGCACAGACAGGGGTACGGGGCCCCGGGGGAGGGGTGCACAGACAGGGGTACGGGGCCCCGGGGGAAGGACGCACAGACAGGGGTACGGGGCCCCAGGGGAGGGGCGCACAGACAGGGGTACGGGGCCCCAGGGGAGGGGTGCACAGACAGGGGTACGGGGCCCCGGGGGAGGGGTGCACAGACAGGGGTACGGGGCCCCGGGGGAAGGACGCACAGACAGGGGTACGGGGCCCCAGGGGAGGGGCGCACAGACAGGGGTACGGGGCCCTGGGGGGAAGGGCGCACAGACAGGGGTACAGGGCCCCGGGGGGAAGGGTGCACAGACAGGGGTACGGGGCCCCGGGGGAGGGGTGCACAGACAGGGGTACGGGGCCCCGGGGGAAGGACGCACAGACAGGGGTACGGGGCCCCAGGGGAGGGGCGCACAGACAGGGGTACGGGGCCCTGGGGGGAAGGGCGCACAGACAGGGGTACGGGGCCCCGGGGGAAGGACGCACAGACAGGGGTACGGGGCCCCAGGGGAGGGGTGCACAGACAGGGGTACGGGGCCCTGGGGGGAAGGGCGCACAGACAGGGGTACGGGGCCCCGGGGGAAGGGTGCACAGACAGGGGTACGGGGCCCTGGGGGAAGGACGCACAGACAGGGGTACGGGGCCCCGGGGGAAGGGTGCACAGACAGGGGTACGGGGCCCCGGGGGGAGGGGCGCACTCGGGGGTACGGGGCCCCGGGGGGAGGGGTGCACTCGGGGGTACGGGGCCCCGGGGGGAGGGGTGCACAGACAGGGGTACGGGGCCCCGGGGGAAGGACGCACAGACAGGGGTACGGGGCCCCGGGGGAGGGACGCACAGACAGGAAGAGGAGTCGGTTTAAGGGGCCGAATGGTTTACTCCTGCTCCCGTTTCTGATGTCTCTGTCCCGGGTGGAATGAGTTGAGAATAGACTATGTTCCCATTAGGGAGGTGTGACGAGGCCTACGAACCAGCCAATGGGGCGGCGGGGGGAGTGGGGTTTGGAAACGAGGCACGAATATTACAATTTAGGCCTTTCTTAACTGGGAGCCGGTCCTGCCCCGTGAACACCAGGGTGAGGGGCGAACGGGACTTGGCGTGTGTTGGCACACAGGAAACAGAATGCTGTAGAAAGTTCTGGAATGTTTCTGGCCTGGATTCAAAGTGAGTGGTTGTTGCAGGGATGCAGCGGCGATGAGCGGGAAATGGCCAAGGCAGTGGCCAACAATCTATCCAAGCACGAGAAGCAGACTGTTCTGGAAGCTCAGGAACCTGCGGAGTTCTGGGCAGCTCTGGGAGGGAGAGCACCTTATTCAAGCGATAAAAGGTAAGCGCAACCTACCAATATCTAAGCAGGGGGATGGCCTTCAGTGACTTTCTGACATCCTCACTCACTCTCTCTCTCTGAACCTCACTGTGTGGCTTAGTGATTACTCTCTCTCTCTCTCTCTCTCACATACTCTCTGATCCTCACTCTGTTCTTCAGTATATAAGGAGCAAGAGGGTAGCTAGGGAAAGGGTAGGTTCACGCAAGAGGAAGGTTGCATGCGGAGCCGGAGAAAGTGGATGAGGTCCTTAATGAACACTTTGCATCGGTATTCACAAAGGAGAAGGATAAAGCGGATGGCGTGTCTAGAGAGGGCATGCCAATATAAAAAAGGTATTAGGTGTTTTGAAAAGTACTAAGGTAGGCAAGTCCCAGGACCTGATGGGATCTGTCCCAGAACACTGAGAGAGGCCAGGGAGGAAATCGCTGTATGAAATCTTAGTTTCCTTTTTAGTCACAGGAGAGGTCCCAGAGGACTGGAGAAAAGCCAATGTTATTCATTTGTTTCAGAAGGGCAACAGGGATAATCCGGTGAGCCTTACATCAGTGGTAGGGAAATTATTGGAGAGCTTTCTTAAGGACAGGATTCAGTCACATTTATAAAACTATGGAATTATTAGCGAGAGGCAGCGTGGCTTTGTCTGGGGCAGGTCGTGTCTCATAAACTTGATTGAGTTTTTCGAGGAAGTGATGAAGATGATTGATGAGGGTAGGGCAGTGGATGTTGTCTACATGGACTCAGTAAAGCCTTTGACAAGGTCCCTCATGGCAGACTGGTGCAGAAAGTGAAGTTGTATAGGATCAGAGGTGAGCTGGCAAGGTGGATACAAAACTGGCTTGGGAACAGAAAACAGAGAGTAGCGATGGAAGGGTGTTTTGAGAATGGAGATCTGTAGCTAGTGGTGTTCTGCAGGGATCAGTGCTGGGACCTCTGTTGTTTGTAAGGTATATAAATAATCTGGTGGAAAATGTGGGTGGTCTCGTAAGTTTGTGGATGACACAAAGATTAGGGAGCTGTGGATAGTGAGGGGGATTGCCGAGGATACAGCAGGATATAAATAGGCTGGAGGCCTGAGCAGAAAACGGCAGATGGAATTTAATCCTGACTAATATGAGGCAATGTACTTTGCAAGGTCTGATGCAGGAGGGAAGTATACAGTAAATGGCAGAACCCTTAGAAGCATTATCTAGGCATACTGGTCCACAGTTCCCCGAAAGTGGGAACATAAATGGAAAAAGTGGTCAAGAAAGCATATGGCATGCTTGTCTTCATTGGTCGATGTATAGAGTATAAAAATTGGTAACGTCATGTTATATAGAACTTTAGTTGGACCCCATTTGGAATATGTTGTTCAATTCTGATCGCCACACTACCAGAAGGATGTGGAGGCTTTAGAGAGGGTACAGAAAAGATTTACCAGGATGTTGCCCTGGTATGGAGGGCATTAGCTATGAGGAGAAATTGGAGGAACTTGGTTTGTTCTCACTGGAATGATAGAGGTTGAGGGGAGACCTGATAGAAGTCTGTAAGATTATGAGGGACACGGACAGAGTGGATAGTCAGGAGCTTTTTCCCAGGGTGGAAGAGTCAATTACTAGGGGGGCACAGGTTTAAGGTAAAAGAGGGAAAGTTTAAAGGAGATGTGAGAGGCAGGTTTTTTACACAAAGGGTAATAAGTGCCTGGAATGCGCTTCCAGAGGAGGCGGAGGAAGCAGATACAATAGCAATGTTTAAGAGGATATATGAATAGGCGGGGAATTGAGGGATACGGACCGCGTGGAGGCATGTGTTGGCGCAGGTTTGACGGGCTGAAGGGCCTGTCCCTGTGCTGTTCTGGTCTTTGATTTTTGCTGTCTCTCTCTCGGTGGATAACCAATGCTTGTGTGAACTGCAGATTTCAGGAGGAAGACGCTGATTATGACCCTCGCCTCTTTGAATGCTCCAATCAGACTGGACGGTTCATCATGACTGAAGTTTTTGCCTTCACTCAAGAGGACCTCGATGAGGATGATGTCATGTTATTGGACACGTGGGAGGAGGTATGAACTGGTTCAGAAGCAGCCATCACCATCGCAAAGGTCACTCCCAACATCGCCCATCCAAATCCAGCAGCCTTGCCCAATTCTTATCCCAACCCCCCCAGTATCTGTTTATGAGACTAGAAGGTGTACTGGGTTCTCCCCCTGCTCCATTGTCCCACCTCTTGATTACAAACTCTGCACCTTAACCTTTCTGTACACCAGCATGGCGAATGATGGCAGGGGTAGCCTCTCTGATCAGTTGTACCTGATTAATTGATCTCCCTGTACATGGTGTAGGGAGATCAGGGGTTATGAGGAAAAGGCAGGAGGATGGGGATGGGAAACTTATCAACCATGATTGAATGGCAGAGCAGACTCGATGGGCCGAGTGGCCTAATTCTGCTCCTATGTCTTATGGTAGACAGGATGGCACAGTGGTTAGCACTGCTGCCTCACAGCGCCAGGGACCTGGGTTCGATCCTGGGCTCAAGTCACTGTCTGTGTAGAGTCTGCACATCCTCCCCATGTCTGCATGGGTTTCCTCTGTGTGCTCCGGTTTCCTCCCACAGTCTGAAAGACGTGCTGGTTGGGCACATTGGCCGTGCTAAATTCTCCCTCAGTGTACCCGAACAGGCACCGGAGTGTGGCAACTAGGGGATTTCACAGTAACTTCACTGCAGTGTTAATGTAAGCCTACTTGAGACACTAACTGGAAATTTAGATGGTGGTGTAGTGGTCTTGTCACTGGATTGGTAATCCAAAGGCCCAGGCTAATGCTCTGGGGACCCGGGTTCAAATCCCACCATGGTGAAATTTGAATTCAGTTGAAGCTAATCTCAGTAATGGTGATCAAGGAACCATCTCCGATTTTCATCCAAACCCCATCTGCTTCACTAATGTCCTTTAGGGATGGAAGTCTGCTGTCTTTACCCTGTCTGGCCTACATGTGACTCCAGGCCCACAGCAATGTGGGTGACTCTCAACTGCCCTCTGAAATGGCCCAGGAGCCACCCAGTTCAAGGGGCAATTAGGGATTGGCAGCAAATGTTGACCAATCCAGCGAAACCCACATTCCATGAATGAATAAAAAAAAATTCTCTCCACCATCATTCTGGTGGAGATGATTTGAGTGGCCTGTGTTACAAGGGCTATACCAAAAACTGTCTTGCTCTTGTTGCCAGGCTAGATGCTGCATTTGGAGCCTTTATGTGTAGTTTCCATCACCTTTTTGACTCTTTGGATTATTTTTCGATATAGATAAAGTGATGAGGGAATGATATTTAGCTGTCCTATCAGTGCTGTAGCTATCAGGAACACTACACACACACATACCGTGTGACACAGTATTTACAGAACAGAAACACAAAATCATTACCCCCCACACACTCCTTTTCCCACCCTCCTTCTTCTAACTGTGTTTCTTATTCTTTCGTGGGATGTAGGCACCGCTGGCATGTCCAACATTTATTGCCCATTCTAAATTGTCCATGAGAGGGTGGTGGTGAGCAGCCATCTTGAATCGCTGTTGTCCATACTGGTTCAACTTGTCTGTAGTGGTTTCGGTATAACTGAGTGGCTGGCTAGACCATTTCAGAGGGCAGTTGAGAGTCAACCACATTGCTGTGGCTCTGGAGTCACATGTAGGCCAGACCGGGTAAGGATAGCAGATTTCCTTCCCCAAAGGACATTAGTGAACCAGATGGGTTTTTCCAACAATCGACAATGGTTTCTTGGTCAACATTACCTAGAATAGCAGAATACCCACAGTGCAGAAGAGGCCATTCGGCCCAATGAGGCTGCAACAACTCCCTGACACAGTATCTTACCCAGGCCCTCTCCCAACCCAAACCCCATAACCTCTCACATTTACCATGGCTAATCCACCTAACCTAGACATTTTGGGGCACTAAAGGGCAATTTAGCATGGCCAATCCACCCAACCTGCATACCTTTGGAGTGTGGGAGGAAACCCATGCAGACATGGGGAGAATGTGCAAACTCTACACAGACAGTCGCTCGAAGCCAGAAATCGAACCCAGCTCCCTGGCAGTGTGAGGCAGCAGTGCTAACCACTGCCACTGTGCCATCCTCTATGTGTTCCTGACCATGGTCTGTTATACTCTTACTCACACTCAGACTTCTACTGGGCCATCCCTCAGTCACCAAGACTGCGGAAGTGACTGTTTACGAGCAACCGCAGCAGGAGTAGGCCCGAAAGCCTGCTCCGTTATTTAGTACAATCATGGCTGACCTTTCACCTCAGCACTTTCCCTCGTTGTTCAAAAATCATTGTACTGTGGTGAATCATCCTATCATCGCTGTAACTATTCAGCGAAGGAGAACCAACCCTCTCAGAGAGAATTCCACCACTCAACAACCCGCAGTGTGAAGAAATTTCTCCTCATCTCTTTCCGAAGTTATCAAACCGATTGAGGTGGCACAGTGGTCAGCACTGCTGCCTCCCAGTGCCAGGGACCCGGGTTTGATTCCTGGACTTGGGTCACTATCTGTGCGGAGTCTACACGTTCTCCCCATGTCTGCATGGGTTTCCTTCAGTTTCCTCCCACACTCCAAAGGTGTGCAGGTTAGATGGATTGGCCACGCTAAATTTGCAGGGTTACAGGGTTAGAGCAGGGGTTGGGGGCCCGGGTGCCACGCTCTTTCACAGAGTTGTGGTGCAGACTCGATGGGCCAAATGGCCTTTTCCGCATTGTAGGGACTCTGTGGATTCTGGAATAAAGTGGACGTGGAGATGATGTTTCCACTTGTGGGAGAGACTAGAACTCGAGGGCACAACCTCAGAGTGAAGGGATGTTCCTTTAAAACAGAGATGAGGAGGAATTTCTTCAGCCAGAGAGTGGGGAATCTGTGGAACTCTTTGCCACAGAAGACTGTGGAGGCCAGGTCATTGAGTGTCTTTAAGACGGAGATAGATAAGTTCTTGATTAATAAGGGGATCAGGATTTATGACGAGAAAGCAGGAGAATGGGGATGGGAATCATATCAGCCACGATTGAATGGCAGGGCAGACTCGATGGGCCGAGTGGCCTAATTCTGCTCCTATATTTTATAATCTTGTATCTTATATTCTCTGGAGTTTGGAAGAATGTGAGATGATCTCATAGAACATTACAGCACAGGACAGGCCCTTCGGCCCTCAATGTTGTGCCGAGCTACGTCCAATCCCAAGATCAAGCCAATCTCACCGAAACATATAAAACTCTGAAGGGGTTTGATTGGGTGGACACACAGGGATTGGTCCCATTGGTCGGGGAGCCTAAAACACAGGGGGCGCAATCTGAGGATAAGGGGGGGGCGGATCATTTCAGAGTGAGCTGAGGAGACATTTCTTCATTCGGAGGATTATGAATCTTTGGAATTCTCTCTCCCAGAGGGTTGCGGGTGCTCCATCGCTGAACATATTTCAGGCTTTGGGATAGCTATTTGGTCCCTCGAGGAATTAAGGGAAATGGGAAGTGGGCGGGAAAATGGAGTTGAAACCCAAGATGAGCCATGATTTGTACTGAATGGGGGGAGAGCAGGATCGATGGGCCGAGTGGCCTACTAATTTTGTGAAAGAATCCAGTACGGTATCTCCAACGCTTGTCCGTGCGATGAATGTTAACTCTTTCACTGCTGGCTTACAGAGTCTCCACCAGGATTGGGACTGGTTTGCCTCGACCCCCGCCACCCCCCCCCCTCCTCCTCACTCCATCCCGCCTCTCCACATAACCCCCCACCCCCCCCCTCCTCCCCCAGTCGCAGAGCCTGGAGGACTAATCTGAGGTGTTGTTCTCAATCCTGCAGCTGTTCCTGTGGTTGGGCCATTTAGCCAATGACTACGAGAGGAAGCAGGCGGACATACTGGCGAAGGAGTATCTACAAACCCACCCGGCTGGACGGGACCTGGACACGCCCATCATCAAAGTGAAGCAAGGCCGCGAACCGCTGACCTTCACGGGCTGGTTCAACGCCTGGGATTCGCACAAGTGGAGCGTGAGTCAGATACACCCTCAACCCAGATCCTCCTGACCCCCCCATCACCCTCAACACATGTTTGAAATATATTCACCCTCCCGCCCCTCTCTTTGAAGACATCGTTGCCCGTGAAACTCAACGTTCTTCCACAGAGAGCCTACGAATTAACTGCGAATTTTTCTGTGTGACGTTAAGGTTTATTTCTCTTCCTTTCCCCTGGAGATCTGTTCATGGAATTTCATAATGTGGCCATTCAGCCCGTCTACCCTCTTGAGAGATTATTCCCACCCCCCAGCCCTATTCTTCTAACTCTGCAAATTTCTGATCTTTTTAATCAGTTAAGTTTTTTTTATTCACTGGTGGGACATGGTTGTCGCTGGCTGGGCATTTATTGTCCATCCCTAGTTGCCCTTGGAGGGTAGTTGAGAGCCAACCACATTGCTGTGGCTCTGGAATCACATGTAGGCCAGACCAGGTAAGGACGGCAGATTTCCTTCCCTAAAGGACATTAGTGACCCAGTTGGGTTTTTCCGACAATGG
The DNA here is from genome assembly GCF_965287045.1 of Carcharhinus amblyrhynchos. Lineage (NCBI taxonomy): Eukaryota > Metazoa > Chordata > Chondrichthyes > Carcharhiniformes > Carcharhinidae > Carcharhinus > Carcharhinus amblyrhynchos. The sequence continues at coordinate 143,383,248 of NC_137325.1, read as the reverse complement.
TTTCACGGTCATCAGTAGATTCTTAATTCCAGATATTTTTTAATCAAATTCAAATCCGCCCATCTGCCGTGTCGGGATTCGAACCCGGGTCCCCAGAACATTGGCCGAGCTTCTGGATTAAAAGTCTGGCGATAATACCATTAGGCCATCACCTGCTTCCTGCCCCCTTTCATACAGAGATGTGGAGATGCCGGCGTTGGACTGGGGTAAACACAGTGAGAAGTCTCACAAACGCCAGGTTAAAGTCCAACAGATTTATTTGGTAGCAAAAGCCACTAGCTTTCGGAGCGCTGCCCCTTCGTCAGATAAGTCGAGTGTCTCTTTGGATTCTCGGAGGCTATTGGATTCTCGGAGGCTATTTCCCAGGGCTGAAATGGTCGCTACGAGAGGACATAGGGTTTAAGGTGCGGGGGAGCAGGTACAGAGGAGATGTCAGGGGTAAGTTTTTCACTCAGAGGGTGGTGAGTGAGTGGAATCGGCTGCCGTCGGTGGTGGTGGAGGCGAACTCACTGGGGTCTTTTAAGAGACTTCCGGATGAGTACATGGGATTTAATGGGATTGAGGGTTATAGATAGGTCTGGGAGGTATGGATATGATTGGCACAACTTGTGGGCCGAAGGGCCTGTTTGTGCTGTAGTGTTCTATGTTCTATGAGCAGTGTTCCAAAAGCTCGTGGCTTTTGCTACCAAATAAACCTGTTGGACTTTAACCTGGTGTTGTGAGACTTCTTACTGTGTTTACCCTTTCATACAGTGCATTTCAAATCATAAGTAACTTATTGGCTTAAAGAATAATTCTTCTCATGGGTTCTTTTGCCAAGTAACCTTAAATCTCTGTCCTCTGGTAACTATGGAAACCGCTCCTCCTTATTCATTCCATCAAACTCTTTGTGATTTTGAACCCCGCTGTCCGTCTCCCCTTTACCCTCTCTGCCCCAAGCTTCTCAAACCTCTCCGCAAATCTGAAGCTCCCCTGACTCCGTTCTAACAATCCCCTTGGTCCCCTGTCCTGGGCCTTCGAATCCTTTCAAAAGCCAAGCCCTGAATTGGAAACAAGTGGCAGCTTTTAGATCTGTGTACCTACCTGTATTTTATACTCTAAGGGCTGGATTCCTTTTTTTTATTCACTGATGGGACATGGGTGTCACTGGCTGGGCCAGCATTTATTGCCCATCCCTAGTTACCCCTTGAGAAGGTGGGGGTGAGCTGCCTTCTTGAATCGCTGCAGTCCGCGTGCTGTGGGTTGACCCACAATGCCGTTAGGGAGGGAATTCCAGGATTTTGACCCAGTGACGGTGAAGGAACGGTGATATATTTCCAAGTCAGGATGGGTGAGTGGCTTGGAGGGGAACTTGCAGGTGGGGGTGTTCCCATGTATCTGCTGCCCTCGTCCTTCTGGATGGAAGTGGTGGTGGGTTTGGAAGGTGCTGTCTAAGGATCTTTGGTGAGTTGCTGCAGTGCATCTTGTAGACAGTACACACTGCTGCTACTGAGCGTCGGTGGTGGAGGGAGTGGATATTTGTGGGTGTGGTGCCAATTGAGCTTTGTCCTGGATGGTGTTGAGCTTCTTGAGTGTTGTTGGAGCTGCTCCCATCCAGGCAAGTGGGGAGTATTCCAGCACACTCCTGACCTGTGCCTGATTTGGATTGTAAGGGAGTTGGGGTGGGTGGGAACAGCGTAAGTCCCTCTCTTGGGATGTCCAGCCAATCCGAGTGGCCAGAGCTTAGCAGTGGGCACAGCCTGGACTGTAGGAAGGAGAGTGATGGCTGCCCGCAGGCGCGTAGGCCGCAGGCTTTGGTGGAGGCAGGGATCTGAGGCCGAGGGAGGTGGGGAGGAGGATGGGAGGGGGGAGGGAGTAAGTTCTGGCGGGCAGGCAGTGAGGAAAGAAATGGAGGGTGACATCTTGGGCGGGAAATGAGGAGACTCAAATGTTAAACCCCTCATGGTAGCGCAGTGATTAGCACTGCAACTTCACAGCATCAGGGACCCGGGTTCAATTCTGGCTTCCAGGTCACTGCCTGTGTGGAGTTTGCACATTCTCCCCGTGTCTCCATGGGTTTCCTCCGGGTGCTCCGGTTTCCTCCCACAGTCTGAAAGACGTGCTGGTTAGGGTGCATTGGCCGTGCTATGTTCTCCCCCAGTGTACCCGAACAGACGCTGGAGTGTGGCGACTAGGGGATTTTCACAGTAACTTCGTTGCAGTGTTAATGTAAGCTTGCTTATGACACCAATAAATAAACTTTAAACTATTTTCCTTCTGACCCCTCTTTCAACCTGGCCTCAGAAAGCATACTGCCCCCTCCTGCCCACCTGTCCACACTAACCACGGGCAGTGGAATATCCCAGTTATTTGGTTCAGTAATGTGTTCAATTAACCCTGAGTTATTTATTTCAATATGGCGGATAGGCTGCCCCTCCCCCCCAGTGCATTATGGGTGGGACAATGGTGGGCTTGCCAATTGTATTTCCCACGTTGCTTTGTTGAAAATATTCCCGGTGGAGAGCGGGGGCATAAAATCCAACCCTTTTCCCTGTTAATTAAACCCTGGATGCCATTAGATTTTTACCAGCCTTCTCTCAGGATGAGTGCCTCATGTTCACTCCCGGTGCCACTCACCAAACCATTGCCTCTCCTCATTCTTCCTTACCAGATCTACCATTTCCCACATCAGGTGAAAGGTGGCACAGGTACCACGCGGCTGTTGCCTCCTTTATCTCCCACGACTAGAGGCCGCTCATCGAATGGAAGTTCCTCTTACGTTGTTCAACAATGGAGGTGCTCTTGTGCGCCATCTCTTGGTGACAGAGTGAGCGGGTCCTTTCTATGCCCAACCTTGAGCCGCTGCTATTCCACCGCTGGCCACTGGGAGGGGCATCAGAGCAACCCTCGGCTTCCTTCACCTGTCACTACCCCTAGTCCCACTCTTGTCCCTGACCAGACCAGCCCACCCCAACCCATCGACTAAAAACCACCGAGGAAGATTGGTCTTGATTGAGACAGAATTGGACAGGGCACGTGTGTGAACTTACACATTAGGAGCAGGAGTAGCCAGTAAACTCCTTGAGCCACTTTAGTTGAACATTGGTCTTATGAGGAAAGGCTGAGGGACTTGAGGTTGTTTTCGTCAGAGAAGAAGGTTATGAGGTGGCCTAATTGAGGCATACAAGATGATCAGAGGGTTAGATAGGGTGGACAGTGAGAGCCTTTTTCCTCGGATAGTGATGGCTAACACGTGGGGACATAGCTTTAAATTAAGGGGTGGTAGTTATAGGATGGATGTCAGAGGTAGGTTCTTTACTCAGAGGGTAGTAAGGGCGTGGAATGCCCTGCCTGCAGCAGTTGTGGACTCACCAACTTTAAGGGCGTTCAAATGGTCAGCGGATAGGCATATGGATAACATTGGAATAGTTTAGGTTAGAGGGTCATTAGATTGGTTCCACTGGTCGGCACAACATTGAGGGCCGAAGGGCCTGTACTGCGCTGGAATGTTCTATGTTCTGTTTATTCATGGGATGTCGGCACCCCTAATTGCCCTTGAAATATGAGGCATTTCAGAAGCAGTTGAGAGTCAACCATGTTGCTGTGGCCCTGGAGTCACATGTAGTCACATGGGCCGGCACAGTGGGTTAGCACTGCTGCCTCACAGCGCCAGGGACCCGGGTTCGATTCCCGGCTTGGATCACTGTCTGTGCGGAGTCTACACATTCTCCCCGTGTCTGCGTGGGTTTCCTCTGGGTGCTCCGGTTTCCTCCCACAGTCTGAAAGACACGCTGGTTAGTGTGCATTGGCCGTGCTAAATTCTCCCTCAGTGTAACCCGAACAGGCGCCGGAGTGTGGCGACTAGGGGATTCTGACAGTAACTTCATTGCAGTGTTAATGTAAGCCTACTTGTGACACTAATAAACAAACTTTAAAGTTTAGCCCAGACCAGGTAAGGATGGCAGATTTCCTTCCCTGAAGGACATTAGTGAACCAGTTGGGTGGTCCTGACAGCCCAGCAATGGTTTCAGGGTCATTTTATTTTTCCAAGACAGCGGGAAGTGTACACGGAATCGACGTAGAGTTTCGGCAGTCTTTGCATTGAAATGTTAAATACAAACATGATTTGATTTTTAGAAAGGGATTGAAGGGTCTCTCAGCTCAGCAAGTTCTGTAGCGCTCTATCAAGATCACACCCAGTGAAAGTAACTTTTCCCCTCTCTCTGCAGACTGGCAATGGGAGCAGTTATGATCAGATGAGGGGTAAACTGGGAGACGTCTCAGGCATCTCACAGATCACGGTGGTGAGTACTGCACGATATTTTATCACAGTTTTATATCGATATGTCGCCTTCTATTCGAGTTTTCTCATTCTGTTGTAACTCACTCGTACCAAAACCACATTTTGGTAAATGGTCACTTAGCACAAACCGTGCTGGGCGGACTTGAAACTGGGAGTGTTTCAGATCTGACTTTTAAACCCGTTCTCAGCGCCCCCAGACACACTCTGCCTGAAAAAAAAGTAATCAGCGATTCCGAATCGCGCTGCAGAGGACTGTACGCCGGGTTTAACACGCCTGAAATCCTGCAGCTCTGATCGGAGTCTCCAACTGCACACGCGCAGAATAAAAAAGATAGAAAGTGGCTCCCTGCCACATCCCTCTCAGGATGGATAACGCCCCCCCCCTCCCCCGACCCTCACAGACACTGCCCCCCCCCCCCCACAGTATTACTGACCCCCTTATCTACCCCCCCCCGCCACACCCCACCATCCAAACTGATCATGGGTCCCTTACCCCCTTATCTCAGGACAGTGACACCGGACGACCCCTTAACCAACCCCAAACGCTCCCCCCCCCCGCCCCCCCCACCCATCTCAAGCAGAGAGCCATCAGATGCCCCTCACTAACTGGGGTGCCCACATCAGACTCTGTGGGGCATGTCTGTTCCGCGCTGATTCTGGATGGGCGAACGCAGTGCTGAAGGGGGAAGTGCCGGTAAGGTTGGGCGTGCGGTCTATTAAGTCAATTTAAATGCGTGCAAATGCATTTAAATGGCCATCACAGCCATTTTCGGCCCCTTAATAAAGGGGGGAAGCAGTGCGGAGGTGGGCGCGGATCGTGATACTCATCTCATGCCCGACTCTACCAAGTTTTCGCGCTCAAAAATGGGTGTGATGCGATGGTAGCATTGGGCCCAGTGAGTGACACCCTCTTGGCTACCCCTCCTATCTGCCTTGTGTTGAGTTTCTCTTGGGATACTGTGTACAGTTTCTGCTCACCCTATTATAGAAAGGATATTATTAAACTAGAAAGAGTGCAGAGAAAGATTTACTAAGTTGCTACCAGGATTTGATGGTTAAGGAGAGGCTGGGTAGACTGGACTCTTTTCTCTGGAGCGTAGGAGGCTGAGGGGTGACCTTATAGAGGTCTATAAAATAATGAAGGGGCGCAGATCAGCTAGATAGTCAATATCTTTTCCCAAAGGTAGGGGAGTCTAAAACTAGAGGACATAGGTTTAAGGGAGAGATACAAAAGGGTCCAGAGGGGCAATTTTTTCACACAGAGGGTGGTGAGTGTCTGGACCAAGTTGCCAGAGGCAGTAGTAGAGGCAGGTACAATTTTGTCTTTTTAAAAGCGTTTAGACAGTTACATGGGTGAGTTGGGTATAGAGGGATATGGGCCAAATACGGGCAATTGGGACTAGCTTAGTGGTAAAAACTGGGGTGCATGGACAAGTTGGGCCGAAGGGCCTGTTTCCATGCTGTAAACCTCTCTGACTCTAAGTCAGAAGGCTGGGGGGGAGGGGGGGTGGAGGGGGGGGGGGGGGGCGGTGGGTAGTAGCCTGGGGTGGGGGGTGGGGTGTGAGGGATCTGGTGGGGGGAGAGGTGTGGAGGGCGGATGGGGCGGGGATGGATAGGGTGAGGGGTAGTTGGGGTGGGGGCAGTGAGGGGGGGGGTTCCGGGGGAATGTGGGGGGGTGGGAGTCGGGGGAGGGAGAGATGGTGGGTGGGGAGGGGGTGTCGCAATCCCACGCTCCTGCCGATGCTTTGCTCTCCCCGCTTATTCCCATTCCTGACGGAGCTTCTAGATCTTTCTAAGGCGGGCGTTTCTCTCTCTCTCTCTGTGCACCTTTCAGGATCTCAACGACACGGATCTGAATCGGAGGGGAGGCCACAGCCCTGCCCCCAGCTCGGGGTTTTCCCAGTCCCCAGGCTCGGCTGCTCCGGCTTTCCCCCCCCGGTGTCGGGGGGCGGCCCCCGCTCCTCCCCCCAGTCCTCCGGACCCACCCTGGTCAACGGGAAGGAGTGTTACCCGCCAGAGATGCTGATCAATAAAACGGCCAGCGAGCTGCCCAGCAACGTCAACCCTGAGAGAAAGGAGGTGAGGAGGCGACTCCCTCGGAGGCGGGACACTCGGAGGGTCTGAGGGTGCGCGCGTATCTCTAAACGAGGGGGGGGGGGGGTGGGGGGGATGAACCGGGTGGGGGAGACTGATAAAGAGGGCAAGCTTCCAAACCGAGGTGGTGGAGATGCCGGTGTTGGACTGGGTAAACGCTGTAAGAAGTCTCTCAAAAACCAGGTCAGAGTCCAACTTGATAGTAAAACCCACAAGATTTCGGGTTTTGCCCTCTCGTCAGGCGAATGGAGATGGAGTGTTTGGAAGCTGGGTTGTGAGTCGGAGGAGTGGGGAGCCTGGTGCTGTTGGGGGGGGGGGCGGTGCAGGGGAGAGGTGGGTGTTTTGGGATCTCGGGAGTTGGGGAAGAGGCGGTGGGTGGGATGAGGGGGTGTGGTTGTTTGGGGCCTCGCAGGAAAGTGGGACAGTTGGGGGGGTGGGTGGGGAGAGACGGGAGTCTCGCGCTGGGGGGGGGGGGAGGCTGGGAAGGGGTCTCAGTGGGTGCCGCGGAGAGGGGGAGTGGGTGCTTTGAGGGGCTCAGCGGGGTGGGAGGGGGATTCAAATGGTTTGATCGAGCAGACGTAGCACGGATTCGTTAAGGGAAGTTGTGTTTGATGAATTTATTGGATTTCTATGAGGATGTGACTAGTGCGGTAGACAGAGGGGAATCGGTGGATGTGGTGTTTTTAGATTCCCAAAAGGTGTTTGATAAGGTGCTGCACAAAAGGTTGCTACAGAAGGTTAGGGGGCACGGAGTTGGGGGTAAGGTGTTAGCGTGGATAGAGGATTGGTTGTCTAATTAGGAAGCAGAGAGTTGGTGTCAATGGGTGCTATTCTGATTGGCGGTTGGTGACTAGTGGAGTGCCGCAGGGATCGGTGCTGAGGCCTCAGCTATTTTCCATTTATATAGATGGTCTGGAGGAGAGGGCTGAGCGCAGGGTGACGAAATTTGCTGATGTCACGAAGATGACTGGAAAAGCAAATTGTGCGGAGGGTGTGGAAAGTCTGCAGAGAGATCTGGATAGGCTGAGCGAGTGGGCGAGGACCTGGCAGATGGAGTACAATGTTAGCAAGTTTGAGGTTATCCACTTTGGCAGGAATAATAGTAGGAGGGATTACTATTTAAAGGGAGAAAAGCTGCAGCATGCTACGGTGCAGAGGGACCTGGGGGTCCTTGTGCATGAGTCGCAAAAACCCAGCCTGCAGGTGCAGCAGGTGATCAGGAAGGCAAATGGGATGCTGGCCTTCATAGCGAGGGGATTGATATAAAAGTAGGGAGGTCTTGCTGCAGCTGTACAGGGCACTGGTGAGGCCGCAGCTGGAGTAGTTTTGGTGCTGTGCAGTTTTGGTCGCCGTACTTACGGAAAGGTATATTGGCCTTGGAGGGAGTGCAGAAGGAGGTTCACTAGGCTGATACCGGAGATGAGGGGGTTAGACTATGAAGAGAGGACTGAATAGACTGGGTCTGTACTCATTGGAGTTTAGAAGGATGAGGGGGGATCTTATAGAGACGTATAAGATAATGAAGGGGATGGAATAGGGTAGAGGTAGAGAGATTCTTCCCATTTAGAAAGGACAGCAGGACTAGAGGGCACAGCCTCAAGTTAAGGGGAGGCAGTTTAGAACGGAGTTGAGGAGGAATTTCTTCACTCAAAGGGTGGTGAATCTCTGGAATTCTCTGCCCGTTGAAGTGGTGGGGGCTACCTCACTAAATATATTTAAGTCACGGGTAGATAGATTTCTGATAGACAAGGGGATTAAGGGTTATGGGGAGAGGGCGGGAAAGTGGAACTGATCCACTTCAGATCAGCCATGATCTTATTGAATGGCGGGGCAGGCTCGAAGGGCCGGATGGCCTACTCCTGCTCCTATTTCTTATGTTCTTATGATTCGGGGAGGGGAGGAGGGGGATTCAGTTAACCGGTGCACTGTGCGGTGATTCTCTCCCTGGTCGATGAGCCTTTCGCTCTGTGAGATAAACTCTGTGTGTGCGCGTTTTGTCCCCCAGGAATACCTGTCGGACGAGGACTTCCAGGACATTTTCGGGATGACCAGGGAGGAATTTAACAACGCGCCCAGCTGGCGACAGATGATTCTGAAGAAAAGCAAGCAGCTTTTCTGAAGGCCTGCGGTCTTCCTGCCCCGACTGCCGTGCAAAGCAGCCAGGATTCCCGTGTGTCTGCGGGAGGGAGCTGGAGCCGGAGCCGGAGCGGGAGCGGGAGGCAGGGCGCGGGGAGGCAGTAGGGAATAGAAGTCAGGATAATCATGTATATTTTTTCTTTATTTTTTTTCCACCCCCTTCACCGTATAAGCTCTTTCTGCACCGTTGCGAGTTTATAAAAAGTCAATATTGTAACAGGCGCCGCCGTTTCCCTGTGAGATTCTGTGGGTGGGTCACTGGAACCATCCGAGGGACGATGTCTAACCGGCAGCCTGGCCCCACGTTCCCCCGGCGCCGGGAACCGGTTTTATTCCCCAATTATTCCCGCGTTAACTCCTGCCCCTGTCGTTCCCACGCTCCCCAACCCAACTCTCCCTTCCAGACGGGTCACCGTTCCCCACTCCATCATTGAGCCGCTGGAGATACTCACCGAGCTCCGAGTTTGGGAGGAGGCCGGTTGGGGTGGTTGGGGTGGTGGGGGGGGGGGGGGGGGGGGGTAGAATGGGGGAGGGCACTAACAGAATGATAATTAGGGACCCCCCCCCTCCCCACCCCACCCCCCAGACATTTCCCCCAGAACGAAATCCAGTGGGAAACGCACGTGGGTGGCAAACCACAACCGGCTCATTTGTGATGCCCCACCCAGTCGAATAGCGGGTCTCCTGGTCGCGTCCGCTGTCTCTGAGCCGGAGGTTTAAGGGTCGTGGCAGGACTGGGATGGCCGCCGCGGATGAGTTTATAACGTGGCCACGCCCGGCCCGGATAACAGCCTGGAAATCCTTCACGGACACGGGTTCCATTCCCGGCTCGTCTGTGTGGAGTCTGCGCATTCTCCCCATGTCCGTGTGGGTTTCCTCCGGGTGCTCCGGTTTCCTCCCACAGGCCGAAAGACGTGTGGGCTAGGTGGATTGGCCGTGGTAAATTGCCCCTTAGTGTCAGGGGTACTGGGAGGGTAAACGCATGGGATTAGGGCAATAGGGCCTGGGTGGGATTGTTGTCAGTGTAAACTCGATGGGCCGAATGGCTTCCTGCCCTGTAGATTCTATGATATTCTAACACGTGTGTAAAGATTTCATGTTGCCATAGCAACTGGGACTCCCCAGTGTAAAACCGCCCCCCCCACCCTGTTCGAATCGTGGCATCAGGTGGGGCAAATATTTCACTAAAAGGAAACGGTAAAACTAAAAGTCAGTGTGGTGGAGGAAGAGGGAGAGGGTAAAATGGAGGGTGTGGGGAAGAGTGATTATAATACTCTGGGAGGGAGGACAGTGACACGGCATCTCTCCCGTCTTTGGACAGTCAATCCCAAAACTCACTGCCATTCACCCCCCCCCACACACCGTCCCCAGGCCCACTGATAGCAGCTCACAAACACCAACCGTCCAGCTCACTCTCCCTTCCTCACCCCCTCCCTCTGTCCCCCTCCCTCTGTCCCCCTCCCTCTGTCCCCCTCCCTCTCTCCCCCTCATTCCGCCTCACTTCCTATTCCAAACCCCCCCTCCTCATTCCCCCCTCTCTCTCCCCTTCTTCACTCCCACCTCACTCCCCCTTCCTCATGCCCCCCTCACTCTCCCTCACTCCCCATCCTCTCTCTCCCCTTTCACTCCCCCCTCATTCCCTCTCCCCTCCCCCTCCTCTCAATACCTCCTTATTCCCCCCTCCCTGTCCCCTCCCCCTCTCTCCCCCCCTCCTCTCCCCCCTCCACCCCCTCCCTCCCCCCCTCCCTCCCCCCTCCTCTCTCCCCCCTCCCCTCTCTCCCCCCTCCTCTCCTCCCCCTCCTCTCCTCCCACTCACTCTCCCCCCTCACTCCCCCCCTCTCACTCCCCCCCCTCACTCCCCCCCCTCACTCCCCCCGTCTCACTCCCCCCTCCCCCTCACTCTCCCCCTCCCTCCAGCATCCAGATTATCAGTCAGGACTGTTTGAAGAGCCAATGGAGGTGAATTGTTCCCCCTGATGTGGGAATAACCGGGTATCTAACCCCGGGGATTTATTTTTCCCATTGCCTCGCTGCCTAGAATGTCTCCGTCAAATCCGTCCCTCTGTCTGGAAGTGATTATTTTGCCTGTAAGCCGCATTATCCCAAAGAAACGTCACCATCGGAGTTTGCCAATTCTGATTGGACGCCGTCCTAAAGGTTCAAACCATGTGACCTACACCTGCCCCATCCACTCCTGCCATTGGCCTGTCTCCCAGGTGCCATTGCCTTTCAGTGGCCAATGGGACAAGGGTTGGGGAGTTTGTTATCCAATTGGATTTCTCTCGATGGCCGGCAATATTTGGCCCGATCTCTAATATTTTTATTATTAATGAAGAACTTGTATTTCTGGAGAGCCTTTTGTAGCACGGACCACCCCCACCCCAGAACAGTTAACACCCGGTGAAGTACCTTCTCAAATGTCTTCACCTTTAGTGAAGGAAAGGACGATCGTGTCTGAGGGACTAATTGCCGATTAATTGGAGGCGATGGACTTGTGGTATGATCGCTAGACTATTAATCCAGAAACTCAGCTAATATTCTGGGGACCCGGGTTCGAATCTCACCACGGCAGATGGTGGAATTTGAATTCAATAAAAAATATCTGGAATTAAGGATCTACTGATGACCATGAAACCATTGTTGGAAAAATCCCAGCTGGGTCACTGATGTCCTTTGGGGAAGGAAATCTGCCGTCCTTACCCGGTCTGGCCTACATGTGACTCCAGAGCCACAGCAATGTGGTTGACTCTCAGCTGCCCTCCAGAGGCAACCAGGGATGGGCAATAAGTACTGGCCCAGCCAGCGATGCCCATGTCCCAGGAAGGAATAAATAAAAACTTGCTGGCAATTCCAGGACGATACTGGAAGGTTGGCAACTCCTAAGGCAAAGCACGGTTGCCCCATGAGAACTGCCAATGATTGAGCTGAGGGGGAAGGCCCTAGTTACTGAGGATGTGACCTCGCAGTGCCCCGCTTCCAGTCATCACAAGCTGGCCCTCTCTGGGGCCACCCAGGCTGCATCTGAGACGGGGCTGGGGAAGGGGGCTGGAGAAGTCTCCAGTTACATTTGTCCCGTTTGAGGGGGAGGGCAGCTCTGCTGGTGGGGAGTGTTCGTCTCTGTCGATTTGCTTTGTTGAAGGGGGTGGTGGGCTGGGGTGGGGGGGAGATGAAGGATATCTTGCTTCATGCTAACTAGAACGCTCTGCATTCTCCTCTCCCTCTGAACTGATCTCACAAGCTGACACTACAACAGGACTAGTTTTGTGTAATAAACTGATCAATGCTCAAACATTGTTGTCGCACTGTGTGTGTGTGTGTGTGTGTGTTTGTGTGTGTGTGTGTATAAGTGTGTGAGTGTGTGTGTATATATGTGTGTGTGTCTGTGTGTGTATGTGTGTGTGTATAAGTGTGTGAGTTTGTGTGTATATATGTGTGTGTGTCTGTGTGTGTGTGTGTGAGTGTGTGTGTATATATGTGTGTGTGTCTGTGTGTGTGTGTATATATGTGTGTGTGTCTGTGTGTGTGTGTGTGAGTGTGTGTGTATATATGTGTGTGTGTCTGTGTGTGTCAAGAACAAAAACAGGCCCTTCGGCCCAACAAGCCCACGCCGCCATTTTAACATTACCAGTCCTCCCCTCCACCCATGACCCTTATCTATTGTTTTATGACCATCCACATTGAGGGAAACTAATTTAGGTACAGTTTGTGTGTGTGTGTGTGTGTGTGTGTGTGTGTGTGTGTGTGTGTGTGTGTGTGTGTGTGTCCGCCCGAGATGCCGGCGTTGGACTGGGGTAAACACAGTAAGAAGTCTCACAACACCAGGTTAAAGTCCAACAGGTTTATTTGGTAGCACAAGCTTTCAGAGCACTGCCCCATCATCAGGTGAGTGAGATTTCGCTTCAATCCAGCAACAGCCTGTACTGAGACACACAATAGCCCAGGCCGAGGGTCCCTGACTGGGGTTAAGTGTATTCCTGGAGGTCTCGTTACATCAGTCGCCCCCACGCGCCAGCCACTGGTCACCGACATGGCCATCCTCGTGACATAGACCCTTCCTGCGCCAACTGGAAAGCTGAAAGGCTCACTGCCCAATGGGATGACTGCCAGTTACACAGCCTTTAATACCCCTATGCCCGACGCCACCGCACCCCCCCCCTCACCTCCCCCACCCCACCGTCTCACCATCTTCTGCTAAAATGTTTAAATAAAGGGTCACAGGAAAATTAAACCCCCCCAGTCTGTATGACTGTCCCAGTGATTTTTCTCCAGTGTTGCCATATCCTGGAGAATCGTAGAGTCCCTGCATTGCAGAAGGAAGCCATTCGGACCACCCTACCCCCCCCCCCCGCCGCATTTACCCGAGCTAGCCCCCCCACCGCCCCCCCGATACTGAGGGAGAATTTTGCACGGCCGAGCCACCTAACCTGCACGATTTTTGGACTGGGAGGAAACCCTTGCAGACATGGGGAGAAGGTGCAATCTCCACACAGTGACCCGAGGCTAGGAATCGAACCCGGGTCCCTGGCGCTGTGAGGCAACAGTGAAGGGGTTGACAACCGTGGACAAGGTGCTGCATGGGAAGGTTATCAGAAAGTTTGACACTGAACCCCACAAGGAGCTCATCGGGTCGGATTTTGTTCGGGGGGGTAAATCGTCTCAAAGGGAGCCAGCTGGGGGCAGAGTGAGGTTGGGACGGAGTTGCTGAGCTGGGAGACTGGGGAACTGAAGGTACAGCCTCCAGTGACAGAGCGAATTAAACTCAGCGATGGTCAGGAAGCCAGAATGGGAGTTCTGTTCCAGTTACAGTGACTCCACTGAGAGCTGCTGTGGTCCTGGGACAGGGGCCTGATTGGAGGGAATATGGAATTCCAGGAACAATTGGGATAGATTCCTGAGGTGACAACGCATTTAAAAACTTTGAGACAGGAAAGAGTAGTTCAGATGAGGCAGAAAAGCAGCCGGCATAATTAAGAACCTCACTCACCCCCGGACATTCTCTCTCCCATTTCCATCGGGAAAAAGATACAAAAGTCTGAGGTCACATACCAACCGACTCAAGAACAGCTTCTTCCCTGCTGCTGTCAGACTTTTGGATGGACCTACCCTGCATTAAGTTGATCTTTCTCTGAACCCTAGCTGTAACTGTAACTTTACATTCTGCACTCTCTCCTTTCCTTCTCTATGAACGGTATGCTTTGTCTGTATAGCGCACAGCAAACAATATTTTTCACTGTATACCAATACAAAGTTAAAGTTTATTTACTCATTTCAAGTAAGGCTTACATTAACACTGCAATGAAGTTACTGTGAAAATCCCCTAGTCGCCACACTCTGGCGCCTGTTTGGGTTACACTGAGGGAGAATTTAGTACAGCCAATATACCTAACCAGCACGTCTTTCAGACTTTGGGAAGAAACCGGAGCACCCGGATGAAACCCGCGCAGACACGGGGAGAACATGCAGACTCCACACAGACAGTGACCCAAGCCGGGAATCGAACCCAGGTCCCTGGCGCTGTGAGGCAGCAGTGCTAAACTGCTGTTCGTGACTAATAAATCAAATCAAATCGGTTTGCAAGGACAGTATGGGTCACGGATTAATTTTCCAGAAGGAGGTGAGAATGGGAGTTTTGAAGGAGAGGGGACGGCGTCTGAAGAAAGGGAGCCAGTGACAATTGCTGCTAACACGGGGAGCAGAATGTGAAGTGGGGGTGGTCAGCGGCTCGAGGCAACAGAAGGTGGGTCACGCGCACGAGGTGAGCTCAGAGAGTACGCAGAGAGAGAGATAGGAGGGAAACTGGAGAAAGATGTGAGTTCAGGGCTAGGGCAGGTACTTTAGAAGCTTGAATCTATCTGACAGTGATGGGCAACCAAGGCTGGTGAGTGGGCTGGGTGAGTGACCCTCCTGCATCTCGGTGGGCTGCAGGATTGAAATCAGGCTGAACATGATTACATGAAGAAGATTAAAGACACTTAATACATGCTGAATAAAGAACAAAGAACAACACAGCCCGGGGCCCAACAAGCCCGTGCCACTACTTTAACCTTGTGAATTCCCTCTTCTCCCTATGACCTTTGTCTATGCCTATTGGACTCCACAATACAGGAATTATAACAAGATGGAGGGAGGCCTAATTTAGGGATAATTTGTTACACCAATCAGCCTAAGAGCATGTTTTTGGGATGTGGGAGGAAAGCGGAGCACCCGGAGAAAACCCACGCAATCACGGGGAGAATGTGCAAACTCCTACAGACACCGACCCAAGTCGGAGATCCGACCCGGGTCCCTGTAACTGCGCAGCAAACAGTGATAGTCACTGAGCTGTGGTGTTGCCCGTCAGTTGGTCCAGTTTAAGCGTACACTAACGACGTGAAGCACTAGGCAACTCTCGAAGGAACATCCAACAGCAGCCCTCACACGACCCACCGCGTGTACGCCCCTCGTTGGACAACAAGGTGGACCGAATCACCTGTGGATTAAAAGAGAAAAACACCAATAACATGCACATCCTTATACACACATTCAAGGGAATCTCCAGAAGCTCAAAACTAAGCCATAAAATATGTTGGAAGGTCCATAGAAATCAATTGATTCCCAGGGACGTCCCAAGGCTCCTGAACCTTATTTAAAACAATCTCCTATATCCACCCATCTCCAACCCGCTCATGTGCCTGTCTAAGTTACTCTTAAACAACTCCAGCGTGCCTGCCTCCACCACCTTACTTGGCAGAGCATTCCATACCCCCACTACCCTCTGTGTGAAAAACCTCCCTCTAATATCTGTGTTATACCTCTCCCCCCTCACCTTAAGCCCATGGCCCCTCGTACTGTGCGTCTCTAACATAGGAAATAGCTTACCTCTGTTTACTCTATCTATACCCTTCATAATCTTATATACCTCTATTAGATCCCCCCCTCAGTCGCCATCTTTCAAGGGAAAACAGCCCCAATTTGCTCAATCTTTCCTCATACCCCAGTCCTTCCATACCAGGCAACATCCTGGTAAACCTCCTCTGCACTCTCTCCAGAGTCTCCACGTCCTTCCGGTAGTAAGGCGACCAGAACTGGACGCAGTACTTTAAATGCAGCCTAACCAACGTTCTGTACAACTGCAACATTAGACTCCAGCTCTTATATTCTATACCCCTTCCTATAAAGGCTAACATACCATAAGCTTTCTTCACCACACTCTCCACTTGCACTGCCACCTTCAAAGACTTGTGCACTTGCACCCCCAGGTCTCGCTGCGATTCTATACTCCTTATGGGCTTACCCTTTATCATATAACTCCCCCCTACATTATTCCGGCCAAAATGCATCCTCACATTTATCCGGATTAAACTCCATTTGCCACATATCTGCCCAATATACCAGCCTATCAATATCCCGCTGTATTGCCAGACACTGCTCCTCACTGCCCGCCAATCCAGCCATCTTGGTGTCATCAGCAAATTTGCTGATCACACCACTTACTCCCTCTTCCAAGTCATTTATATATACTACAAAGAGAAGAGGTCCCAGTACTGAGCCCTGTGGCACACCACTAGTGACAGACCTCCAGCTAGAAAAGGACCCCTCCACTACTACTCTGTCTCTTCTTTGCAAGCCAGTTCTCCATCCATCTAGATACCTGGCCTCGTATCCCATGAGCCTTAATCTTTTCTACCAACCTACCATGAGAGACTTTGTCAAACGCCTTACTGAAATCCATATAGACGACACCAACGGCTCGTCCTTCGTCGACCGTTTTTGTCACCTCCTCAAAAAATTCTACCAGATTCGTAAGGCAAGACTTCCCCTTTACAAAGCCATGCTGCGTATCCTTAATCAGATTGCAATGCTCTAAGTGCTCATACATCCTATCCCTAAGAATCTTCTCCATCAACTTGCCTACTACTGATGTCAAACTCACCGGCCTATAGTTACCCGGGTTATCCCTCCTATCCTTTTTAAACAACGGTACCACGTTCGCTATCCTCCAGTCCTCTGGGACCTCACCTGTGTCCAAAGAAGAGACAAAGATTTGCGTCAGAGGCCCAGCAATTTCATCTCTTGTCTCCCTAAGCAGCCTAGGATAAATGCCATCTGGTCCCGGAGATTTATCAGTTTTAATGCTACCTAAAAGCCCTAACACTTCTTCCCTCGTAATCGATAGTTCCTTCAATTGGTCTACAGCTCCCTCAAAGACCCTACCAGACATCAAGCCCCTCTCCTTTGTGAATACCGACGCAAAGTATTCATTCAGGATCTCCCCCATTCCCTTAGACTCTAAGCACAATTCCCCTCCTCTGTCCCTGAGAGGACCGATTTTTCCCCTAGCCACCCTTTTGCTCCTAACATAGAAATAAAATGCCTTTGGATTTTCCTTAATCCTACCTGCCAAAGCCATTTCATGCCCCCTTTTTGCCCTCCTAACTCGCCTTTTGAGATCTCTCCTACTCTCTCTGTACTCCTCCACCATTCTCTCCATTCCCAGTTGCTTAGACCTTACATACGCCTCTCATTTCTTCCTGACCAGGTCCTCTATATCTCTAGTAATCCACGGCTCTCTAATCCTACCTTTCCCATCCTTCCTCCTAACCGGCACATGCCTTTTCTGCACCCATTTCAGTTTTCCCTTGAAAGACTCCCACATGCCTAACGTGGACTTGCCCTCCAACAGCCTATCCCAGTCTGTATCCCTAAGCTCCTGCCTAATCCGGCTGTATCTAGCCTTCCCCCAATTTAGCACCCTCCCCTTAGGACAGCACTCATCTTTTTCCATTCGTATCCTAAAGTAGACGGAGTTGTGGTTACTATTAGCCACTTGTTCACCTACCGCAACCTCAACCACCTGACCCCGCTCATTGCCCAGAACTAAATCCAGTATCGCCCCCTCTCTAGTCAGGCTATCTACATACTGCTCCAAGGACCCTTCCAATACATAAGAACATAATAAGAACATAAGAAATAGGAGCAGGAGTAGGCCATCTAGCCCCTCGAGCCTGCCCCGCCATTCAATAAGATCATGGCTGATCTGTCGTGGCTCAGTTCCACATTCCCGCCCTCTCCCCATAACCCTTAATCCCCTCTCTTATCAAAAACCCATCAACCCGCGACTTAAAAATATTTAGCGAGGCAGCCTCCACCACTTCAACGGGCAGAGAATTCCAGAGATTCACCACCCTTTGAGTGAAGAAGTTCCTCCTCAACTCCGTTCTAAACCGCCTCCCCTTTATCTTGAGGCTGTGCCCCCTAGTCCTACTGTCTTTTTTGAGCGGGAAGAGTCTCTCCACCTCTATCCTATCCATCCCATTCATCATCTTATACGTCTCAATGAGATCTCCCCTCATTCTTCTAAACTCTAACGAGTACAAGCCTAGTTTATTCAGCCTCTCCTCATAGCTCAACCCCCTCAACTCCGGTATCAGCCTAGTAAACCTCCTCTGCACTCCCTCCAGGGCCAAAATATCCTTGCGCAGGTGCGGCGCCCAAAACTGCACACAGTACTCCAGCTGCGGCCTCACCAATGCCCTATACAGCTGCAGCAAGACCTCCCTACTTTTATATTCAATCCCCCTCGCTATGAAGGCCAGCATCCCATTCGCCTTCCTGACCACCTGCTGCACCTGCAAGCTGGGTTTTTGCGACTCATGCACAAGGACCCCGAGGTCCCTCTGCACCGTCGCCTGCTGCAGTTTTTCGCCACGTAAGTAATAGTCCTTCCTACCATTCTTCCTACCAAAGTGGACCACCTCACACTTGCCAACATTAAATTCCATTTGCCATTTCCTGGCCCATTCGCCCAGCCTATCTAGATCCTTCTGCAGACTCTCCACACCCTCCGCACAATTTGCCTTTCCCCCAATCTTGGTGTCATCAGCAAATTTCGACACCCTGCACTCGGTTCCCTCCTCCAGATCATCTATATAAATGGTAAAAAGCTGAGGCCCCAGCACCGACCCCTGGGGCACTCCACTAGTCACCAACTGCCAATCCAAATAGCACCCATTGACCCCCACTCTCTGCCTCCTATTTGACAACCAATCCTCTATCCACGCTAACACCCTACCCCCAACTCCATGTCCCCTGACCTTCTGCAATAACCTCTTGTGAGGTACCTTGTCAAACGCCTTCTGAAAATCCAGAAAGACCACATCCACCGGCTCTCCTCTATCCACCGCCCTAGACACATCCTCATAGAACTCCAGTAAATTTGTCAGACACACATAAGAACATAAGAACATAAGAAATAGGAGCAGGAGTAGGAGTAGCCCTTCGAGCCTGCCCCGCCATTCAATAAGATCATGGCTGATCTGTCGTGGCTCAGTTCCACATTCCCTCCCTCTCCCCATAACCCTTAATCCCCTCTCTTATCAAAAACCCATCAACCTGCGTCTTAAATATATTTAGCGAGGCAGCCTCCACCACTTCAACGGGCAGAGAATTCCAGAGATTCACCACCTTTTGAGTGAAGAAGTTCCTCCTCAACTCAGTTCTAAGCCACCCCGCCCTTTATTTTGAGGCTGTGCCCTCTAGTCCTACCGTCCTTTCTGAGCGGGAAGAGTCTCTCCACCTCTATCCTATCCATCCCATTCATCATCTTATACGTCTCAATGAGATCTCCCCTCATTCTTCTAAACTCTTAACGAGTACAAGCCTAGTTTATTCAGCCTCTCCTCATAGCTCAACCCCCTCAACTCCGGTATCAGCCTAGTAAACCTCCTCTGCACTCCCTCCAAGGCCAAAATATCCTTGCGCAGGTGCGGCGCCCAAAACTGCACACAGTACTCCAGCTGCGGCCTCACCAATGCCCTATACAGCTGCAGCAAGACCTCCCTACTTTTATATTCAATCCCCCTCGCTATGAAGGCCAGCATCCCATTCGCCTTCCTGACCACCTGCTGCACCTGCAAGCTGGGTTTTTGCGACTCATGCACAAGGACCCCGAGGTCCCTCTGCACCGTCACCTGCTGCAGTTTTTCGCCCCGTAAGTAATAGTCCTTCCTACCATTATTCCTACCAAAGTGGACCACCTCACACTTGCCAACATTAAATTCCATTTGCCATTTCCTGGCCCATTCGCCCAGCCTATCTAGATCCTTCTGCAGACTCTCCACACCCTCCGCACAATTTGCCGTTCCCCCAATCTTGGTGTCATCAGCAAATTTCGACACCCTACACTCGGTTCCCTCCTCCAGATCATCTATATAAATGGTACACATCTTACAAATTCCTCCCCTTCTGAACCCCCAGCTCTAGGCACCTCCCAATCCACCCCAAGGAGATTAAAATCTATTCTTCCTACACCTATCCAAAATGTTTCTACATATACCTTCTTCCACTGCCTGCAGGCTGTTGGATGGTCTGTCGTACACCCCTAGCATTGTAGTGGCTCCCAGATGAGTTGCATGTGCCCCCCGCTGCCCCCCCCCCCCCCCCCCACCCCCACCCCAGGCTGCAGGTCACCCACTCCTGCTCTGCCTCCTAACCTTCGATCGTTATAAACACTTCACCCCTTTGGTCTTGGTCTTCCATCACATCCATTTTCAAATAGATTACAAAGAGTTAGAGAATTGGATCTTGACCCAGCCAGCAGCCAAGTCAACTTGCGGATGGCGACTGTTTATCACTCATTCCTCATTGCTCTGAAGGTGTACAGAACCAATAGTGTGTGTGTGACTGGAGCCAGAAGAAGACCCGGCGTGGTGGTTGCAGTGGTTAGCACTGAGGCCTCACGGTGCCGGGGACCTGGGTTCAATTCCGGCCTCAGGTCACTGTGTGGAGTTTGCACATTCTCCTCATGTCTGTGTGGGTTTCTCCCCACAGTCCAAAGATGTGCGGGTAAGGTTGATTGGCCATGCTAAATTGACCCTTAGTATCAGGGAGATTAGCAGGGTAAATATGTATGGTAAAGGGATAGGGCCTGGGTGGGATGGTTGTTGGTGCAGGTCCAATGGGCTGAATGGCCTCCTGTTGTACTGTCGGGATTCTACGATTCCAGGCCAGGTAGGTCGGAGGTCGGAGGCCTTCCTTTGCTGGTAGGACCTTAATGAAGCAGATGACTTGGTCATTATTCCATTGCTGATTGTGGGATCTCACTGTGCCAATGTCCAATAGAAAATGGTAACGCACATCAGCAAAGTAATGAATTGACTGTCAGCTGCTTTGAGATGTCCTTAGGTTGGGAAAGGTGCTATAGAAATGCAAGTCCTTCTTATAAATAGTCAGTTGGTCATACAAAACTTGAGTATCACTAAAACATAAAAGACTGACCTGCTGTCTAAGTTCTGCACTCATCGGGTCAAAGAAAACAACAATTTATACTGCACAAGCGGAGTTGACAAGTAAACAAAAGCTTGGCAGTTAACTGTTCCCTGGTGCATTCTCCATGTCAGCACCCCTACCAGTGTTCATGTTCCAACCACTTATTGCAGAGTATAAAATGTTGTTCCCTCTTGCAGATCTGTCCTGGTGAGTACAAGGAGAAAAGCTTCGACAGCGTGTGTCCATTTTTTTTCCCCCAGTAGTTCTTTCCATAAATGCAGAAAACCCTGGGGAGAACATTCTGGGCCGAGGACGTGCAGATTATTCCCAACCCAGCGGGTAAAGCACTAGGTGGGGGCGGGGGGGGGGTGGTGGGATCGGAGCCCAGGTAAGACTGTCCCGGGAATCTGTCCGTGTGGGGAATTTGGGCTCGGGTGGTGGGACGCTGAAATGCGAAGGGAATCCACTAGAGGGCAGACAGCGGCCGTGGGAGCAGCAAGGAGACAGCGCCTGAAGCACAGGGTGGGTTGGGGAAGAGGGAGGGTGGGGACCGTCTGTATGACTCACGGCTCGGTCACTGAGTCAGGAGGCAGTGGCTTCACCACAGAAACCCAGGCAGGCTCTCCAGTGCAGCACTGAGGGAATCTTTTGGATGAGATATTTAAACACAGGACCCTCTCTGCTCCCTGCCCCCCCCCCCCCCCCCCCCCCCCCCCACTATTTTGGCACCTATTTCTGAAGAAGAATCGTCAAGTTTTGCAGTTGGATATTAATGATTTGGATACAGGGACAGAAGGCCCCATCGCCAAATTCGCAGGTGACACAAAAATGGGCGGGACAGAGAGATGCAATGAGGAAATAATCATAGAATCGTAGAACCCTGCAGTGCAGAAAGAGGCCCTTCGGCCCATCGAGTCTGCACCCAACACATAGAACATAGAACATAGAACATTACAGCGCAGAACAGGCCCTTCGGCCCACGATGTTGCACCGACCAGCTTTTAAAAAAAAACACTAACCCACTAATCTAAACCAATCCCATTTCGTCCATAAACCTATCCACGGATCTCTTAAACGCCCCCAAACTAGACGCATTTACAACTGCAGCAGGCAGGGCATTCCAGTCCCTCACCACCCTCTGGGTAAAGAAAACATCCCCCCCAGGCCCTATCCCCATATCCCTTCATATTACACCCACTAATCCCTCTAATCTACACATCCCTGGACACTAAGGGGCAATTTTAGCATAGCCAATCAACCTAACCCACACATCGGCACGGTAGCACAGTGGGTTAGCGCTGCTGCCTCACAGCACCAGGGACCTGGGTTTGATTCCCGGCTCGGGTCACTGTCTGTGTGGAGTTTGCACAGTCTCCTCGTGTCTGCGTGGGTTTCCTCCAGGCGCTCCGGTTTCCTCCCACAGTCCGAAAGACATATTGGTTAGGGTGCGTTGGCCATGATAAATTCTCCCTCAGTGTAACCCGAACAGGAGTGTGGCGACTGGGGGATTTTCACAGTAACTTCATTGCAGTGTTAATGTAAACCTACTTGTGACACTAATAAATAAACTGAACTTTAAACTTCAGGCACTGAGTTCCAGATTCCTTTTGGGTGACAAGTTGTTCCTGAAATCTCCAGCCGCCTTTCCTTAAATCTGTGCCCCCTGGTTACTGACCCCACTGTAACGGAGAAAGATTTCTTCCTGTCCGCCCTGTCTATGTCGCTCATAATTTTGTACAACTTAATCACCCTTCTCTTCTCTAAACAACCCCAGTCTATCCCATCTCCCATGGTGGGACGGGTATGATGCCACGTGTGCTGCTATTATACCCTGTGTGCCACATTTACAAGGTGCCCAACATCACTGACCATTGAGGGAACGGGATGGATCCCGTGATGAAGGAGATTGATCTCCCAGAGGAGAGAGGCTGGAAGATGGACCTCGTTGATGACACAAAAGCTGGAAGATTCCCCTCCCCACCCCCCAGCCCCTCCTGTGGTGTTCCAGGGTCCAGGGTCACTGGCAAACTGAACCCTGGAGACAGCACCAGGCATTGCTTAGCTGAGTCCCGACTCCCGGGTACCACACGGTTCCAGAGGGGTTCTCCTCTGCTGCCTCCATCTGAGCAGCTTGGGAATATCCCGCTGTAATTCCACGCTGGGGCAAAACCGAATATTGGGCCTTTCACCAAACTCTCCCTGCCTGCACCCCCACGCTCCTGTCCCCACCTCCCTCGCCCCATCCCCGATTAATCAGGCCAGCGAGGGCAGTGGGGGAATTCCAGCCTTGGCCCAGATTCCCAGGAATAACACTGGTGTTCTCCCTGGCATCCTGGCCAATAATTATCCCCCAACCAACATCACGGTCAACTAGGCAGACTGGTCATTCTCACAATGTTGTTCATGGGATCTTGCTATGCACTGTTGTGAAGTTGAGTTTGTAAAGGTATAAAGAATGTTTATAAAGATATTAAAAAAATTATATCAGAAGAATTAAGGGCAGCACAGTGGCACTGCTGCTTTGCAACGCCAGAGACCCAAGTTCAATTCCAGCCTCGGGTGACTGTGCTGTGTTTGCACATTCTCCCTGTATCTGTGTGGGTTTCCTTCGGGTCTCCGGTTTCCTCCCACACTCTAAAGATATGCCAGTTAGGTTGATTGGCCATGAGTAGGGTAAGTGCGAGGCATCTTGAGGAGAATTGTTTGATAGAGCAGACGCAGCACGGTTTCATTAAAGGGAAGTCGTGTCTGGCAAATTTACTGGAGTTCTATGAGGATGTGTCTAGGGCGGTGGATAGAGGAGAGCCGGTGGATGTGGTCTTTCTAGATTTTCAGAAGGCGTTTGACAAGGTACCTCACAAGAGGTTATTGCAGAAGGTCAGGGGGCATGGAGTTGGGGGTAGGGTGTTAGCGTGGATAGAGGATTGGTTGTCAAATAGGAGGCAGAGAGTGGGGGTCAACGGGTGCTATTCGGATTGGCGGTTGGTGACTAGTGGGGTGCCCCAGGGGTCGGTGCTGGGGCCTCAGCTTTTTACCATTTATATAGATGATCTGGAGGAGGGAACCGAGTGTAGGGTGTCGAAATTTGCTGATGACACCAAGATTGGGGGAACGGCAAATTGTGCGGAGGGTGTGGAGAGTCTGCAGAAGGATCTAGATAGGCTGGGCGAATGGGCCAGGAAATGGCAAATGGAATTTAATGTTGGCAAGTGTGAGGTGGTCCACTTTGGAAGGAAGAATGGTAGGAAGGACTATTACTTACGTGACGAAAAACTGCAGCAGGCGACGGTGCAGAGGGACCTCGGGGTCCTTGTGCATGAGTCGCAAAAACCCAGCTTGCAGGTGCAGCAGGTGGTCAGGAAGGCGAATGGGATGCTGGCCTTCATAGCGAGGGGGATTGAATATAAAAGTAGGGAGGTCTTGCTGCAGCTGTATAGGGCACTGGTGAGGCCGCAGCTGGAGTACTGTGTGCAGTTTTGGTCGCCGCACTTACGCAAGGATATTTTGGCCTTGGAGGGAGTGCAGAGGAGGTTCATTAGGCTGATACCAGAGTTGAGGGGGTTGGATTATGAAGAGAGGCTGAATAGACTGGGCTTGTACTCGTTGGAGTTTAGAAGGATGAGGGGAGATCTCATTGAGACATATAAGATGATGAATGGGATGGATAGGGTAGAGGTGGAGAGACTCTTCCCACTCAGAAAGGACAACAGGACTAGAGGGCACAGCCTCAAGATAAAGGGGGCGTGGTTTAGAACAGAGTTGAGGAGGAACTTCTTCACTCAAAGGGTGGTGAATGTCTGGAATTCTCTGCCCGTTGAAGTGGTGGAGGCTGCCTCGCTAAATATTTTTAAGACGCAGGTTGATGGGTTTTTGATAAGAGAGGGGATTAAGGGTTATGGGGAGAGGGCGGGAATGTGGAACTGAGCCACGACAGATCAGCCATGATCTTATTGAATGGCGGGGCAGGCTCGAAGGGCTAGATGGCCTACTCCTGCTCCTATTTCTTATGTTATGTTACGGGAATAGAGCCGGAGAGGATTGTGGAGGGTGCAGACTCGATGGGTCGAATGACCTCCTTCTGCACTGTAGGGATTCTATGAATTGTAAAGAAAAGTGCTACGAGGGAAAGAAAACGGTGCGTGGTCCCTTTAAAAACTCTCTTTGGGTTCTGCACTGAAATGCCAGACTCCAGGCGGCATTTGTTTCAAAATGTTTCAAAATTGTTTCAAAAGCATCGGGATTGACTTGGTAGCAGGCTTTGCATTCTGCCAGCCTATCAGTTTAAAAAGGGACCATTAAGAGCCTATCAGGTTTGGAATAAATAGTGTTGACAGCATCAAACCAATCCTGGGACAAGAAAATTGCGAGGTCATGGCAGGTATGAAGGCCGGAGCAACAGGCCTTTTCAAGAGAGAGCATGTACAGAGGCCAGGGCAGCCCATCAGCATTCATCTCTAGAGTAGCCCTTCACCCTGTCAGTATATCTTAAGGCAATTATCCAGCTGTGTAACAGAAGGATACACATCAGGAAGATCTTACAGCCACCGGACAGAAATATTACAGAAGCACACATTAGAGTCAAGTCTATTTCAAAATTGAACATCACTAAAGCCCGTGAGATTGTCCAAGGCGCTATACAAATGCAAGTTGGACAGGACAAGTGAGAGGCGGAGTGAGTTGCTTCAGAATTCCTTTATTAAAATGGATTTTAGACAGTGTATTACAAAGAATATCCCCAACCAATCAGGTGACATTTGACGAGTGAACGGCCTTCACTCTGTTCAGCCGGAATGTACAGAAAATCTTAACCAAAAAAAAAAGTTTAAAAAAGAGGTTTTAAAAAAGCCGACAGAGTTTGGATTGGATGAAACGAGCAGCAGCAGCATTGAAATCTCCCTCGGTCCTCAGCAAAGAAACCACACCTTCCATAGTGTTGTGCAAACTGCCTCCTGTTCCCCGCCCCCTCTCCGTCCCTCCAACCCCCCCACTCCACTCCTCCCTCATCCCTCCTGTCCCCCCTCTCCATCCCTCCTCCCCACTCCACTCCTCCCTCCCCCTCCCACTCCATTCCCCTTTTTCCTCCCCATACCCCCCCTCTCTCCTCCCCCAATTCTCCCTTCTCTCTCCCCCAGTTCCCCTTCTCTCTTTCCTCCCCTCTCTCTCTCTCCCATTCCTCTCTCTCTCTCTCTCTCTCCCCCCATTCCCTCCTCCCTCTCTCTCCCCATTCCTCTCTCTCTCCTCCATTCCTCTCTCTCTCCCTCTCTCTCCCCCATTCCTCTCTCCCTCTCTCTCCCCCATTCCTCTCTCCCTCTCTCCCCCATTCCCCCCTCTCCCTCTCTCCCCCATTCCCCCCTCTCTCCCCATTCCCTCTCTCTCTCCCCCATTCCCCTCTCTCTCTCCCCCATTCCCCCCTCTCTCCCCCACTCCTCCTCTTTCTCCCCCCCATTTCCTCTCTCTCTCCCCCCCCCGCCCCACTCTCTCTGTCTCTCTCTGCGTTCCCCCCTCCCTCCCTCGGTTCAGTCTGGAAGTCGGTGTTTTAAGATGTCAGATACAGAGGTGGTGAAGGTTTACTCGATCATGATGTGGACAAACAGCGACGCGGAGGGGAGATGGCTCCCGTCCTCAGACAGGAGATGGATGTGTCGATAACCTGCAGACATTGACAAAGGGAGAATGGAGTCAAACACAGTTACTGCCTGCTCACCCTCACTGATCAGTGCGGTGGGGGTGTAATCCTTTACAATCACCCCTTCCAAATCCCACTACCCCATCACCATCCTTATTACCCCAACAAACCCAAACTGATCCCCATTCCAGCATCCTCCCCAACACCTGCTCCCAAACCCCCGCCGTCACCCCCAAACCCTCTCCGTCACCCCCACCGTCACCCCCAAACCCTCTCCGTCACCCCCAAACCCCCTCCGTCACCCCCAAACCCTCTCCATCACCCCCTCCACCACCCCCAAACCCTCTCCGTCACCCCCAAACCCTCTCCATCACCCCCTCCACCACCCCCAAACCCTCTCCGTCACCCCCAAACCCTCTCCGTCACCCCCAAACCCTCTCCGTCACCCCCAAACCCTCTCCATCACCCCCTCCAGCACCCCCAAACCCTCTCCGTCACCCCCAAACCCTCTCCATCACCCCCTCCACCACCCCCAAACCCTCTCCGTCACCCCCAAACCCTCTCCGTCACCCCCAAACCCTCTCCATCACCCCCTCCACCACCCCCAAACCCTCTCCGTCACCCCCAAACCCTCTCCATCACCCCCTCCACCACCCCCAAACCCTCTCCGTCACCCCCAAACCCTCTCCGTCACCCCCTCTGTCACCCCCAAACCCTCTTGGTTGCCCCCTCCACAGACCTCTTCTGTCAACCCCCCTGTCACCCTCTCGGTCAACCTGTCTGTCACCCCCATTTAAAAAACCCATTCTCTCTCTTGGCAAACTGGGCAAAATTATTAGAAAATAGGAGCAAGTGTAGGCCATTCAGCCCTTCGAATACTGGGGGCCCCAATGTTCTATTTCCCAGTGGGGTCACAGTCGCCAACAAGAACAAAGAGCAATGATAATTACAGCACAGGAACAGGCCCTTCGGCCCTCCAAACCTGCACCAACCATGCTGCCCGACTGAACTAAAACCCCCTCCCCTTCCGGGGACCCGTATCCCTCTATTCCCATCCTATTCATGGATTTGTCCAGACACCCCTTAAAACTCACCATTGTATCCACTTCCACTGCCTCCCCCGGCAACGAGTTCCAGACACCCACCACCCTCTGTGTAAAAAATCTGCCTTGTACATCTCCTTTAAACCTTGCCCCTCGCACCTTAAACCTGTGCCCCCTAGTAACTGACTATTCCACCCCGGGAAAAAGCTTCTGACTATCCACTCTGTCCAGGCCTCTCATAATCTTGTAGACTTCTATCAGGTCACCCTCAACCTCCGTTGTTCCAGTGAGAACAAATCGAGTTTCTCCCTCCTCTCCTCATAGCTAATGCCCTCCATACCAGGGCAACATCCTGGTAAATCTCTTCTGCACCCTCTCCAAAGCCTCCACATCCTTCTGGTAGTGTGGCGACCAGAATTGAACACTATATTCCAAATGGGGCCTAACTAAGGTTCTACAAAGCTGTAACATGACTTGCCAATTTTAACACTGCTTGACTACTAATGAGTGAGATAGGAGGGTATTTATCTGCTACGTACACTGGACCCCAGCACTCTAACCCTAATGCAGCTCCCCCTCGCTCTGATTCAGACACTGGCGGGGGGGGACGTGCAGGGGACGGTCCCCTGTCCGGTTCACCTCCCCCACCAACTGGATGACCGCTCTCTGCCTACATGGCCACGTTAGGCTGATTGGCAAAAGCAGGAATGCCAGAGGGCAGACGAGTGTGTTTGGACACAGCCATCTTATCAGTCCAGGGTGAGCTGGTATCCCTCTCACAGAACCCCTACAGGACAGGAGAGGCCATTCGGCCCATCAAATCCGCGCTGTCGCTCTGTCAGAATATCCTACCCAATCCTCTCCCCGCCTGTAAGCCCGCACGTTTAGCACGGCCAATCACCCCAACCAGCACGTCTGCGGGAGGAAACCGGAGCACCCGGAGGAAACCCACGCAGACACGGGGAGAATGTGCAAACTCCACACAGACAGTGACCCGAGCCGGGAATCGAACCCTGGCGCTGTGAGGTAGCAGTGCTAACCCACTGTGCCGTCCATTAGATTTCATTCCTGATTTTGTTTTGGCGGGTTATCTGTTGAATTTATTAATCGACTGGATTCGGATCGCACCCAGCTGCCAGGGTGGGATTTGAAGCGATATTTCCAGAGTATTATCCTGGTGCTCTACACTGTGAGTCTGCTGACAGTACAGTGTGGTTCAGGGTGGGACACAGTGCTGGTCCCTGGATTCAGTAATAACGGGATATCCGCACGGACTCTATCATCCCAATGGCTTCCTTGGCTGGAATTTTACCAGTGTGCCCACCCCGGGGAATCGGAGCGGGCCCAGGGGCGGACAACGGGAAGGTCCGTCGACACTGGGGGTGGGATTTTAGGACGAGCGAGCCTGTAAGATTCCGCCCAGGGACTCCAGAACAAGGGAACGGGATGGATAATGGAAAAGCAAAAAGAAATGTGCGGTTCTCCGAGCGGGGGAAGGAGTGGGAGTCGTTGGATCGTTCTTTCAAACGGGTCAGGGCGGGCATGATGGCGCGAATGGCCTCTCCCTGGACAGAGAGGTTCTACAGGGGTGACCATATTGTTGGGGAGGTGGGGGGGGGGTGCCCCCACCAGTTTCTGCGAGAGGGGGCCCTCCCCTCCTCTCCCTCTCTACTTGCCCCTCCCCCTCACCCTCCCCCCGCCTCCCTCCTGCCCCTCCCACTCCTCCTCTCCCCCTCCCCTCCCCCATCTCTCCCCCACTCCTACTCCCCCCCGACACCACCCCCCATCTCTCCCCCACTCCTACTCCCCCCCCACACCACCCCCCCATCTCTCCCCCACTCCTTCTCCCCCCAACACCACGCCCCCATCTCCCCCCCACTCCTACTCCCACCCCGCACCCCCCCCCCCCCCATTACCTAGTTTCAGGCTGGTGAAGGGCACTGTGAACTGTCCAATGAAATCGTTCCGAGACGACATGTCATAGTCCTGTACCACGAATCGGACGAGAGCGAGCTGCGGGACGGTGATGTCGAACTGGAAAGTGGCGTTCCACATGGGGTTAAACCCTGAGGGGACACAAGGGCCCAGTGTTACTGAGGGAAATCACAGGTTCGAGTCCCACCACCACCCGAGAATCTGAAATTCTCTTCAAATTAAATACATCTGTAACAGGCCAAAAACTAACTCAAACTGAGGAAAGGGACTGTGCAACTGACCACAGCGTCGCCATCATTACAGAAGATGCAGCACGGAGTCTCTGGGGAAGAGAATCTCTTACCCGTGGCCACCCAGTCTATCAGTGACACCAGGCCCACACTAGGCCCATGCCAGGCCCACGCCAGGCCCACGCCAGGCTCACGCCAGGCTCATGCCAGGCCCACACCAGACCAACAAAAATGGACAATCATTACCTATCCTTATTTAGCACTGACTGCTCAGTGTAGTGTACATATTGGGTCTGTATTCCAGCCCTGACTGCAGTACTGCGTACATCACCGTGTCACTGTGTCACGGATGGCACCGTGTCACTGGGCTGCGTACGGCACCGTGTCACTGGGCTGTGTACGATACCGTGTCACTGGGCTGTGTACGATACCGTGTCACTGGGCTGTGTACGACACCGTGTCACTGGGCTGTGTACGATACTGTGTCACTGGGCTGTGTACGGCACCGTGTCACTGGGCTGTGTACGACACCGTGTCACTGGGCTGTGTACGATACCGTGTCACTGGGCTGTGTACGACACCGTGTCACTGGGCTGTGTACGGCACTGTGTCACTGGGCTGTGTACGACACTGTGTCACTGGGCTGTGTATGACACCGTGTCACTGGGCTGTGTACGACACTGTGTCACTGGGCTGTGTACGAACACTGTGTCACTGGGCTGTGTACGACACTGTGTCACTGGGCTGTGTATGACACCGTGTCACTGGGCTGTGTACGACACTGTGTCACTGGGCTGTGTACGACACTGTGTCACTGGGCTGTGTACGACACTGTGTCACTGGGCTGTGTACGATACTGTGTCACTGGGCTGTGTACGACACTGTGTCACTGGGCTGTGTACGACACCGTGTCACTGGGCTGTGTACGATACTGTGTCACTGGGCTGTGTACGATACCGTGTCACTGGGCTGTGTGCGACACTGTGTCACTGGGCTGTGTACGATACTGTGTCACTGGTCTGTGTACGACACTGTGTCACTGGGCTGTGTACGATACCGTGTCACTGGGCTGTGTACGGCACTGTGTCACTGGGCTGTGTACGACACTGTGTCACTGGGCTGTGTACGACACTGTGTCACTGGGCTGTGTACGATACTGTGTCACTGGTCTGTGTACGACACTGTGTCACTGGGCTGTGTACGGCACTGTGTCACTGGGCTGTGTACGACACTGTGTCACTGGGCTGTGTACGGCACTGTGTCACTGGGCTGTGTACGACACTGTGTCACTGGGCTGTGTACGGCACTGTGTCACTGGGCTGTGTACGGCACTGTGTCACTGGGCTGTGTACGGCACTGTGTCACTGGGCTGTGTACGGCACTGTGTCACTGGGCTGTGTACGGCACTGTGTCACTGGGCTGTGTACGGCACTGTGTCACTGGGCTGTGTACGACACTGTGTCACTGGGCTGTGTACGGCACTGTGTCACTGGGCTGTGTACGACACTGTGTCACTGGGCTGTGTACGACACTGTGTCACTGGGCTGTGTACGATACTGTGTCACTGGTCTGTGTACGGCACTGTGTCACTGGGCTGTGTACGGCACTGTGTCACTGGGCTGTGTACGGCACTGTGTCACTGGGCTGTGTACGACACTGTGTCACTGGGCTGTGTACGGCACTGTGTCACTGGGCTGTGTACGGCACTGTGTCACTGGGCTGTGTACGACACTGTGTCACTGGGCTGTGTACGGCACTGTGTCACTGGGCTGTGTACGGCACTGTGTCACTGGGCTGTGTACGACACTGTGTCACTGGGCTGTGTACGACACTGTGTCACTGGGCTGTGTACGACACTGTGTCACTGGGCTGTGTACGACACTGTGTCACTGGTCTGTGTACGGCACTGTGTCACTGGGCTGTGTACGATACTGTGTCACTGGGCTGTGTACGACACTGTGTCACTGGGCTGTGTACGACACTGTGTCACTGGGCTGTGTACGACACTGTGTCACTGGGCTGTGTACGATACTGTGTCACTGGTCTGTGTACGGCACTGTGTCACTGGGCTGTGTACGACACTGTGTCACTGGGCTGTGTACGGCACTGTGTCACTGGGCTGTGTACGGCACTGTGTCACTGGTCTGTGTACGGCACTGTGTCACTGGGCTGTGTACGATACTGTGTCACTGGGCTGTGTACGGCACTGTGTCACTGGGCTGTGTACGGCACTGTGTCACTGGGCTGTGTACGGCACTGTGTCACTGGGCTGTGTACGGCACTGTGTCACTGGGCTGTGTACGGCACTGTGTCACTGGGCTGTGTACGGCACCGTGTCACTGGACTGTGCACGACACCGTGTCACTGGACTGCGTACGACACCGTGTCACTGGGCTGCGTACGACACCGTGTCACTGGGCTGCGTACGACACCGTGTCACTGGGCTGTGTACGACACCGTGTCACTGGGCTGTGTACGACACTGTGTCCCTGGGTTGTGTACGATACTGTGTCACTGGGCTGTGTACGACACCGTGTCACTGGGCTGTGTACGACACTGTGTCACTGGGCTGTGTACGACACCGTGTCACTGGGCTGTGTACGACACTGTGTCCCTGGGTTGTGTACGATACTGTGTCACTGGGCTGTGTACGACACTGTGTCACTGGGCTGTGTACGACACTGTGTCACTGGGCTGTGTACGATACTGTGTCACTGGGCTGTATATGACACTGTGTCACTGGGCTGCAGTTATTGCGAGCCTCATTCTTACCGTTATTGCTGATACGGTCTGTTGTTTGGGAGTTATTGTCTGCTGTGACTCCATGTACCTCCACCACCACCAGAGGATCCACAACGGACTTCAGCTTCATTCTGTTTGACTTTGGAAGCTGCTGTGCGGAGATAACCTGAGGGGAAGATGCAGCCGGTGGTGAGGGCCAGAGCGTCACTGTTCCAGCATTTCCCCCCTCCATCCGTCCGTCCGTCCGTCACCCTGTCAGAAAGCGCTGGAAAATCTCAGCGGGTCTGGCAGCGTGCGGGGAGAGAGAATAGAGCCAGCGTTATCGAGTCTGGGGCTCAAACGCTCTGGCGCAGGGTTACCCAGACCCACAACGTTGGCTCTATTCTCTCCCCTCGGACGCTGTCAGACCCGCCGAGGTTTTCCAGCATTTTCTGTTTTTGTTTCGGGTTCCCCACGTCTGCAGTAATTTGCTTTCGTCCGAAAGAACGTCTTCCAGCCCCGGGACGCCAACTCGGTTTCCCTCTCCACAGACCTGCCGAGGTTTTCCAGAACGTTCGTCAGCAGGCGGGATGGCAAATCAGGAACTTCCCCTGAGCCCCTCGAGGGAATGGGGAGGGAGGGAGGGAGGGAGTGGGGATTGGAGGAGGCAGTAGAGCTAAGGGCAATGACGGTACTGAGTGGTGGAGAGGGTTCGATGGGCCGAATGGCCCGTTTCTGTTCGAGATGCGTTCGGATTGGAGAATTTTAAAAAAAATAGCACGATAGCGAGTGTTTGAATGATAATCGGACAGTTCCACCTGACCGGACAGCTCGGTTCGACACACTGGGTTTTCCCACCGTGGATGCAGCAATCCATTTAAATCCCCCCTGCCCGACTTCAGCAGGACTGGAAGATCCTGCCAGGGGGAGGGGCTGGAAAACCTCACCCACGGAAGGGAAAGAAAGGCTTTTAACCAGTACAAGGGGAGCAAATCGGTGGAGGCTTTAGCGAGGCATAGAAAATGCAGGGTGGAGCTTAAGAAAGTGTTAGGAAAGCAACGTAGGGAATGGGAGAAAGCTCTGACTGCTAAAAGTAGGGAAAATCCCAAGATATTCTCCAAGGATATCAATGGGAAAAGGATAACCAGGGAAAGAGTTGGGACCAAGGGGGAAATCTATGGGAACCGGAGGACATTGGTCGAGTGTTGGATGAATAATTCACATCTGTCCTCACCGAAGAGAATGAGGGCGATGGTACGGGATTCAGGGAAAGTGTGAGATTCTTCTGCAAAATTACAAAGGGAAGGACAAGATATTGGCGGTGTTGGCTGGCTCACTTGACAGATCATCGTTCACGATTTACATCGATGATTTGGAGTTGGGGACCAAGTGTCGCGTGTCAAAGATGACATTAAGATGGGCGGCAGAACAAAGTGTGCAGAGGACACTGAAAGTCTGCAAAGGGGATATAGATAGTCTAAGTGAGTGGGTGAGGATCTGGCAGATGGAGTACAGTGTTGGTAACTGTGTGTTCATCCATTTTGGCAGGAATAACAGCAAAATGGACTATTATTTAAATGGTAAAGAATTGCAGCATGCTGCCGTGCAGAGGGACCTGGGTGTCCTTGTGGAAGAATCTCAAGGAGTTGGTTCACAGGTACAGCAGGTAATTAAGAAGGCAAATGGAATTTTGTCCTTCATTGCTAGAGGGATGGAGTTTAAAAACAGTGAAATTATGTTGCAGCTATTTCAGGTGCTGGTGAGGCCACACCTGGAATACTGTGTACAGTTTTGGTCTCCTTACTTGAGAAAGGATATACTGGCACTGGAGGGGGTGCAGAGGAGATTCACTAGGTTGATTCCAGAGTTGAGAGGGTTGGCTTATGAGGAGAGACTGAGTAGACTGGGGCTATACTCATTGGAATTCAGAAGAATGAGGAGAGATCTTATAGAAACATATAAGATTATGAAGGGAATCGATAAGATAGAAGCAGGGAAGTTGTTTTCACTGGCAGGTGAAACTAGAACTAGGGGGCATGGCCTCAAAATAAGGGGGAGCAGATTTAGGACTGAGCTGAGGAGGAACTTCTTCACACAAGGGGTTGTGAATCTGTGGAATTCCCTGCCCAGTTGAGGCTCCCTCATTGAATGTTTTTAAGGCAAGGGTAGATAAATGTTTGGACAGTAAAGGAATTAAGGGTTATGGTGAGTGGGCGGGTAAGTGGAGCTGAGTCCACAAAAAGATCAGCCATGATCTTATTGAATGGGGCAGGCTTGAGGGGCCAAATGGCTTACATTTTAGGACTGGAGTCTTAGACTCAAAGCTCACAACCAGCAGTATAACTCTGGTTGTTCAGCTTGAGGTTTCCATGTCATAAGGGCAGAGAAACCATTAATCTCCCTCAGCAGGATCGAAATGGCTGTTAAATTGATTAGTCAGAAGTAAAGCTTACATTAACACTGCAATGAAGTTACTGTGAAATTCCCCTAGTTGCCACACTCCGGCGCCTGTTCGGGTACACTGAGGGGGAATTTAGCACGGCCAATCCACCTAACCAGCACTGTGTGGCGTCCGCACATTCTCCCCGTGTCTGCGTGGGTTTCCTCCGGGCGCTCCGGTTTCCTCTCACGGTGGGAACACCCGGAGGAAACCCACGCAGACATGGGGAGAATGTGCAGGATCCACACAGACAGTGACCCGAGGCCGGGAATCGAACCCGGGTCCCTGGCGCTGCGAGGCAGCTGTGCCAACCAGCAGCACAGCACAGGAAACAGGCCCTTCGGCCCTCCAAACCGCTGTGCCACCGTGCTACCCGCCTGGGGCCCTGTACGCCCAGGGTAATGGTGTGGAAATCCCGGAGGATGCTGGAGCTGGTGCAGTGGTTGCTGTGTCGTCACGTCAGTGTGTCAGGATCCCAGGGATAAACTCTCACCATCACGTGCAGCTTCCTGCGGTTTAGCCAAATGCCCTTCTGAATATTCTTCGGATCAAAGCTTATCTTCTTCTCTCTCATGAACTTGGGTTTCAG
Source organism: Carcharhinus amblyrhynchos (assembly GCF_965287045.1). Classification (NCBI taxonomy): domain Eukaryota; kingdom Metazoa; phylum Chordata; class Chondrichthyes; order Carcharhiniformes; family Carcharhinidae; genus Carcharhinus; species Carcharhinus amblyrhynchos. Next base: position 143,347,906 of record NC_137325.1, on the reverse strand, counting down.
ATTGTAACCTGCAAAACCATTGTCCAGGAACTTCCCCTGGTTCAGGTCCCGCTCCTGCCCTGGGGTCTGGAAATTCAGGGCCACTGCAGGGAGGGGGTGGTGGTGGAGCGAGGGGGAGGGGGAGAGAGAGAGCGATGGGGGAGTGAGGGGGGAGCGAGGGGGGAGTGCGGGGAAGGAAAGGGAGAGAGGCAGCGGGAGGGAGGGGGACGGAGAGGGAGGGGTGGAGGAGCGAGTGGGGGGGAAGGGATGGGGTGCGAGCAAGGAGGAGGGGTGGGGGGAGTGACGGGGAGGAATAGGGGGAGCGAGGGGACGGAAGGGATGGGGGGAGGGAGAGTGAGGGATGGGGGAGGGAGGGGGAGGGATAGGGTAGGGATGGGGAAGGGATAGGGGAGTGAGGGAATGGAGGGGGGAGGAGGAAGGATGGGGGAGCGAGGGGGAGGGATCGGGAGCGAGGGGGAGAGATGGCGGAGAGACGGGGAGGAATAGGGGGAGCGTGGGGAAGGAGGGGGGATGAAGAGGTGGAGGGAGTGAGATTGAGGGATGGGGGAGGGAGATGGAGGGATAGGGTAAGGATGGAGAGGGATAGGGGAGTGAGGGAAGGGAGGGGGAGGGAGGAAGAGGGACGGGGGAGCGAGGGGGAAGGGTAGGGGGAGGGGGGGTGAGGGGATGAGGGAGGGAGGGGTGAGTGAGAGGGAGAGTGAGGGGGGAGAGACGAGAGAGACAGAGGTGTTAGGTTAATGATGGATTACATTACCGGCAAACACAACAAGGGTTATTCTGAGCGATGTATAATTGTCTCACCAATCTGACAGCCAGCGTTCCACATCTCAATCGGATTGTAGTTGGAGGAATCTGTCCTTAGACCTGCCGGGTAAATCCTGCTCAGCTGCCGTGCATTGAGTTGAATAAATGGTCTGGCTGCAGGAAAGCACAGCTTGTTAATGTTCACCCAGTCGACAGGAACATCCTCACCTCTAACTGTGGCTGCTTTCCCACAGCCCGAGCTCTGTGAACACTGCCTTCCAGGGAGATTGCTGTGGCTTTGAGCCCCTCTGCAGCTGTCCTGAATCCAGGCTCATGCTCCCAGGGCAATACTGAGGGAGTGCTGCATTGTCAGAAGTGCCATTGTTTGATGAGACATCAGGGCCAGGCTCAGCACTGTGACAGGGGAAGCAAAGAGGGCATTGATGAGGGTGGTGTAGGTTGATGTAGGTCAGCACTGAATGCTTGGTGTGTCCGCAAAGTCAATGAACAGAGGAGAAACAGTTCCAGCCTCCCATCCATTGACTCTGTCTACACTTCCTGCTGCCTCGGCAAAGCAGTCAACATAATTAAGGACCCCACGCACCCCGGACATTCTCTCTTCCACCTTCTTCCATCAGGAAAATGGCCTTTATTGCGAGGGGGATTTGGCCTTTATAGTGAGGGGGATAGTATATAAAAGTAGGGAGGTCTTGCTGCAACTGTACAGGGCACTGGTAAGGCTGCAGCTGGAGTACTGTGTGCAGTTCTGGTCCCCTTATTTGCGAAAGGATATATTGGTCTTGGAGGGAGTGCAGAGGAGGTTCACTAGGCTGATACCAGAAATGAGGGTTTAGCTTATGAGGAGAGATTAAATAGACTGGGTGTGTACTCGTTGGAGTTTAGAAGGATGAGGGGGAATCTTATAGAGACTTACAAGATAATGAAGGGGGTGGATAGGGTAGGGGTAGAGAGATTCTTCCCGCTTAGAAAAGAAACAAGAACTAGAGGGCACAGCCTCAAGATAAGCGGGGGGGGCAGTTTAGATCAGAGTTGAGGAGGAACTTCTTCACTCAAAGGGTGGTGAATCTCTGGAATTCTCTGCCCGTTGAAGTGGTGGAGGCTGCCTCGCTAAATATATTTAAGTCACGGGTAGATAGGTTTCTGATAGACAAGGGAATTAAGGGTTATGGGGAGAAAGCGGGAAAGTGGAACTGATCCACTTCAGATCAGCCATGATCTTATTGAATGGCGGGGCAGGCTCGAAGGGCTAGATGGCCTACTCCTGCTCCTATTTCTTATGTTCTTATGAAAAAGATACGAAAGTCTGAGGTCACGTACCAACCGATGCAAGAACAGCTTCTTCCCTGCTGCTGTCAGACTTTTGAATGGATCTACCTTGCATTAAGTTGATCTTTCTCTACACCCTAGCTGTGACTGTAAAACTACATTCTGCACCCTCTCCTTTCCTTCTCTATGAACGGTATGCTTTGTCTGTACAGCACGCAAGAAACAATACTTTTCACTGTGTGCTAATACATGTGACAGTAATAAATCAAATCAAATCAAGATGCACACCAGAGCAAATCAAGAGCGATCCCTTCACTCTGTGACTCTTTGGAATTAGCCAGTCCAGAGAGCAGCGGATGTTCAGACCCCGAGTACATCTCAGACTGAGATCAAGACATGTTTGAGCGCTCGAGGAATGTGGGGCTATTGTGAAATGGCAGCATTGAGATAGATCAGTCAGGATGAATGGTGGAGCAGGCTCGAAGGGCTGAATGGCCTGCACCAGCTACGTGACTTACCCGTTTCCTGGGTCAGTTTATTGAACTTGTTCTCTCCAAAGGATGACATCTCGTAGAAGACCTGGTTTTGCATGGCATCCTCAAACCCGTTGAAGTGGACACTCTTGCAGTAGATGACGAGGTCCGAGAGCTCCTTGGCCAACTTTATCTTCCCGCTCTGAAGTCAAGAGACATTTAGCCACGAGAGTTAAAGGTGCAGGGTTTCTCAAATAAAACTTTAAATCAGCGAATTCTTCGCCTGGCGCGGTGGGTGAATGGTAATCCTGGATGGCACCAGGTCAGGGAGAAAGACCCCAGCCTTAACCTCACGCCACAGGCTGCATGGAGGCCCTCCAACGCCCCAACATATCCCAGAGATATCCAAGGTGTGACTGTCTTGTCAGGCAGTAAAGGGAGACGATGGCCTAGTGCTATTATCATAGACTATTAATCCAGAAACTCAGCTAATGTTCTGGGGACCCAGGTTCGAATCCCACCATGGTGGAATCTGAATTCAATAAAAAGTATCTGGAATTAAGAATCTACTGATGACCATGAAACCATTGTAGGAAAAACCCATCTGGTTCATTAATATCCTTTAGGGAAGGAAATCTGCCAACCTTACCCAGTCTGGCCTACACGTGACTCCAGAACCACAGCAATGTGGTTGACTCTCAACTGCCCTCCAAGGGCAACTAGGGATGGGCAATAAATGCTGGCCAGACAGTGACACCCATGTCCCACAAATTAATTATTAAAAAAGCTGTTAGAGCTGCCTGAAAGGGGATTGGAAGCTGATATAATGGAAACTTTCAAAACAGAATTGGATAAGTATCTGAAATGGGATCATGTACAGGGTGATGGAGTCAGAGCAGGGGTGTGGGGGGTTAGCGGCACTAACTGGTAGTCCTTTTAAAGAGTTGGCATGTGGAGGACTGGCTAAACTGGCTAAAGTAAATCTTCCTCAACACTGTTCCCATCAAACCCTCCCAGGACAGGTACAGCACGGGGTTAGATACAGAGTAAAGCTCCCTCTACACTGTTCCCATCAAACACTCCCAGGACAGGTACAGCACGGGGTTAGATACAGAGTAAAGCTCCCTCTACACTGTTCCCATCAAACACTCCCAGGACAGGTACAGCACGGGGTTAGATACAGAGTAAAGCTCCCTCTACACTGTTCCCATCAAACCCTCCCAGGACAGGTACAGCATGGGGTTAGATACAGAGTAAAGCTCCCTCTACACTGTTCCCATCAAACACTCCCAGGACAGGTACAGCACGGGGTTAGATACAGAGTAAAGCTCCCTCTACACTGTCCCCCATCAAACACTCCCAGGACAGGTACAGCACGGGGTTAGATACAGAGTAAAGCTCCCTCTACACTGTCCCCCATCAAACACTCCCAGGACAGGTATAGCACAGGGTTAGATACAGAGTAAAGCTCCCTCTACACTGTCCCCATCAAACACTCCCAGGACAGGTACAGCACGGGGTTAGATACAGAGTAAAGCTCCCTCTACACTGTCCCCATCAAACACTCCCAGGACAGGTACAGCACGGGGTTAGATACAGAGTAAAGCTCCCTCTACACTGTCCCCCATCAAACACTCCCAGGACAGGTACAGCACGGGGTTAGATACAGAGTAAAGCTCCCTCTACACTGTCCCCCATCAAACACTCCCAGGACAGGTATAGCACAGGGTTAGATACAGAGTAAAGCTCCCTCTACACTGTCCCCATCAAACACTCCCAGGACAGGTACAGCACGGGGTTAGATACAGAGTAAAGCTCCCTCTACACTGTCCCCATCAAACACTCCCAGGACAGGTACAGCACAGGGTTAGATACAGAGTAAAGCTTCCTCTACACTGTCCCCCCATCAAACACTCCCAGGACAGGTACAGCACAGGGTTAGATACAGAGTAAAGCTCCCTCTACACTGTCCCCATCAAACACTCCCAGGACAGATACAGCATGGGGTTAGATACAGAGTAAATCTCCCTCAACACTGTCCCCCATCAAACACTCCCAGGACAGATACAGCACGGGGTTAGATACAGAGTAAAGCTCCCTCAACACTGTCCCCCATCAAACACTCCCAGGACAGGTACAGCACGGGGTTAGATACAGAGTAAAGCTCCCTCTACACTGTCCCCATCAAACACTCCCAGGACAGGTACAGCATGAGATTAGATACAGAGTAAAGCTCCCTCTACACTGTCCCCCATCAAACACTCCCAGGACAGGTACAGCACGGGGTTAGATACAGAGTAAATCTCCCTCAACACTGTCCCCCATCAAACACTCCCAGGACAGATACAGCACGGGGTTAGATACAGAGTAAATCTCCCTCAACACTGTCCCCCATCAAACACTCCCAGGACAGGTACAGCACGGGGTTAGATACAGAGTAAATCTCCCTCTACACTGTCCCCATCAAACACTCCCAGGACAGATACAGCATGGGGTTAGATACAGAGTAAATCTCCCTCAACACTGTCCCCCATCAAACACTCCCAGGACAGATACAGCACGGGGTTAGATACAGAGTAAAGCTCCCTCTACACTGTCCCCATCAAACACTCCCAGGACAGGTACAGCATGAGATTAGATACAGAGTAAAGCTCTCTCTATACTTTTTGAACAATGCACCTCAGCCCCAAACTCAGAAGCACACCCCTTAGCTCTATTTACACCTGCAGGACAAATATTTTCCTGATGGAGTTTCTCACGTGCCTACAATGATCCCAGTGCCAGTTCTCTGCCCCTCTCTGAGCTCCTTTCAGTATCCCAGACCGATATGCTCCCCTAAGTGGTCACTACCTCTTGTGAGGTGTCATTACAACTGATGTATCAGGTGTGATGGAGAGAGCGAGGGATGGAGGGAGGAAGGAATGGGATAATAGAGTAAGTGAGGCAGCGGCCGAGGGAGGGATGGATGGAGCGAGGGATGGAACAAGGAGGGAAGGGATGAACGGAGAGAGGGAAAGGAGTGGTAGGGTGGGGAGGGGGGAGAGATTGAGTGGAGGATTACCCACCTTTCCTTTAGTTTCCTTTTTCTCGTCATCACTGTCCTGTTCCGCTGCCTCGTCCTCGTCAGAAACCTCATCATTCTCATCTCCTCCCTGGTTCTCCAGCCGATTCAGCCGCTTGCCTTTTACTAGAATCTTCCCCTTCAGTTGCTGTGAATAATCCATCAAATCGATTACAAAATGTTACAACTGTAGAATCCCTACGGTGCAGAAGGAGACCATTCGGCCCATCGAATCTGAACCCACCCCAATCCCATTCGGACCCTATCTCCATGACCCCATGTATTTACCCTTCGGAGTCCTCCTGACACTGAGGGAGAATTTAGCACGGCCGATCTACCTAACCAACACGTCTTTCGGACTGTGGGAGGAAACCGGAGCACCCGGAGGAAACCCACGCAGACACGGGGAGAATGCGCGGACTCCACACACAGACAGTGACCCGAGCCGGGAATCGAACCTGGGTCCCTGGAGCTGTCAGGCAGCAGCGCCAACCACTGTGCCGCCTCTGATGTACCTTCTACTGACCTCCCCCATCGTCCCGCTTCTCCAAAGCATGGCCCTTGGCGCACTCTCATCGTGACCGGCTGCAATAGCTGCGCCCGTGGTCCGTGTGCGGTTGTCTGCTGACACCGGGTTAACGGCCGCCATATTTATAGGCCACGTCCACACTCGTCACCGTTCCTGGCAGCAGGATTGCCGGCTGTCCAGATTTCCTCGACTCGCGCTCACAGCAAGCTGCAATCCGCTGACTTTACTCCAGAAACATTCACCAGCGTGCCTGCGGGGAATTATCCCACAGGATTGTAAACCCCCCCCGCCCCCGTCTGCAGGAGGTGGCCATTCTGCCCTTTGAAACTGCTCCACCATTCATTGACCATCCAACCCAGTAGCTAATCCTACTTTCTCCACATAACCTTTGACCCCATTCGCCCCAAGTGTGATATCTATTGGATGCATTCAATGTTTTGGCATCAACTACTTCCTGTGGGTAATGAATTCCACAGGCTCACCACTCTTTGGGTGAAGAAATGTCTCCTCACCTCCGTCCTACCCCGAATCCTCAGACTGTGACCGCTGGTTCTCCCCCCACCATCGGGGACATCCTCCCTGCACCTACCCTGTCTAGTCCTGTTAGAATTTTATAAGTCTCTATGAGATCCCCCCTCTGAACTCTAAAGAAAACAGTCCTAACCCAGTCAACCTCTCCTCATACATCAGTCCCACCATCCCCGGAATCAGCCTGGTAAACCTACGCTGCACTCCCTCGAGAGCAAGAACATCCTTCCCCAGAAAAGGAGACCAAAACTGCGCACAATACTCTAGGTGTGGCCTTGTCTGCGAGAGGCATCAGTGGCCATCTTGCGTTGGCAGGGGACAAGAGTGACCTTTGAACTCAAGAGCTGAACAATCGCTCGTATCCACCTGCATTTTACCTCACTCACTCCTCAGACCCCCTCATGACAATTCCTGCCCCGATGACGCCAAGGGACCACACAACCTTCTAGATTGTCGGAGAGAGGGTGTTTACCTGATGGACCAGAACCACTGGACATTTCTCCTTACGCACCGCCGTTTTAATGCCTCCTTATAACCCAATGATGTAATTAAAGACAAACTGCCCTGGCTGACCCCCAGCTGCCCCTCGGCCTGGGAAAACAGTGGAGTTATTCCCAACAGTCCCAAGGTACCAAAGGCATCTTCCCATCTTGGAGCCCGCCTCGCTGTCAGAATTTGGATCCCAACGGCCCTGCTACTTTGTCTGGATTTCTATCCCAGTCAGTGAAAGATGGTTATCTGGTTGATCAGGACATTCTGGTGTGGTCTAATCCCCTCCCAAACACAGTCCATTCCAATACAGAGAGGGGGGTGGAAAAATGGGATTGGCGAGTCATTGATCAAGCAGACGGGGAGGTGATGGCCCAGTGCTATTAGACTATTAATCCAGAAACTCAGCTAATGTTCTGGGGACCCGGGTTCGAATCCCGCCACGGCAGATGGTAGAATTTGAATTCAATAAAAAATATCTGGAATTAAGAATCTACTGATGGCCATGTCGGAAAAACCATCTGGTTCACTAATGTCCTTTAGGGAAGGAAATCTGCCGTCCTTACCCGGTCTGGCCTACATGTGACTCCAGAGCTATGTGGTTGACTCTTAAATACCCTGGGGCAACTAAAGAATGTTGGCCAACCAGCAACACCCCATGAATTAATAAACAAACGAACTGCGTTGCTATCAGCGTACGCCTGTAGTCAGCTCTCTCGGTGTAAGTCGGGTGGAATTAGTGACCTTCCAGTATGGAAGTATCTCACTCACCGCTGAATCGCTGGGTGGGTGGGTTAAATTAGTGCTTGACCCGCATCCTACAAAGAAAATAAACTTGTGTTGGAGGACACAAACCCTCTTTGTGCCGGAGTTAAGTGGGAGCGGGTGACGACAGGCGTGACCTCCTCACAGCAGCAATCGCTCCCAGTTACTAATCTGCTTCTTTCTCTCGCTGTGAAACGCCCTCTTGTTTTGGTTCAGAGTTTTCCCCGCACAGCCTCTCGACTTGCGACAGGCAGAGTTTCCTGAATTTTCCCCTGCTAATGGGATGAGGACCATTCATAAAAATCGTAGAATCCCTACAGTGCCGAAGGAGGCCGTTCAGCCCATCGAATCTGCACCGACAGTCCCACCCAAGCCCTATCCCCCTAACCCCACATATTTACCCCGCTAATCCCTCTAAACCTACGCATCCCGGGACACTAAGGGGCAGTTTAGCCCGGCTAATGCATCTAAACAACACATCTTTGGGACTGTGGGAGGAAACTGGAGCCCCCGGAGGAAACCCACGCAGACACAGGGAGAATGTGCAGACTCTGCACAGACAGTGACCCCGGCCGGGAATCGAACCCGGGTCCCTGGCGCTGTGAGGCAGCCGTGCTAACCACTGTGCCACCCTGGTGACATGGTAAAGCTCTCACTGAGGTTCCGTGTGGGGGTGCCATCCTAACACATACCAAGCCCCATTCTCCCAACACCCCAGGGCTCGCTGTGCCTGGTTAAACAACACTTCAATTTAAAATAACTCTCATCCTTGAGTTCAAATCCCTCCCTGGCATCTCTGTCCCTTTCTCTGTAATCTCCTCCAGCCCCTACTACTCTCCCAGATCTCTGTGTCCTCCAATCCTGCCCTCTTGGGATTTTCTAGTTCCCACCATTGCACAACTGGTTCGCGCGCCTTCCGTCTCCAAGCTCTGAGCCTCTGGAATTCCCTACCTATGCCTCGCTATCTTTCCTGAAGAGACTCATAGAATCCCTGCAGTACAGGAGGAGGTAATCCAGCCCTTTGAGTCTGTACCGAACAAAATCCCACCCAGGCCCCATTCCTGTAAACCCACACAGTTACCCGGTTAATCCCCCTGACACTATGGTCAACTTAGCATGGCCAGTCCACCTAACCCGCACATCTTTGGACTGTGGGAGGAAACCGGAGCACCCGGAGGAAACCCACGCAGACATGAGGAGAATGTACAGATTCCGTACAGCCAGCATAATTAAGGACCCCACACACCCCGGACATTCTCTCTTCCACCTTCTTCCGTCGGGAAAAAGATACAAAAGTCTGAGGTCACGTACCAACTGACTCAAGAACAGCTTCTTCCCTGCTGCCGTCAGACTTTTGAATGGACCTACCTCGCATTAAGTTGATCTTTCTCTGCACCCTAGCTATGACTGTAACACTACATTCCGCACCCTCTCCTTTCCTTCTCTATGAACGGTATGCTCTCTCTGTACAGAGCACAAGAAACAATACTTTTCACTGTATACTAATACATGTGACAATAATAGATCAAATCTAATCAAGTCAGCAGCATTCTGGCTGATGTCCTGTGTGAGCTCCAGCCTCCTGTGAAGTGCTGCCTCTTACCTCGGGGGAGGGGAAGTTGGTGGGGGCTTTGCCATCGATGGTGTTGGTGAGTAGCATGTCTCCCAGGATGTTCTTCATGTGCTGGGCCATGATGATCTGCTGCTCCTCACTGCAGTGATTCTCCAGGGATAGGATGACAGGGTAGGGAGAGGCCTGAAAACAAACCACAACAACACGTCACTAATCAGACAGCTTCAGCCTACAGCCAGGCTTTAGGCTATAGACAGGCTTTGGCCTACAGGCAGGTTTTGGCCTACAGACAGGTTTTGGCCTACAACCAGGCTTTGGCGTACAGAAGGGCCTCGGCCTACAGCCAGGCTTCGGCCTACAGCCAGGCTTCGGCCTACAGTCAGGCTTCGGCCTACAGCCGGAAGTTAGGAACAGCGCAACACGAGGCAAAGAGTGCACTGGACATAATCGGCCACCTTTGTTGGAGGCCTGGCTCTATGTGTAGAAAGCAATGGTATCAAAATGATTAACCCCAATCCATAGGATCCCTACAGTGCAGAGGGAGGTCATTCAGCCCATCGCGTCAGCACCAACCATAATCCTACCAAGGCGTTATTCCCGCACTCCACACATTTACTCTGCTAGTCCCCCCGACACTAAGGGTCAATTTAGCACGGCCAATCCACCTAACCCACACATCTTTGGACTGTGGGAGGAAACCAGAGCATCTGGAAAAAACCCATGCAGACACAGGGAGAATGTGCAGATTCCACACAGACAGTGACCCAAGGTGGGAATCCAACCTAGATCCCTGGTGCCGTGAGGCAGCAATGAGGCACGCTGTGTCACCGTGCTATCCCACGGAGGTTCAATTAGGGGATGGGCTAATAGAGGCCTATGAGATTGTGAAAGTCTATTTATTCGTCACAAATAGGCTGACATTGGAGGTGGGGGTAGGGTGTTAGCGTGGATAGAGGATTGGTTGTCAAATAGGAGGCAGAGAGTGGGGGTCAACGGGTGCTATTCGGATTGGCGGATGGTGACTAGTGGAGTGCCCCAGGGGTCGGTGCTGGGGCCTCAGCTTTTTACCATTTATATAGATGATCTGGAGGAGGGAACCGAGTGTAGGGTGTCGAAATTTGCGGATGACACCAAGATTGGGGGAACGGCAAATTGTGCGGAGGGTGTGGAGAGTCTGCAGAAGGATCTAGATAGGCTGGGCGAATGGGCCAGGAAATGGCAAATGGAATTTAATGTTGGCAAGTGTGAGGTGGTCCACTTTGGTAGGAAGAATGGTAGGAAGGACTATTACTTACGGGGCGAAAAACTGCAGCAGGCGACGGTGCAGAGGGACCTCGGGGTCCTTGTGCATGAGTCGCAAAAACCCAGCTTGCAGGTGCAGCAGGTGGTCAGGAAGGCGAATGGGATGCTGGCCTTCATAGCGAGGGGGATTGAATATAAAAGTAGGGAGGTCTTGCTGCAGCTGTATAGGGCATTGGTGAGGCCGCAGCTGGAGTACTGTGTGCAGTTTTGGGCGCCGCACCTGCGCAAAGATATTTTGGCCTTGGAGGGAGTGCAGAGGAGGTTTACTAGGCTGATACCAGAGTTGAGGGGGTTGAGCTATGAGGAGAGGCTGAATAAACTAGGCTTGTACTCGTTAAGAGTTTAGAAGAATGAGGGGAGATCTCATTGAGACGTATAAGATGATGAATGGGATGGATAGGATAGAGGTGGAGAGACTCTTCCCGCTCAAAAAAGACAGTAGGACTAGGGGGCACAGCCTCAAGATAAAGGGGGGTTGCGGTTTAGAACGGAGTTGAGGAGGAACTTCTTCACTCAAAGGGTGGTGAATCTCTGGAATTCTCTGCCCGTTGAAGTGGTGGAGGCTGCCTCGCTAAATATTTTCAAGAAGCGGGTTGATGGGTTTTTGATAAGAGAGGGGATTAAGGGTTATGGGGAGAGGGCCGGAAAGTGGAACTGAGCCACGACAGATCAGCCATGATCTTATTGAATGGCGGGGCAGGCTCGAAGGGCCAGATGGCCTACTCCTGCTCCTATTTCTTATGTTCTTATGTTCTTATTAACACTGCAATGAAGTTACTGTGACAATCCTCTAGTTGCCACACTCTGGCGCCTGTTCGGGTACACTGAGGGAGAATTTAGCACGGCCAATGCACTTAACCAGCACGTCTTTCGGACTGTGGGAGGAAACCGGAGTACCCAGAGGAAACCCACGCAGACATGGGGAGAATGTGCAGAATCCGCATAGACAGTGACCCAAACCGGGAATCGAATCCGGGTCCCTGGCACTGTGAGGCAGCAGTGCTAACCCACTGTGCCACAGAGTGGGCTCAGAAGGAACGCCTCCCCCAGCGGTGGGAGTATCCAAAAGCAGAGCCCACAAATACAAGACGTTCGCTAATACATCGGACAGGGGAACGAGGAGAGATTTCTTTATTCTGAGAGTGGCTGGGAAGTAGAACTCGCCACCACAGGAAGTGGTCGGAGGAAATAGCTGAGATGCTTTCCAAAGGAAGCGAGATGTGTACATGGACGGAAGCAACGATAACTTGTATTCATCTGTTATCTAACGTAATGAAACAGCCCAGAGCACTGCGCATTATAAAGCAAAGCTCAACAGGAAGCTTCATCAGGCAACACTTGAGCAGGCGGCTAAAAGCTTGGCCAAGGAACTACAGTTTAAGGAGAATCTGAAAGAGAGTTCATGAAGCAGTGAGCTTCAGGAAGGAAATTCGAGAATCTAGGGCTCAGGTGGCTGGAAGAGGGTCTCCAAGGAAGTGATTAAACGCAGGCCTGCCCTGTGAGGCTGCCAGATTCCAGAGATAGAGAGGGGAGCCATCGCAGATTTGCAAACAAGGGAGAGATTTTTAAAAGTTGAGACTGGAGCGATTGGGGAGGGTTTAAACCAATACGCCAGGGGAATGGGAACCTATGTAAGCAGGGAACTAGGACATAAACAAAAGATAGAAAAGGGAATAAGAAAAGTGTTAGGCAGAGAAACCAAGGACAAAGATGACACAAAGTTTAGAGGTGTTGTGGATAGTCTGGAGGGATGTCAGAAGTTTCAGCGAGACATTGATAGGATGCAAGACTGGGCAGAGAAGTGGCAGATGGAGTTCAACCCGGATAAGTGCATGGTGATTCATTTTGGCAGGTCAAATAGGATGACAGAATATAATATTAAGGGTAAGGCTCTTGGCCGTGTGGAAGATCAGAAGGATCTTGGGGTCGGGTTCATAGGACGCTCAAATCAGCTTCTCAGGTGGAGGATGTGGTCAAGAAGGCGTATGGTGTACTGGCCTTCATTAATCGAGGGATTGAGTTTAGGAGTCGGGAGGTAATGCTGCAACTTTATAAGACCCTTGTCAGACCCCACTTGGAGTACTGTGCGCAATTCTGGTCGCCTCACTACAGGAAGGATGTGGGAGCTATTGAGAGGGTGTAGAGGAGATTTACAAGGATGTTGCCTGGATTGGGAGGCATGCCTTATGAGGATAGGTTGAGGGAGCTCGGTCTCTTCTCCCTGGAGAGATGAAGGTTGAGAGGCGACCTGATAGAGGTTTATAAAATGTTGAGAGGAATAGATAGGGTGGATTCTCAGAGGCTATTTCCCAGGGTTGAAATGGTCGCTACGAGAGGACACAGGTTTAAGGTGCTGGGGAGCAGGTACAGAGGAGATGTCAGGGGTAAGTTTTTCACTCAGAGGGTGGTGAGTGAGTGGAATCGGCTGCTGGCAGTGGTGTTGAAGGTGGATTCGATAGGGTCTTTTAATAGACTTTTGGGTAAGTAGATGGAACTCAGTAAGATAGAGGGTTATAGGTAAGCCTAGTAGGGAGGGACATGTTCGGTGCAACTTGTGGGCCGAAGGGCCTGTTTGTGCTACAGTTTTTCTACGTTTCTAAAGATCAGACAGAGAAAAATATTGGGAACAAGGCAAACAATGTGAAAAAGACAAGCTTAAGAGCTCTGTGTCTTAATATGCAGAGCATTTGTAATAAAATGGATGAACTACTTGTGCAAGTGGATATAAACGGATGCGATATAATTGGGATTACGGAGACGTGCCTGCAGGGTGATTGGGGTGGGAACTGAATGTCCCAGGATATTCATATTTAGGAAGGAGCGGCATTAAGGAAAAGGTGATGGAGTGGCGCTGCTGGTTAAAGAGACAATTAACACAATAGTGAGAAAGGATGTTAGCTCTGACAACGTGGGGTCTGTATGGGTAGAGGTGAGAAACAGCAAGACCGTCAGGCCGTAAGACACAGGAGCAGAATTAGGCCACTTGACCCACTGAGTCTGCTCCGCTCCATGTGTGGGGATAGGGCAGGGCAAGAGGGCTTGGACAAGATACTCTGTCAGAGAGGTCAGTGCAGACTCGATGGGCCGAAAGGCCTCCCTCTGCATTGCAGGGGTTTGTAATCCACCCACCCTGGAAAGGTGCACTGAAGTAGATGGGAACTCCTGAGGAGTTTGAACAGACAGGGGAATGGTTGTATTTATCTGTCCATTCATTTGAGGCCATTTCAAGTGTCTGGCATTAATGGGCCCTTGGCGTGATCGAGATTTAATCCACCAACAACAGAGCCATTTCCTATCTTGGGAGCCCAAAACTTTTGAACAGAGCACTGAACCGGAATCTCAGGACCTCCCGAGGGCTGAAGTGGCAGGGCCCAGGGGCCGTGTGTAATCCGTGTGAACCACAGCTTAGATTCGGCCCGATTCAAACACAGGGCACAAACAGCAGCTGGAAAGCAGGATAATGTTGCCCCTTTGATCAATGGATGTGTCCCAGAATGGGTAGAGGGAAATCCCTGTGACCCCCCCAACTTAAAGGATTTGGTTCAAGTGGACTGATGAAAACCCAATTCGATAGTTGATTTCCAAATGGCTATAAGACATAGGAGTAGAATTAGGCCACTCAGCCCATCGAGTCTGCTCCGCCATTCAATCATGGCTGATATTTTTCTCATCCCCATTCTCCTGCCTTTTCCTCATAACCCCTGATCTCCTTATTAATCAAGAACCTATCTATCTCTGTCTTAAAGACACTCAATGACCCGGCCTCCACAGCCTTCTGTGGCAAAGAGTTCCACAGATTCCCCACTCTCTGGCTGAAGAAATTCCTCCTCATCTCTGTTTTAAAGGATCGTCCCTTTAGCCTGAGGTTCTAGTTTCTCCTTTTAGTGGAAACACCCTCTCTACGTCCACTCTACCCAGGTCTCGCAGCATCCTGTAAGTTTCAATAAGATCCCCCCTCATCCTTCTAAATTCCAATCAGTACAGACCCAAAGTCGTCAACCGTTCCTCATACGACAAGCTCTTCATTCTGGGGATCATTTTTGTGAACCTCCTCTGAACCCTTCCCAAGGCCAGCACATCCTCCCTTAGATAAAGGGCCCAAAACTGCTCACAATATTCCAAACGTGGTCTGACCAGAGCCTGATACAGCCCCGGAAGTACATCCCTGCTCTTCTATTCTAGCCCTCTAGACATGAATTTCCCTGTCGCTACTTGATGTGCGTTTAATGGCGGAGATGTGACTTCATTTCCAGGTAGTTTTTAGTCCCTCCAACATTCTTCCCTCCTCTCCCGAGCCTGCTGACTGGTATCTCCAGTGTCAATACTTACTGGACAACATTCGCCCCTCAGCCACCACTGTGGAAGTCAGGCTGGTTGTTAACACGTTTAGAGAGCTTGCTGTGTGCAAATGGAACACAATGTTTTCTACATTACAAGTAACTACACTTCATTTAGACGTGGATAAGATGGGTATAGAGGGATATTGGCCAAATGTGGGCAACTGGGACTAGCTTAGTGATTTAAAAAAAAGGGCTGCATGGACAAGTTGGGGCGAAGGGCCTGTTTCCATGCTGTAAACCTCTATGACTCTATAAGAAGTATTTATCGAGCTGGAGATTTCTTTGAGTTTCTCTGAACTTGTGGAAAGTGCGATATAAATTCAAAATTTGTATCTTCCCTTTGCTGTTATTTCTATTGTTCATCCTATGCCCTTGGCTGGACTGAATGCCAAGTGTCAGAGGTGAAAGGTCAGTATCTAACCTTCGGCGCCACCCATAGGGGAATGGACAGGACATGTTGACTTGCGATGAATGGGGCAACCCAATCTGGAACTGAAGGATCGGGCAGAGCCCTTTGAACATTAGCTTACCTTAAAGGCGTATTGCTTTATGGTTTGGATGACGTCCTTGAAGAGGATTTTTGAGGTGAGGGTGTAGCCATGATAAATGACTGGCTCTCCGTCTCGCCCATCCCAGCAGTCCAATTCCACACAGCGACAGCCTCTGTTCAGGGCACTATGGGCAAGAGACAATAGCTCATTACAGCATCACAGGAGGCCATTTGGCCCATTGTGCTTGTCCCAGCTCTGCAAGAGAGGAATCCGATTTGTCGCACCCAACTGCTCTTCCATAGTCCTGCAATTTCCCCCACTTCCACTGCTTTCTGATGAGGGTAACAGAGAGGGTCGATAAGGGTAACAATGTTGATGTGGTGTATATGGATTTTCCATAGCCATGTGTAGGTTAGGTAGATCAGCCATGGTAAATGACCAGGGTTATGTGGTTCGGGCGGGAGGTGGGCCCGTGAGCCTGGATAAGATGCTCTATCGGAGAGTCGGTACAGACTCGATGGGCCAAATGGCCTCCTTCTGCTTGATAGGGCACGATTCTAATAAAATTCTGCAAGGTTTTGATAGATACAGAACGTTTCCTTTTGTAGGCAAGGGCATAACAAGAGGCCCATCAATATAAGATAGTCATCAAGAAACCCAACAGGGGATTCAGAAACAAATCCACACAGGGTGATTACGCAAGTATTGAAGACACATTGAAAGGAAAACTAAACGAGCGTTTGAGTGGGAGGAGAACAGATAGTTCTGGTGGTAGTTTTAGACCAAGAAAGATTGGAGGAGACGCGAGTACAGCATACGAGCATGGACTGAATGGGCCGAATGGCTAAATCCAATGTAATGCACTTTGGTGTGTCATAGGAGCAGGAGGAGACCATTTGGCCCATCGAGCCTGCTCCCCCATTCATCCTGATCATGACTGATCGTCAAATTCAATATCCTGATTCCCCCCATATCCCTCAATCCCTTTAGCCCCAAGAGCTATATCTAATTTCTTCTTCAAATCAGACAACATTTTGGCCCCAACTACATTCTGTGCTACATTCCCCACCCTCTGGGTGAAGAAATTTCTCCTCACCCTCAGTTCTAAAAGGTTTACCCCCTTATCCTCAAACTATGACCCCCTGGTTCTGGACTAACATGCTTTCTGAATCTACCCTGTCTAACCCTGTTAGAATTTTATAAGTTTCTATCAGATCCCCTCTCACTCTTCTAAACTCCAGTGAATATAATCCTAACCGACTTAATCTCTCCTCATATGACAGACCTGCCATCCCAGGAATCAGTCTGGTAAACCTTTGGTGTACATAGCAAGGACATCCTTCCTCAGATAAGGAAGGCGCAGAATATTAATCTCAATAAAACAGAAAATGTAAACAACCAGATCAATCTGCTCATTAAAATTTACCTCAACAATTACCCTCTTTCGACCAATTCCCCCCCTCCACCGGGGCAATCCACTCTGTCCAACCCTCCCTCTCCAATAACAAAGAGCCTGTAACTCATCCAGAGCCTGCGCAACTCCTTCCAAACTCAAGCCATTGGCTTGCGGCAGGCTTCAGTACCTGATGTAGGCCTCAGTGCTGCTGGGTCCTTCAAGCTGGTCCTTTGTCAGGTAGGTGTTGTGAGAGGATGAGATGTAATATTGATTGAGCGGTTTCGTCATGTCCTGATACACCTTGTCGTGTTCCTTGTTGAAAATGTCACCGGCCGGGGACTGCAGGTAGCACAGAAAACCATCCTTGGTCATGAGGTAATCAAACTTTGCTAATGACAAAAGAAAATGAGTCGTTACCATCACTTGAGACACTCTAATCACCGCCCCTTGACAATCAATAGTGTTACCATCATTGATTCCCCCACTGTCAACATCCTTGGGGTTACCATTGACCAAAACTCAACTGGATTCACCACATAAACACAGTGGCTCCAAGAGCAGGTCAGAGGCTGGGAATACTGTGGTAAGTAACTCACCTCCTGACTCCCCAGAGCCTGTCCACCATCTACAAGGTACAAGTCAGGAGTGTGATGGAATACTCCCCACTTGCCTGGATGGGAGCAGCTCCAACATCACTCAATAAACTTGACACCATCCAGGACAAAGCTCAATTGGCACCACACCCACAAACATCCACTCCCTCCACCATTGACGCTCAGTAGCAGCAGTGTGTACTATCTACAAGATGCACTGCAGCAACTCACCAAAGATCCTTAGACAGCACCTTCCAAACCCACCACCACTTCCATCTAGAAGGACAAGGGCAGCAGATACATGGGGAACACCCCCACCTGCAAGTTCCCCTCCAAGCCACTCACCATCCTGACTTGGAAATATATCACCGTTCCTTCACCGTCACTGGGTCAAAATCCTGGAATTCCCTCCCTAACGGCATTGTGGGTCAACCCACAGCACATGGACTGCAGCGATTCAAGAAGGCAGCTCACCCCCACCTTCTCAAGGGGTAACTAGGGAAGGGCAATAAATGCTGGCCCAGCCAGTGATGCCCATGTCCCACAAATGAATAAAACAAATATTCTGCAGCAGGCACACCAGAACGATTGGGAAGTAGAATTGTCAATTAGTCAGGATTGGATTGGGGGTTCAAGGATTTGAAGATTATTCTCCTGCTGATCACCAACAAGAGAATTCACAAAAAAAAGGTGTTTGTTTCACTTTCTTTGTTCATCACAGGGTGACACGGTGGCACAGTGGTTAGCACTGCCGCCTCACAGCACCAAGGACCCGGGTTCGATTCCCGGCTTGGGTCACTGCCTGTGTAGAGTCCACACATTCTCTCTATGTCTGTGTGGGTTTCCCCTGGGTGCTCCGGTTTCCTCCCACAGTCTGAAAGACATGCTGGTTAGGGTGCATTGGCCATGCTAAGTTCTTCCTCAGTGTACCCGAATAGGTGTCGGAGTGTGGCGACTAAGGGACTTTAGAACATAGAACCCTACAGTACAGAAACGGCCCATCGAGTCTGCACCAATCACAATCCCACCCAGGCCCTATCCTCATAACCCGACACATTTACCCATTGATCCCTCTAACCTACACTAAGGGACAATTTTAGCATGGCCAATCAACCTAACCCATACATCTTTGGGGTGTGGGAGGAAACTGGAGGAAACCCACGCAGACACGAGGAGAATGTTCCTTTTTCTGAATGGAGGTCAGTCACCAGCGGAGTGCCTCGAGGATCTGTTCTGGGACCCTTGTTGTTTGTCATTTTCATAAATGACCTAGATGAGGAAGTGGAGGGATGGGTAAGTAAGTTCGCTGATGACACTAAGGTCGGTGGTGTTGTGGATGGTCTGGAAGGATGGCAAAAGTTGCAGCAGGACATAGATAGGATGCAGGACTGGGCGGAGAAGTGGCAGATGGACTTCAACGCGGATAAATGTGTAGTCATCCATTTTGGCAGAACCAATGGGATGAACGAGTACACTATCAAGGGCAGAAGTCTGAGTAGTGTTGATGAGCAGAAGGATCTTGGGGTCCGGGTCCACAGGACTCTTAAATCGGCCTCGCAGGTGGAGGATGTGGTCAAGAAGGCGTATGGTGTACTGGCCTTCATTAATCGAGGGATTGAGTTTAGGAGTCGGGAGGTAATGCTGGAACTTTATAAGACCCTTGTCAGGCCTCATTTAGAGTATTGTGCGCAGTTCTGGTCGCCTCACTATAGGAAAGATGTAGAAGCTATTGAGAGGCTACAGAGGAGATTTACAAGGATGTTGCCTGGACTGGGAGGCATGCCTTATGAAGTTAGGTTGAGGGAGCTGGGTCTCTTTTCCCTGGAGAGACGAAGGTTGAGAGGCGACCTGATAGAAGTTTATAAAATGTTGAGAGGAATAGATAGGGTGGACTCTCAGAGGCTATTTCCCCGGGTTGAAATGGTTGCTACGAGAGGACACAGATTTAAGGTGCAAGGAGGGAAGTTCAGAAGTGATGTTAGGGTAAGTTTTTCACTCAGAGGGTGGTGAGTGAATGGAATCGGCTGCCGTCAGTGGTGGTGGAGGCGAACTCGCTGGGGTCTTTTAAAAGACTTCTGGATGAGTATATGGGGTTTAATGAGATTGAGGGTTATAGATAGGTCTGTAGGTTGGTAGGTGTTGATGTGATCGGCGCAACTCGTGGGCCGAAGGGCCTGTTTGTGCTGTAGTGTTCTATGTTCTATGTGCAAACTCCACACAGACAGTGACCCGAGTTGGGAATCGAACCCGGGTCCCTGGAGCTGTGAAGCAGCAGTGCTAACCACTATGCTACCGTGCTGCCCAACTTTACAGTAACTTCATTGCAGTGTTAATATAAGCCTATTTGTGACCCTAATAAATAAACTTTTATCAGTTATTTATTAACAGAGGTGGGAAGGAGGCTGTTTGATCATTGGTCAAGGATCAGCCAGTCAGATAATGATTTTTGCTTCCCAATTGGCTATGGGAACTGGGATGGATGCTTTTAATTGGGCAGCCATTGACCCGTAGAATTCAAACACTCCAGAAAGAGGCCTTTTGACCCATCAATCTGCACCAACTCTCCGAAAGACAATCCCACCCAGGCCCAGCCTCTATCCCTGCACATTTACCACGGGAAATCTACAAAACCTACACATCGTGGGACAATAATGGTCAATCCTCCCACTGGGGCATCCAGAGGAAACCCACGCAGGCACGGGGAGAATGTGCAAACTCCACACAGCGATCCAAGCCAGGAATCGAACCTGGGTCTCTGGGGCTGTGTGAGGCAGCAGTGCTAAGCACTGCGCCACCCAGCCAATCGTACAAGCTTGGGTGGCTAGAGGCAGGAAGTTGTGTGTCGGAACCTCCTGGAATGCCTTCCTGCAGAATTCCTGCTTCGAAGCCAGAGCCAGTGCAGGGTAGCCAGTGTCTTACCTTCCTCGTTCAGTTCGTACGTTTGGATGAGCTGGGTGGCGTACTCCAGGTTCACATTTTCCCGTTGCTCCTTTTGGAGGAACTCTGTCAGCTTCTCCACGGTCAGCACGTGGTCACTGTCACAGTAGGCCTCGAAGATGGTGGTGATCTCTTCACGCTCCGTCACCAGCTTGTAAAACTCCTCGATCTCTTTGCCGTGGATGGTGCCGTCCATTGACTTGTCACACTTCTGTGGAACGCAAAGGAGACCTTGGTCTAAAGTCAAGCGGGGTGAAGAGAAACGGCAGCAAGACAATCGCAGATTCGTCCCATTGAGCGAGCGCCAGCTCCTTCCAAACTTTTGAAGTTTATTTATTAGTATCACAAGGCAGCTTACATTAACACTGCAATGAAGTTACTGTGAAAATCCCCTAATCGCCACATCCGATGCCTGTTTGGGTACACTGTGGGAGAATTTAGCACGGCCAATGCACCTAACCAGCAGGTCTTTCAGACTGTGGGAGGAAACCGGAGCACCCGGAGGAAACCCACACAGACACAGGGAGAATGTGCAAACTCCGCACAGACATCTGTGGTGGGTAAATTGTTGGAAGGTATTTTGAGAGACAGGATCTATAGGCATTTAGAGGCGCAAGGACTGATTAGGGACAGTCAACATGGCTTTGAGAGTGGAAAATCATGTCTCACAAATTTGATTGAGTTTTTTGAAGGGGTAACCAAGAAGGTAGATGAGGGCAGTGCAGTTGATGTTGTCTACATGGACTTTAGCAAGGCCTTTAACAAGGTACCGCATGGTAGGTTGTTGCCTGAAGTTAAATCTCATGGGATCCAGGGTGATGTATCTAAATGGATACAAAATCGGCTTCTTGACAGAAGATAGAGGGTGGTTGTAGAGAGTTGTTTTGCAAACTGGAGGCCTGTGACCAGCGGTGTGTCTCAGGGATCAGTGATGGGTCCACTGTTATTTGTCATTTATATTAATGATTTGGATGAGAATATAGACATGGTTAGTAAGTTTGCAGATGACATTAAGATTGGTGGCATAGTGGACAGTGAAGAAAGTTATCTCCAATTGCAGTGGGATCTTATCAATTGGGCCAGTGGGCTGACGAATGGCAAATGGAGTTTAATTTAGATAAATGCGAGGTGATGCATGTTGGTAGATTGAACCAGGGCAGGACTTACTCAGTTAATGGTAGGGTGTTGGGGAGAGTTACAGAACAAAGAGATCTAGGGGTACATGTTCATAGCTCCTTGAAAGTGGAGTCACAGATGGACAGAATGAAGAAGGCATTCGGCATGCTTGGTTTCATTGGTCAGAACATTGAATACAGGAGTTGGGACGTCTTGTTAAAGTTGTACAAGACATTGGTAAGGCCACACTTGGAATATTGTGTACAATTCTGGTCACCCTATTAGAGAAAGGATATTTTTAAACTAGAAAGATTACAGAAAAGATTTACTAGGATGCTACTGGGACTTGATGGATTGAGTTATAAGGAGAGGCTGGATAGACTGGGACTTTTTTCTCTGGAGTATAGGATTCTGAAACCAAGCACGTCAAGGTAGATAAATCCCCGGGACCTGATGAAGTGTATCCCAGGACACTATGGGAAGCTAGGGAGGACATTGCGGATCCCCTAGCCAAGATATCTGAATCATCGATAGTCATTGGGGTGAGGTGCCTGAAGATTGGAGAGTGGCAAATGTGTCCCTTTGCTTATGAAGGGCTGCAGGGAATAGCCTGGGAATTACAGGCCGGTGAGACTCACACCTGTAGTGGGAAACCAAAAGAGAAAAGGCTGGAAAATCTCAGCAGGTCCGGCAGCATCTGTAAGGAGAGAAAAGAGCTGACGTTTCGAGTCCTTTGTCAAAGTGGAAAGGATGTGGCACAGGATAGGGGTTTGCTGGCGATACATATTGTGGAGGAATAGTTGTCCTTCACCTCTGGGCTTAGATACGAGGAATGTGTTTGGAAGGAGCCCCATCCGAGAGGGAGCCAGTGTAGCACCACCCACCCCACCCCCCCCAGCCCCAGAGAGAGAGGAGTTGTTTTAATGGTGTACCGAGAACAGGTCCTTTGCGTACATGTCATCCACCTCGACATTCATCAATTGCAGGAACTGCTTCACTTCATTCAGATTCATTTTATTGTCTTTGTTAATGTCGGCCTTTTGGAGGTAAATCTGGAACCATCTGCAGGACTGACTCAAGGAAACAACTCAAAACAGTCAGGGTACCAATCAGGACTGAGGAAATTTGGCATGTCCGCTACGACTCTCACCAACTTTTACAGATGCACCATAGAAAGTATTCTTTCTGGTTGTATCACAGCTTGGTATGGGCTCCTGCTCTGCCCAAGACCGCAAGGAACTACAAAGGGTTGTGAATGTAGCCCAATCCATCACACAAACCAGCCTCCCATCTATTGACTCTGTCTACACTTCCCGCTGCCTCGGAAAAGCAGCCAGCATAATTAAGGACCCCACGTACCCCGGACATTCTCTCTTCCACCTTCTTCCGTCGAGAAAAAGATACAAAGATCTGAGGTCACGTACCAACCGACTCAAGAACAGCTTCTTCCCTGCTGCTGTCAGACTTTTGAATGAACCAACCTCGCATCAAGTTGATCTTTCTCTACACCCTAGCTATGACTGTAACACTACATTCTGCACTCTCTCCTTTCCATTGGTTGGACCAATGAGCGGCGCAGGCTGGGAGGGCCGAAGGGCCTGTTTCCTGCGCTGTATTGTTCTTTCCTTCTCTATGAACGGTACGCTTTATCCGTATGGCGCGGAAGAAACAATACTTTTCACTGTATGTAATATATGTGACAATAATAAATCAAATCAAAACCAAGATTTGTGGGCCGAAGGGCCTGTTTGTGCTGTAGTGTTCTATGTCCTATGTTCAAGGCTTTACAGACTTCCCCCAACTCCAAACTAAAATCCCTGGGCTGCCTCGCAACGAGGCAGGAAAATCTCACCGAGGTCAGCGGACCTTCCATGATCTGTCCCCTGCCCCACTACGATTCCCGCGGGGGAAAATTCTGCCCTTTAAGTGTTTTTTTTTTAATTTGTTCGTGGGACATGGGCATCGCTGGCTGGGTCAACATTGTTGTCCATCCCTAATTGCCCCTTGAACTGAGTGTCTCACTCAGCCGTTCCAGAGGGCAGTTGGGAGTCAACCACATTGCTGTGGCTCTGGAGTCACATGTAGGCCAGACCGGGTAAGGACGGCAGATTTCCTTCCCTGAAGGACATTAGTGAACCAGATGGGTTTTCCCGACAATCGGCAATGGTTTCATGGTCATCGGTAGATTCTTAATTCCAGGTATGCTGGGGCGATTCCCCCCCCCCAGAAAATTCTAAGTGCATGAGTTTGTGAACTGGAGTGAATCCCGCTACTTTTTTTTTAGTGGGAGTTTCAAAGTGAATCTCCCACACTCTGTGCCCTGCAGAGTGTCCTAGCCTGATTCACTCCAGAAACTATTGGTTGGGGCCTATTCCTGTTGGAGAGATGGGTACAATAGCACTGAGTGGGCCATTGCGCATGTGCCAATCTGTCAGTTTCGGGATCAGCACATCCGCAGTGGCCCCTGTCTGCCAGCCGATTGTTACCCCCTACCCCCCCAAAGCAAGCCCGGGCGACCTTCGACCCCCCCTCCCTCCTCGTAGCTCCAATCCCCGATCCCACCACGCCACTGGCAGCTCCCTCCCCCGCATCACCCCTGGGCTGCCCTCCCCAGACTATCCCCCCCCTGCATATCACTAGGACCAGCCTCCCTCCTCCCTTCTGTGCAGAGTGGCAGCACATCTGATTGCCCCCCCCCCCCCCCCCCCAAACCCCCCAGAGGTCCCGTCCAACAGGCCCTGCTCACTCGGCACTGCCTCATGCCCAATGGTGCCCCATGGCATTGGCACTTTGCCTCTTGGGCAGTGCCAGTGGGTCCAAGCCAGACCTGCCAGGGTGCCGTGCCCCGGGGGGACACATCCCCACAGCGCCCAACACTGTGGGTGGGGGGGGGGGGGGCCCTCCCAGCCCCACCACCACCACCACCCCCACCCCAGGCATTTTGTGGGAACAGAGTGGCACGCTGGCACAGTGGTTAGCACTGCTGCCTCGCAGCGCCAGAGTCCTGTGTTCGATTCCCGGCTTGGGTCTGTGTGTGGAGCTCGCACATTCTCCCCGTGTCTGCGCGGGTTTGCTCCGGGTGCTCCGGTTTCCCCCCAACAGTCCGAAGATGTGCTGGTTCGGTGCATTGGCCGTGCCAAATTCTCCCTCGGTGTAACCCGAACAGGCGCCGGGGTGTGAGGGATTTTCACAGTCATTCCACTGCGGTGACACTTATAATTAAACTTAAACCAAACAGCAACCAGATACGCTGTTTTTTTATATATATGTATATAAAAAAGTGCTGCTAGTTGATATACATTAGCCAGGACATTAGAGAGAGCATTCCTGCTCTTTGGAACAGTATCCTGGGATCTTCTGTGTCCATCTAGGGAGCGGCAGCCTGGATTCTGGAGTGGGAGATAAACCCACAGTCTGGCGTGGTGTTATCCACAGTGCCAGGCCAACAGATTGAGGAGCGTGCGTCAATGAACAGTGGTCTTGTGTTACACAGTCCTGGCTGAGGGAGTGTGGGGGGGCTAGTTGCTGTAATCTGCTCCCATAGCCATTGTGAGGCCCCACTTATCTCTCCTCCCTCCTGACCTCATTGCATTGATATCAGCTACCGTAGCCTGGCTGTCTGCTTGAATGTGACAACAGGCCTGGGAAGGAAGAAAAGGCTCCGTGCAGGGAGTTGGCGGTGATCCTGGAGCCCACTGTTTCCAGAGAACAGGCCGTCACTGTCTGATCACTGCGTACACTCTGCTGTTAGTGTCATTTTCACACACCAGTTACCCAGGATTATTTATTTAAATCCAAACCAACTTTGGGTGGTGAGCAAGACTAGCATTTATTGCCAATTCGCTATTTAGAACGTAGAACATTACAGCGCAGTACAGGCCCTTCGGCCCTCGATGTTGCGCTGACCAGTGGAACCAATCTAATGACCCTCTAACCTCAACTATTCCAATGTTATCCATATGCCTATCCACTGACCATTTGAATGCCCTTAAAGTTGGCGAGACCACAACTGCTGCAGGCAGGGCATTCCACGCCCTTACTACCCTCTGAGTAAAGAACCTACCTCTGCCATCCGTCCTATAATTACCACCCCTCAATTTAAAGCTATGTCCCCTCGTGTTAGCCATCACCATCTGAGGAAAAAGGATCTCACTGTCCACCCTATCTAACCCTCTGATCATCTTGTATGCCTCAATTAGGTCACCTCTTAACCTTCTTCTCTCTAACGAAAACAACCTCAAGTCCCTCAGCCTTTCCTCATAAGACCTTCCCACCATACCAGGCAACATCCTGGTAAACCTCCTCTGCACCCTTTCCAATGCCTCCACATCTTTCTTATAATGCGGCGACCAGAACTGTACGCAATACTCCAAGTGCGGCCGCACCAGAGTTTTGTACAGTTGTAATGTGACCTCACGGCTCCGAAATTCAATCCCTCTACCAATAAAAGCTAACACACCGTACACCTTCTTAACAACCTGGGTGCCAACTTTCAGGGAGCTATGCACATGTACCCCGAGATCTCTCTGCTCGTCGACACTACCAAGAGTCCTGGTTACGCATTCACCTCAGAGGCAGAAAGCCGTGGGTTCAGGCCCCACTGCGCTGCCATCTGTATCAAGGTTCAGATTGACACTCAGGGGTGGGGGTGGGGGCAGTAACTAAGAGACGTCATAACCAAGGGCATCACCCAGGTCAATGTAAAAGATCCCATGGCACCATCTTGAAGAAAAACAGGAGAGTCTTGACCAATATTCAAGGACTTGAGGACTCTAACCTATCTTCTATGTTTCTATAGGTTATGGGGAGAAAGCAGGATGAGGCTATTGCGTTGGATGATCAGCCATGATCGTAATGAATGGTGAAGCAGGCTTGAAGGGCCAAATGGCCTCCTCCTGCTCCTATCTATTATTTTTCTGCGACCCCCGTGCATCCCGGACATTCTCTCTTCCACCTTCAGGTAACCAGTTTCAGTTTGGCAAAAATGTTTTCCATAAACCAGTGTTCCAGGGAGCAAGTTAGGGTCAATTCCCCAATCATGTTTTTCCAGTGGGGGAACAAGAGACTGACTCATCATTCCATTGGGTGCAAAGGCAGAGTCCCCAAGTGGTACCAGAGAGTGGGAAAGTGTGGAAAAATTCATTCTTAGGATGTGTTCATTGTAAAGCAAGGCCAACATTTACTGCCCATCCTTAATTAACCAAGAGGTGGAGGTGGTGAGCTGCCTTTATACGAACATAAGAAATAGGAGCAGGAGTAGGCCATCCAGCCCTTCGAGCCTGCCCCGCCATTCAATAAGATCATGGCTGATCTGAAGTGGATCAGTTCCACTTTCCCACTTTCTCCCCATAACCCTTAATCCCCTTGTCTATCAGAAACCTATCTACCCGTGACTTAAATATATTTAGCGAGGTAGCCTCCACCACTTCAACGGGCAGAGAATTCCAGACACTCACCACCCTTTGAGAGAAGAAGTTCCTCTTCAACTCTGTTCTAAACTGCGTCCCCCACCCCCCGCAACATGACCAGGGGTTTGAATAAGAACATTTAAAACAAAAAAGCAGGAGGAGGCCATTTGGCCCATTGAGCCTAGTCCACCATTCGATAAGATCTAACTGAGGCCTCAATTCCACTTTACTGCCTACCCCACACTCTGATTCCCTTCACTCCCTTAACCGTTCCCAATCTATTTAACTCAGTCTTAAAAATATTCAGCGACCCTCCACTGGACTGGGAGTCAGCCTGGTAAACCTTCGCTGTACTCCATGCGGTGTAGGTACACCCACAGTGGTGTTAGGGAGGGGGTTCCATGATTTTGACCCTATGCCAGTGAAGTTAAGATGGTGAGTGACTTGGAGGGGGAACCTCTAGGTGGGGGTGTTCCAGGGTACCTGCTGCCCTTGTACCTCTAGGAGGGAGGGATCATGGCTGTCGAGGGAACCTTGATGACTTGCTGCAGCGCATCTTGCAGACGGTAATTTAATTTAATTTAATTTATATTTATTAGCCACAAGTAAGGCTTACATTAACACTGCAATGAAGTTATTGTGAAAATCCCCTGGTCGCCACGTTCCGATGCCTGTTTAGGTCAATGCACGTCTTTCAGAGTGTGGGAGGAAACCGGAGCACCCGGAGGAAACCCACGCAGACACGGGGAGAACGTGCAGACTCCGCACAGACAGTGACCCAAGCCGGGAATCGAACCCGGGTCCCTGGCACCGTGAAGCAGAAGTGCTAACCACTGTGCCACCGTGTCGCAGCTGTACAAAACTGCTACCACTTTATGTTGGCACGGGTGAGTTTTGAAGGCTGGTGGATGAGGGGCCTGTCTAATAGGAGAGACTAAGTGGGTTAGGATTATATTCACTGGAGTTTAGAAGAGTGAGAGGGGGATCTCATAGAAACTTATAAAATTCTAACAGGGTAGATTCAGAAAGCATGTTCCCAATGGTGGGGGAGCCCAGAACTAGGGGGTCATAGATTGAGGATAAGGGGGTAAACCTTTTAGAACTGAGGGTGAGGAGAAATTTCTTCACCCAGAGGGTGGTGAATGTGTGGAATTCACTCCCACAGAATGGAGTTGAGGCCAAAACGTTGTCTGATTTCAAGAAGAAATTAGATATCGCTCTTGGGGATAAAGGGATCGAGGGATATGGGGGGAAGGGAGGGATCAGGGTATTGAATTAGATGATCAGCCATGATCAAAATGAGTAGGCTCGAAGGCCTCCTCCTGCTCCTACGAGATTAATTCTTCCGCGCTGCCTCCCTGACCCAGCGCACGCGCGATTCCCGGAGAAGGATACTGGTCCAACCGTTCCCTCTTGTTCATCTTCGAATCCCTCTTTTTGAGCTTGGTGAGGCCGTCGATCCAGTGTTTGGCTTCCTTCTCGTCGCTGGCGACGAGGTCAAGGTTCTTCTTGCGGCCGTTGAAGGTGATGGTGAAGCAGCGCGCGGCGGGAATGTCCATGGCGTACCTCTGCATGCCCTCCGACTGGTGTCCAGGCCGCAGCTCCTGTATGTCATCGATGGAGACTGTGGGGGAACAGAGAGAGAGAGACACAGGAGATCAGCTCGGGGTGGGGGGGGTGGGGGTAGCCGCCTACCTCTGGGCAGCCAGCAATGATGCTGAATTTGAACATGATGGCACACACAGAGCTCGGGTGGAAGTCTCGCTTATCTTATCCAGCGTAAACATGAGGCAATCCAAATCCCTGCTCTCTCTCTCGCTGAGTAACACACGGCAAATCCCCTTCGCCCGATCACTCCCGCGTTCTCTGACCTAAAGTGGCTCCAACCAAGCCAAGCCCTGATGGTCATAGAATCATTCAGTGCATTCGGCCCATCGAGTCTGCACCAACCACAATCCCATTCTGGCCCTATTCCCACAGCCCCGTGCATTTACCGTAGCTACTCCTCCTGACACTAAGGGATAATTTAGCACGGCCAATCCGCCCAAATCGCACGTCTCTGGACTGTGGGAGGAAACCGGAGCACCCGGAGGGAAACATATGGGGAGAATGTACAGACTCCGCACAGGCAGTGACCCAACCGGGATTCGAACCCGGATCCCTGGCCCCGTGACTCAGCAGTGCTAACCACTCATGGCCACGCTTAAAATGTCATCCTCGTTTCCAAATCCCTTCATCTCGTTGCTCCCTCTGGGATTTCCTCCAGTCCCAAGCCCCTCAATAATATCTGGGCTCCGTCAACCCTGGACTCTTGTACATCCCAACCAAAATCACTTTACCCTTAGTGGCTGCCTGGGCCCGAAGCTCCAGCTCCCCTCCCTATCTCTCCACCTCCCTTTCCTGCTGTAGGACACTTAAAAACCTACCTCCCTGTGTTATTTCTCTTCTTATCTCATAATAAGAGCTCCTTACGTGGCTGGGTGTCGTACTTTGTTTTGTGGAGCTACCTCGGAGCGTCTCATAATGTCAAGGGCGCTATATAAATATACAAGGTGTGCTGCAAGTCAGAGGTTCGGTATCATGGGCCGGCACGGTGACACAGTGGTTAGCACTGCTGCCTCACGGCGCTAGGGACTGGGGTTCGATTCCAGCCTTGGGTCACTGTCAGTGCGCACATTCTCCCCGTGTCTGCGTGGGTTTCCTCCCACAGTCTGAAAGGCGTGCTGGTTAGGGTGCATTGACCCCGAACAGGCACCGGACTGTGGCGAGTAGGGGAGTTTCACAGTAACTTCATTGCAGTGTTAATGTAAGCCTGACTTCTGACTGATAAATAAGCTTTAATGGCAGCACCTCTGAGTGGGCTCCCTTTGTGTTTGGCAGTGGGGTTGGCAAGTTTGCAGCAAGGGCTTTTGAACAAGAGGTTGGACCCAGATGTAAATGCCTAAATATAAGATGAACCCATGGCACTATTCCCAGAGAAGGAGCAGATTTCCCCTGCCCAGTGTTCATTCCCTCAACCACCCTCACCATCAACACTCACGGACCTCCCTTCACTGCTCATAGAATCCCTCCAGTGCAGAAGGAGGCCATTTGGCCCATCCAATCTGCACCAAACACAATTCCATCCAGACCCTACCCCCGTAACCTTAGCTAACCCCCTGACACCAAGGGTCAATTTAGCCTGGCCTACCAACCTAACCTGCACATCTTTCAGCCTGTGGAGAAACTGGAGCACCCAGAGGAAACCCACGCAGACACGTGGAGAATGTGCAAACTCCATACAGGCAGTGACCCAAGGCAGGAATCGAACCCGGGTCCCTGGCCCTGTGAGGCAGCAGTGCTAATCATTATGCCATTTATAGACCTCTATAAGATCACCCCTCAGCCTCCTTACCAGAGAAAAAAGTCCTAGTCTATCCAGCCTCTCCTTATAATTCAATCCATCAAATCCCAGTAGCATCCTAGTAAATCTTTTCTGCACTCTTTCTAGTTTAACAATATCCTTTCTATAATAGGGTGATCAGAACTGTACACAGTATTCCAAGTGTGACCTTACCAATGTCTTGTACAACTTCAACAAGAGGTCCCAACTCCTGTATTCAATGTTCTGACTGATGAAATGACCCTGCCTCAATGTTCAGACAGAGGCCCCAGTGCTGTCACTGGTAGATAGCTTTTATAACCTGCTTGTCTCAATTACTCTGTTATTCTACTTGAGTAAAAAGTCTGACAACACCAGGTTTTAGTCCAAATGATTTATTTGATAGTAAACTCATGACTAAAGCCTGGTGTTGTCAAGACTTTTTACTGTGTTTACCCCAATCCAACACCGGCACATCCACATCATTCTACTTGAGTGCAGACCACGGTAGTTGACGTGTTAGTAGGGTGGATGTGGGGGAGAGAGAAGGGGGAGAGAAGGAGTATATGAAATATATAAAAATATAAAATATATAAAAATATATAAAAATATATAAAAACTATCAAGTGTTTAGGAAGGATAGGCAGGAGGGAAAAGGGGGGGGCGTAGCTCTGCTGATTAAGGATAGCATCACGGTGGTAGCAAGGGATGATATTGGAGCCAAGGAGCAGAGGATGGAATCGTTGTGGGTGGAGATTAGGAACAGCAAAGGGAGGAAGACGCTGGTGGGTGTCGTCTATAGGCCCCCGAATAATGATCTGGAGGTGGGGCGGGCTGTTAACGCGCAAATAAGTGCGGCGTGCAGGAATGGGAAGACCGTAGTTATGGGGGATTTCAATCTGCATATTGATTGGTCGACCCATGTTGGACGTGGGGGGCTCGAGGAAGAGTTCTTGGAATGCTGCCGGGATAGTTTCCTCGAACAGTGTGTGTTGGAGCCGACGAGGGAGCGAGCTATCTTGGATCTGGTGCTATGTAATGAAGCGGGTAGAATTAGGGACCTTGTGGTGAAGGATCCTCTTGGGGAGAGTGATCATTGTATGGTGGAGTTTCTGGTGCAGATGGAGGAGGAGAAAGTGGGTTCCCGGACACGCGTCCTTTGTTTGAACAGAGGGGAATACGGTAGGATGAGAGAAGAATTGGCGAATGTGGACTGGGAGAGCGCGTTGGAGGGAGGGTCTGTTGAGGAGCAGTGGAGGATCTTTAAGGAGATCTTTCTTGGTGCTCAACGGAAATTTATTCCGATGGTCAAAAAGGATAGTAGGAGGAGAGGTAATAAGCCGTGGATAACGAAGGAGGTGAAGGAAAGTGTTAAACTAAAAGCGGAGGAATTTAGAGTAGCTACGAGTAGTGGGCGAGAAGAGGATTGGGAGAGGTTTAAATGTCAACAAAGATTGACAAAGAAGTTGATAAGGAAGGGTAGGAGAAACTATGAAGCTGGGCTAGCGCTTAATATAAAAAAGGATAGCAAGAGTTTTTATAAATATATAAAAAGGAAGAGGCTGGCTAAGGTGAATGTTGGTCCTTTAGAGGATGAGAAAGGGGACCTAGTGGTAGGGGATGGGGATATGGCTAAGGTATTGAATAACTTTTTTGTTTCTGTCTTCACGGAGGAGGACGTGAATAATTTGCCGGGTGTTAGCGATGGAAAGGTGGTAGGACATTACTGTTACTAGAGAGGCGGTGCTCGACAGACTGGAGGGGCTGATTGTGGACAAGTCCCCAGGACCGGATGGAATGCATCCGAGGGTTCTGAAAGAAATGGCGGAGGTGATAGTGGATGCCTTGGTGGTTATTTTCCAAACGTCGCTGGATTCCGGGGAAGTGCCGGATGATTGGAAAACGGCTAATGTTACGCCGTTATTTAAGAAGGGTGCCAGGCAAAAGGCGGGGAATTATAGGCCGGTTAGTTTAACGTCTGTGGTAGGTAAAATGTTAGAATCTGTCATTAAGGAGGAAATTGTGAGGCATCTTGAAGGGAATTGCTTGATAGAGCAGACGCAGCACGGTTTCATTAAAGGGAAGTCGTGTCTGACAAATTTACTGGAGTTCTATGAGGATGTGTCTAGGGCGGTGGATAGAGGAGAGCCGGTGGATGTGGTCTTTCTAGATTTTCAGAAGGCGTTTGACAAAGTGCCTCGCAAGAGGTTATTGCAGAAGGTCGAGGGACATGGAGTTGGGGGTAGGGTGTTAGCGTGGATAGAGGATTGGTTGTCAAATAGGAGGCAGAGAGTGGGGGTCAACGGGTGCTATTCAGATTGGCGGATGGTGACTAGTGGAGTGCCCCAGGGGTCGGTGCTGGGGCCTCAGCTTTTTACCATTTATATAGATGATCTGGAGGAGGGAACCGAGTGTAGAGTGTCGAAATTTGCTGATGACACCAAGATTGGGGGAACGGCAAATTGTGCGGAGGGTGTGGAGAGTCTGCAGAAGGATCTAGATAGGCTGGGCGAATGGGCCAGGAAATGGCAAATGGAATTTAATGTTGGCAAGTGTGAGGTGGTCCACTTTGGTAGGAAGAATGGTAAGAAGGACTATTACTTACGGGGCGAAAAACTGCAGCAGGCGACGGTGCAGAGGGACCTCGGGGTCCTTGTGCATGAGTCGCAAAAACCCAGCTTGCAGGTGCAGCAGGTGGTCAGGAAGGCGAATGGGATGCTGGCCTTCATAGCGAAGGGGATTGAATATAAAAGTAGGGAGGTCTTGCTGCAGCTGTATAGGGCATTGGTGAGGCCGCAACTGGAGTACTGTGTGCATTTTTGGGCGCCGCACCTGCGCAAAGATATTTTGGCCTTGGAGGGAGTGCAGAGGAGGTTTACTGGGCTGATACCGGAGTTGAGGGGGTTGAGCTATGAGGAGAGGCTGAATAAACTGGGCTTGTACTTGTTAGAGTTTAGAAGAATGAGAGGAGATCTCATTGAGACGTATAAGATGATGAATGGGATGGATAGGATAGAGGTGGAAAGACTCTTCCCGCTCAAAAAAGACAATAGGACTAGGGGGCACAGCCTCAAGATGAAAGGGGGGCGGTTTAGAACGGAGTTGAGGAGGAACTTCTTCACTCAAAGGGTGGTGAATCTCTGGAATTCTCTGCCCGTTGAAGTGGTGGAGGCTGCCTCGCTAAATATTTTTAAGACGCGGGTTGATGGGTTTTTGATGAGAGGGGATTAAGGGTTATGGGGAGAGGGTGGGAAAGTGGAACTGAGCAGCGACAGATCAGCCATGATCTTATTGAATGGCGGGGCAGGCTCGAAGGGCCAGATGGCCTACTCCTGCTCCTATTTCTTATGTTCTTATGTTCTTATGAAATTCTACATTTCAGTCCCGGCTCCGCATTTCTCTGTTTGTCCTCCGGTAGCCTTCTCTGAAAAGACACATCACAAGTGAAACAGAGACAAGGATATCAGGGGCAGGCAGACTTCCTGACTCCCTCCAAACTTTCCGGAGCAACACTCTCTCAGATCAGGGCCTGACCCCTGGCTCCAGTGTTTTCCGAGCCTTCCAGCCACTTTACGGATGCCACGTTGCTGTGAGATCCCCAGTTCCTGTTAAAGCCACACACAGTGGGAAAGTGACAGCCAGTTTCCAGGGACCCCCAGACTCAGCTGGAGTTGCCAACACCCTATTGTAGAAAGGATATTATTAAACTGGAAAGAGTGCAGAAAAGATTTACTTAGGATGCTACTGGGATTTGATGGATTGAGTTATAGGGAGAGGCCGGATAGACTGGGACTTTTTTCTCTGGAGCGTTGGAGGCTGTGGGGTGATCTTACAGAGGTCTATAAAATAATGAGGGGCACAGATCAGCTAGATAGTCAATATCTTTTCCCAAAGGTAGGGGAGTCTAAAACTAGAGGGCATAGGTTTAAGGTGAGAGGGGAGAGATACAAAAGTGTCCTGAGGGGCAATTGTTTCACACAGGGTCTCCCGAAATTAAAGACAAATCTCCCAGAGACCGAGAAAAATCAGCCTGTTTGAAAGAAAACCTCTATAAGAGATTTTGCATAATTGGAGGAATGATATCTGTTTGTTAACCTGGCTCAGTGGATGATTGGCCCTGCCTTTCCCCAACGCAGGCATTATTCACACACTTACCCAACTAAAAAGCAAAGTGGGATTTATGTAACGGCATTCACCACCTCAAGAACTTGTGTTTAATGGTTACTCGCATACTTTTGAACCATGGCCCTAAGAATATATAAACTAGGAGCAGGAGTAGGCCATTCAGCCCCTCGAGTCTGTCCCACTATCCAATAAGATCATGGCTGATCCAGTGGTGGCCTCAACTCCACTTTGTTTCCAATAGCCCCCTCTGGCCCCCTGCCCCCCCCGTAACCCCAACAACCTACATAGAAACTACAAAAGGTTGTGAATGTAGTCCAGTCCATCACTCAAACCAGCCTCCCATCCATTGGCTCTACACTTCCCGCTGCCTCGGCAAAGCAGCCAGCATAATCAAGGACCCCACGCACCCCGGACATTCTCTCTTCCATTGAGAACAAGATACAAAAGTCTGAGGTCACGTACCAATCAACTCAAGAACCGTTTCTTCCCAACTGTTTTTGAATGGACCTGCCTCGCATTAAGTTGATCTTTCTCTACACCCTAGCTATGACTGTAACACTACATTCTGCACTCTCTCCTTTCCTTCTCTACGAATGGTATGCAAGAACCAATACTTTTCACTGTATACTAATACATGTGACAATAATAAATCAAATCAAAAGACCTTTTTGTGTTAGTCAATAATTTATCTACATTTGCCCTAAAATTACTCAGTGACCCTGCCTCCACCAGGAGAGAGAGTTCCAAACATTCACCACCTTCAGAGAGAAAACATTTCTCCTCATTTCCATTTCAATCATGGAATTCCTTCATTGCAGAAGGCCATTCGGCCCATCGAGACTGCATTGACCACAATCCTGCCCAGGGTCCATCCCCGTAACCTCATGTGTTTAACCTGCTAATCCCCCTGACACTAATTCCACACGGCCAATCCACCTAACCGGCACGTCTTTCAGACTGTAGGAGGAAACCGGAGGAAACCCATGCAGACATGGGGAGAATGTGCAGACTCCGCACAGACAGTGACCCAAGGCTGGAATCGAACCCGGGTCCCTGGAGCTGTGAGATGGCAGTGTTAACCAGCCAGGGGGCAGCACTCCCTCAGTGTTGCGACTGGGAGTGACAGCCTGGGTTTGATGCTCGAACCTCAGGGGTGAGGCTTAGACGCAGCAAAGCAAGGCAGCAAGTCAGCAGGGAAAGGGTTAAATTAGTGCGGTGGATTAGGTCAGTACCAGTGATATGGGGTGGGAGCGGGAACTGGAAACAGGAATCCCTCACTGAACTGAAGGGCGACACGCTGGCGCAGTGGTTAGTGCTGCTGCCTCACAGCGCCAGGGACCCCGGGTTCGATTCCCGGCTCGGGTCGCTGCCTGTGTGGAATCTGCACATTCTCCCCGTGTCTGCGTGGGTTCCAGTTTCCTCCCAGAATATGAAAGACATGCTGGTTGGGGTACATTGGTTGTGCGCAATTCTCCCTCAGTGTACTGAACAGGCGCAGGAGTGTGACGACCAGGGGATTTTCACAGTAACTTCATTGCAGTGTTAATGTAAGCCTTACTTGCGACACTAATAAATAAACTTGGGGGGGGTGCGGGGAGGAGTGTGGCTTCCCAAGTGCTGGGTGGAACAGAGTACGCTGCGTCTCCTGGAAGATAAACAGGCTACACAGAGTGCCTGCGTGAACAGGAAGGGCAGGACGGAGGTTCCAGGAGGGCCTTGTAAGACATTCCTGGGAGAAAACGGATAGAGTAGACGAGATAACCCGGGGCTGTCCCAGAGAACTGACGCTTAAAGGGCAATCAGCCACTTATAATAGAGCAATCTGCCTCTCCCCCAGCACTCCTCACGGCTGCAGGGGAATGTGTATCAGGTTACATTACTGGTGGACACTGCAATCCCTGCCCTCTTCCCTCTTCATTACCAGCACTTTACACAATTTATTTTATCATAAAATCGCAGAATCCCTACAGTGCAGAAGGAGGCCATTTGGCCCATCGAGTCAGCACCGATCCCACCCAGGCCCTATCCCCGTAACCCCATATATTTACCCTGCTAATCCCCCTGAAGCTTAGGGGCGATTTAGCACGGCCAATCCACCTAACCTGCATATCTTTCAGACTGCGGGAGGAAACCGGAGCACCTGGGGGAAACCCACGCAGACATGGGGAGAATGCGTAAACTCCACACAGTGACCCAAGGTCATTGACTCCGTCTACACTTCCCGCTGCCTCGGCAAAGCAGCCAGCATAATTAAGGACCCCACGCACCCCGGACATTCTCTCTTCCACCTTCATCCGTCAGGGAAAAGATACAAAAGTCTGAGGTTACATACCAATTGACTCAAGAACAGCTTCTTCCCTGCTGTTGTCAGACTTTTGAATGGACCTACCTCGCATTAAGTTGATCTTTCTCTACACCCTCGCTGTGACTGTAACACTACATTCTGCACTCTCTCCTTTCCTTCTCTATGAACGCTATGCTCTGTATAGCGTGCAAGAAACAATATTTTTCACTGTATGTTAATACGTGTGACAATAATAAATCAAATCAAAATCAAATCAAATTGAACTTGGGTGCCTGGCGTGAGGCAGCAGTGCTAATCACTGTGCCTCTATGCAAGATGTAGATGTGTAGATATGCAGGTTAGGCGCATGGCCAAGCTGAATGCATGGGGTTACAGGCATAAGGTGGGGGTTGGGCCTGGGTAGGATATCCTGGCAGAGAGACGGCGCAGTCGATGGGCTGAATGGCCTCCTTCTGCACTGTAGGGATTCTATAACTCCGAAAACCAGTTGTGCCGAGAGAGAATCCCCCCCCACCTCCGGCTTGCTGCCGTCACCATCCAAGCTCTCACCGAGCTTAAAATAAAATTCAGTGTTTTGCAAATCTCCCTGAGAGAGAGAGAGAGAGAGAGGCTTGGCCAAAACCTATCCCTTGGAGGCGACTGAAAAAGGAGCTAATCTGGTCATTACTGCATGGCTGCTTTCTGTGGGAGCTTGCTGTGCACAAATTGGCTGCTGTCTTTCCTGTAATAGGGGCAGTAATGAGGCTAAAGCACCTCGCTGCGCCGGGCTGGTTCACGGGCTGGATTCGGAGGGGCGCCGTGTTCTGGGATATCGACAGGTCAACAAAGGGGAGGGGGGGGTGGGGAATAGGGGGGCTGGCTTTTGGCGGGGGGGGGGGTGGTCAGGAGAGGTAATGGTATGGGGGAAGCTGATGGGGACCGTGGACCCCCAAACGAGCTCCCCCCCACCCCCCCTGCCCTCTGTGCTACTCTCTGCCTGATGCCAGACCGTAAGGGAGAACCGGTGAGCTACCTGCTTGGTCTGAGCTCCCACCTTACTCTGGGTAAGACTGCAGTAGAGGAGGAACGAGGCGCTTTTGAGTGGCCATTGATTGGCCTGAGGAGGGGTGTTTGGTGGGGGTTTGGGGAGGGGCGCTGATTTGGGGGGGGGTGGGGGGGATACCCTCAACTCCCACCACAAAATGATGGGACGGCTTAGGGAAGGGGACAGTTACATATTGCGTATTATTGGCCTCCTCCACCCTCCCCGACCTTCCAACGCCCTGGGGTGGGGGGTGGGGCGGGGGGGCGTGCAGGGTGGAGAAGTGTGTAAAATCCAGCCCGGAGGATATTCCAGCACAGGGAACAGCCATTCGGCCCCCCACGCGTTGTCTCTATCCCCTTTATAAACGCCCACTTATACAAGCTCTGCAGTTGCGATTACTCGACCGGGAGGGGGGAGGGGGGAGGTGTGGGTTGAGCGCGTGGAGAAATTGTCCCACCGGGCTAGGTGGTGTTTGGACAGAACCCTGCGGCTCTGTGAGTTGATACCAGGATTCAGATGGAGCCACTGGGGGGTACATAAGAAATAGGAGCAGGAGTAGGCCATCTAGCCCTTCGAGCCTGCCCCGCCATTCAATAAGATCATGGGTGTCTCAGTTTGAGCCAACGTGCCCCACCATCTCTCCCTTCAACACCAACAGCCTATCAGAGGAGCACAGTTGGCATGGTGGGTTAGCACTGCTGCCTCACAACGCCAGGGATCCGGGTTCAATTCCGGCCTCGGGTCTGTGTGGAGTCTGCACATTCTCCCCGTGTCTGCGTGGGTTTCCTCCGGGCGCTCCAGTTTCCTCCCGCAGTCCAAAAAAATGTGCGGGTCAGGTGGATTGGCCGTGCTAAATTGCCACTTAGTGACATGGCGACTAACCAGGGTAAATGCATGGGGTTATGGGATAGGTGCTGGGTGGGATTGCGGTCGGTGCAGACCTGATGGGCCGAACGGCCTCCTCCTGCACTGTAGGGATTCTGTCACCGCCCAGGTGAGAGTGGGTGAGGTTTCCCACCCTTGCCCTTGGCACATTCTGCGGCTCACCTGGAAAAACCAGCTCTGCCTGGTGGCTGGAGGCCAAACGAGGAGCTTCTCGGGTGGCTCACTGTGATGTGCCTCTGCGCACGTCCCAGCCCTCGCTCCAACTACACCCTCTGCCTGCTGGGCTAGTCAGTCCTGCGGCAGCCAGAATGGCCAGCGTTCACTCATGCAGCTGCCCAGCTGATGGACAGGAAGATCCCATACACAAAAGCGAAAATGACCTTTCTCTTTAAGCCTGATTGGTGGAGGGATCCATGTTGGCCCAGGACGCTGAGGGCACACCCCATCTACACCTCAGTACGGTATATATGCAACGCCCAAAGCCTGTTCCTTGGCTCAATATCTGCTGCTTTGATCTGATTTATTATGGCATTACCGCACAGTGAAAAGTATTGTTTCTCATGCACTGTACAGACAAGGCATACCATTCATAGAGAGGGAAATGAGAGAGTGCAGAAGGTAGTGTTACAGTCATAGCTAGGGTGTAGAGAAAGATCAACTTAATACGAGGTAGGTCCGGTCAGTGGTGGCAACACGCTGGAATTGGCGAAAATGGAGGAGGATTATGTTCTGCATGCGGGAGAGGTGGGGGGGGGTGAGAACAAAGGGGGGGGCTCTAACCTTTCTCGGGGGGGAGAGGGGAAGGGGTGAGGGTCGTGGCGCGGGAAATGGGCTGCAAGCTGTTGAGAGCAATTCGACAAAGGGTCATCCGGACTTGAAACGTCAGCTCTTTTCCCTCCTTACAGACCCTGCCGGCATTTTCCAGCATTTTAGAACGTAGAAACATAGAGAAACTACAGCACAAACAGGCCCTTCAGCCCACAAGTTGCGCAATGATATCCATACCTACTAGGCTTACCTATAACCCTCAATTCTACTAAGTTCCATGTACGTTTCTCTCATTTTTCTCCCACGTACATTTTTCTCTTTTGGTTTCAGATTCCAGCACCCGCAGTAATTTTATCCATTCAAAAGTCTGACAGCAGCAGCTGTTCTTGAGTCGGTTGGTACCTGGCCTCAGACTTTTGTACCTTTTATCTGACGGAAGAAGGTGGAAGAGAGAATGTCCGGGGTGCGTGGGGGTCCTTAATTATGTTGGCTGCTTTCCCGAGGCAGCGGGAAGTGTAGACAGAGCCAATGGATGGGAGGCTGGTTTGTGCGATGGATTGGGCTACATTCACGATATCACCATTAAATCTGGTGCAGATTTTTTGCTTTTTCCCAAGGGAAGAAGGTGGAACAGAGAATGTCCGGGGCGCGTAATTACGCTGGCTGCTTTTCCGAGGCAGCGGGAAGTGTAGACAGAGCCAGTGGATGGGAGGCTGGTTTGAGTGATGGATTGGGCTACGTTCATGACCCCTGTTCCATCCGGAGTCAGTTTCTTGGTAGTTATTGGCTTCCCACTGCCTCTCTTAGGAGCAGCTCCCAAATCTATCCCAGCTGGAACGGGAATTGAGCCTGTGCTTTATTCTCAGCCACGTACTGGCCATCCAGCTGACTGAGGTAGGCTGCTCCCCGCTTACTGCCCTCCGTCAGAGTGGCTGCACTCTGCTCAGAGGGCAGCGGGGCCTTCCCTCGGTTTAATGCCGTGAATGAGGTGACGGTGTACTGACAGTGTCAGTGGATGGGTCACAGCCCCCCCAACCCCCCCCCGCGCCTTGGGGGGGTGGGGGGGGGGGGGGGGGGGCGGGGGGGACATGATTCAAATCCCACCACAGCAACCTAGTGGAAATTGAATCCTGGTCATTAATCTGGGATATAAAATAGCTGAGTTCAGGAACAAAGGACAAAGGACAGTAGAGCACAGGAAACAGGCCCTTCGGCCCTCCAAGCCTGGTCCAACTGTTTGTATCCCTCCATTCCCAGTCTGCTCACGTGACTATCCGGGTAACTCTTAAACGACGCCAGTGTGTCTGCCTCCACCACCCTACTTGACAGCGCATTCCAGGCCCCCACCATATGTAGGCCAGGAAGACTGGCCATGACACTCTAATGTCCTTTAGGGAAGGAAATCTGCCATGCTTACCCAGTCTGGCCTACATGTGATTCCAGCTCCGCAGCAATATGGTCAAGTTGCCCTCTGCCATTGCCCAGTTAGCCACACAGTTGAAGGGAAATCAGGATGGACAACAAGTGTTGGTCCAGCCACTGACACCCAGACCCCCTGAAGAAATGAAAGCTCACCAGTGCACGATGGCAGCGGTGTGTACCAGCTACAAGATGCACTGCAGCAACTCAGGGGCGGCACGGTAGCACAGTGGGTTAGCACTGCTGCTTCACAGCTCCAGGGACCTGGGTTCGATTCCCGGCTCGGGTCACTGTCTGTGTGGAGTTTGCACATTCTCCTCGTGTCTGCGTGAGTTTCCTCCGGTTTCCTCCCACAGTCCAAAGATGTGCGGGTTAGGTTGATTGGCCGTGCTAAGATGACCGTAGATGCATAGGTTAGACGGATTAGTGGGTAAA
Organism: Carcharhinus amblyrhynchos; assembly: GCF_965287045.1. Lineage (NCBI taxonomy): Eukaryota > Metazoa > Chordata > Chondrichthyes > Carcharhiniformes > Carcharhinidae > Carcharhinus > Carcharhinus amblyrhynchos. Next base: position 143,306,552 of record NC_137325.1, on the reverse strand, counting down.
ATATGTACAGATATGGGGGTAGGGCCTGGGTGGGATTGTGTTCAGTGCAGACTCAATGGGCCGAAGGGCCTCTTTCTGTACTGGAGGATTTCTATGAACTCAGCAAGGTTCCTTAGACAGCACCTTCCAAACCCACAGCCACCACCATCTAGAAGGATAAGGGCAGCAGAATCCTGGGTACACCCCCACCAGGAGGTTCCCCTCCAATTATCCCTTTATGGATAACTTTGGAATAGTTTAGATTAGAGGGTCATTAGATTGGTTCCACTGGTCGGCACAACATCGAGGGCCGAAGGGCCTGTACTGCGCTGTAATGTTCTATGTTCTAATCCACTCATGACCCTGACTTGGAAATATATCACTGTCCCTTCACTGTCGCTGGGTCAAAATCATGAAACTTCCTCGCTAACTTATTTATATATTAGTATCAAAAAAACATTAACACTGCAATGAAGTTACTGTAAAAACACTCAAGTTGCCACACTCTGGCGCCTGTTCGGGTACACGGAGGGGGAATTTAGCACGGCCAATGCACCTAACCAGCTCATCTTTCAGACTGTGGGAGGAAACCCACGCAGATACGGGGAGAATGTGCAGACTCTGCACAGACAGTGACCCAAGTCAGAATGGAACCCGGGTCCCTGTAAGGCAGCAGTGCTAACCACTGTGCTGCCCTACAGCACTGAGGGTATACCTGCAGCTCAGGGACTGCAGCAGTTTAACGCAGCTCACCACCACCATCTCAAGGGGCAATTAGGGATGGGCAATAAATGTTGCTCTAGCCAGTGATACCCACATCCCGTTAGTGAATTTGAAAAAAGAACTAAGTTGGCACTTCCCAGCAGTGCGGCACTCCCTTGGTACTGCACCGCACTGTCAGTGCCCCAGCAGTGCGGCACTCCCTCGGTACTGCACAGCACTGTCAGCACCCCAGCAGTGCGGTACTCCCTCGGTACTGCAAAGCACTGTCAGCACCCCAGCAGTGCGGCACTCCCTTGGTACTGCACAGCACTGTCAGCACCCCAGCAGTGCGGCACTCCCTCGGTACTGCACAGCACTGTCAGCGCCCCGGCAGTGCGGCACTCCCTCGGTACTGCACAGCACTGTCAGCACCCCAGCAGTGCTGCACTCCCTCGGTACTGCACCGCACTGTCAGCGCCCCAGCAGTGCGGCACTCCCTCGGTACTGGACCACACGGTCAGCGCCCCAGCAGTGCGGCACTCCCTCAGTACTGCACCACGCTATAGTTTAGATCGTGTGGTCACCCCACATTCTTTATGCTGCCACTTCAGCCCCAAAGTTCTGCTTGTTAGATGTTTATAATGCTGTCCTATTCCAGCTGCGTGCCTGCCCCTTTAATTTCTCCTCCCCGGCCTTCCTCGTTTAGAATTCCTCAAATTCCAGCGATCGCTGGCTGAAGACCTCATTATTTTCCATTTTCCGACATGCTCCCAGTTCTTGCCTGTCCACTCCAAACAAACCACCTCTTTTTCGTTGTTGTTATCTGAGGGTTTGTCCCTCTCCGCACTGGAGCGACTCTGTGGAAAATGCCGGAAGGAAAAAGACCATCCAGCCTGACCCCACACCCTTGGCAATCAGGATATTCTTTACTCAGCCGTGCCCCCGGGGGGAACGGGGAGAAACACAGATGTGAAAACATGGCCAACTGGATGAGAAAAAAATAGCTGCATAATTTCCCTCTGCGCAGCTCTCTCTCCACAATATTCCCTGTTCACCAGACGGCTTTCTCCCATTTTTGCCTGTGTCACAACGGAATCTTAAGCACTCGCGTATCTCCAGCGCCTCACATCAATTTAGGGACAGTAGGAAGTCTCACAACTCCGGGTTAAAGTCCAACAGGTTTATCTGGAATCACGAGCTTTCGGAGCACTGCTCCTTCACCAGGTGAGTGCAGGATTTGTTTCACAAACCAAGCATATATAGACACAGACTCGGTTACAAGGTAATGGCTGGAATGTGAGTCTTTACAAGTGATCAAGTCTTAACAGGTCCAGACAATGTGAGTGGAGAGGGGGTTAAGCACAGGTTAAAGAGATGTGTATTGTCTCCAGACAGGACAGTTAGTGAGATTTTGCAAACCCAGGCAAGTCGTGGGGGTTACAGATAGTGTAACTAACTGTCCTGACTTGAGACAATTCACACCTCTTTAACCAGTGCTTAACCCTCTCTCCACTCCCACTGTCCGCATCTGTAAAGATTTGATTGCCTGTAAAGACATACATTCCAACCATTACCTTGTAATTGAGCCTGTGTCTATATATGCTCTGTTTGTGAACTGAACTCTCCACTCACCCGATGAAGGAGCAGCGCTCCGAAAGCTCGTGATTCCAAATAAACCTGTTGGACTTTAACCTGGTGTTGTCAGACTTCTTACTGTGCCCACCCCAGTCCAACGCCAGCATCTCCACAATCTAGGGGGACAGTAACTCAGTGCGAACATACAAGTTGGGAGCTGGAGTAGGCTATCTGGCCCCTCTAGCCTGTTCCTCCATTCAATAAGATGATCCGACTGTGACCTCAGCCCCCCACAGTCCTGGCGACCCCCTGATAACCTTTCACCCATTCTTTACTCAGAGGGTAGAAAGGGCGTGGGATGCCCTGCCTGCAGCAGTTGTGGACTCGCCAACTTTAAGGGCGTTCAAATGGTCAGTGGATAGGCATATGGATAACATTGGAATAGTTTAGGTTAGAGGGTCATTAGATTGGTTCCACTGGTCGGTGCAACATCGAGGGCCAAAGGGCCTGTACTGCGCTGGAATGTTCTATGTGCTAATCCGGAATCTATCTCACTCTACCTTAATACTATTCAAAGACTCCGCTGCCTTTGATGTGGAGTTGCCGGCGTTAGACTGGGGTAAACACAGTAAGAAGCCTCACAACACCAAGTTAAAGTCCAACATGATGAAGCAGCAGTGCTCTGAAAGCTCGTGATTCCCAATAAACCTGTTGGATCCTGGTGTTGTGAGACTTATTCCACTGTCTTTTGAGGAAGAGAGTTCCAATTCTCTTCATTGCTATCTTAAATGGGTCACCGCATATTTTTAAATAGTGACCCTTGGATTCTCTGACACGAGGAAACATCTTCTCCACATCCACCCTGCCAATAGCTCCCAGGATCTTATGCTTTCCAATCAAGTTATCTCTTACTCTTCTGAGCTCCAGCGGATATAGGTTAGTTACTTAGTTTATTTATTAGTGTCATAAGTAGGCTTACATTAACACTGCAATGAAGCTATTGTGAAAATCCCCTAGTCGTCACAGTCCGGTGCCTGTTCGGGTACACTCAGGGAGAATTTAGCATGGCCAATGCACCTAACCAGCTCGTCAGCTTGGTATGGGCTCCTGCTCTGCTCAAGACCACAAGCAACTACAGGAGGTCACCAGTGTAACATAAACCAGCCTCCCATCCATTGACTCTGTCTACACTTCCCGCTGCCTCGGAAAAGCAGCCAGCATAATTAAGGATCCCACGCACCCCAGAAATTCTCTCTTTCATCGGGAAAAAGATACCAAAGTCTGAGGTCACGTACCAACTGACTCAAGAACAGCTTCTTCCCTGCTGCTGTCAGACTTTTGAATGGACCTACCTCGCATTAAGTTGATCTTTCTCTGAACCCTAGCTTTGTATAACACTACGTTCTGCTCTTTCTCATTTCCTTCTCTATAAACGTTACGCTTTGTCTATATAATGCACAAGAAGCAATACTTTTCACTGCATATTAATACATGGGACAGTAATAAATCAAATCAAATCTTTCGGACTGTGGGAGGAAACCGGAGCACCCGGAGGAAACCCACGCAGACACGGGGAGGATGTGCAGGCTCGGCATGGTGGCACATTGGTTAGCACTGCTGCCTCACAGCGCTAGGGAACCAGGTTCAATTCTGGCCTCAGGTCACTGTCTGTGCGGAGTTTGCACATTCTCCCCGTGTCTGCGTGGGTTTCTTCCGGATGCTCCAGTTTCCTCCCACACTCCAAAGATATGCGGATTAAGTTGACTGCCCATGCTAAATTGACCCTAGTGTCAGGGGGTAAATGTGCGGAGTTACGGGAATAGGACCTGGATGGGATTGTGGTCCGTATGGACTCAGTGGACAAATGGCCTCCTTCTGAACTGTAGGAATTGTATGATTTTATTCTATGATTCTACAGAAAAAGAGTGCAGCAAAGATTTACCAGAATTGATCGCTGGGATGGCGTATGAGGAGAGAGTGATTTGGACAAGCTGAGTGTGTGGGCTTATGCTTGGAAGATGGAGTGTAACGTGGATAAATGTGAGTTAATCCACTTTGGTAGCAATAAGAGGAAGACAGATTATTCCCTGAATGGGTGTAAATTGAGAGAGGTGCATACTCAGTGAGAGGTATCCTTGGGCATCAGTCGCTGAAAATAAGCGTACAGTGAAAAGGGCAAATGGTATGTTGGCCTTCATAGCAAGAAGACTAGAGTATAGGGATAAGGATGTTTTGCTGCAATTGTATAGGGAGTTGGTGAGGCCACAAAGAACATAAGAAATAGGAGCAGGAGTAGGCCATCTAGCCCTTCGAGCCTGCCCCGCCATTCAATAAGATCATGGCTGATCTGAAGTGGATCAGTTCCACTTTCCCACCCTCTCCCCATAACCCTTAATCCCCTTATCGATCAGAAACCTATCTACCCGTGACTTAAATATATTTAGCGAGGCAGACTCCACCACTTCAACGGGCAGAGAATTCCTGAGATTCACCACCCTTTGAGTGAAGAAGTTCCTCCTCAACTCCGTTCTAAGCTGCCCCCCCCCTCTTATCTTGAGGCTGTGCCCCCTAGTCCTGCTGTCCTTTCTAAGCGGGAAGAATCTCTCTACCTCTACCCTATCCATCCCCTTCATTATCTTATACGTCTCTGTAAGATCCCCCCTCATCCTTCTAAACTCTAAGGAGTATTGTGTGCAGTTTTGGCGTCTTCATCTGAGGAAGGATGTCCCTTGCTATAGAGGGAGTACAGCGAAGGTTTACTAGTCCAGTGGAGGGTCACTGAATATTTTTAAGACTGAGTTAAATAGATTGGGAACGGTTAAGGGAGTGAAGGGAATCAGAGTGTGGGGTAGGCAGTAAAGTGGAATTGAGGCCTCAGTTAGATCTTACCGAATGGTGGACTAGGCTCAATGGGCCAAATGGCCTCCTCCTGCTTTTTTGTTTTAAACGTTCTTATTCTAACTCCTGGTCACATTGCCAGTTTCTCTCAAGCGGCTGCTTCCCGATACCTGTCCTGTGGGTGTATTTCCCTGCATGGAGTTCACCTCTGACTGGGTGGCTACTGTTAACATTGCTGGCATAGCAATGGGCCCAACCCATGAGCTGAATCTAAACACAATACTTCACCACGCCTGTGTGCTGAGCCACAGTGTTCTGGCAACTGTAAAACTAGAAGAGCTTTTACCTTTAGCGGCCCACGCAGGTGAACTTCAGACTCATTGATACAGCTCCGTGCTACCCTGATCCTCATAGAATCGTACAGCCCATCGCGTCCGCACAGAAACACCTCAACTCCCACCTAATCCCACTTGCCAGCACTCGGCCCACTGCCCTGAATGTTGTGATGGGCCAAGTGCTCATCCAGGTACTTGTTAAAGGATGTGAGGCATCCCCGTCTCCCCCACCCTCCCAGGCAGCCCAGTCCAGACCCTCACCACCCTCTGGGTTAACGGTCAGCAAGTGGGTGGCACGGTAGCACAGTGGTTAGCACTGCTGCTTCACAGCCTCCGGGGTCCTGGGTTCGATTCCCGGCTCGGGTCAGTGTCTGTGTGGAGTTTGCACATTCTCCTCGTGTCTGCGTGGGTTTCCTCTGATTTCCTCCCACAGTCCAAAGATGTGCGGGTTAGGTTGATTGGCCGTGCTAAGAAATTACCCCTTAGTGTCCAGGGATGTGTAGGTTAGAGGGATTAGTGGGTATAATATGTAGGGATATGGGGAGTAGGGCCTGGGTGGGATTGTGTTCGGTGCAGACTCGATGGGTCGAAGGGCCTCTTTCTGCACTGTAGGGTTTCTATGATTCTATGATCTAAGTGTGAGGTGATGGTGTTGTTCATAACCAAGTCTGAATAACTAGATCACCTCATTTCAAAACCTGGATGATTTGCCAGGGTTTAATCTCTAAAGTGCAGAAGGATGCTGTTCAACCCATCAAGTCTGCACAGACTGTCTGACAAGGAGCCTATCCCTGTTACCCCATTAATCCCCGTAACCTACGCTACTTTTTAATTCATGGGAAGTGGGCGTTGCTGTATGGCCAGCATTCGGTGCACAGGGGCAACTTAGCACGGCCAATATACCTAACCAGCACGTCTTTCAGACTGTAGGAGGGAACCGGAGCACCCGGAGGAAACCCACGCAGACACAGGGAGAATGTGCAAACTCCACACAGGCAGTGACCCAAGTCGGGAATCAAACCTGGGTCCCTGCCATTGTGAGACAGCAGTGCTAACCACTGCGCCATCGTGCACCCACTATTTAAACTAATAGATACTTTAGTCTTAGTTAATGGTACTTTGAATGAAAAGTGTTGAAAATTAAAAAGGATTTTGACTGAATGCTGGTGGAACAGGTAGTAAGCAGAGGACACAGGTTTAGGGTGATTAGTTAAAGAGCTGGAAGCTAGGCAATGAAAACACAGCTGTTTGTTCTGGTGCGCAATGAACTGCCTGAAGTTGGGTTTCACCCTGCTTGGGTCACTGTCTGTGTGGAGTCTGCACATTCTCCCCGTGTCTGCGTGGGTTTCCTCCAGGTGCTCCGGTTTCCTCCCACAGTCTGAAAGCTGTGCGGGTTAGATGCATTGGCCGTGCTAAATTCTCCCTCAGTGAATCCGAACAGGTGCCAGGGTAGGGGATTTTCACAGTAACTTCATTGCAGTGTAAATGTAAGCCTACTTGTGATTCATCAATAAACTTTAACTTGCTGTGATGGGACAGTCTTTGCTGTGTGTGGGGATGATTGGTGGGGTTTTCAAAAACGTTTCTGTAAATTATTTTTAGGTGTGATAAGAATCTTTAATCGAAGAGTTCTAATTGGTCAGAGATTAAACAAGTGCCCAGTGAGGTTTATTAATTGGATCAACAGTTGGTTTATGTTTGGAAAAAAGCAACTCATTATTTTCATGATAAAATTTCTTTATTTTTAAAGGGCCAATCTCTTGAAGTCGTGATGTTTGAGGCACAGCTGTAACCTCACGCTCAGAAGAGGAGGTAAACAGGACAAGTCGAGGGAGACTTGTTATTATTTGGGTTATGTGGAAGTGGGAGGCACCTATTGGTGATTTATTATTGTCACATACAGTGAAAAGTATTGTTCCTTGTGTGCTATACAGACCAAGCATACCGTTCATAGAGGAGAGAGTGCAGAATGTAGTAAAAACATAAGAACATAAGAAATAGGAGCAGGAGTAGGCCATCTAGCCCTTCGAGCCTGCCCCGCCATTCAATAAGATCATGGCTGATCTGAAGTGGATCATTTCCACTTTCCTGCTTTCTCCCCATAACCCTTAATTCCCCTTGTCTATCAGAAATCTATCTACCCGTGACTTAAATATACTTAACGAGGTAGCCTCCACCACTTCAACGGGCAGAGAATTCCAGAGATTCACCACCCTTTGAGTGAAGAAGTTCCTCCTCAACTCCGTTCTAAACTGCTCCCCCCTTATCTTGAGGCTGTGCCCTCTAGTCCTGCTGTCCTTTCTAAGCAGGAAGAATCTCTCTACCTCTACCCTATCTATCCCTTTCATTATCTTATACGTCTCTATAAGATCCCCCCTCATCCTTCTAAACTCCAACGAGTACAGACCCAGTCTATTCAGTCTGTAGTGTTACAGTCGTACCTAGGGTGTAGAGAAAGATCAACTTAAAGTAGGTCCATTCAAAAGTCTGACAGCAGCAGGGAAGAAGCTGTTCTTGAGTCGGTTGGTACGTGACCTCAGACTTTTGAATCTTTTTCCTGACGAAAGAGAGAATGTCCGGGGTGCGTGGGGTCCTTAATTATGCTGGCTGCTTTTCCGAGGCAGCGGGAAGTGTAGACAGAGTCAATGGATGGGAGGCTGGTTTATGTTACACTGGTGACCTCCTGTAGTTGCTTGTGGTCTTGAGCAGAGCAGGAGCCCATACCAAGTTGACGAGCTGGTTAGGTGCATTGGCCATGCTAAATTCTCCCTGAGTGTACCCGAACAGGCACCGGACTGTGACGACTAGGGGATTTTCACAATAACTTCATTGCAGTGTTAATGTAAGCCTACTTATGACACTAATAAATAAACTAAGTAACTAACCTATATCCGCTGGAGCTCAGAAGGATAAGAGATAACTTGATTGGAAAGCATAAGATCCTGGGAGCTATTGGCAGGGTGGATGTGGAGAAGATGTTTCCTCGTGTCAGAGAATCCAAGGGTCACTATTTAAAAATATGCGGTGACCCATTTAAGATAGCAATGAAGAAAATTGGAACTCTCTTCCTCAAAAGACAGTGGAATAAGTCTCACAACACCAGGATCCAACAGGTTTATTGGGAATCACGAGCTTTCAGAGCATTGCTGCTTCATCATGTTGGACTTTAACCTGGTGTTGTGAGGCTTCTTACTGCGTTTACCCCAGTCTAACGCCGGCAACTCCACATGAAAGGCAGCGAGTCTTTGAATAGTATTAAGGCAGAGCGAGATAGATTCCAGAAGAAGGTGGAAGAGAAAATGTCCCGGGTATTAAAGTGGTAAATGCGGGGTCACTTTTAACATTTAAGAAAAACTTGGACGGGTTCATGGATGAGAGGGGTGTGGAGGGATATGGTCCAAGTGCAGGTCAGTGGGACTAGGCAAAAAATGGTTCAGCACAGACAAGAAGGGCCAAAAGGCCTGTTTCTGAGCTGTAATTTTCTATGGTTCTATGCGTGGGGTCCTTAATTATGCTGGCTCCTTTGGCGAGGCAGCAACAAGTGTAGGCAGAATCAATGGATGGGAGGCTGGTTTGAGTGATGGATTGGGTTACGTTCATGACCTTTTGTAGTTCCTTGTGGTCTTGGGCAGAGCAGGAGCCCATACCAAGCTATGATAGAACCAGAAAGAATGCTTTCTATGGTGCATCTGTAAAAGTTGGTGAGAGTCATAGCTGACATGCCAAATTTCCTTAGTCTTCTGAGAAAGTGGAGGCATTGGTGGGGCTTTCTTAACTATGAATCTCCAGCTGTTTCATTGGGAGAGGGATTGCTCTGATTTAACAAGGCTTTACCATGACGACACTGCAAACAGTGCCACTGCGGTTTCAGTGGAAGGGGAAACTGCACAAACAGTTTGTTCTGGGATTTTACTCGGGTCGGAATGAGCTGAGGACAGCCCTGGGCTGCTCTGCTACACACAGCTTGAAAGATATTGACCCGATTCTTCGATTTACGCTGATCTCAGTTTGTCTGTTCCGTCAACAGCACTGACAGTGCTCACACCTAACCACAAACAGGAAGAGCTTCATCTGCCTTCCCTGTTCCCACGATACGGAGATGCCGGCGTTGAACTGGGGTAAACACAGTGACAAGTCTCACAACACCAGGTTAAAGTCCAACAGGTTTATTTGTAGCAAATGCCACTAGCTTTCGGAACCAGCTGTCCCTTTGTCAGGTGGGTGGGAGTTCCCAGTTAAGGTGTGAATCTTCACAGGCAGGGGGTCTTATGGGAACATTAGGAAGTATCCAACAGTGCAGAAGGAGGCCATTCCACCCATCAAGTCTGCACTGACCACCATCCCACCCAAACCCTATCCCTGTAACCCCATGTAAAATACAGTTGAATTCTGATCCCCGAACATACAGTCATAGAGTCATAGACCCTACAGTGCAGAAAGAGGCCCTTCAGCCCATCGAGTCTGCACTGAACACAATCCCACCCAGGCCCTATCCCCATATCCCTACATATTATACCCACTAATCCCTCTAATCTCTGCCACCCTGGACACTAAGGGGCAATTTCTTAACATGGCCAATCAACCTAACCCGCACATCTCTGGACTGTGGGAGGAAACCGACGCAGACACGGGGAGAATGTACAAACTCCACACAGACAATGACACGAGCTGGGAATCGAACCCAGGACCCTGGAGCTGTGAAGCAGCAGTGCTAACCCACTGTGCTGCCCCAGTACTATGCAGTCACAGAGTCATATAGAGGTCTCGAGCATGGAAATGGGCCCATCAGACCAACTTGTCTATGTAAATAAACAGTTTTTACCACTACGCTAGTCCCAATTGCCTGCATTTGGCCCATATCCCTTCACACCCATCTTACCCATGTAACCGTCTAAATCCTTTTTAAAAAGGCTGCATATACTGGGCTGAATACATTAACTCTGTTTCTCTCTCCACAGATACTGGCAGACCTGCTGAGTAATTCCACCACCTTGTTTTATCAAGAGTCACAGAACTTTATTTATCAAAGGCCGCTTTGTTTTACTAAAGGAGTGGTTTGGATTGGTTTGCTAATTGCCTTTTATTTACTCAATTATTCATCCTCGGCACTGTTCGTCACTCCCGCCACCCTGGCAAACGTGTTATCCCCACCCCGGGGTGGCTTTGGCACCGACTTGGCAAAAACAAGGGTTCAAGGACTATCTGGTCACACAATCCTGCCCCATCACAGCCTGTCTGCACCACACAGGCTTCCCCGTTGTGTGACCAGCTGGCATTCTTGTACAGACCGTGTGACAAACCAAACTATATAATGCCTTTAACATAAAGGTTCTTCAAGGGAACAACAGCAAACAAAGTAATGACAGGCCTTGCTGCCACTGAATAAGCAGAGGATAGGGTTGGATATATACTCCTGGAGGCTTCATCAAGTTTAAAGTTTTAAACATTATTTATTAGTGTCAAAAGTCAGGCTTAAACTAACACTGCAATGAAGTTACTATCAACATCCCCTAGTTGGCACACTCCGGCACTTGTTGGGGTACACTGAGGGAGAATTTAGCACGGCCAATGCAACTAACCATCATGTCTTTCGGGCTGTGAGGAAACAGGAGCACCTGGAGGAAACCCACGCAGACACGGGGAGAATGTGCAAACTCCACACAGTGACCCAAGCCGGGAATCGAACCCTGGGGCTGTGAGAGCAGAATTAGGCCACTTGGCCCATTGAGTCTGCTCTGCTATTCAATCATGGTTGATGTTTTTCTCATCCCCGTTCTCCTGCCTTTTCCCCATAACCCTGACCCCGTTATTAATCAAGAACCTACCTATCTCTGAGGCAGGTCTATCTCTGAGGTGAGGTAGCAATGCTAACCACTGTGCTGCCCATGACCTCCTCTTGCCACCTACCTCGTCACCGCTCCCCACCCTCATTAATCACATGTCCATCCTTGTGGCTTCCTTTGACCAATCGGAATGGGAACAGATTCTTTGTTACCCAGCTGACTGTCCGTCAAACAGCCCATCCGATAGCAACTAGGGTGTGTCCAGAATCGACTGATGTCACTGGTTTAGGGAAATGGCCCCAGCCCCTGAACACTGGGTGGCACAGTGGGTTGGCACTGCTGCCTCACAGCACCAGGGACCTGGGTTCGATTCCCGGCTTGGGTCACTGTCTGTGTGGAATCAGCACCTTCTCCCCGTGTCTGTGTGGGTTTCTTCCAGGTGCTCTGGTTTCCTGCCACAGAGTGTACAACATACTGGTTAGGTGGACTAGCGATGCTAAATTGCCCCTTAGTGTCCCAAGATGTGTAGGTTAGGTGGACTGGCCATGCTAAATTGTCCCAAGATGTGTAGATTAGGGGGATTAGCCACGGTAAATTGTCCCTTAGTGTCCCAAGATGTGAAGGTTAGGGGGATTAGCTGGATAAATACACGGTGTTATGGGAAAGGGCCTAGGTGGGACCTGTGTTGTACAGTTGGCGTAGACTCAATGGGCCAAATGGCCTTCTTTGTGCTGCAGGGACTGTGTGACACTGCTCGGTGACAATTCTGGATAGTCCAATCACACTCTGGCTTTACCCAGCCAGGTAAAAGATTGGATTGGCCAATCACTGCACCGAGTGTTGGCCAGCAAGCTATTTGACCATGGATCAATCCCAGTCAATCCTGGCTGCTACTCCATCCCTGTTTCCCCACATGCAGGGGGAATTCTTGGCTGGATGCTGTGTCCTTGAGTAAGGACATAAGAAATAGGAGCAGGAGTAGGCCATCTAGCCCTTCGAGCCTGCCCCGCCATTCAATAAGATCATGGCTGATCTGAAGTGGCTCAGTTCCACTTTCCCGCTTTCTCCCCATAACCCTTAATTCCCTTGTCTATCAGAAATCTATCTACCCGTGTCTTAAATATATTTAGCGAAGCAGCCTCCACCACTTCAATGGGCAGAAAATTCCAGAGATTCACCACCCTCTGAGTGAAGAAGTTCCTCCTCAACTCTGATCGAAACCGCCCCCCCTTTATCTTGAGGCTGTTCCCTCTAGTCCTACTGTCCTTTCTGAGTGGGAAGAATCTCTCTACCTCTATCCTATCCATCCCCTTCATTATCTTATACGTCTCTATAAGATCCCCCCCTCATCCTTCTAAACTCCATCGAGTACACACCCAGTCTATTCAATCTCTCCTCATAAGCTAACCCCCTCATCTCTGGTATCAGCCTGGTGAACCTTCTCCGTACTCCCTCCAAGGCCAATATATCCTTCCACAAATAAGGGGACCAAAACTGCACACAGTACTCCAGCTGCGGCCTCACCAGTGTACAGGTGCCATGCTGAGACCCTCATCACTGCCAAATGATGCTGCGACGAGGACACCCTGCCTCAAACACCAGGCCCCTTCCTGTTCTCCCCTTCCCTTCCTGTTCATCTTCCCTCCCACTTAATTCCCACGACCTGTTCACCTTCTTTGTTGAACATTGAAAGTTCCTCTGTCAGTAACCCAGCGTATTTGTTTTATTATGATTTTCCTCCGCGCGGCCCCTGCAGACTCACATCTGGCCAAGGGCAAAACCGGTCAAGCAGACTGTTCTGGGAGCTTACAGATCTGGGCGCGAGCTGACTTGAGGATTTTCTGGGAGTCGTACCACACCGTCCGACAGTCTTCCAGCAACTTGTAGAAACGTGGCTTCATCCAGGAGCTGGATTTGATCTTCTGCAGGTTGCTGCCTTTCAGCATGGCTTTCAAATCATCATCGTGAATAAAACCTTGTGGGGGAAACAGAGGAAGAACACGTCAGTCAAAATCAGCCCCGGGGAGGGGGGAGAACGGGGGGGAGGGGGGGGCGTGAGGGAGGGGGGGCGTGAGGGAGGGGGGGCGCGTGAGGGAGGGGGGGGCGTGAGGGAGGGGCATGGGGGGGGCGTGAGGGAGGGGGGCGTGAGGGAGAGGGTGGAGAGAAGGGGAGGAGGAAGGTGGTGGCGAGAGGTGTGAGAGGGTGGTGGAGGGTGAAGGGAGGTTGGGGGAGGAGACTGGAGTGGGGGAGGAAGAGGGGAGAGGAACGGAGAGGTGGGAGGGGAGGTTGGGCTGGAGGGGGAGAGGTGGTGGAAGGAGAGGGGAAGACAAGAGGCAGAGGGTGGGGGAGGGACAGGGCGGGGGAGGGGGAAGGGGAGGATGGTCGGGGGGGTGGGGAGGGGAGGTTGGGGAAAGGTGGAGGAGGTCAGTGGATCGACAGGGAATCTGAAAGGGGGGTAGGGAAAGTGGGAGACATCAGTGAATTCATCAAACTAAAGCTGCTTTAACCTGGAAAATGACCGGAGATGCAGGGAGAGCGGGAATGTCACAGCGCTGTGCGGACACCACCGTGTGGGACAAGGTTAACCCATCGGGTGAATGGAGAAACTGGCTCCCAGTCTCATTCAGGACCAGTCTAGCTGCTGTGACATTAACTTATCTGGATGTTTCCAATCGGTTATTGGGACCATGGATATAGCAGTGCCACTGTTCGCCCTCACTCCCGAGGGGGGTGGGGAGGGGGAGGGGAGCACGCTAATCCGGCCAGACAGCAAAGAGGACGAGGCCCCTCGAACCTGCTCCACCATTCACAAAGATCAGAGCCCTGGTGATGGTCAAAAATTGATCTGACCCAGCCTCAAGCATCTTCAATGGCTCGGCTTCCCGGGGACAATAACAGCACCAACTGAGCAACCACTCTCTGAAAGAACAGGGATTCTCCTCAGCCTCTGAAGGGAGGCCCCTGAGGATTAGTCTCTTCCACAGGGGTAAATATCCTCTCAGTATCCACCCCGTCCAGCCCCCTCAGGATCTCAAACATTTTAATAAGTTCGCCTCTCAATCTTCCAAACTCCAGCGGGAAAAGGCCCACATTGTCCAACTCTTCATCAGCCAACCCCTTCATCCCAGGAATCAGTCAAATGAACCGCTAACTGCTTCCAATGCAATGATATCCTCAGTAAGAAACCAGGTGCAATCTCACCAAGACACCTATTCACTTGTGGGACATGGGTGTGGCTGGCCAGTATTTATTGCCCATCCCTAGTTACCCCTTGAGAAGGTGGGGGTGAGCTGCCTTCTTGAATCGCTGCAGTCCGTGTGCTGTGGGTTGACCCACAATGCCATTAGGGAGGGAATTCCAGGATTTTGACCCAGTGACGGTGAAGGAACGGTGATATATTTCCAAGTCAGGATGGGTGAGTGGCTGGGAGGGGAACTTGCAGGTGGGGGTGTTCCCCATGTATCTGCTGCCCTTGTCCTTCTAGATGGAAGTGGTGGTGGGTTTGGAAGGTTCTGTCTAAGGATCTTTGGTGAATTGCTGCAGTGCATCTTGTAGATAGTACACACTGCTGCTACTGAGGGAATGGATGTTTATGGATTGCTTTGTCCTGGATGGTGTCGAGCTTCTTGAGTGTTGTTGGAGCTGCACCCATCCAGGCAAGTGGGGAGTATTCCATCAAACTCCTGACTTGTACCTTGTAGATGGTGGACAGGCTTTGGGGAGTCAGGAGGTGAGTTACTCACTGCAGTATTCCCAGCCTCTGACCTGCTCTTGTAGCCACTGTGTTTATGTGACGAGTCCAGTTGAATTTCTGGTCAATGGTAACCCCAAGGATGTTGACTGTGGGGGATTCAGTGATGGTGACACCATTGAATGTCAAGGAGGGGTGGTTAGAGTGTCTTATTGGTGTTGGTCATTGCCTGGCATTTGTGTGCCACAGAAACCTCCCTATTTTTACACTCCATCTCCTTTTTCAATAAAGGCCAACATTCCACTTGCCTTCCTAATTTGCTAAATATAACACTGTCTGGTTAGAAAACCTGCTACTGAAGCTTTCAACAAATGTACAATGCCACAAAACTCTTAGACTAATCAACATCCTAACACAAAATCATATATTTCACGTCCATCTTGTTGACATGACCAGTCTAACCCATTCAATAACAATCTGTCACATGGGTCAGTGCTTGCATTGGCCTTTTTAATCATGTTTATGGAATAACATCCCCTGCAACAAATCCCAGAAGATTTTCGATGCCATTGGCATGACTCTGCAGACACAGGTATCAATGCCTGATGAAGCAAGCGGGACATGCACCACTGATCTGGACCTATAGGAATGCTACTTCCCAAGCTGGTCCTCTGCTCCAAACCAGAGGTAGCAGCTATGTTGATGTTCCATCTGAGCAATAACATGAGTGGAAAAGAACTCATTGCTTGGAATTGTCCAGCCGTTCACACCCTGCCACCACTACCAGAGAGGAAGGAGAATTTGGTGCCCAGCTAAATCTTTGTTCATTGCAGCGGGATCAGAGAATCCTGCTGGCGTGAGCAGCAAGAAAATCCCGCTCAAAAGTTTCCTTCTGTGGAAGGCCTCTACCTAAAATAACTGGATAGAATTCTTAACCGTCAGCCTCATTTCATCAATATCAGCAAAAATAGCATACTAATTCCTTGGGATTCTGGGCTTGTGTACAGCTTCTGGTAGGGCTACACAGACCCAGCCGAAAGGTAGGTCAGCCAAAGGCAATTTTTTGATTTGACTTATTATTGTCACATATATGCCAAAATGGACCACTACACATCTTTCCGGGTTGAAGTCCATCTGCCACTTCTCTGCCCAGTCTTGCATCCTATCTATCTCACGCTGCAACATCCCTCCAGACTATCCACAACACCAACCTTCACCACCAACCACCAATCTTGTAGATGGTACACATGGCAGGCACACCATTGGCAGAGGAAGGCATGGATTATTAATATGGTGGATCAAGTGGGCTGCTTTGTCCCGGATGGTGTTGAGGTTCGAGCATTGAAGTTGGACCCACCCAGCCAAGTGGAAACAGGAGGGGAACACAGGCGCAGGCTTTGCCAAGCAAAGTGTTGGAGCAGAGGCAAGCGATTTGAAAACTAATTTGATCCTCGGTGGGAGAACTGAAGCACAAAGATTACATTGGACAGACAGAAACAGGCCAGTGGACTCATCTGGAGCAGGCTGACATTTCCAGGGATGAGGGGTTTGTTGTATGAAGAGAGATTGAACAGTTTAGGCTGATACTCTGGAATTTAGAAGAACGAGGGGAGATTAGATCAAGGTATACAAGATAATAAAAGATATGGATAAAGTAGACATGGAGCAGATGCTTCCTCTTGTGGGACATTCTAGGATAAGAGGTCATAGTCTTAGAATAAAGGTTAGAAAATTTAAAACAGAGTTGAGGAGAGACTGCTTCTCCCAAAGGATTGTGACTCTGTGGAATTCTCCCAAAGTGCAGTGGATGCTAGGACAGTGAGTAAACCTCCAGGAGAAGTTAGACAGATTTTTAATTGGGAATGGGTTGAAGGGTTAGGGGGAGAAGGCAGGAAAATGGGGATGAGGAGCATATCAGCCATGATCGAATGGCAGAGTGGACTCGATGGGCCAAATGGCCTAATTCTGCTCCTATATCTTATGAACGTATGTTACAGTCAAGGCTCTTCCCACCATCTGCCATCTAAATTTACCATCGTAACCCCCTGCCCCCTTCTCCCTCTTAAGTTTGTCCAGTGTCCCTCTAAATGCCTCGATAATATTTGCTCCAACCACCCCCCGTCGTAGCGACATCCATATTCACACCGTTCCTCAGGTTTCTTCGGAATCCCCTATTGGGGGGAAAAGCTGCAGGATGACAGGGAAAGGGCAGTGGAATGGGGCTGGTCAAATTGTTCGCAGCAAACAAGCATCAACAGGAAGGGCTGAATGGCCTCTGCGTTGTAAGTATTCAGGAGGGAAATTAGGAAGGGTTATGCGGGGGGTGGGGAAACATCAATTAATATTTACAAGATTTTTGTTCGCTCAGGATATTGAGGAATATAGAACAGTAAAGAATAAATAGAAGAAGAAACAGAAAATGCTGGGCCAACAGAGATAGATAATCGAGTTAACGTTACAAATCTGTATTACTCTGCTTCAGAATGGAGTTGGGAATTGTGCTGCAGGTTAACCATGAACTGATTTCATTAGAATATAGCTCTTGGAGCAAAAGGGATCAAGGGATTGAAGTTGATGATCAGCCAACGTACGCGATAGAGTTTAGAAGGATGAGGAAGGGTGAGGGGGGGAATTGTCATTGACTTTAGGAAGCGGAAAGGAGAACATGCCCCTGTCTATATCAACGAGGACAATGTAGAAAGTGTCAAGAGCTTTCAGTTTTTAGATGTCCAGATCACCAATAACCTGTCCTGGTCCCCCCCCATGCTGACACTATAGACAAGAAAGCCCACCAACACCGCTACCTTCTCAGAAGACTGAGGAAATTTGGCATGTCAGCTACGACTCTCACCAACGTTTACAGGTGCACCATAGAAAGCATTCTTTCTGGTTGTATCACAGCTTGGTATGGGCTCCTGCTGTGCCCAAGACCGCAAGGAACGACAAAAGGTCATGAATCCATCACTCAAACCAGCCTCCCATCCATTGACTCTGAAAAGCAGCCAGTATAATTAAGGACCCCACACACCCCGGACATTCTCTCTTCCACCTTCTTCTGTCGGGAAAAAGATACAGAAGTCTGAGGTCACGTACCAACCGACTCAAGAACAGCTTCTTCCCTGCTGCTGTCAGACTTTTGAATGGACCAACCTCGCATTAAGCTGATCTTTCTCTACACCCTAGCTCTGACTGTAACACTACATTCTGCACTCTCTCCTTTCTTTCTCTATGAATAGTATGCTCTGTCTTCATAGTGCGAAAGAAACAATATTTTTCACTGTATGTTAATACATGTGACAATAATAAGATATCAAAAAAATCTAACTGAAACTTACAGGATACTGCATGGCCTGGATAGAGTGGACATGGGGAAGATGTTTCCATTAGCGGGGGAGACTGGGATCCGAGGAAACAGCCTCAGAGTAAAGGGATGATTCCTTGGAACTGAGATGTGGAGGAATTTCTTCAGCCAGAGGGTGGTGAATCAGTGGACTTCTTTGCCACAGAGGAGGCCAGATCATCGAGTATATTTAAGACTGAGATAGATAAGTTTCTGATTGGTATGGGGCTCAGGGGTGACAGGGAAAAAACAGGAGAATGGGGTTGAGGAACTTCTCAGTCAATGATTGAATGGCCCAGTAGATCTGAAGGGCTGAATGGCCTAGTCCTGCTTCTAGTTTCTATGTATAACTAACTAAACTTGGGAATTGGCTCAAAGGGTGAATGGTCTCTTCCTACTTAATCTGGACGTGGATAGATACTGTGGCTCTGGCAGTCATTGTACAGATAAACCTAATTTAAAGTAGCAAGGCCATGAGCTAAAACAAACAGCAGATCAAGAAGTCCAAATTCCCTGAAGAATTCCACTGCACCACATTAGAAGCAAACTGCCCTCAATGGTGTGACTGGAGGGGTGCAAGGCATTTCCATATACAATGCCACACAATCCAGGTATGTCTCTTTACATGAGATATACACTGTGACGGCAAGATCAAATCTCAAGATGTGGTAATAAAGTTAGAGTTTTTTAATTAGTCATAAGTAGGCTTACATTAACACTGCAATGAAGTTACTGTGAAAATCCCCGAGTCGCCGCACTCCGGTGCCTGTTCGGATTACACCGAGGGAGAATTTAGCATGGCCAATGCGCTAACCAGCACGTCTTTTGGACTGCGGGAGGAAACCGGAGCACCCAGAGGAAACCCACGCAGACACGGGGAGAATGTGCAGACTCCACACAGACAGTGAGCCAAACCGGGAATCGAACCCGGGTCCCTGGCGCTGTGAGGCCGATAGTAGTCATGATGTGGGTATGCCGGCGTTGGACTGGCGTAAACACAGTAAAAAGTCTGACAACACCAGGTTTTAGTCCAGCCTATTTATTTGATAATATACTCACTAGCTTTCGGGGTTACCCCCTTCGTCAGGTGAACCTGACGAAGGGGGTAACCCCGAAAGCTAGTGAGTATATTATCAAATAAATAGGTTGGACTAAAACCTGGTGTTGTCAGACTTTTTGCTGTGAGGCAGCAGAGCTAACCACTGTGCCACCCCTGAGCTTGTATACTCATCGCTACAAATAGCATAGCTGGTAAAACACCAATGTTTCCATAAGCAGTGAGTGTAAATAGTCACTGAAGCACAAACAATAATAGCAGCCTGCATTTATATAGCGACTAAAACATCCGGGTCACTATCCAGGAGACATTAGTTGACACAAACGTGACACCCAGCCACGTAAGCAGTTACTGGGATCCAAGAGACTGGTTTCAAGAATGGTCTAAAAAACGGGAAGGACAGACGGAGACAAGCTCAGAGGCTGCACTCTAACACTGAGGCCTCACAGCTGCTGCCATGTCTGCTGAGTATTTACATAAGAACATAAGAAATAGGAGCAGGAGTAGGCCATCTAGCCCTTCGAGCCTGCCCCGCCATTCAATAAGATCATGGCTGATCTGAAGTGGATCAGTTCCACTTTCCCGCCCCCTCCCCATAACCCTTAATTCCCTTGTCTATCAGAAACCTATCTACCCGTGTCTTAAATATATTTAGCGAGGTAGCCTCCACCACTTCAATGGGCAGAGAATTCCAGAGATTCACCACCCTTTGAGTGAAGAAGTTCCTCCTCAACTCCGATCTAAACTGTCCCCCCCCGTTATTTTGAGGTTGTGCCCTCGAGTCCTGCTGTCCTTTCTAAGCAGAAAGAGTTTCCAACATTTTCTGTTTTTATTTCAGATTTCCAGCATTCCTGGCATGTTATTTTTGATCTGGGTATGAGGACCCAGATAACTGGATGTTACGGTTCCTGGTTTAAAGTTTATTAGTGTCACTGGTAGGCTTACATTAACACAGCAGTGAAGTTACTGTGGAAAATCCCCCAGTCGCCACACTGTTCGGGTACACTAAGGGAGAATTTAGCATGGCCAAAGCACCCAACCAGCACGTCTTTCAGACTGTGGGAGGAAACCGGAGCACCCGGAGGAAACCCACGCAGAAACGGGGAGAACGTGCAGGCTCTGCACACTCAGTGACCCAAGCTGGGAATCGAACCCAGGTCCCTGGCGCTGTGATGCAGCAGTGCTAACCACTGTGCCACCGTGCCATCGTTCTGTATTTCCAAGTGACTCGATCTTATTTTCTTTCTCTTGTTCACACTCTTTCGCGCTCTCTTTCTGTCCTCACTCCCTTCCCTCTCCCTCTCTCTGTATGTGTGGCTGTGTATACGTGTGTGTGTCTCTCTCTCCCCTTCTCCCTCTCTGTCCCTCCCTGTGTGTGTGTGTGTGTGTGTGTGTGTGTGTGTGTCTCTCTCTCTCCCTGTCCCTCCCTCTGTGTTTTGTGTGTGTGTCTCTCTCTGTCTCTCTCCCTCTGCCCCTCCCTCTGTGTTTAGTGTGTGTGTGTGTGTGTGTGTGTGTGTGTCTCTCTCTCTCTCTCCCCCTGTCCCTCCCTCTGTGTTTTGTGTGTGTCTCTCTCTCTGTCTCTCTCCCTCTGCCCCTCCCTCTGTGTTTAGTGTGTGTGTGTGGTGTGTGTCTCCCTCTCCCTCTCTCTCTCTTCTAGTTGCTTAGACTGATTTTATTGAGAATTAGGAAAGTTTCTCACTTGCGTCACTATCGTGGTGAAACCCCAGGACTCTGTATTCCTGGAGCCCTCGTCCTGGGGTCTACATTTAGCAACATTCATTTATTCAGCTTTTAAAATGTCTGCAGATCCCATTGGGCCACATTAGCTCCTGGCTTGGATGTACTGGGGCGGGGGGGAGCACTGGACAGTATGAGTATTGTGTAGGGGGGGGCGGGGAAGCTCTCTGACAAACCCTATTAGAATCAGAAAGCAATAACCCCCTCCTCCCCCCGGCTTAGAACCCTGCCTCTTTCACTTCTGACTTATAGCGCATGTCTTATTTTCCTTTCCCTCCCCTCACAGCGCTAGGGACCCGAGTTCAATTCCCAGCTTGGGTCACTGTCCGTGCGGAGTCTGCACATTCTCCCCGTGTCTGCGTGGGTTTCCTCTGGGTGCTCCGGTTTCCTCCCACAGTCTGAAAGACACGCTGGTTGGGGTGCATGGACCTGAACAGGTGCCAGAGTGTGGTGACTGGGGGATTTTCACAGTAACTTCATTGCAGTGTTAATGTAAACCTTACTTGTGACACCAATAAGTAAACTTTAACAAAGGGATATGAATATTGCTGAACAGAGGCAGACTGCTGAAGCTGTCATCAGGACAAACACAAGAATGTCAAATTTCAAACATAACAATTTATATTACAGGAGAATGGGTGTTGATTGGCTGAGCTGTTGCCATGCAGGACCATAGGGGAATATAAGAAATAGGAGCAGAACAGGCCATTCAGCCTCTCGAGCCTGCCCCACCATTCAATAAACTGATGGCTGATCTGATTGTGTTAAGTTTCACATCTATGCCCAATAACCTTGCATTCCCTCGCCTAATAGCATCTTCCTGCTTCCACCTTTAGTCAATATCACCACTGCCTTCAGAGACAGAGAGCTCCGAAGTCTCACAACCCTTAGGAGAAAATTATTGCTATGCTAAAAGGGTGACCCTTAATTTTAAAACTGTGTCCCCCCCAAGTTCTAGACTCAGGGGCAAGAGGAAATATCTGTTCCACATCTACCTGAATATTCAGACTCATTGTTGTACTTATTAATCACACTCCACTCCCTCAGCCTCTTCTAAAAGCCCAGCTCTCCAACCTCTTCATATAAGACAACAACATCGGAACTACACGCTCCCCAAACTCCTGGGTTAATTCAAGATGCCAGGCTTGAACATATTCCTTTTGTTTGCAGTGAACACATCCTTGTGTCACTCCCAGCAAACCTGAATGAGCCCACCGATCGAATCCAACAGCCTTTCCCTTTGCTGGTGTACCGACCGCACTCAAGCATCCCCGCTTACAAAAACCCAAAAGGTTTACTGTTAGATGCCGTTCCACAAATCGGGCAGCACTTACTCAACAATCCTGAGTGTGCGGATCGCTAGACTATCTAGTTAAGACGATCAGTCAAGCTCGTATAGTGGCTCAGTTACACTTGCAAGAAGCAACATACAATCCTACAATCATACACAAAGAAACCAACCCTGCCCCACCACCACCCAACCAACCCCACCCCACCCTTTGCAAATGAAAGGGACACATTCAACCCTCGTGTCTTTACTGAAGGGAGCCTCATTGCTTTCTGTTAGCAGCGGGTTAATTTCACACCAATTTGTCTGTTAATTGCTAATCCGCACCCACCAAGATATATAAAGACGTTACAGGTGGCACTGGGTATTGGGTGGATTGGTGGTGTTGTAAAAATAAAATGAGTTTGTAAAGAAGCAGGATTTGCGTCTTTTATCTTTCCCTGGAGTCCAGATGAATGGGGGGGGGGGGGGGGGGGGATCTCATAGAAACTTATAAAATTCTAACAGGACCAGACAGGGTAGATGCAGGGAGGATGTTCCCCACGGAGAGAGAGAACCAGGGGTCACAGTCTGAGGATTCAGGGTAGACCATTTAGGACGGAGGTGAGGAGACATTTCTTCACCCGGTGGAATTCATTCCCACAGGAAGTAGTTGATGCCAAAACATTGAATGTATTCAAGAGGCGGCTGGATATTGGGGTGAATGGGATCAAAGGTTATGGGGAGAAAGCAGGATTGGGCTATTGAGTTGGATGGTCAGCCATGATCCTGGTGAACGGCAGAGCAGGCTCGAAGGGCCAAATGGCCTCCTCCTGTTCCTATCTATGCTTCTATTACTGGACTGCGACGGAGGGGCTGAGCACTTTCTGCACGTCAATGCCCCAGCCACAGTTAACTCACTGACCAATCAGTATTTTTTTTTTGCCAGCGGGCATTCCCTTCTCTCCCCTGTAAACTGTTTGGAAACGTGCCGTTTCTGGAGTTTGCCCGTGGCGTGAGGGCGAGATAGAAAAGCTGCAGCAATGCGCCGGGCCTTTCAGCAGGAGAGAAGCAGACACTCGGCGACCTGCCGGAGAGGAGGAGGAGGAGGAGGAGGACAGGGCTGGTGACAGTCCAAATCCCTGTGTTCCTGTACAGCTCAGCGCCTCTCTGCTGCTGTCACACACCCGAATGGAAGGGGATACGCTGCAAAATGTGCATCAGCTGATGGGTGTGCTCAATCTTCAAACAATAAAAATCTAATGTAGGAATTATACTTGGAGCTTTAACGCAAAGATCTACTCACACTATCAGGGATTAACACTATTTGTATTTACCTTGATCTATCCTGCTGCTCTTTGATCTCAAATTCCAATCTTCGGGCGTCTTTATCTGACTAATAGACTTCTTCTTCAATTTTAATCTCCTGGCACTGGCTTCCTGCCTCGCTCCCCTGTGAATGAATGTCACTTTCCCACTCCTCATCTTCCACCTGCCGCCCTTTGCTCCGTGCCTCCGGCCTGTCACTCCCAGTCTCCCGCCCTTTCCGTCCTGCCTCCGGCCCGCCACAGCCTGGCTCCCGTCCCTGGCCTCCCCGCCGCCTCCTTTCGCGTCCGGCCTCCCGCTCTTGGTCTCCCCCCTCCCTCCGTTCACGTCCTGCGGCCTGCTCCTCGCCTCCCTCTTCCCCCCTCTCACGTCCTGCGGCCTGCTCCTCGCCTCCCTCCGCCGGCCTTCCACGTCCCGCCTCCCGCTCTTGGTCTCCCTCCTCCCTCCTTTCGCGTCCTGCGCCCCACCCTGCCTCCTGCCCCTCGCGTCCCCCCTCCCTCCCTTCACATCCTGCGTCCCGCTCTTTGTCTCCCCCCTCCCTCCTTTCACATCCTGTGTCCCACCCTGTCTCCCGTCCCCCCTCCCTCCTTTCACATCCTGTGTCCCACTCTTTGTCTCCCCCCTCCCTCCCTTCACATCCTGAGTCCCACCCTGTCTCCCGTCCCCCCTCCCTCCTTTCACATCCGGCTCCCCGCCCCTCGCCTCCAGGTCCCCACCTCTCACAAACAATCCCTCTTTTCCCGGAGGCCGATCCTGGCATCCAGGTTCCAGGCCCACAACTCCGGGTTCCAGGTTCCCAGGGCTGGGATCCCGGTTCTCGACGGCCGGATCCAGGCTCCCAGCTTCGAAATCCTGACCCCCGGTTGGGCCGTCGGCCCAGGAAACTTGCGTTCCAGCTCCCAACTCCAAGCTCCCAACTCCCGGCTCCAGGCTTTCGATTACGGGCCCCGGATTCCCAGCTCCGGGAGTTGGACACCAAACGCCCGGGCTGGGGTCGCCAAATTCCGGCTCAGCGTTCCCAGCCTCAGGGTCTACCCTTCCGTCAGTCGGGTCTGATGTCCCCGGCCCCGGTTCAAGAGCCTCAGTTACAGGCCCCACGCACCCCGCCCTCGGCTCCGGGCCCGGCTCCAAACTCCCGACTCTCAGATTCAGACTCTCAAATCCAGCGTCCACGTTCTCCGTTCCCAGATCTCCGGAATCCACTCCCCCCGCTCCAGCCTCTGCTCTCCCGTTTTCGGACATGGCCTTGCCGCTCTCGGAACTCACGCTCCCAGTTTCGGAGGCCGTGCTTCCGTTTTTGGACTCCCGCCCGGAGCGTGCCCACCAGCTGAGGAAGACGGTGAGTCCACAGACGACCACGGCGAGGACCAGGAGTATAAGGACCAGGATGTCCATTGGTCAGACACGGAGCTGCTTATCTGGCCCTAGGGAAAAGGGTCAGAACTGCAAGTGGGTTTTCCAGAGAATAACAAGGCAACAATATCGCTCCCCCACCCCAGGCTGACAGCAGCATGGGGGTAGGGAAAGCTGAGGCTTGGGGTTTGCCAGGGAAAGCCCAACTCAATCTTCGCTCTTCCTTCAAATATCGGAAGTAATTGGTAGGGGGAGAACCCAAAGTCACCTAATTTTGAGAGACTTTTTGTTCGCCTCTCCCTCTTAGCCTTAGCGGGGATGGGACCTGGGTGGTGCCAGTGCAGACCCAAAGGCCTCCCTCTGCACTGTAGGGTTTCTACTGGCCCACCAACCCCGTGGCAATGCAAGATCCTGTCCCACTTTTGCTGTTCGAAGTGGCGGCACGGTGGTTAGCACTGGGCCAGGGGCCAGGGTTCGATTCCCGGCTTCGGGACACTGTCTGTGTGGAGTTTGCACGTTCTCCCTGCGCGGGTTTCCTCCGGGTGCTCCGATTTCCCCTCAGTCCAAAGATGTGCGGCTTAGGTAAATTGGCCACGCTACATTGCCCCTCGGTGTCCCAGGATGCGTAAACTGGAAGGATTAGCAGGGTAAGTATGTGCGGTTATGGAGATAAGGCCTGGGTGGGATTGTTGCCAGCTCAGACTCAATGGGACGAATGGCCTGTAGCAGGTTCTGCACATGATTTCTGTGATTTCTCTGTTAAAAGTGGCAAGAGATGGGGAGGGTGGATTTGAACAGTCACAGATGCCTGCTCATTGACAATCAGAATAAAACCACCACAGAGGCCCTTCAGCCCAACTTGTCCATGCTATCCAGTTTTTACCACTAAGCTAGTCCCAATTGCCCGCGTTTGGCCCATATCCTTCTATACCCATCTTACCCAACTGTCTAAATACTTTTTAAAAGACAGAATTGTACCCGCCTCTACTACTGTCTCTGGCAGCTTGTTCCAGACACTCACCACCCTCTGTGTGAAAAAATTGCCCCTCTGGACCCTTTTGTATCTCTCCCCTTAAAGAGCTCAAGAAGACATGAGTTGGTGAGTATCTGCGTATATTTGGGGATGGCCCCAGATTGTTCGCTGGGACGAGCCACTTCTTTGGGCAGCACGGTGCCACGGTGGTTAGCACTGCTGCCTCATAGCACCAGGGACCTGGGTTCGATTCCTGGCTTGGGTCACTGTCTGTGTGGTGCCTACACATTCTACCCGTGTCTGCGTGGGTTTCCTCCGGGTGCACCGGTTTCCTCCCACAGTGTGCGGATTAGGTGGATTGGCCGTGCTACATTGCCGCTGAGTGTCAGGGGGACTAGCTAGGGTAAATGCATGGGGTTATGGGGATAGGGCCTGGTGGGATTGTTGTCGGTGCAGACTCGATGGGCTGAATGGCCCCCTTCTGCACTGTAGGGAATCTAAGATGTATATAATTATCTGAATGTTGAATAGACTGAGCGAGTGAGCATTGCCAGCTCCCACTTGGTAGTATAGGACTACCATAACTACTGAAAAGGGAGATATATTGCTGAAGTTTTTTGTTTTGCACTCATCAGGACAAATGCAAGAACACCAAATTTCAAGCCGTCAAATGGTAAACTAGAAGGGAAAAGGATGCTGGTTGGTTCGCAAGTCAACTTTGATTGGTCTATTGCCATGGTAAAACAGTAGGTTTCCCATACGGGCTCAAAGCTTGAACGTATTCCTTTTGTTTGCAGGGAATGGGTCTCTTTCCGGCAAACGTAAATGAGTTGCTTTACAAGTTGTCTGATTGTTAGTGTAGTTTAGTAGCGCACTCGCAATTAGTCAGCAAGTGCTGCCCAGTCACAGAGCACCCGGAGGAAACCCACGCAGACACGAGGAGAATGTGCAAATTCCCGGCTTGGGTCACGTGTGGAGTTTGCACATTCTCCCCATGTCTGTGTGAGTTTCCTCCCACACTTCAAAGATGTGCAGGTTAGGTTGATTGGCCATGCTGAATTGCCCTTTAGAGTCCTGGGAATGTGTAGGTTAGAGGGATTAGGGGGTAACTGGGTGGGGTTGTAGGGATAGGACCTGGAGTGGGATTGTTGTTGGCACAGACTTGATGGGCCAAATGGCCTCCTTCTGCACTGTAGGGTTCCTATGACTCCATTAATCCAGAAACTCAGGTAATGTTCCGGGGATCAAGGTTCAATTCCCTTAAAAGTATTTATTTATTTATTAGTCACAAATAGGCTTACATTAACACTGCAATGAAGTTACTGTGAAAATCCCCTAATTGCCACACTCTAGCGTCTGTTTGGGTACACTGAGGGAGAATTTAGCATGGCCAATGCACCTAACTAGCACGTCTTTCAGGCTGTGGGAGGGAACTAGCGCACCCGGAGGAAACCCATGCAGACACGGGGAGAATGTGCAAACTCCGCTTAGACAGTGACCCAAGCCGGGAATCGAACCCAGGTCCCTGGCGCTGTGAGGCAGCAGAGCTGTGCCATCCATGATGCATTTTGAATTCAGTAAACAGTATCTGGAATTAAGAATCTACTGATGACCATGAAACCACTGCCGATTGTTGGAAAAACCCATCCGGTTCACTAATGTCCCTTTAGGGAAGGAAATCTGCCATCCTTACCCGGTCTGGCCTACACGTGACTTCAGAGATGGGGCAACGAGGTTGACTCTCAACTGCCCTTCAAGGGCAACTAGGGATGGGCAATAAATGCTGGCCAGCCAGCGACACCCCTGTCCCACAAAGGAATAAAAAATTGCTCTGTTGTGAAAACCTCAACAACTCCCTCACCGGAACCAAAGATAATACCTCCTTGTGAAACTGTGTGATACGCAGTGTCTGTCCAATGTCTCCAAACAGGCACTGAAAGCTCCTCACCCCGGCCCCCCGCACTGGTGCGAACACAAAGCCTCCCCCACCTTCCCAAATCTTGATAGTCTGATTCCAAAGCTTCGTGGTCAAGATGATGCTTTTCACCAAAGAGGAAAGAGGGAAAGGCAACAGAGAAAACAAAACCACAAAAGAATCAAGATTGGTTTCGGCCCACGTCTCCCTCCATTGGCCGGTGACACACAGATCATCTGAAATCGGAAATTACGACTGCAAGAATTGTGGTCACATTCACCAAAGAGCGATGGGACAGTTAAAAACCACACATCGTTACATCATTCAACGATTCACATTTCTGGTAATACAAGAGCTTGCCTTAGTGTCCGGGTGCAAGGTAAGAAATCAAATCAATAATGCGGGTGACTCTTTACTGCTCTCTGAATTGGCCGAGCAAGCCACTCAGTTCAAGGGCAATTAGGGATGGGCATGTGTGTTAGGATGGCACGGTAGCACAGTGGGTTAGCACTGCTGCTTCACAGCTCCAGGGACCTGGGTTCGATTCCCGGCTCAGGTCACTGTCTGTGTAGAGTTTGCACATTCTCCTCGTGTCTGCGTGGGTTTCCTCCCACAGTCCAAAGATGTGCGGGTTAGGTTGATTGGACGTGCTAAGAAATTGCCCCTTAGTGTCCTGGGATGCGTGGATTAGTGGGTAAAACGTGTAGGGATACGGGGGGTAGGGCCTGGGTGGGATTGTGTTCGGTGCAGACTCGATGGGCCGAAGGGCCTCTTTCTGCACTGTAGGGTTCTATGATTCTATCCCAGAATGAATGAAAACCAGGATGTTCTTATTGAACAAGAGGAGTCGGGAAGTTCTCCCTGATTTACTGGCCAATGTTTATTCTCCAAATCAACAACAGATTATCTGGTGATTATCGCATTGCTGTTTTGTGGGAGCTTGCTGGGTGCTAACTGGTCGCCACGTGTGTGTCCTATTACAACAGTGACTAAGCGTCAAAAGCTCTTTAGTGGCTGGATAGAGTTTGAGACGTCCGGTGGTTGTATCATATAAAACCCAAGGTCTTTTTCTCCTCTTCCCTTTCAAAACTTTGGCTCCAATTTAACTTGTTCCTTCTTAAAACTCTTCTCCGGATGGGAGTGTTGTTGGCTTTTATTACCCACTCACGGTAGCTCTGAGAATGCCACGGACCGTATTATTGATCCACTGTAGTTCATGCTATAACGGCACTCCCACAGTGAGTAAGACAGCAAATTCCAGCTCGCTGAGCAACCATTTGTTTGCTGGATGGGATGGGACTTGGAAGGGAGCCCGGAGGAGCAGATGTTAGAATTTCAACCACAAAGTGTCGTTGGCGTGGCCTTAGTGAGGGCACCCGCTAATGGACAGTGTCGATCATAGAATAGAATCCATATAGAGCAGAAGGAGGCCCATCGAGCCTGCCCCAACAACAATCCCACCCAGACCCTATCCCTATCACCCGACATATTTACCCTGCTAATCCCCCCGACATGAAGGAGCAATTTAGAACGTAGAACACTACAGCACAAACAGGCCCTTCAGCCCACAAGTTGCACCCATCATATCCATACCTGCCAGGCCATAGAACTATCTGTAACTCCCAATCCCACGTACTCATCATTTGGCACGGCCAATCCACCTAACCCGCACATCTTTAGGAGTGTGGGATGAAACTGGAGCACCCGGAGGAAACCCACACAGACACGGGGACAACATGCTGGAACCCAAGGCTGGAAATGAACCCGAGTTCCCAGCATTGCGAGGCAGCAGCGCTAATCACCGTGCCACCCATGAGTTCACTCCAAGGCAAACTGCTTTGTCCTGGATGTTGAGCTCCGAGTCTAGTTGCTCCAGCAGGGCGAGCGGTGAGCGTTCCATTGGCCTTTGGTCTCGACACTTTTTGTTGAGCAGAGTGTGAACAATGACTCAGAATGAATCAGGCTGCGGCGATGATGCACTCACACACAAGATACACTTCGTGGAACAACGGACAGATTCATGGAATGCTTACAACTCGGAAGGCCATATGGCGGCACGGTAGCACAGTGGGTTAGCACTGCTACTTCACAGCTCCAGGGTCCTGGGTCCAATTCCTGGCTCGGGTCACTGCCCGTGTGGAGTTTGCACATTCTCCTCGTGTCTGCATGGGTTTCCTCCCACAGTCCAAAGATGTGCGGGTTAGGTTCATTGGCCATGCTAAGAGATTGCCCCTTAGTGTACTAGGATGCTTAGGTTAGAGGGATTAGCGGGTAAAACATGTAAGGATATGGAAGTAGAGCCTGGGTGGGATTGTGTTTGGTGCAGACTCGATGGGCCGAAGGGCCTCTTTCTGCACTGTAGGGTTTCTATGATCTGTATAATGTGAGCTGCCGTAACCTTGCTGGCTCTCTACCACAGCAGTTCAGCTGCACCCTGCCTGCACCCCTCTGTCCCCCAGCTCTATAAAGCTTCCCTCTTCAGCCAACTATCCAGTCCCCTTCTGAAAGCCCTGATTGAACCTGTCTCCACACACATACACACAGGCACTGCATTCCAGATCCTAACTGTGCCGGGAGCATGGTCCTCCAAAGATGTGCGGGTTAGGTGGATTGGCCCTGCTAAATTGCCCCTTCATGTCAGAGGGACTAACTAGGGTAAATACATGGGGCAAGTGTGAGGTTATCCACTTTGGCAGGAATAATAGTAGGAGGGATTACTATTTAAAGGGCGAAAAGCTGCAGCATGCTATGGTGCAGAGGGACCTGGGGGTCCTTGTGCATGAGTCGCAAAAACCCAGTCTGCAGGTGCAGCAGGTGATCAGGAAGGCGAATGGGATGCTGGCCTTCATAGCGAGGGGGATTGAATATAAAAGTAGGGAGGTCTTGCTGCGTCTGTACAGGGTACTGGTGAGGCCGCAGCTGGAGTACTGTGTGCAGTTTTGGTTGCCGCACTTGCGAAAGGATATATTGGCTTTAGAGGGAGTGCAGAGGAGGTTCACTAGGCTGATACCGGAGATGAGGGGGTTGGACTATGAAGCGAGACTGAATAGACTGGGTGTGTACTCATTGGAGTTTAGAAGGATGAGGGGGTATCTTATAGAGACGTATAAGATAATGAAGGGGATGGATAGGATAGAGGTAGAGAGATTCTTCCCGCTCAGAAAGGACAGCAGGACTAGAGGGCACAGCCTCAGGATAAGGGGGGAGCAGTTTAGAACAGAGTTGAGGAGGAACTTCTTCACTCAAAGGGTGGTGAATCTCTGGAATTCTCTGCCCGTTGAAGTGGTGGAGACTGCCTCGCTGAATATATTTAAGTCACGGGTAGATAGGTTTTTGATAGACAAGGGGATTAAGGGTTATGGGGAGAGGGCGGGAAAGTGGAACTGATCCACTTCAGATCAGCCATGATCTTATTGAATGGCGGGGCAGGCTCGAGGGGCTAGATGGCCTACTCCTGCTCCTATTTCTTATGTTGTGTGTTTCTGGGCTGCGATACGCCACCTGCACAGTGTCGACTGAGCCATGGTTCCTTGGACTTTCCTCCGTAGCCTCTCGGGAGAAACTGTGACGAGGGAAGTCAGGGAATAGCCCAGCTTGTAGGCCGAAGCGATTCGGGCTGGGTTAAACCGAGTGCTACCCAACACCAGCAATGCCCAAAGCTGGTTGGCAGAGGTTTAGTTTTTAAAGGCAGAGATGGATAGGTTCTGAAGATAAACACAAAATAACTGCGGATGCTGGAATCGGAAACAAAGTGGGCAGGAGGTGGGGTGGGGAAGTGAAGTCAGCCACCTGGTTAATTGGGCACACTGATGCCCACAGTAAAGGCTCTGACAAACGGTCATCTAGGCCCAAAACGTCAGCTCTACTCGCTCTCCACAGATGCTGTCGGATTCGCTGAGATTTTCCAGCAGTTTTCTGTTATCAATAGGTTCTTGATTGGTAAGGGGGTCAAAGGTTATGGGGCAAAGGTGGGAGAACGGGGTTGAGAAATATATCGGCCATGATTGAATGGCAGACTAGGCCTGATGGGTCGAATGGTCTAACTCCGCTCCTAGATCTTATGCTCACTGTCTCCAGCATTTTCCCTTGTGAGGAAAATATCAGGGGCTTGGATTTTCCTGTCCAGAATCCAGCACAGGGTGGGCGCAGAGAGCAGGGCGCGGGCAAATGACGTCAGCCACCTCGTTAATTGGGGACACTGATGCCAGGGGGGAGTTTGTTGAGAAGTTGCTCTCGGGCTTCTGGAGACATTGATGGGCATGTGTTAGGAGCAGCCTGAATGTGACTAACAGCAGCGTGGTGGAACCAGGAGGGGAGACACTGAAGCAGCTTCACTCAATGTAAACAAAGTGGACATGCGGACAAGAAAATAAACTAACGATCAAGAAAGAAGTGTTCATAAGAACATAAGAAATAGGAGCAGGAGTAGGCCATCTAGCCCTTCGAGCCTGCCCCGCCATTCAATAAGATCATGGCTGATCTGTCGTGGCTCAGTTCCACATTCCCGCCCTCTCCCCATAACCCTTAATCCCCTCTCTTATCAAAAACCCATCAACCCGCGTCTTAAAAATATTTAGCGAGGCAGCCTCCACCACTTCAACGGGCAGAGAATTCCAGAGATTCACCACCCTTTGAGTGAAGAAATTCCTCCTCAACTCCGTTCTAAACCGCCCCCCCCTTTATCTTGAGGCTGTGCCCCCTAGTCCTACTGTCCTTTCTGAGCAGGAAGAGCCTCTCCACCTCTATCCTATCCATCCCATTCATCATCTTATACGTCTCAATGAGATCTCCCCTCATTCTTCTAAACTCTGACGAGTACAAGCCTAGTTTATTCAGCCTCTCCTCATAGCTCAATCCCCTCAACTCCGGCATCAGCCTAGTAAACCTCCTCTGCACTCCCTCCAAGGCCAAAATATCCTTGCGTAAGTACGGCGCCCAAAACTGCACACAGTACTCCAGCTGCGGCCTCACCAATGCCCTATACAGCTGCAGCAAGACCTCCCTACTTTTATATTCAATCCCCCTCGCTATGAAGGCCAGCATCCCATTTGCCTTCCTGACCACCTGCTGCACCTGCAGGCTGGGTTTTTGCGACTCATGCACAAGGACCCCGAGGTCCCTCTGCACCGTCGCCTGCTGCAGTTTTTCTCCACGTAAGTAATAGTCCTTCCTACCATTCTTCCTACCAAAGTGGACCACCTCGCACTTGCCAACATTAAATTCCATTTGCCAGTTCCTGGCCCATTCGCCCAGCCTATCTAGATCCTTCTGCAGACTCTCCACACCCTCTGCGCAATTTGCTGTGACCAAACTTCCCACTTCCCTCTCTCTTTTTTAGGATCATACACAAACAGCAGCCACAGTCATAGCTCTCGATTAGGGCAACGTGGCCCATTCTCTGCCTTCACTCCTGCCACGAACCCCACCCATTGATTAGACCCAAAACCAGTCTCGAGGATCAGCAAGATCCCAAACTGCGGAATCACTGCTTCACGGCGGGCTGGAGGCAGCAGGAACGTGACACGGGATCCGACTGACCCTTCCTACTCAATGAGCCTCAATTTCGTTAAGTACCACAGAAGAGGCCAGTTATCAAGCACTTTCTTAAACCCACACAGACTACATTCACCGTACCCACTTCATTCGCTGTACATTCATCAGAAGGTTCAATGAGATTAGTTAAGTATGATGTGCCTTTTACAGGTCTGTTCTGGTTATCCATCATTGAACTGTGGAGCTTGAAAAGTTAGAATGTTCCTACGTTCTTTGTTGTGTGGGAACTCCGTCCTTTGTCTAATACAATGAAGAACTGCACTTACAAACATACAAATTAAGAGTTGGCCACTTGTCCCCTCAACCAAGCTGCGCTATTGAATATCCTGACAGATCCTGGGCGACACGGTGGCACAGTGGTTAGCACTGCTGCCTCACAGCTCTAGGAACCTGGGTTCGATTCCCGGCTTGGGTCACCGTCTGGAGTCTGCACGTTCTCCCCGTGTCTGCATGGGTTTCCTCCGGGTTTAAGACGTGCAAATTAGTTGGACTGGCCATGCTAAATTGTCCCGGGACGTGCAGGTTGGAAGTGTCCCAGCTTGCACAGGTTAGAGGGATTTGTGGGGGAAATATGTGGGGTTAAAGTTTATTTATTAGTCACAGGTAGGCTCACATTAACACTGCAATGAAGTTACTGTGAAATTCTACTTGTTGCCACACTCTGGCACCTGTTCGGGTACACTGAGTGAGAATTTAGCATGGCCAATGCACGCTAACCAGCAGGTCTTTCGTTATGGGGGTAGGGCGTGGGTGGGATTGGTGTCGGTGCGGGCTCGATGGGCCAAATGGCCTCCTTCTGCACTGTGGGGATTCAATGGAGCAGGTTCGAAGAGCCAGAACGCTACTGTGTTCTTTGTTGTGCGGGAACTCCTTTCTTTGTCCAATAGAACGAAGAACGGCACTTACAAACACACAAATGAAGAGTAGGCCACACTTGGCCCCTCAACCAAGCTCCGCTATGGGCTTTGACTCATCTTTCATTCCCTGCAGTATAAACATCTCCCACTTTCCATCCCTTTTAGCTTTGACACCCCACCTCAGCCCCCTTTGATTTGATTCTATTTTATTTCATTTTTATTTCTTCATTGTCTTTCTTCAGTTTCTCCCCCACTCCTTTTCCCCCACTTTATCCCTTTTCCTTTACCGTTTCTTGCCCTTTGCTTCCTTCCCCCACCCCCAAACATCTTCATTTCAGCCTCTCTGCCTTTTGGCCGTTCACACCCTTTATTCTCTCTCTGGGCTGCCATTAGCAGCCTTTCCCCTAGTTTCTGTGGCTATGACTCATCTTTCATTCCCTCCCCCTGTAGTATAAATATCTCCCACTTTCTATGCCTTTTAGCTCTGACAAAGACTCATCTGGACTCGAAACGTCAGCTCTTTTCTCTCCTTACAGAGGCTCCCAGACCCGCTGAGATTTTCCAGCAGATTTTTTTTTCCTTCTGGTGTGCCGTGCATTAGTCTAGTAAACTGGACTGCTTCCAACATAGCTACATCCATCCTTAAATAAAGAGACTAATACTGTACTCGTTACAACAGCAGAAAATGCTGGAAAATCTCAGCAAGTCTGACAGCATCCCTGGAGAGAGAATAGACCCAACGTTGAGTCTGGATGAACCTTTCCCAGTGCTGAAGACACTAGGGAATAGGATGAGATTTATACTGTTGTGGGGAGGAGAGGGGGCAGATAGGGAAACAGAGGTTGGTGGAGGTTTTGTGCTTTCACTTTGGGGTTATCAATTCGCCCTATCTCATTGCACAATACCAGACTTAGTACCGCCTACACTCTGGTTGGCTCCAGAATGTGTTATTCTAATAAATAATCCTGAAAACACTGTGAACTCATCGAGGTAACCTTTGTCCAGGCTCTAGATTAAAACCCCTGTGATGATCACCATACCTTTCTGAGAAGCTCCCATTATTTTTTCCTATATACGCTGCCTCACATGTGGCTACTGCTGGGGGCCTCCACACAATTCTAATAGGACTAGACAGGGTAGATGCAGGGAGGATGTCCCCGATGGTGGGGGGAGTCCAGAACCAGGGGTCACAGTCTGAGGATTCGGGGTAGACCATTTAGGACGGAGATGAGGAGACATTTCTTCACCCAGTGAGCCTGTGGCATTCATTCCCACAGGAAGTAGTTGATGTCAAAACATTGAATGTATTCAAGAGGCGGCTGGATATTGGGGCGAATGGGATCAAAGGTTGTGGGGAGAAAGCAGGATGAGGCTATTGAGTTGGATGGTCAGCCATGGACGTGATGAATGGCAGAGCAGGATCGAAGGGCCGAATGGCCTCCTGCTGCAATCTTCATTGTTTCCCTGTAATGCTAAGTTGACTCAGGGGGATTAGCAGGGTAAACACATGGGGTTAAGGGGATGGGGCTTGTTGTCGGCACAGGCTCGATGGGCCAATTAGCCTCTTTCTGCACTGTAGGGATTCTATCATTCTATTCTCGCCTTTATCATTTCTCATCCCCACCCAAACTCTTTCCTAATCCTGGTTTCATGCACATTCCCCTCTATCGTGTCAATACCATCATTAATTAAGAGCCACTCCTCCACCTTTCCCTAATTTCCTGTCCTTCATAAATGTCACACACCCTTCAATATTCAGTCCTAATCTATGTCATTCTACAGCCATGTCTCTGTAATTATTATCAGATTGCAATTCAGTTCATCTGCTTTGTTATGAATAATACATCCATTCAGATATAAAGCCTTTAGTTTTGTCCTTTCATTACTTTTGTAACCACTAGCCTTACCTGCTGTACTCTGAATCCCTTCCTCTCATGGTCTGTTTATCATTTCCCAGACTAATATATCCCTCTCTGGCCTTGTCTATACTCTGAGTTACCACATCTTATCCCTTGCCCCCATGGTTTAGTTTAAAACCCTCTCTCCTTCTCTTACTATGCAGCTCTCTGGAGCACTCCTCCCAGCCTGGTTCAATGGGGTACAGTTCCTATTTTCCCCCAGTACTGGTGCCAATGCCCCATGAGCTGGAATCACTCCTTCCAGAGTCATTTCACCTAATCTTATTTGCCCGTTGCCAATTTGCACAGGACTCAGGTAATAATCCAGAGGCTCCAATTTTTAACTTGTTAATTCGTTCCTCATCCTGACTATGCAAAATTTATTTTCCAGTTCTACCTCCTTCACTAGTGCCTAGATGGCTTGCGCGTCCCCCTCCCATGGAACGTGTAATCATAGAATCCCTACAGTGCAGAAAGAGGCCCTTCGGCCCATCGAGTCTACACTGAACACAATCCCACCCAGGCCCTACCCCTACATATTATACCCACTAATCCCTCTAACCTACACATCCCTGCATACTAAGGGGCAATTTCTTAACATGGCCAATCAACCTACATCTTTGGACTGTGGGAGGAAACCGGAGCACCCGGAGGAA
The DNA here is from genome assembly GCF_965287045.1 of Carcharhinus amblyrhynchos. Taxonomy (NCBI): domain Eukaryota; kingdom Metazoa; phylum Chordata; class Chondrichthyes; order Carcharhiniformes; family Carcharhinidae; genus Carcharhinus; species Carcharhinus amblyrhynchos. Next base: position 143,269,717 of record NC_137325.1, on the reverse strand, counting down.
ATCCACGCAGACACGAGGAGAATGTGCAAATGCCACACAGACAGCGACCCGAGCCGGGAATCGAACCCAGGACCCTGGAGCTGTGAAGCAGCAGTGCTAACCATTGTGCTACTGTGCCACCCTGATTTATTATTGTCATGTGTACTGGGATACAGTGAAAAGTATTGTTTCTTGTGCATTATACAGGCAAAGCATACCATTCGTAGAGTACATCAGAAAGAATGTTCCCAATGGTGGGGGAGTCCAGAACTAGGGGGTCAGAATTTGAGGATAAGGGGTAACTGAGGCGAGGAGAAATTTCTTCACCCAGAGGGTGGTGAGTGTGTGGAACTCACTCCCACAGAATGGAGTTCAAGCAAAAACATTGTGTGATTTCAAGAAGAAATTAGATATAGCTCTCGGGGCTAAAGGGGTCGAGGGATACGAGGGGGGGAGGGGGGGGTATCAGGATATTGAATTTGATGATCAGCCATGATCAGGGTGAATGGCGGGGCAGACTCGAAGGGCCAAATGGCCTACTCGTGCTTCTAGTTTCTACACAGGGGAGAAGGGAAAAGGATAGGGTGCAGAATGTAGTGTTCCAGTTACAGGTAGGGTGAAGATAGGCATGGCCGTGTTTTACAGGAAAACATCCTGTTATTACGGGGCAGGCAGACCAACCGAAATAGAGAATCGGCTTTCTCAAAGGAAAGCACAAAGCAGCTCATGATAAAATTTCCACTCGTCTTCCGCCAGCGGGATTCCCTGAGGTGAACGTGCAGCATCCTGTTTAACTGCTGTGAGCAGCGAGCTGGCCACGGTACCAAAAATAGCACACAATTCCCTTCTCTCGCGATGCTATCCAGCGGTGAGGGGGTTACCCCCTGTCTGAAGAGCGAGTGAGCAACAACAGGACATAGAAAAACTACAGCACAAACAGGCCCTTCGGCCCACAAGTTGCACCGATCATATCCCTACCTCCCAGGCCTCTCTATAACCCTCAATCCCATTAGATCCCGTGTACAAGTGAAACAAAGCAGGAGGGGACAGGCGGGCACAGGCGGCCACGGAGGGGGGGCAGGTGGCCAAAGGCGGCCATGCAGGGGGCCACGCAGGGGGCAGGCGGCCACAGAGGGGGCAGTGTGTTATCAACAGCGCAAGAAAAATTGAACCCAATCGCAGGAGGGAAAACAGACTGGGGTGACATCAAGGCACCAGTGTTCTGGAATGGTGGTAAAATCTCTGAGGATTGGGATGGTCAGCATGGAATGCGATGGGAATTGGGAACAGGGAGCAGGCAGTTTGATCTAAACAGCCTGTACTGGTGTTTATTCTCAACAGCAGTAAAAGCCCAAATCCCCCGAGTCCAGTTCACTCTCCTCTGGCTTCATCTCGCTTTGCTTCAGCCTGTCAACTAACACACTCCCAAATGCCCAGTGGCTTCTCGGAACACAAGGGTTAGGAGAGGAGGCCATTCAACTCTTCCAGCCCACTCCGTATGATCATGGCTAATCTCTACCTCAGCAGTTCAGTTTAAAGTTTGTTTATTACTCACAAGTTGGCTGACATTAACACTGCAATGAAGTCACTGCGAAAATCCCCCAGTCACCACACTCCGGCGCCTGCTCGGGTTACACTGAGGGAGAATTTAGCACGGCCAGTGGACCCAAACCAGCACGTCTTTCGGAGTGCGGGAGGAAAACTGGAGCACCCGGAGGAAACCCCACGCAGACACGGGGAGAACGTACAGACTCCACACAGACAGTGACCCAGAGGGAACGTGTGGACTCCAGACAGTGAACGTGGATCCCTGGCGCTGTGATGTAGCGGTGCCAAGAACTCGGGAATCGCAGCAGGGTCCCCGGCGCTGCGAGTCAACCATTGAGCCACGGTGCACTCCACCAACCTGACACGGGCTGGGCGTCAGGATTAGAAAGGGTGCGAGAGGACCGGGAGATCTAGACGGCACTAGGGTAGCAAGCTATCAGGTGGGGCCAGATTAAGAGGAAATACGATAAGGATCGGGATCACTGCGCCTCAGAAAGCAATTCATTCAGCTGTGAATGGCATTAGGCACCAACGGGGGGTTCACTTTCCCTTCAAGGAACATTCTGCTATTGTTTTGTGGTGTATGGATTACTGTTGAACAGCTCTGCACCTTGCGTGTGAGAATAAGCAAGACATTTTAGAAAAAGACTGGTTTTGTTGTGTCAGTTTGGGCGCTAATCCTCCTAAGCATTTACAAACCAAAGTTGGGCGTTGGTCCTGGTGACATTACTGCGTCATTCTTGGACAGGTCACTCACTCAGTAGTAGATCAGCTTTTTATCCGGTTGCAGGATACAAGACCAGGACATGTGCCCCATTCTCTCTTTCACCTTCTTCCGTCGGGAAAAAGGACACAAAAGTCTGGGGACACCTATCAACTGACCCAAGAACAGGGATGGCACAGCGGGTTAGCACTGCTGCCTCGCAGCGCCAGGGACCCAGGTTCGATTCCTGGCTCGGGTCGCTGTCTGTGCGGAGTTTGCACATTCTCCCCGTGTCTGCGTGGGTTTCCTCCGGGTGCTCCGGTTTCCTCCCACGGTCCAAAAGGATTGCGGGTTAGGGTGATTGGTCGTGCTAAATTCCCCCTTCGTGCCGGGGGGGGCTAACTAGGGTAAATACATGGGGTTATGAGGACAGGGCCTGGGTGGGATTGTGGTCGGTGCAGGCTCAATGGCCTCCTTCTGCACTGTAGAGATTCTATAACAGCTGCCATCAGACTTTTGAATAGACCTACCTCGCATTAAGTTGATCTTTCTCTACACCCTAGCTATGACTGTAACACTACATTCTGCACCCTCTCCTTTCCTTCTCTATGAACGGTATGTTTTGTCTGTATAGTGCGTAAGAAACAATACTTTTCACTGTATGTTAACGCGTGTGACAATAATAGATCAGATCAAATCACAGGAGTGTCCGCTTGGGATTGAATTTTAACCCAGAGTTGACCACTCTGCAAAATCATCGTCCGATGAGACAGAGGGCAGTCTCCTTCCTCACCTGGGGGAACTCCCCAAGGAAAGAATCTGACTGCTTGTGGGTAAAAATCACAGCCCTGTGTCAACAGCAATCCCAATATGTCAAGAACTGTTCTGATGTGGTGATAAGCAAAATAAAAATGCAAATACACGATCATCCTTGTCGTGAATTAGAAACCATGCCTCGATAAATCGGCTTGTTTTTGGAGAGAGATAACCGCTTTTATAACTGCTGATCCACTTCTTAATCTTTGTCCATTTTAAAAGCAGAAGGCTAATCATCGTGGCCCCAGGCAGTGGTTAACAATCAGATGAAAGAGACTCTCTGTAACTCGGAGTGCTGTGATTCACTCTAACTCCAACCCAACTTGATTTATTATTGTCACATGTATTAACATACAATGAATAGTATTGTTTCTCGCACAGACAAAGCATACCATTCACAGAGAAGGAAAGGAGAGAGTGCAGAATGTAGTGTTACAGTCACAGCTAGGGTGTAGAGAAAGATCAACTTAATGCGAGGGAGATCCATTCAAAAGTCTGACAGCAGCAGGGAAGAAGCTGTTCTTGAGTCCCTTGGTACATGTTCTTAGACTTCTGTATCTTTTATGTGGGAAAGCGGAACTGATCCACTTCAGATCAGCCATGATCTTATTGAATGGCGGGGCAGGCTCGAAGGGCTAGATGGCCTACTCTTGCTCCTATTTCTTGTGTTCTTATCTGACGGACAAAGGTGGAAGAGAGAATGTCCGGGGTGCGTGGGGTCCTTAATTATCCTGGCTGCTTTTCCGAGGCAGCGGGAAGTGTAGACAGAGTCAATGGATGGGAGGCTGGTTTGGATTGGGCTACATTCATGACCATTTGCACTTCATTGTGGTCTTGGGCACAGCAGGAGCCCAGACCAAGCTGTGATACAACCAGAAAGAATGCTTTCTATGGGGCACCTGTAAAAGTTGGTGAGAGTTGGAGCTGGGCAATGTTAATTTAGGCAGAGTTCAAATTTGGGATCTTCCTCGGCCCCTGAGCAAACGCAAAAATGGCTTGGAGCTTAACTGGGAGAAAAATGCTCTGTGTAGCTTTCCCTTTGACACACCAAAGATTGTTGTCACCTCTGTGGATGAGACTGCTGATCCAATCACCATTGATACTGAAATACTGACACACTAAAGCACCAACAACCATTGGGGTTGCATTCGAAGGCACCTTGCTGAGAGTATAATATGTCACCCAGGTATTCACACACAATGTGTGAGTATTGGGTATCCATTAACCCTTACACAGACAGGACAGACAAATTAGCCATTGCAAGTTTGTTCCTTGGGTAGGTTAAAAAACAAATGGTGGCTTATCTAGAGATGGAAAACGGCAACGCTGAAAACAAAATTGTCAAGCTTGGGACCCCTCGAGTTACCCTTGTTCATAGAAGACAGGAGCAGGAGGCCATTCAGCCCTTCAAACCTGTTCTACCATTCATCACGCTCATGACTGATCATCCAACTCAACAGCCTAATCCTGCTTTCTCCCCATAACCTTTGCTCCTTCCACGTATGCTAGCGCTCCCCCAATAATTAGTGACTTGCTCACTCGCGTCACACAGGCCCATTCAAAACTAACTCGATATAAACGCAAACCTTTTGTTTCTCAGTTTTCTAAGGAAGCGCTGCTATCTAATTCTATAAGAAACGGCAGCACCATCTCACCCTGCTCTGCCATTCAATAAACAATTATAACTGACCTTTTATCTTGGTTTCACTATTTCCATATGCATTCATTACTTTAATACCCAATAATCTATAATCTGTTGACCTTCACACTGTCACACATGACACGCTCACTATATTAGCCCTGAAAACTCTGTCTGTGCTGAACCACCCTGGTCAAAGTTCCAAGTGACATCTCGTGTGACAGCGCCCAGAGATCACTGCCCTTCCTTCACTCTGCTCCTCCACTTGTTTCCGACCTCCTGACTGAGCTGACTATTGCCCTTCCTCTCCGCTGTTTCTCTTAGCACCGCTCCCCTCATTGCTCCAGCCCTCCTCACTCGGCGTGACCTTGTGGTCACCTCGCGTCTACCTCGGCATTCCTTCCCAGGGTACTCAACTCCTCATCGACACCTCCATAGGGTCGTACAAGCACAGAAAAGGCCCTTCGGCCCATCAAGTCTGGCGCCGACAACAGCACCACTTGATCAGGGAAATGGGTGGCACTGTGATAATGTCATTGGACTGGTCAGAGGCTCAGGCTGATGTTCTGGGAATGTGTGTTCAAATCCCACCCCGGCAGCTGGTGAAATTTAAATTCAATTGATAAAATGAATTCTATTATTATTGGAACATAAAAAAAAGAGTCTTAGTAACGGTGATGATAACACCACTGATTGCTTTATAAACCCATCTGGTTCACTAATTGCCTCGGAAGGAAATCTGCCGTCCTTACCTGGTCTATCCTGGGCGTGACACCACACCCACACGTCATTAGTGTGCGCTTAAACTGGACCAGCTGACGGACAACACGACAGCTCAGTGACTATCACTGTTTGCTGTGCAGACACATGGATTTGGGCCGGTGTCTGTGGGAGTTTGCGCATTCTCCCCATGCTTGCGTGGGTTTTCTCCGGGGGCTCCGGTTTCCTCCCACACCCCGAAGATGTGCTGTTAGGCTGATTGGTGTAACAATTTGTCCCTGAATTAGTCTCCCCTCAATCTGGTTTCCAATGTGGGAGTGCCAAGGGTCATGGGTGGAAGAGGGAACTCAATGTTAAAATGGCAGCACGGGCTTGTTGGGCCGAAGGGCCTGTTTCCCCGTGTTCTTTGTCCTTAGCTGCCCCTTTCTTGCAAGCCACTCAGTTCAAAGGCAATTAGTAATGGGCAACAAATGCTGGCAACATCCCATCAAAGAATATCACATTATCAGGTTCTGCATGAGTCACTGACAACCAATTGTGTTCCCGTCAGCTCATGAGCTTTATTACTCAACTTCCCCGTCTCACCCGCCCACACCCACTAGGCAGGAGGGAATTTCTTGCAGGTCAGCACCTCAGGTATAAGAACATAAGAAATAGGAGCAGGAGTAGGCCATCTGGCCCTTCGAGCCTGCCCCGCCATTCAATAAGATCATGGCTGATCTGTCGTGGCTCAGTTCCACTTTCCCGCCCTCTCCCCATAACCCTTAATCCCCTCGCTTATCAAAAACCCATCAACCCACATCTTAGATATATTCAGCGAGGCAGCCTCCACCACTTCAACGGGCAGAGAATTCCAGAGATTCACCACCCTTTGAGTGAAGAAGTTCCTCCTCAACTCTGTTCTAAACCGCCCCCCCTTTATCTTGAGGCTGTGCCCCCTAGTCCTAGTCCTAGTATGAACTGGACCCACGGAGCCAGATTATTGGCAGCAAGTTTCTCCCTCCAAAGTGACCAGTTAAGATTTTAATAAGTTAACGTCTCCATGTTACCAGTAACGTCTTTTAAATTTCTTGATTTTTCCTTTCTATTTTGAGCCAAATTTAATTCCTCAAACTCCCAAAGCAGCGATCCCATCTCCCATTCTCTGGATTCCTCGTCCAGTTACCATAGAATCCCTGCACAGCACACAGAAGGCCATTCAGCCCGTCAAGTCTGCACCTGACTCTCCAACAGAGAATCCCATTCAGGCCCACCCCTGCCCTATCCCATGCATTTACCCCACTAATTCCTCCAACCTATATATCTTGGGAGACTAAGGGGCAATTTAGCATGGCCAATCCACCTAACCAGCACGTCTTTGGACTGTGGAAGAAAACCAGAGCATCCGGAGGAAACCCACGCAGACACGGGGAGAATGTGCAAACTCCACACAGACAGTGACCCGAGCCGGGAATCGAACCCGGGTCCCTGGTGCTGTGAGGCAGCAGTGCTAACCACTGAGCCATTAATGTGCTATTACATCCATACCTAAGTGGATGTCTTTTTCAAGTCCCTTTCCCTCCGAAAATCGTTCGCAAGGACCCCTTCACTTTCCCGTCTACCTGCCGATCTCGAAAACCTTTCAACCACTCTCCCGTCCCAAATTCTCTTCAGTTCTTCACCTCCCTTCCCCCAGCAAAGTTATTCTGAGGCATTTGTTTGGATACAGAAGTACAGGTGTAAACATAAGCATAAAAATGTACAAACGTTGCTCTTCCCGTTCATAGGCGAGAGGCAATAAGATTAAATGGTAAACCAAGCAAATCAGTGACTTGGTATACACCAGCAACATCACGTAACAGGAACACTTAGTAAGGGCAACTCACACACACCAGAGCAAAGAACAACACGGTGGCACAGTGCTTAGCACTGCTGCCTCACAGCGCCAGGGACCCGGGTTCGATTCCCGGCTTGGGGCACTGTCTGTATGGAGTCTGCACGTTCTCCCCGTGTCTGCGTGGGTTTCCTCTGAGTGCTCCAGTTTCCTCCCACAATCCCAAAGATGTGCTGGTTAGGGTGCATTAACCATGCTAAATTGCCCCTTAGTGCACCCCAACAGGCACTGGAACATAAGTAAGAACTAGGAGTCGGCCATCTGGCCCCTCGAGCCTGCTCGGTCATCCAATAAGACCACGACTGATCTTTTTGTGGACTCAGCTCCACTTACCCGCCCACTCACCATAACCCTTAATTCCTTTACTGTTCAAAAATTTATCTATCCTTGCCTTAAAAACATTCAATGAGGTAGCCTCAACTGGGCAGGGAATTCCACAGATTCACAACCCTTAGAGTGAAGAAGTTCCCCCTCAACTCAGTCCTAAATCTGCTCCCCCTTATTTTGAGGCCATGCCCCCTAGTTCTGGTTTCACCCGCCAGTGGAAACAACTTCCCTGCTTCAATCTTATCTATTCCCTTCATAATCTTATATCTTTCTATAAGATCTCCCCTCATTCTTCTGAATTCCAATGAGTATAGCCCCCGTCTAAAGTAAAGTTTATTTTATTTATTAGTCACATGCAGGCTTACAATCACACTGCAATGAAGTCAGTGTGTAAATCCCCGAGTTGCCACACTCCGGCGCCTATTCAGGTACACTAAGGGGGAATTTAGCACAGACAATGCACCTAACCCGCACATCTTTGGACCGTGGGAGGAAACCTGAGCCCCTGGAGTAAACTCACGCAGGCACACAGAGAACGTGCAAACTCCACACAGATAGTGACCTAAGCCAGGAATCGAACCCAAGTCCCTGACGCTGTGAGGCAGCAGTGCTAACCACTATACCACCAGCTCAGTCTCTCCTCATAAGCCAACCCTCTCAACTCCGTAATCAACCTAGCGAAATGCACCATAGAAAGCATTCTTTCTGGTTGTATCACAGCTTGGTATGGGCTCCTGCTCTGCCCAAGACCGCAAGGAACTACAAAAGGTCATGAATGTAGCCCAGTCCATCACGCAAACCAGCCTCCCATTCAGTGACTCCGTCTACACTTCCTGCGGCCTTGGAAAAGCAGCCAGTATAATAAGAACATATAGGAACATAAGAAATAGGAGCAGGAGTAGGCCAACTAGCCCTTTGAGCCTGCCCCACCATTCAATAAGATCATGGCTGATCTGAAGTGGATCAGTTCCACTTTCCTGCTTTCTCCCCATAACCCTTAATTTCCTTGTCTACCAGAAACCTATCTACCCGTGACTTAAATATATTCAACGAGGTAATCAAGTAACACACGCACCCGGGACATTCTCTCTTCCACCTTCTTCTGTCGGGAAAAGATACAAAAGTCTGAGATCACGTACCAACCGACTCAAGAACAGTTTCTTCCCTGCTGCTGTCAGACTTTTGAATGGATCTACCTCGCATTAAGTTGATCTTTCTCTACACCCTAGCTGTGACTGTAACACCACATTCTGCACTCTCTCCTTTCCTTCTTTATGAACGCTATGTTTTGTCTGTATAGCATGTAAGAAACAATACTTTTCACTGTATGTTAATACGTGTGACAATAATAAATCAAATCAAAATCAAAATGAATCTTCTCAAATCAGGAGACCAAAACTGTACACAGTACACCAGAGTGTGGCGACTAGGGGGTTTTCATAAGTAACTTCATTGCACTGTAAGTCAATGACTACTAGCGACAATAATAAAGTGAACTTAAAACAAGAGATGTAAGGTGAGTCAGGCAGAAAAGGAGAAAGAAAGTTTAGCAGCTGTCAGTCGTGACTTGATCAAACACACCAGGGAAAGAGAGAGGTAAACTATGGGTAAACTATGCAGTGGGTAAACACAGTATAAAGTCTGACCACACCAGGTTTAAGTCCAACCGATTTATTCGATAGTAAACTCACAAGCTTTCCAGGTTAAGTTCTTCTTCACCTGAAATTTCACCTGAAGAAGAGGGAAACCTTGAAAGCTTGTGAGTTTACTATCAAATAAATCCATTGGACTTAAACCCGGTGTGGTCAGACTTTATACTGTGTTTACCCCAGTCCAACGCCGGCATCTCCACATCGTGGGGTAAACTATAGCAGGGATCGCTGTAGTGGGGGACTTCTCCAAACTTCCAGCAGAACTTGTCTGGGCTGGATCGAGCACTTGGAGAGGTGAGAGAGAGAGAGAGAGAGAGCCTGGTGTGGCAGTCAGAGTGGGCAGGGAGGGATCTCAGTCCCCCCACCCCTTGCCAGAGTAGCAGTGTCTTACCCAGGCGTTTGAGGTTGGAGGCGATGTGCTTGTCAGCCGCCTCTCGCAGCCTCTCATCCTCCTGCTCGGTCCTCCTGGGCTTGCGGACACACTGCATAGCTCTCCCCAGGCTCGACTGAACGCGGCTTGTCAACGCAGGCTTCCGCCTTCGGTGAAACTTCTGCTGCCAGGGTGAGTGACGTGGATTCCTTACCGCTTCTCCTCAAGGGGCGGGTTTGAAATAACACTGCATTCCCTCTGATCCCAGCAGCCGACAGATACAGGAGACTTGCATTGCTGTAGCGCCTGCCCAGCCTCGCCAATGGGCCGGGTTTTGTTTTTATACGCAGCCATTCTCACATAGCTGACCCCCCCACCCCCCAACTCTGTATTCCACACCCTGACAATCATCTCCTGGTCCTTGTATCCAGCCTGTCTGTACCCAAAAGCCATTCATCTCCTGCTAACCCATCCCCTCATTCTCTATCCTGGCCCACTCCTGCTCCATAGTCCTTCCCTACAGGGACCCGGGTGGGATTCCCGGCTTGGGTGGAGCCTGCACATTCTCCCCGTGTCTGCGTGGGTCTCCCCCCCCCCCCCCCCCCGGTGCTGCGGTTTCCTCCCACAGTCCGAAAGATGCGCTGAATTCTCCCTCGGTGTAACCCGAACAGGCGCCGGGGTGCGGCGACCGGGGGATTTTCACAGTAACTTCACTGCGGTGTTAATGTAAGCCTTACTTGGGGCACGAATAAATAAACTTTAAATGTGTTCTGTTCAGATCCCATTCCCTTTTAATTAATTACCTGAAATGAACCTGCCTTCAGCACACTCTCAAACATTCCAGACCCCAGCCACTCATGAAGATTCTCCTCATTCTGCATCTTTTGCCAATCAAGTTAAATCTTCTTCAAAGGATAGGAGCAGTCTCTCTCTCTCCACTCTCCCTCCAATCTACTCTGTCCAGACCACAATAACTTTATTTGTTAGTGTCACAAGTGCCATCTCTTCAATGAGTTAGACACACATACGCACACAGGACACTCTGCTCCCTCTGCTAGAATTGTACCCTCCAGTTTATACAGTTTCCCCATGTGCTTCCTGCCAAAATAAATCATTTGAAATTGAATGAGTGGTAGAACCCCTGCAGTGCAGAAGGAGGCCATCCTGCCCATCGAGTCTGCACCCACCGCAATCCTACCCCGGGCCCCATTCCCATAACCCCATTTGTTTACCCTCCCAATCCCCCCCCGACACCAGTCGCGATTTAGCATGGCTAATCCACCCGACCCAACACCTTTGGAACGTGGGAGGAAACCGGAACGCCTGGGGAAAACCCATGCAGACACGGGGAGAATGTGCAAACTCCACACAGATGGCAAGATTTCACCTTTGAAACGCTGCGACCCGTTTCTTGATGGTGTATCCACAATGGCATTAAAAGGAGAGAATTATATAGAAACTAGGAGCAGGAGTAGGCCATTTGGCCTTTTGAGCCTCCTCCACCATTCATTTTGATCATCAAATTCAATATCCTGATCCCCACTTCCCCCCATATCCCTCGATCCCTTTAGCCCCAATACTTATATCTCATTTCTTCTTGAAATCACACAACGTTTTGACCTCAGCTCCATTCTGTGGGAGTGAATTCCACACATTCACCACCCTCTGGGTGAAGACATTTCTCCTCACCTCAGTTCTAAAAGGTTTACCCCTTATCCTCAAACTATGATCCCCCTAGTTCTGGACTCCCCCACCATTGGGAACATTCTTTCTGAATCTACCCTGTCTAACCCTGTGAGAATTTTATAAGTTGCCATGAGATCCCCTCTCACTCTTCTAAACACCAGTTTCACCCAGCAAAGCAACTGGTAGGTATTCCAGCAGGGCTGGCTTGAGCCCCAGGGATGGTGCGGAGGCTTTGAAAGGGTCAGGAAATTCATCGCAGAGTGCTGGTTCTCTACCTTGCCTGTCCCATAGCGTGACTGTGCCTGGTCAAGTAATGCCTCTGGCCAACGCTAACCCCCAAACAACAAAGCACCATTAGGCTATTGAGTTGGACGATCATCTTGATGGATGGCAGACAGGCTTGATGGACTGAATGGCCTCCTCTATCTTCTATGTTTCTATGATACGTGTGTGTGTGTGTGTGCGCAACTTAAGATTTTTGATTGACAAAAGAGAGTCAGAGGCAGACAGGAAAGAGGAGTTAAAGCCACAATCAGATTATCCATGATCTTATCAAATGGTAGGGCAGGCTGCAGGAGCCAAATGGTCTATTCCTGCTCCTAGTTCACGTATCCTAGATGTGGCACGGTGGTTAGCACTGCTGCCTTACAGCACCAGGGTCCTGGGTTCGATTCCCAGCTCGGGTCACTGTCTGTGTGGAGTTTGCACATTCTCCCCGTGTCTGCGTGGGTTTCCTCCGGGTGCTCTGGTTTCCCCCCACAGTCCAAAAGACGTGCTGGTTAGGTGCATTGGCTGTGCTACGTTCTCCTCAGTGTACTTGAACAGGCGCTGGAGTGTGGCGACTAAGGGATTTTCACAGTAACTTCATTGCAGTGTTAATGTAAGTGGACTTGTGACTCTAATAAATAAGCTTTAGAGTAATCTTAAGGACAGTCCTGCTCTCAGTACTTGTCCTTCTTGCTTCCCACATTCAGTACTCTCTTTGAAATCATAGAAGCCCTACAGTGCAGAAGGAGGCCATTCAGCCCATCGAGTCTGCACTGACCACAATCCCACCCAGGCCCTACCCCCATATATTTACCCACTAATCCCTCTAACCTACGCATCTCACGACCTAAGGGGCAATTTTTAGCATGGCCAATCAATCTATCCCCCACACATCTTTGGACTGAGGGAGGAAATCAGAACACCCTAAGGAAACCCACGCAGACACGGGGAGAATGTGCAAACTCCGCACAGACAGTGACCCGAGCCGGGAATCGAACCCAGATCCCTGGAGCTGTGAAGAAGCAGTGCTAACCACTGTGCTACCGTGTTGCCCACACACATTTTGTAAGTGTGTGAACCTATGGCTGACAATTAATTATCGCAGTGTTTAACACCAGGATTCAGATTTCTGGATTCCTTTTCTATAGATGCGTCACAGTTCACTTATCTTTCCCTTCTCCCCCCTCCCTCGGGAAGGGTCAACATTCAAGCAAACGTTTCTGACCCTTTCAAACTAAAGAAATCCCCACGCACTGGTGTATTTTAATCTCACGTGGGTTGTGTGAACTGTTTGATAAATACAAATAGAGAGGCCATGGTTTGTCATTATTCTTGGGCAGGGACAAATGTGGACTGAAAAGATTCAGACAGAGGACTTTTGGGAACTGAACCGTGCATTGGGAAGGTTACAGCACAGGTGACCACCTGAGAAAGCACCACAGAAGCTGGGTTATCTAGAACGGATGGTCAGCAGAATTCTCCGAGAAGAGGTGGCGTATTGGTACCTCAAAGAACTGAAGCTATCCATAATCGAATAGCACAGAGGCCATTACGTTCGCAGAATCCCTACCATGCAGAAGGCTTGCACTGATAACAGTCCTATCCCTGTAACTCCACGTACTTATTCTGTTATTTCCCCTGAAGCTAAGGGACATGTTAGCATGACCTATCAACTGACCCAGCACGCTTTTCAGACTGTGGAACATCTGGAGGAAACCCACGCAGACACGGGGAGAATGTGCAGACTCCACACAGACAGTGACCCAAGCCGGGAATCGAACCCGGGTCCCTGGCGCTGTGAGGCCGCAGTGCTAACCCACTGTGCTGGTCTAGTTGATTGAGGATCAGTGAGATAGAAGGCCGAGTCTTGAGGTTTACAGCATGGAAACAGGCCCTTCGGCCCAACTTATCCATGCCGCCCATTTTCTTTAAAACCCCTAAGCTAGTGCCAGTTGCCCGCATTTTGCCCCTCTATACCCATCTTACCCATGTAACTGGCTAAATGCTTTTTAAAAGACAAAATTGTACCCGCCTCTGGCAGCTCGTTCCAGACACTCACCAACCTCTGAGTGAAAACATTGCCCCTCTGGACACTTTTGTATCTCTCCCCTCTCACCTTAAACCTGTGTCCTCTAGTTTTAGACTCCCCTGCCTTTGGGAAAAGATATTGACTATCCAGCTGATCTGTGCCCCTCATTATTTTATAGGCTTCTATAAGATCACCCCTCAGCCTCCTACATTCCAGGGAAAAAAGTCCCAGTCTATCCAGCCTCTCCTTATAACTCGAACCATCAAATCCTGGAGCATCCCAGTAAGCTTTTTCTGCATTCTTTCTAGTTTAAGAATATTCTTTCTATAATAGGGTGACCAGAACTGTACACTGGGGAGATATGATTCAGAGGGTAAAATGCCAATCAAGATCTAGAAGAACAAAGATGGCGGCTGTGGGGTGGGCGGAACTGGTGCAGGGAGGGAGGGAGGGATGGAGGATGGGACCAGTGGGGGGGAGGGAGGGATGGAGGATGGGACCAATGGATGGGGAGGGATGGAGGGAGGATGGGACCAGTCGGGGGGAGGGAGGGATGGAGGATGGGACCAGTGGCGGAGGGGAGGGGAGGGAGGGATGGAGGGTTGGAGAGAGGGACAACGCAGGGAATGGAGTCAGCAGCAAAGCCACATTCCCCCCATTGCTATGGTTTCAGATTTGAAGATTCTGGAGGACTGGTGAGTTAACTGAGATGGAAACCTAAACTAATGCAGCAACACATAATTAAAATGCCACAGGACTGTGATTATCCCAGAGTCTAACTTAATCCTAGTGATCAGTTTTTGTTTGTTTTTCTGTCTCTGGGACAGCTGTCTCATTGGAGTTGGGTTCACATTGGCAAGGTATGTAGTGACAGTGATATACCCTACAACATGCTGTTACGCAGTGCAATAACATTATACAGAAATATACAGTAGCGATTAGACCACTTATCCTAACAATTGTTGTTAGCTTCCCGTTGGAGTAAATACTCCATAATCACATGTACCCACTCCCATACCGTCTACCCAATCCAATCGGAAACACCTTTCCATGTAGACAAATTAAATATCTTTGCACCATTTGTGATAATCATTTTGAATCGTCTAAAATGAGACAGCTCAGGGTGCAGCATGATGTATGTGGAAAACCTGAATATTGCCTGATGATGTTTGTAAGGCTCTGCCACACTCTTTAAGTATGTTTTTGCAAAAACAAAACCCTACTCAGTCTAGTCTTGGATGCTGATATGGTTTCTACTAAACCCTGGGGAACGAATTCCAGAATCTCAGTGTGTGAAGAAGGAAAAGTCCTAGGCTCCGAGTTTTTCTGTGCGTTTATACTCCCTGTTACCAGGCAGCATCCTAGTTACATTGTGCTGTACCCTGTCCAAGGCAGCAATACGTTCCTTACAGTGTAGAGACTAAGGGTAGAATTCAATACCCGAGGTGAGGGGACATTGAATGAAGTGGAAAGGAAAGCATCGGGACCCCTCCCGCCCCCCACCCAATTAAGTCATTGGATGTCCTTCCCTGCCTATTGTCAAGTGGGGCACTCAATTAGCAAATTAATACTTTCCATCCCTTTAACTTCAATGATAAAACCCCATGTGACACCTTATACAGGGTCCATATACACTACATCCGCTGCCATTCCCTTCACCTTCCCCACTATCTACCATGCCTTTTAGCTCAAACATTTCTATGAGGTTTGCCAAGGAAGGTTGTTGATTTTCAAACCCACGTTATAGAGTTTCAGAATTATAGAAATCCCTACAGTGCAGGAGGCGGCCATTTGGCCCATCGAGTCTGCACTGACCACAATTCTACCTGCGTCTGCAACCCCATGTATTTACCTCGCTAATCCCCCTGACACCAAGAGACCATTTATCTTGGCCTATCCACCTAACCCGCACATCTTTGCATTGTGGGAGCAAACCGGAGCACCCGGAGGAAACCCACACAGACACGGGGAGAATGTGCAAACTCCACACAGACAGTGACCCGAGGCCAGAATTGAACCCGGGTCCCTGGGGCTGTGAGGCAGCAGTGCTAGCCACCGTGCCACCCTTTCTCTCAAATCGATGATCGTTTTATCCTTCATTTAACACCCCAATATTTCCCGCAGCAACCTGATAGAGGTGTATAAGACATTCAGAGGTGTTGATCGAGTGGATTCTCGGAGGCTATTTCCCAGGGCTGAAATGGTTGCTACGAGAGGACACAGGTTTAAGATGCTGGGGAGCAGGTACAGAGATGTCGGGGGTAAGTTTTTCACTCAGAGGGTGGTGGGTGAGTGGAAGCGGTCGGTGGTGGTGGAGGCGAACTCGATAGGGTCTTTTAAGAGACTTCTGGATGAGTACATGGGACTTAATAGGATTGAGGGTTATAGGTAAGCCTAGTAGGTAGAGATGGTCGGTGCAACTTGTGGGCCGAAGGGCCTGTTTGTGCTGTAGTTTTTCTATGTTCTAGAAAAGCTGTTATCATCGGTGGAAGGATTGAAAACCAGAGGCCACCAGTTTAAGACGATTGGCAAAAGAAGCAGCGGTGACTGAAGGAATAATCGTGGTTAGAATCTGGAATGTACCGCCTGGGGCAGATTTAATTGAGGCTTATAGAAAAAGGGGAAATACTTCCCCGTGGGAAGCGACTATCAGCTGGGATATTTTACAAACCGTGTCAGTCCTCCTAACTGCCCAATCCTCAAGGCAGCAAAGCAGGTGAATAGAGTAGGTTAAGAAGGAAAGTGGGTGCCGGAGTGCAATGATTTGCACAGTAACTTCATTGCAGTGTTAATGTAAGCTTGCTTGTGACACCAACAAATTAAAATGAGGTAGCTGGGAGCTAATATGCAAGGATGGGGACGAACAGGGAGGATGCCAACGTAATGGGAAGTGGGAACTGACGAGGAATTTAAGATAGGGAAAAGCTCGGAGTGGGTGGGTAGACAGGCAGAATACAACCGACTGGTCTCAGCGAATAAAGAAAGGAGGTATAGACGAACCACAGAATTGTTACAGAGCAGGAGGAGGGCCCAACCTGCAGCTGAACAACAGCACCAGAAAGAAATGGAAGAGAAAAATCAGGATTAGGATTAGAAATACAAATAAAAACACTAGGGTGGCACGGTGCTTAGCACTGCTGCCTCAGGGACCCAGGTTCGATTCCCGGCTTGGGTCACTATCCCCCCATAGTCTAAAGATGTGCGGGTTAGATGGGTTTGCCATGCTGAATTGTTCCTTACTGTCAGGCGACTAGCTAGGTTAAATGGGGATAAGGTCTGGGTGGGATTGTGGTCGGAGTAAACTCGATGGGCCAAATAGCCTCCTCCTACACTATGTCTGCGCGGAGTCTGCATGTTCTCCCCGTGTCTGCATGGGTTTCCTCTGGGTGCTCTGATTTCCTCCCATAGTCCAATGATGTGTGGCTTAGGTGGATTGGCCACGCTAAATTACCCCTTTAAATGTCAGGGGGGATTAGGAGGGTAAATAGGTGCAGTTATTGTGATAGAGCACGGGTGGGGCTGTGGTCAGTGCAGGTGCGATGGGCCAAATGGCCTCCTTCTGTACTAGAAAAATAATTTTAAAAATTAAAAAGAGCTATTATTCTGGGAAATTGGAATGGTCTGC
Source organism: Carcharhinus amblyrhynchos (assembly GCF_965287045.1). Classification (NCBI taxonomy): domain Eukaryota; kingdom Metazoa; phylum Chordata; class Chondrichthyes; order Carcharhiniformes; family Carcharhinidae; genus Carcharhinus; species Carcharhinus amblyrhynchos. Next base: position 143,252,483 of record NC_137325.1, on the reverse strand, counting down.
TTGTTAACTGTAGCATGGGAGGGGAGGGAACTGGAATCCCTTCAAAAGACACAGAGGACTCCTTCCTCAAGTAGGGCGTGAGTGAGCTGACAAGAACTAGTCGTGAGCAGTGCAGGGTATCAGGTGTTTGAGCTCACTGTGGGTGAGAAGCTTGGGATCAAGTTTCCCATCCATCTAGCTGGGAAAGAAAGTCAGGACAAAGGCAAGGCGGTCAAACTGGGAGAGGGCAGACTTTAGAAAAGCAAAGAACCAGCTGGAGGTGAACAAAGAAATTCGGCACGCACAATTGCAAAGCCACTTGGAAGGATATGGAATTAATTCCAAGTTATTGTAAGAGGTGTGCTGCGGGAAATAGTGGGGTGTTAAATGAAGGATAAAACGATCGAGAGAAAGGGTAGCACAGTGGTTAGTACTGCTGCCCGATCTAAGAAATAGGAGCAGGAGTAGGCCATCTAGCCCTTCGAGCCTGCCCCGCCATTCAATAAGATCATGGCTGATCTGAAGTGGATCAGTTCCACTTTCCCGCTTTCTCCCCATAACCCTTAATTCCCTTGTCTAACAGAAACCTATCTACCCGTGACTTAAATATATTTAGCGAGGCAGCCTCCACCACTTCAACGGACAGAGAATTCCAGAGATTCACCACCCTTTGAGTGAAGAAGTTCCTCCTCAACTCTGTTCTAAACTTCCCCCACCCCCCTTATCTTGAGGCTGTGCCCTCTAGTCCTGCTGTCCTTTCTAAGCGGAAAGAATCTCTCTACCTCTACCCTATCCATCCCCTTCATTATCATTTCTATTTGCATAACTGAAGTTCCACATTGCTTGAACCGTGGTTAACGAAGGAGATAAAGGAGAGTATTAAATTAAAAACTGATGTGTTTAGAGTGGCTAAAAGTAGTGGGCGATTAGAAGATTGGGAGAGGTTTAAAAATCAACAAAGAATGACGGAAAAGTTGATAAAGAAAGGAAGGATAGACTATGAAGCTAAACTAGCGCTAAATATAAAAAAGGATAATAAGAGTTTTTACAAATATATAAAGAGGAGGAGGCTGGCTAGGGTGAATGTTGGACCCTTAGAGGATGAGGGGGGATTTAGTGATGGGGGATGAGGAAATGGCTGAGGCCTTAAATAAGTTTTTTGCTTCGGTCTTCACGGAGGAGGACGCGAATAGTTTGCCGGGTATTAAAGATAGGAGGATGGTAGGATTGGAGGGCCTGAATGAGATCATTGTTACTAGAGAGGTAGTGCTTGACAGACTAGTGGGACTGATGGTGGACAAGTCCCCGGGACCAGATGGAATGCATCCCAGGGTTCTGAAGGAAATGGCAGAGGTGATAGTGGATGCCTTAGTGATTATTTTCCAAACCTCGCTGGATTCCGGGGAAGTGCCGGAAGATTGGAAAACGGCTAATGTTACGCCGCTGTTTAAAAAGGGTAGCAGGCAAAAGGCAGGGAATTATAGGCCGGTTAGTTTAACGTCTGTTATAGGAAAAATGCTTGAATCCGTCATCAAAGAAGAAATAGCGAGGCATCTTGAGAAGAATTGTTTGATAGAGCAGATGCAGCACGGATTCGTTAAGGGGAAGTCGTGTCTGACGAATTTATTGGAATTCTGTGAGGATGTGTCTAGTGCAGTGGATGGAGGGGAACCGGTGGATGTGGTGTTTCTCGATTTTCAGAAGGCGTTTGATAAGGTGCCGCACAAAAGGTTGCTTTGGAAGGTTAGGGGGCATGGAGTTGGGGGTAAGGTGTTAGCGTGGATAGAAGATTGGCTGTCAAATAGGAGGCAGAGAGTAGGTGTCAATGGGTGCTATTCGGATTGGCAGTTGGTGACTAGTGGAGTGCCCCAGGGATCGGTGCTGGGGCCTCAGCTATTTACCATTTATATAGATGATCTGGAGGAGGGAACCGAGTGTATGGTGTCGAAATTTGCTGATGACACCAAGATAAGTGGAAAAGCAAATTGTGCGGAGGGTGTGGAAAGTCTGCAGAGGGATCTAGGTAGGCTGGGCGAATGGGCGAGGACCTGGCAGATGGAATACAATGTTGGCAAGTGTGAGGTTATCCACTTTGGCAGGAATAATAGTAGGAGGGGCTACTACTTAAAGGGCGAAAAACTGCAGCATGCTATGGTGCAGAGGGACCTGGGGGTCCTTGTGCATGAGTTGCAAAAACCCAGTCTGCAGGTGCAGCAGGTGGTCAGGAAGGCAAATGGGATGCTGGCCTTTATAGCGAGGGGGATTGAATATAAAAGTAGGGAGGTCTTGCTGCAACTGTACAGGGCACTGGTGAGGCCGCAGCTGGAGTACTGTGTGCAGTTTTGGTCGCCACACTTGCGTAAGGATATTTTGGCCTTGGAGAGGGTGCAGAGGAGGTTCACTAGGCTGATACCGGAGTTGAGGGGGTCGAACTATGAAGAGAGGCTGCATAGACTGGGCTTGTACTCGTTGGAGTTTAGAAGGATGAGGGGGGGATCTTATTGAGACGTATAAGATGATGAATGGGATGGATAGGATAGAGGTAGAGAGACTCTTCCCGCTCAGAAAGGACAGTAGGACTAGGGGGCACAGCCTCAAGATAAGGGGAGGCAGTTTAGAACAGAGTTGAGGAGGAACTTCTTCACTCAAAGGGTGGTGAATCTCTGGAATTCTCTGCCCGTTGAAGTGGTGGAGGCTGCCTTGCTAAATATATTTAAGTCACGGGTAGATAGGTTTTTGGTAGGCAAGGGGATTAAGGGTTCTGGGGAGAGGGTGGGAAAGTGGAACTGATCCACTTCAGATCAGCCATGATCTTATTGAATGGTGGGGCAGGCTCGAAGGGCTAGATGGCCTACTCCTGCTCCTATTTCTTATGTTCTTATGAAGCATTGGGTATGAATCCTCTCTGCACCCTCTCCAATGCCTTCATATCCTTCCTATTTAGCCAGGCCTAATGGCCAGAGTGAGCTGGTTAGGGTGCATCGGCCGTGCTAAATTCTCCCTCAGGTGTACCCGAACAGGAGTGTGGCGACCGTGGGATTTTCACACTAACTTCATTGCAGTGTTAATGTAAGCCTTACTTGCGACACTAATAAATAAACCTCAAATTTTATTTATAGGGGCAAAGCCTTTTGGCGATCTGGCAGAGGCAGTCCCACCCTTGGCCAGCGTTGCCAACGGTTACCTGCCCTTTCCTGTCCGACCTGAACTGAACCGTTAACTCTGTCACATTAACCCCGCTACTCGCTTAACGTAGCGAGCATCCTACTTTGTCAGGGAACGGGGCAATAACATTGCAGTTCAGCCTCAGGTTCAATCACCCCCGGCAGGATTGGGGGGGGGCGGGGACATCACTTCCTCGTCACGCAAAGGATTTTGTGGGATCCTTTACACTCTGGATGACCTTAGGCTGATCCCCCCCTTGGAGGAGGAGAGTTGACTGCTGGCGATTTAACCTGAGGGTCCCCGCACGTTAGGCAAGGGGCGAAGTTGAGAAGGAATAACCTCAAATGAGTGACCTCAGCCAGTACGCGTATGGGACCCGCGCTGTTGGCGCCGCTCAGCGTCAGAGTGGTCAGCCAACCGAGCCTGAGTTTAGCGCTACAATGAAAGCATTGCTGGAATCTGAAAGAAAAAAACAGATCTCAGCAGGTCTGACAGCATCTGCGGAGCCAGAACAGAGCTGATGTGAGGGTCTGGAGAACCCTTTGTCAGAGCTGAAGACCATAATATATAAGAACATAAGAACATAAGAAATAGGAGCAGGAGTAGGCCATCTGGCCCTTCGAGCCTGCCCCGCCATTCAATAAGATCATGGCTGATCTGTCGTGGCTCAGTTCCACTTTCCCGCCCTCTCCCCATAACCCTTAATCCCCTCTCTTATCAAAAACCCATCAACCCGCGTCTTAAAAATATTTAGCGAGGCAGCCTCCACCACTTCAACGGGCAGAGAATTCCAGAGATTCACCACCCTTTGAGTGAAGAAGTTCCTCCTCAACTATGTCGCTAAATATATTTAAATATTGAGTAGATAGATTTCTGATAGACAAGGGAATTAAGGGTTAGGGGGAGAAAGCGGGAAAGTGGAACTGATCCACTTCAGATCAGCCATGATCTTATTGAATGGCGGGGCAGGCTCGAAGGGCTGGATGGCCTACTCCTGCTCCTATTTCTTATGTTCTTATAAGAGAATAGGATGAGAACATCATTTCAAAGACATCAGCTCTGACAAGTTGCAGCACTCCTCAATAGCACAGTGATCCCAGCCGAGGGAATGCACTCAACTCTCCTGGAGCAGGATTTGAACCCCCAACCTGCTGACTCAGAATACCTACCACTGAAGCGAAACATCAGAGAGTCAGCAGAATGGTGTCATGGACAATTGAGCATGTTTTAATTATGATCTGCTGCCATCTGCAGTCTGGTCCAGACTTTACAGTTGAGAGGTACACAACCAAATACATTTGATTTGATTTATTATTGTCACATGTATTAACATACAGTGAAAAGTATTGCTTCTTGTGCACTATACAGACAAAGCCTATTGTTCACAGAGAAGGAAAGGAGAGAGTGCAGAATGTAGTGTTACAGTCATGGCTAAGGTGTAGAGAAAGATCAACTTAATTCAAGGTAAATCCATTCAAAAGTCTGACAGCAGAAGGGAAGAAGCTATTCTCGAGTTGGCTGGTACGTGACCTCAGACTTTTGTATTTTTTTCCCAACGGAAGAAGGTGGAAGAATGTCCGGGGTGCATGGGGGTCCTTGATTATCCTGGCTGCTTTGCCAAGGCAGCGGGAAGTGTAGACAGAGTCAATGGATGGGAGGCTGGTTTGAGTGATGGATTGGGCTACATTCACGACCTTTTGTAGTTCTTTGCAGTCTTGGACAGAGCAGGAGCCCATACCGAGCTGTGATACAACCAGAAAGAATACTTTCTATGGTGCATCTGTAAAAACTGGTGAGAGTCATAGGTGACATGCCAAATTTCCTTAGTCTTCTGAGAAAGTAGAGGTGTTGGTGGGCTTTCTTAATGAGAGTATCAGCATGGGGGGAACCAGGACAGGTTGTTGGTGATCTGGACACCTAAAACCTGAAGCTCTCGACCCTATTTTGTCCCTGTTGATGTAGACAGGGGCATGTTCTCCACTACACTTCCTGAAGTCGATGACCATCTCCTTCATTTTGTTGACATTGAGGGAGAGATTATTGTTGCCGCACCAGTTCACCAGATTCTCTATCTCATTCCTGTACTCTGTCTCGTCATTGTTTCAGATCCGACCCACTACAGTGTTCTAACAGAGTGCGGAGTACCCAGGGTAGAGAGTACTAACAAGTACTAACTCCGGGTGTCAGGTAAGGCTTTATCTGACTGAGGAAAATACTTTGAGGACCAGGATAAGAGCAAGGTCATAGTTCACAGGGCAGCAGTTTTATATGTTTCTGAGACTTGTGACAACCTACAAAAGATACCTCAAAGGATTGAAGAAGTTCCATCAGCAGTCCCTACATAAGATCTCCCAAATCCCAGGGCATGAAAATATGTCCGCTAAACAGTCAGACCAACACGTCTGGCAATCAAGGAATTGTTAGTTTGGACTGGCACAGTAGTTGGCACTGCTGCCTCACAGTGCCAGGGACCCGGGTTCAATTCCCGGTTTGGGTCACTGTGTGGAGTCTGCATGTTCTCCCCATGTCTGCGTGGGTTTCCTCCCACGGTCCAAAAGACGTGCTGGTTAGGAGCATTGGCCGTGCTAAATTCTCCCTGAACAGGCGCCAGAGTGTGGCAACCAGGGGATTTTCACAGTAATTTCATTGGAGATGTCAGGGGTAAGTTTTTCACTCAGAGGGTGGTGAGTGAGTGGAATCGGCTGCCGTCGGTGGTGGTGGTGGAGGCGAACTCGCTGGGGTCTTTTAAGAGACTTCTGGATGAGTACATGGGATTTAATGGGATTGAGGGTTATAGATAGGCCTGGGAGGTAGGGATATGATCAGCGCAACCTGTGGGCCGAAGGGCCTGTTTGTGCTGTAGTGTTCTATGTTCTATGCAGTGTTAATGTAAACTGACTTGTGACACTAATAAATAAACTTTAGAAGGTCAGACTTATGACTTAAAGGTGTGGATCGACACATGCAAGTGTGATATTGTTGCGATAACAGAAACATGGTTGAGGGGAGGGCAGGGCTGACAACTCAGTGTTTCCAGGGTATAAAATCTTTAGGCGAGACAGAGGAGTGTGTGAAAAGGGAGGTGGTGTCGCCCTATTAGTGAGTCAATTATTTCAATAACCAGACATGATATCTTGGAAGGGTTTTCAAACGAGGCTTTGTGGGTAGGACGTAGGAATATAAAGAGGGCAGCCACATTACTGGGAGTGTATTATAGGCCACAAAATAGGAGAAATAGAGGAGCAAATATGTAGGCAGTTCACTATGAGTAAGAATAATAATCGGATAATTAGACACGGTGATTTCAACTTTCCCACAAAAATTGGGGTAGTCATACTGTAAAGGGTTCAGACTTCTTCAAATATATCCAGGAGAGTTTTTGTATCAATGCGAAGAAGGCCCAACAAGGGATGGTGCAGTGCCGGATCTGGGGAATGAACACAGAACACTACAGCACAAACAGGCCGTTCGGCCCACAAGTTGCGCTGATCATATCCCTATCTACCAGGCCTATCTATAACTCTCAATCCCGTTAAATCCCATATACTCATCCAGAAGTCTCTTAAAAAACCCCAGCGAGTTCACCTCCACCACCACCGACAGCAGCCGATTCCACTCACTCACCACCCTCTGAGTGAAAAACTTACCCCTGACATCTCCTCTGTACCTGCTCCCCAGCACCTTAAACCTGTGTCCTCTCGTAGCGACCATTTCAGCCCTGGGAAATAGCCTCCGAGAATCCACCCTATCTATTCCTCTCAACATTTTATAAACCTCTATCAGGTCGCCTCTCAACCTTCGTCTCTCCAGGGAGAAGAGTCCCAGCTCCCTCAACCTATCTTCATAAGGCATGCCTCCCAATCCAGGCAACATCCTTGTAAGGAGTTGAGGGGATTGAGCTATGAGGAGAGGCTGAATAAACTAGGCTTGTACTCGTTAGAGTTTAGAAGAATGAGGGGAGATCTCATTGAGACGTATAAGATGATGAATGGGATGGATAGGATAGAGGTGGAGAGACTCTTCCCGCTCAAAAAAGACAGTAGGACCAGGGGGCACAGCCTCAAGATAAAGGGGAGGCGGTTTAGAACGGAGTTGAGGAGGAACTTCTTCACTCAAAGGGTGGTGAATCTCTGGAATTCTCTGCCCGTTGAAGTGGTGGAGGCTGCCTCGCTAAATATTTTTAAGAAGCGGGTTGATGGGTTCTTGATAAGAGAGGGGATTAAGGGTTATGGGGAGAGGGCGGGAAAGTGGAACTGAGCCACGACAGATCAGCCATGATCTTATTGAATGGCGGGGCAGGCTTGAAGGGCTAGATGGCCTACTCCTGCTCCTATTTCTTATGTTCTTATAGAACATAGAACATAGAACACTACAGCACAAACAGGCTGTTATGTTATGTTCTTAAATCTCCTCTGCACCCTTTTAATAGCTTCCACATCTTTCTTGTAGTGAGGTGACCAGAACTGCGCACAGTACTCCAAGTGGGGTCTGACAAGGGTCTTATAAAGCTGCAGCATTACCTCCCTGAAGTCCGACAAGTGTTCAATGTGGCAGAGGGGGAGCACTTTAGCAATAGCGACCACAACACAGTACAAATTTGTCATGGACAAGGAGAACTATGACCTGCAAAGTAAGTCTACAGTGGAGCAATTGGGGGTGGGGAGGGGGGAAGCATTCAAAAAGGAGCTGGGGAGAGTACAGAACCAACATGTATCCTTGAGGTGGAAATGTCGGAGCAAGAGGGTGAGGGAACACTGGGTGTCTAGGACAATTCAAGACTGGATGAGGAAGAAGAGAAGGATCTTGAGCATGTCTAAAGGGAACAATTCAGTTGCAGCTTTAGGAGGAATATACGAAGTGCAAGACTTAAGAAAGGAATTAGAGGAGCAAAAAGGGGATAGAGAGGAATTCCATCAGCATGTGGCCTGGGATGGAGTGTTTGAGCCAAAAGGAGAGACTGGATGGGTTTGGATTGTTTTCCCCAGAGCAGAGAAGGAGACATGATTGAGGTGTGTAAGATTATGAGGGGTATGGGCAGGGTGAATAGGAAGCAGCTGTACCCCTTGGTTGAGGGGTCAATCACGAGGAGGTATAGTTTTACTGTAAGGATCAGGAGACTCAGAGGGGATTTGAGAAAACAGTTCTTCACTCGGAGGGTGGTGGGAATCTGGAATAGATCATAGAATCTTAGAACCCTACAGTGAAGAAAGAGGCCCTTCGGCCCATCGAGTCTGCACCGAACACAACCGCCATATATACATATTATACCCACTAATCCCTCTAACCTCTGCTACCCTGGACACTAAGGGGCAATTTCTTAGCATGGCCAATCAACCTAACCCGCACATCTTTGGACTGTGGGAGGAAACCAGAGTACCCGGAGGAAACCCACGCAGACACGAGGAGAATGTACAGACTCCATACAGACAGTGACCCGAGCCGGGAATCGAACTCAGGTCCTTGGAGCTGTGAAGCAGCAGTGCTAACCACTGTGCTACCTTGCCGCCCTAATGCACTGCCTGGGAAGGTAGTGGAGGCCTGGAAAACCTTTACAACCTCTAAAAAGTATTTGGATAAGCACTTGAAATATCATAATCTTCAAGGATATGGGACAAATGCAGGAAAATGGGATTAGTGTGACTTTAGTGCCAGTTATTGTTGGTGTAGACTCAATGGGCCAAAGGGCCTTTTCTGCTTTGTATACTGCTATGAATATTACATAGAACAGGAGACATCCAGGAGGGCAGCACAGACACTTCAGGGATGCCCTCATAGCATTCCTGGAATGGCCAGTCATACCCATGGGAGACCCTGGTTCATGACCAAACAACATGGTCCACTTGGAAAGGCACTGGACACATCCAAATACTTCACTGGAAACATGCAGAGACAGAGTCGAGGTGAAAACTCCCAAACAATCCATCTACCCAACCCAGCCAGCAGCACCGGCCCACACATGGCATTGGGCTGATCAGAGCCCATGGAACTGGAATGCGAACAAGTCACCTTCTGTCCTGAGGAAGAACTGATAAGAGCTCCATTATTTACCTCGTACGGAGTCTCACAACACCAGGTTCACGTCCAACAGGTTTATTTGGAATCACGAGCTTTGTGAGCGCTGCTCCTTCATCAGGTGAGTGGAGGTGACCTTCCAATGTACCCCCATAGGGCGGCACAGTGGTTGGCACTGCTGCCTCACAGAGCCAGGGACCCGGGTTCGATTCCGGGCTTGGGGTCACCGTCTGTGCAGAGTCAGCACATTCTCCCCGTCTCTGCGTGGGTTTCCTCCCACTATATTTTCACAGAATCATAGCATCCCTACAATTCAGAAGGAGGCCACTCAGCCCATTGAGTCTGTACCAAATCACAATCCCACCCAGGCCCTATTCCCGTTTACTCTGCTAATCCCACTGGCACGAGGGTTAATTTAACACGGCCAATCAACCTAACCCGCACATCTCTGGACCGTGGGAGGAAACCGGAGCACCCGGAGGAAACCCACGCAGACACAGGGAGAAAGTGCAAACTCCACACAGACAGTGACCCGAGGCTGGAATTGAACCCTGGTCCCCGAGACAGCAGTGCTAACCTGTGCCTCCCAAGCCACTGTGTCGTCCACGGTGACCCGTATAGTGTTGTGGTTGCTGTAGTATCGTACAGTACAGACCTCCAGTCACCTGACGAAGGAGCAGCGCTCCGAAAGCTCGTGATTCCAAGTAAACCTGTTGGGCTTTAACCTGGTGTTGAGATCTCTCACTGTGCCCGCCCCAGTCCAACACCGGCACCTCCACATCATTATCTACCGAGACATCTCCAAGGTTGGGCGCAGTCCACTGTAAAAAGGGAGGCCAGGCTGCGAATAACAACATACTGTCTGGAAGGAAATGAGTGAACACCAATAGGCACACACACACCAGCAACCAGCTGAACGGGTTCTGATTTTAAAGGCGTGACACAGCTTGCCATCTGCGTCTCACTACCCAGAGCATGACCCACACAAATCACAGGCCATGCACGTTAATATTGGCTAATTAAAACACTATAAATTGGTCCCTTAAACAAAACACAACTTGTGTCGAGGAATGCAGAAGGCGTCCTAGCCGAGATACACCCAGCTCTTTGTAAAGCCACAGTCACCTACAGTTCCAAATGCATTCCTCTCCATGTTTAATCTGAATCAACAAGAATCACTGGGAGTGGCTACAGGTGAGGCCGAGAGATTTACTCTACTGAAAACGAGCAGAGAAGGGAAATGCTCAGTTTTATTCACAATCCCTCACTCCGGGATCAGACCCGATCTCACTCACTCCCCTAATACTGTATTCACAATCCCTCACTCCGGGATCAGACCCAATCTCACTCACTCCCCTAATACTGTATTCACAGTCCCTCACTCCGGGATCAGACCCAATCTCACTCACTCCCCTAATACTGTATTCACAATCCCTCACTCCGGGATCAGACCCAATCTCACTCACTCCCCTAATACTGTATTCACAGGCCCTCACTCCGGGATCAGACCCAATCTCACTCACTCCCCTAATACTGTATTCACAATCCCTCACTCCCGGATCAGACCCAATCTCACTCACTCCCCTAATACTGTATTCACAATCCCTCACTCCGGGATCAGACCCAGTCTCACTCACTCCCCTAATACTGTATTCACAATCCCTCACTCCGGGATCAGACCCAATCTCACTCACTCCCCTAAAACTGTATTCACAATCCCTCACTCCGGGATCAGACCCAATCTCACTCACTCCCCTAATACTGTATTCACAATCCCTCACTCCGGGATCAGACCCAATCTCACTCACTCCCCTAATACTGTATTCACAATCCCTCACTCCGGGATCAGACCCAATCTCACTCACTCCCCTAATACTGTATTCACAATCCCTCACTCCGGGATCAGACCCGATCTCACTCACTCCCCTAATACTGTATTCACAATCCCTCACTCCCGGATCAGACCCGATCTCACTCACTCCCCTAATACTGTATTCACAATCCCTCACTCCGGGATCAGACCCGATCTCACTCACTCCCCTAATACTGTATTCACAATCCCTCACTCCGGGATCAGACCCGATCTCACTCACTCCCCTAATACTGTATTCACAATCCCTCACTCCGGGATCAGACCCGATCTCACTCACTCCCCTAATACTGTATTCACAATCCCTCACTCCGGGATCAGACCCGATCTCACTCACTCCCCTAATACTGTATTCACAATCCCTCACTCCGGGATCAGACCCGATCTCACTCACTCCCCTAATACTGTATTCACAATCCCTCACTCCGGGATCAGACCCGATCTCACTCACTCCCCTAATACTGTATTCACAATCCCTCACTCCAGGATCAGACCCAATCTCCCTCGCTCCCCTAATACTGTATTCACAGTCCCTCACTCCGGGATCAGACCCAATCTCACTCACTCCCCTAATACTGTATTCACAATCCCTCACTCCGGGATCAGACCCAATCTCACTCACTCCCCTAATACTGTATTCACAATCCCTCACTCCCGGATCAGACCCAATCTCACTCACTCCCCTAATACTGTATTCACAATCCCTCACTCCGGGATCAGACCCGATCTCACTCACTCCCCTAACACTATATTCACAATCCCTCACTCCGGGATCAGACCCGATCTCACTCACTCCCCTAATACTGTATTCACAATCCCTCACTCCAGGATCAAACCCAATCTCCCTCACTCCCCTAATACTGTATTCACAATCCCTCACTCCGGGATCAGACCCAATCTCACTCACTCCCCTAATACTGTATTCACAATCCCTCACTCCGGGATCAGACCCAATCTCACTCACTCCCCTAATAGTGTATTCACAATCCCTCACTCCTGGATTATATTTATTTATTATCACATGTATTAGCATACAGTGAAAATTATTGCTTCTTGTGCGCTATACAGACAAAGCATACCATTCATAGAGAAGGAAAGGAGAGAGTGCAGAACATAGTGTTACAGTCGTAGCTATGGTGTAGAAAAAGATCAACTTAATGCAAGGTAGGTCCATTCAAAAGTCTGATGGCAGCAGGGAAGAAGCTGTTCTTGAGTCGGTTGGTACGTGACCTCAGATCCCGATGGAAGAAGGTGGAAGAGAGAATGTCCGGGGTGCGTGAGGTCCTTAATTATGCTGGCTGCTTTTCCGAGGCAGCGGGAAGTGTAGACAGAGTCAATGGATGGGAGGCTGGTTTGTGTGATGGATTGGGCTACATTCACAACCCTTTGTAGTTCTTTGCACTCTTGCACAGAGCAGGAGCCCATACCAAGCTGTGATACAACCAGAAATAATACTTTCTATGGTACATCTGTAAAAGTTGGTGAGAGTCGTAGCGGACATGCCAAATTTCCTTAGTCTTCTGAGAAAGTAGAGGTGTTAGTGGGCTTTCTTAACTATAGTGTCGGCACGGGGGGACCAGGACATGTTGGTGGTGATCTGGACACCTAAAAACTTGAAGCTCTCGACCATTTCTACTTCATCCCTGTTGATGTAGGCAGGGGCACGTTCTTCTTTAGTCATCAACAATCCCCTTTGTTTTGTTGACACTGAGGGAGAGATTATTGTTGCCGCACCAGGTCACCAGATTCTCTATCTCATTCCTGTACTCTGTCTCGTCATTGTTTCAGATCCGACCCACTACGGTGGTGTCATCAGCAAACTTGAAAATCGAATTGGAGGGGAATTTAGCCGCACAGTCATAGGTGTATAAGGAGTATAGTAGGGGGCTGAGAACACAGCTCTGTGGGGCACCAGTGTTGAGGATGATCCTTAGTCATAGAGGTTTACAACATGGAAACAGGCCCTTCGGCCCAGCTTGTCCATGCTGCCCCTTTGTTAAACCTCCTAAACTAATCCCAATTGCCTGCATTTGGCCCATGTCCCTCTATACCCATCGTACCCATGTAACTGTCTAAATGCTTTTCAAAAGACAAAATTGTACCCGCCTCTGCCACTACTTCTGGCAGTTTGTTCCAGACACTCATCACCCTCTGTATGAAAAAATTGCCCCTCTGGACCCTTTTGTATCTCTCCCCTCTCACCTTAAACCTATACCCTCTAGTTTTAGACTCCCCTACCTTTGGGAAAAGATATTGACTATCTAGCTGATCTGTGCCCCTCATTATTTTATAGACCTCTATAAGATCACCCCTCAGCCTCCTACGCTCCAAAGAAAAAAGTCCTTGTCTATCCAGCCTCTCATAACTCAATCCATCAAGTCCCAGTAGCATCCTAGTAAATCTTTTCTGCACTCTTTCTAGTTTAATAATATCCTTTCTATAATAGGGTGACCAGAACTGTACCCAGTATTCCAAGTGTGGCCTTACCAATGTCTTGTACAACTTCAACAAGACGTCCCAACTCCTGTATTCAATGTTCTGACCAATGAAACCAAGCATGCTGAATGCCTTCTTCATTCTGTCCATCTGTGACTCCACTTTCAAGGAGCTATGAACCTGTACCCCTACATCTCTTTGTTCTGTAACTCTCCCCAATGCCCTACCATTAACTGAGTAAGTCCTACCCTGGTTCAGTCTACCAAAATGCATCACCTCGCATTTGTCTAAATTAAACTCCATCTGCCATTCATCAGCCCACTGGCCCAATTGATCAAGATTCCATTGCAATCGGAGATAACTTTCTTCACTGTCCACTATGCCACCAATCTTGCTGTCGTGTCTCCTATATTCTCATCCAAACGATTAATATAAATGACAAATAACAGTGGACCCAGCACTGATCCCTCAGACACACCACTGCTCACAGGCTTCCAGTTTGAAAAACAACTCTCTACAACCACCCTCTGGCTTCTGTCAAGAAGCCAATTTTGTATCCTTTTAGATACTGCACCACTGGTTGTGGTCTGTAAGCTAGGAAGTTCAGGATCCAGTCACAGAGGGAGGTGCGGAGGCCCAGGCCACTGCATTTCATTGCAGTGTTAATGTGGATCCACACCACAATCAGTAAGGAAAGGCAACAACACCTCCTCCATGATCATCCTCAGCCCCCTACTATACTCCTTATACACCTATAACTGTGCAGCCAAATTCCCCTCCAATTCGATTTTCAAGTTTGCTGATGACACCACCGTAGTGGGTCAGATCTCAGACAATGACAAGACAGAGTACAGGAATGAGATAGAGAATCTGGTGAACTGGTGCATCAACAATAATCTCTCCCTCAATGTCAACAAAACGAAAGAGATAGTCTTCAACTTCAGGAAGCGTAAAGGAGAACATGCCCCTGTCTACATCATTGGGGACAAAGTAGAAATAGTCAAGAACTTCAAGTTTTTAGGTGTCCAGATCACCAACAACCTGTCCTGGTCCCCCCCCATGCCAACACTATAGTTAAGAAAGCCCACCAATGCCTCTACTTTCTCAGAAGACTGAGGAAATTTGGAATGTCAGCTATGACTCTCACCAACCTTTCCAGGTGCACCATAGAAAGCATTCTTTCTGGTTGTATCACAGCTTGGTATGGGCTCCTGCTCCACCCAAGACTGCAAGAAACTACATAGGGTTGTGAATGTAGCCCAATCCATCACGCAAACCAGCCTCCCATCCATTGACTCTGTCTACACTTCCCGCTGCCTCGGCAAAGCAGCCAGCGTAATTAAGGACGCTATGCACCCCGGACATTCTCTCTTCCACGTTTTTTGGTCGGGAAAAAGATACAAAAAGTCTGAGATCACAAACCAACTGACTCAATAACAGCTTCTTCCCTGCTGCTGTCAGACTTTTGAATGGACCCACCTTGCATTAAGTTGATCTTTCTCTACACTCTAACCATGACTGTAACACTTCATTCTGCACTCTCTCCTCTATGAATGGTATGCTTTGTCTGTACAACGCCCAAGAAACAATACTTTTCACTGTATGCTTATCCATGTGACAATAATAAATCAGAGTTAAGAACAAATTTTTACAATGGATAATAATTTTCACTGTCATTCTTCCTCGAGACTATTTTGCCTGCAGAGTTATTAACTCAATGACGGGATTTGAAACTGTCCCTAGGGCAACTGTCCCTCTATCCACTGACGTTAGTCACCATGCCCATCCCAGGCTGTGACAGAAGGGTACAGAACTGAAACATTAACTCCAGTTTCTCATTCCACAGGTGCTGCCAAGTGTTTCTTTTTGCATATCAATGGGGGCGGATAAACTTAATTTGTTTTTTTTATTAAATCTTAGCCAACCTCAAAAATGTATTTCCCAATCGACGTGTTTTGTTCTCCAGCGCGAGTCAGGGAGGCACCCCTAAAGCCACAACCCCGTGAGGCACCTTGGCAGCAAGCTGTACGGAAAGGTGCGGCTATCCCCGGTTGTACCGTGTCAGGAGAAACCGCCTTCCCAATCACCGCAGCCGAGGATTCCGATGATCCGGAATGTGTAGCCTCAAAAGGAAGGTGGAAGCAACGTTCAAAAAAGGAAATAAGGACGGGAAAAGGGAAACACTGACTGGGCAACGGGGAATGTGATGGGACAGCACATGAATAATGGGCCAAATGGCCTCCCCCTGTCCCGTCTCAGTCGATGGCGATGATTATTTCACAGATCTTCGGGAAGGAGGTAGAGAAGGAGAACGAGTCCAAGTGCCATCCACAACACCTCCTTCCCCAAAAAGATATCTCTTATAAATACAAATTTCTTTTGTAAATGTGATAGGAAACCTGTGACCTATCCCACTGCAGTCATTTATTATAACTCCCACTCACTGGCCAGGAGGCTACCGGTCTCACATTGACAGCTTTGAACCTGACATGCATCTGTTAGGCGCTAGGAATGGCACATTATAAAACAGAGACAAGCTCGGCAAATATCAAAAGCATCAAAGCAATGGGATTTCTCTCTCAAAATGAACCAAATGATATCAATCTCAGATAAGAGACCAACTCCACACAGCACACACACCAGAGAGAGAGAGACCAACTCCACACAGCACTCACACACCAGAGAGAGAGAGACCAACTCCACACAGCACACACACACCAGAGAGAGACCAACTCCACACAGCACACACACACCAGAGAGAGAGAGGGACCAACTCCACACAGCACACACACACCAGAGAGAGAGAGAGAGACCAACTCCACACAGCACACACACACCAGAGAGAGAGAGAGACCAACTCCACACAGCACACACACACCAGAGAGAGAGAGAGAGACCAACTCCACACAGCACACACACACCAGAGAGAGACCAACTCCACACAGCACACACACACCAGAGAGAGACCAACTCCACACAGCACACACACCAGAGAGAGAGAGACCAACTCTACACAGCACACACACCAGAGAGAGAGAGACCAACTCCACACAGTACACATACCAGAGAGAGAGAGAGAGACCAACTCTACACAGCACACACACCAGAGAGAGAGACCAACTCCACACAGCACACACACCAGAGAGAGAGACCAACTCCACACAGCACACACACCAGAGAGAGAGACCAACTCCACACAGCACACACACACCAGAGAGAGAGACCAACTCCACACAGCACACACACCAGAGAGCGAGACCAACTCCACACAGCACACACACCAGAGAGAGAGACCAACTCCACACAGCACTCACACCAGAGAGAGAGAGAGAGACCAACTCCACACAGCACACACACCAGAGAGAGAGAGAGAGACCAACTCCACACAGCACACACACACCAGAGAGAGACCAACTCCACACAGCACTCACACCAGAGAGAGAGAGAGAGACCAACTCCACACAGCACTCACACCAGAGAGAGACCAACTCCACACAGCACACACACCAGAGAGAGACCAACTCCACACAGCACACACACCAGAGAGAGACCAACTCCACACAGCACTCACACCACAGAGAGAGAGGGACCAACTCCACACAGCACACACACACCAGAGAGAGAGAGAGAGACCAACTCCACACAGCACACACACACCAGAGAGAGAGAGAGGGACCAACTCCACACAGCAGAGAGAGAGAAGGCAATTCGTGGTCTGGAGCTGTCAAACTGATCATTAATTCTACTCTAGGCGGGCAAAACATCAGCAAGGACTGCCCTTGTTTAATGAGAGGTACAATATCGGCGTCCAAATGTTTCACATTTCCAGTCTATTGAATACTCCCCATCATTTATATATCAATCAGCCCACTCCCTCCCTTTACACTGAAATAAACCTACCGTTGTCCACTCCATTGCATGCCCGCGGCTTGCCTTCCACATTCCCGGTCTGCATCTTGTACAGAGTTTACAATCCACTTTGCTGGGTTGAGATAGCAGGGTGTGTGTGTGTGTGTGTGTGTGTGAAGTGGGGGAGACTTTAAATCGCCACTGATTCCCGAGAGGCGCTAGTGATGCCCTGAGCCAAGACTTCACTACTCGCTAGACTGGGGTGATGTGCAGTACATGTTCCCTGATGGGGAAAGGAGACCCGCCCCCTTAAGTCCACTCGGCCCCTCCTATCCCCTCCCTGCCTTGTCACTCTCCACGTGTTGGGGAAGATCCAGCAAGCCTCCAGCCCTCCCTGCAAAGTCCAAACCTCAGCTGCTTTTCACATACACTTTAAACACACGGATGGAATTCCACCCAGTAAACATTCTTTAAAAGTAGGAAGTCTCACAAGCGGCAGGTTAGAGTCTGGACAGGTTTGTTTGCAATCACGAGCTTTCGGAGCGCTGCTCCTTCCGCCGGGCGAGTTAGCCGGCGGGACCCGCCTGACGAAGGAGCGGCGCTCCGAAAGCTCGTTGGGCTTTAACCTGGCGGTCGTGGGACTTCTCACTCTGCCCAGTCCAACGCTGGCAACTCCGCGTCATTTTTCTCTTACAAGAGGACAAGGTGTAAAGGTGATTTACTTGGCCGGGCGAAGGTGTGTCCTTTGGCCCAGAGGCGGACCCTGCGAGCGGCGAAATAGGATTTCATTCTCACCAACGCACCATCCTCCCTCCTGGATCCTCGTGAGAGCTGGAACAGCAATAACACAGGAGTGACGGACGGCAAACTCGGCATTCACAGAGTCCCTGCAGTGCACAAGGAGGCCATTCAGCCCGTCAAGTCCGTTTAAAGCTCATTTTGTTAGTGCCACAAGTCGGCTTACATTAACGCTGCAATGAAGTTACTGTGAAAACCCCCGAGTCGCCACCTGTTCGGGTTACACTGAGGGAGCATTTAGCGCGGCCAATTGCATCTAACCAGCGTATCTTTTGGACTGTGGGAGAAAACCGGCGCACCCGGAGGAAACCCACGCAGACGTGAGGAGGACATGCAGACTCCGCACAGACAGTGACCCCAGGTGGGAATCGAACCCAGGTCCCTGGCGTTGTGAGGCAGCAGTGCCACCGTGCTGCCCCCCCACTGTGTGTGTTTACACCAGAGGGAATATCATTCTGTTCATTATCCTTTCAGGGGATGTGGGCTTTGACTTTTTGCCCATTCCTAATTGCCCCTTGAACTGAGTGGTTTACTAGGTCATTTCAGAGGGCAGTTAAGTGTCACTGCTGTGGCTCTGGAGTCACATGTAGGCCAGACCGGGTAAGGATGGCAGATTTCCTTCCCTAAAGGACATTAGTGAACCAGGTGGGTGTTTAATGGTTTTGTAGAAAATAGGAGCAAGGTGTAGGCCATTCAGCCCTTCAAGTCTACTGTGCCTTCAACATGATCATGGCTGATCCTCTATCTTAACACCACACTCCAGCACTCTCCCCACACCCCTTTACAATCTAGAAATCTGTCTATTTTCTTCTTAAATATATTCAGTAATTTGGCCTCCACAGCCTTCTGGGGCAGAGAATTCCACAGTTCACCAGCCTCTGAGTGAAGAAATTTCATAGAATTGGGTGACACAGTGGTTAGCACTGCTGTCTCACAGTGCCAGGGACCTGGGTTCAATTCCCGGCTTGGGTTACTGTCTGTGTGGAGTTTGCACGGGTCTGCGTGGGTTTCCTGTGGGTTCTCCGGTTTCCTCCCACAACCCAAAGATGTGCTGATTAGGTTGATATGGGAAGGATATCCTTTCTTAGATAAGGAGACCAAAATTGCACACAATATTCCAGGTATGTTTCATGGTCACCATTACTGAGAATAGGTTTTAATTCCATTTGTATTAATTGAATTTAAATTCTAACCCAATACCTCAGGGCATTAGCCTGCACTGATGGATTAATAAAGAACAAAGAACAACACAGCATGGGAAACAGGCCCTTCGGCCCAACGAGCCCACGCCGCCATTCCAGCATTGTGAGTGCCCTCTTCCACCCATGACCCTTGTCTGCGCTTATGGCACTCCAGATTGGAAACCAGATTGAGGGGAGACTCATTTAGGGACAATTTGTTACACCAATCAGCCTAAGAGCACATCTTTGGGGTGTGGGAGGAAACCGGAGCACCCGGAGAAAACCCACGCAAGCACGGGGAGAATGCGCAAACTCCCACAGACACCGGCCCAAATCCATGTATCTGCACAGCAATCAGCGATAGTCACTGAGCTGCCGTGTTGCCCAGACATTCACACTGCACTATCATCTCCCTTGAATTGAAACCCAATGTCCTATATATATATATCACAGTTTCAGTTCTAACCCCCCACATGGCAGACTGATATCAATAGAAATGTTCTCAAGGTACATTTTTTAAATGTAAAAAGAAAATTGCCTAAATATGTTTGCTTTTTATCTCGGTGCAGAGCAGTTTCTTATCCTTAAAGCTAACCACTCACCCTAGCACCCTAATCCCAATTTGGGAATATGAGGCCATCCATTATGCACTCAAGAAAAACCATAAGGAATGGCAGCAGGAGTAGATCATTCGGCCCATCGAGCCTGCTCGCCCCTTCCCATTCAACACCATCATGGCTGATCTTGGGTTTCAATTCCATTTTCCTGTCCGCTCCCCCATATCCATCAGTCGGCAGTTCATTTCTAGGGGGCTAGAATACAAGAGCAGGGATGTACTGCTGAGGCTGAGGAAGGCTCTGCTCAGCCCCTTTTGGAGTATTGTGAGCAGTTTTGGGACCTTTATCTAAGGAAGGATGTGCTGGCCTTGGGGCAGGTCCAGAGGAGGCTCACAAGAATGATCCCTGGAATGAAGAGCTTGTCATATGAGGAGCAGTTGAGGACTCTGGGTCTGTGCTGGATGGAGTTTAGAAGGATGTGGGGGGATCTTACTGAAACTTACAGAATACTGAGAGGTCTGGATAGAATGGACGTGGAGAAGATGCTTCCACTAGTGGGCAAGACTAGAACTCGAGGGCACAACCCCAGAGTGAAGGGACGCTCCTTTAAAACAGAGATGAGGAAGAATTTCTTGATCCAGAGAGTGGTGAATCTGTGGAACTCTTGGCCACAGAAGGCTGTGGAGGCCAGGTCATTGAGTGTCTTTAAGACAGAGATAGATAGGTTCCTGATTAATAAGGGGATCGGGGGTTATGGGGAAAAGGCAGGAGACTGGGGATGAGAAAAATATCAGCCATGATTGAATGGCGGAGCAGACTCGATGGGCCGAGTGGCCTAATTCTGCTCCTAATTCCCCAAGAAACCAAAAATCTAACTCAGTCTTAAATGATGGAGTGCCCACAACCCTCTGGGGGAGAGAATTCCAAAGATTCACAACCCTCTGAATGAAGAAATTCTTCCCACCTCAGTCCAGGATGATCCATCCCTTATTCTTAAGACCAATTGAGGTCTGTGTGTATTATGCTCACGTCTGGAGGGATCTAACTCTCAACCTTAAACCCAATCACACGGGTGAAATGGAGGTTCCCGGAAAGATCAACTGGGGAGATTTTGGTATAGTGGTAATGTCATTGGACTTGTAATCTCAAGCCCATCCTGGGTACGCGAGTTCAAATCCCACCACTGCAGCTGGTGGAATTTAAATTCAAATAATTAAAAAAAAATTAAAAGCTCTGCCTCAATGGTGACCATGAAGGTGATGTTGTAAAAACCCACCTCCTTTAGAGAAGGAAATCTGCCGTCCTTACCCGGTCTGGCCTACATGTGACTCCAGAGCCACAGCAATGTGGTTGACTCTTAACTATCCCTCTGAAATGACCTAGCAAGCCACTCGACTGAAGGGCAATTAGGGATGGACACTAAGTGCTGGCTTGTTAGCAACCCCCATACCCCCCATGAATCAATAAAAAAGATTCTAAATAGTGAGGGAGTGTGGGGGAAAAGCGAAAGAGTCCAGCAACCCAAGAAGACAATAGGTAAAGGTGAGTGGACATGCACAAAATGTCAAATGGAATATTAGCTGTTACTTTAAGGTGTCTGGATTACGACAATAAATGTAAAAAAAAGTTAAAATTGTCACAAGTAAGGCTTACATTAACAAAACAAAGAACAAAGAACAAAGAACAACACAGCACGGGAAACAGGCCCTTCGGCCCAACGAGCCCGCGCCGCCGTCCCACTGTCTCAGTGACCTATTCATGATTTTAGTCTACGCCTAACGTGCGAGGATCAGGGAGGTCCAATTTAGGGACAATTTAGTACCCAATCAATCAGCCTAAAAGCACATCTTTGGGGATGTGGGAGGAAACCGGAGCACCCGGAGGAAACCCACGCAACCACGGGGAGAACGTGCAAACTCCCACAGACACAGGCCCAAATCCATGTGTCCGCACAGCAACAGAGATAGTCTCTGAGCTGTCATGTTGCCCTCGAGATGGTCCAGTTTAACCACACCAACGACATGAAGCAATAGGCAACTCCCGAAGCAACGTCCAAGAGCAGCCCACTACAACCTGCCGCATGCATGCCCCTTGCTGGACTTAAATGCCTGTGGAGACAAAAAAATTCATTATTAAACAGGCAAAGACTAACATCCCTCAGGCAAAACGTATTCCCAAGCCTACAATGTTTAGTAAGGCCTACTATATCCCCCTATATGTAGCCCGCTCATATGGCTGTCTAAGTGACTCTTAAACAACCCTAGCGTGCCTGCTTCCACCACCTTACTCGGCAGTGCATTTCACACCCCCACTACCCTTTGCGTGAAAAACTGCCCTCTAATATTTGTCTTATACCTAGCCCCCCTCACCCTAAGCCCGTGACCCCTCGTTCTATCCATTTCTAATAGCGGAAAAAGCTTACCACCATTTACTCTATCTATCCCCTTCATAATCTTATAAACCTCTATTAGATCCCCCCTCAGCCAACGTCTCTCAAGGGAAAACAGCCCAAGTTCATTCAATCTTTCCTCGTAAGACAGCCCTTCCATACCAGGCAACATCCTGGTAAATCTCCTCTGCACTCTCTCCAGGATCTCTACATCCTTCCGGTAGTACGGCGACCAGAACTGGACGCAGTACTCCAAGTGAGGCCTAACCAACGTTCTATACAACTGCAACATCAGACTCCTACTCTTATATTCTATACCTCTTCCTATGAAGGCTAACATACCATACGCTTTCCTCATCACATTCTGCACCTGCACCGACACCTTCAGGGACTTGTGCACTTGCACCCCCAGGTCTCTCTGCGTATCTATACTCCGGATAGTTCTACCTTTTATCGTATAACTCCCCTCCACATTATTCCGGCCAAAGTGCATCACCTCGCATTTCTCCGGATTAAATTCCATTTGCCATCTATCTGCCCAATCTACCAGCCTGTCTATGTCCTGTTGCATTGCCAGGCACTGCTCCTCAGTACCCGCCAATCCAACCATCTTAGTGTCATCAGCAAATTTGCTGATCACACCACCTACCCCCTCTTCCAAGTCATTAATATATACCACAAATAGAAGAGGTCCAAGTACCGAGCCCTGCGGCACACCACTGGTGACAGACCTCCAATTGGAAAAGGAGCCTTCCACTACTACTCGCTGTCTCCTCCTCCCAAGCCAGTTCTCCACCCATCTACATACCTGGCCTTGTATCCCATGAGCCTTCACCTTTTCTATCAGCCTACCATGAGGGACCTTGTCAAACGCCTTACTGAAATTAACACTGCATTGAAGTTACTGTGAAAATCCCCTAGTCGCCACAGTCCCGGCACCTGTTTGGGTCAATGCACCTAACCCCACCATGTCTTTTGGACTGTGGGAGGAAACTGGAGCACCTGGAGGAAACCCACGCAGACATGGGGACAATGTGCAAACTCCACACAGACAGTGACTCTTAAAAGTTCCATGTACTTATCCAAAAGTCTCTTAAAAGACAGGGTCTTTTAAGAGACTTTTGGATAAGTACATGGAACTTAGTAAGATAGAGGGTTATAGGTATGCCTAGCAGGTAGGGACATGTTCAGTGCAACTTGTGGGCCGAAGGGCTTGTTTGTGCTGTAGTTTTTCTATGTTTCTAAGCTGGGAATCGAACTCAGGCCCCTGGCGCTGTAAAGCAGCAGTGCTAACTACTGTGTCACTGTGCTGCCTTGAATAAAGTTGTGCCAAGCTGTGGCCAAACCCTCATCTGAAGTACGTTCAGTACTGAGCATTGAACCTGAGGAAGAAGATATTGGCCTTGGAAAGGGTTGCAGTACAGTTCCACCAGGAAGGTACCAGGATTTAGAACATAGAACACTACAGCACAAACAGGCCCTTCGGCCCACAAGTTGTGCCGATCACATCTATACCTACCAAGCCATAGAACTATCTGTAACCCCCAATCCCATTAGATCCCATATACTCATCCAGAAGTCTTTTAAAAGACCCCAGCGAGTTCGCCTCTACCACCACCGATGGCAGCCGATTCCATTCACTCACCACCCTCTGAGTGAAAAACTTACCCCTGACATCTCCTCTGTACCTACTCCCCAGCACCTTAAACCTGTGTCCTCTCGTAGCGACCATTTCAGTCCTGGGAAATAGCCTCCGAGAATCCACCCTATCTATTCCTCTCAACATTTTATAAACCTCTATCAGGTCGCCTCTCAACCTTCGTCTCTCCAGGGAGAAGAGACCTAGTTCCCTCAACCTGTTAAGACAGATTGGTCCCAGTCACAGAGAGGGTTGATGTGGTAACATGCACATTGCGGTCTGGAGCTATGGATAGTGACAATAGAGGCTCCAACACCACCTGGCTGACTAAAATCCCTTCCCACTCTTTCTTCCTGCCATTGCTGTGTGTGGGAAGGATTTGCAGGTTGACTTGACTTGCTGTGTTTGTAACCTTTCTTGGTCCTCAAGTCCTGGAATGGGACTGGAACCCCAAATATCTGACCCAGAGACACTTACCCTCTCCACCCCAAGGTGTCTTCCCGAAACTATATCCTATTACATAGCCCAAAGCACAAAACCTACACTCCACTGACTACAAGTGCTTGAGGGTGATCTGATCGAGATTGTTAAAATGGTTGGATCTGGAGAAATGATTTCCTCTGGAAGTGGAATCCTGAGAATTAAAAGGTTCTATGCTAACACGAATAAGCACTTCATACAAAAAAAAGTGGAACCTGGAACTTCTGTAGATGCTGGGGGTTAAATTGGAAATTTCAATAATAAAATCCTTTGGTGGGCGGGCTAAGGGACTGAAAGGATTCGACACAAAGATCAAATCTGACCTTTAGACCATGGATGGTGTGGTAGCACAGTGGTTAGCACTGCTGCCTCACAGCGCCAGGGACCTGGATTCAAGTCCGGCCTTGGGTCACTGTCTGTGAGAGTGTGCGCATTCTCCCCATGTCTGCATGGGTTTCCTCTGGGTGCTCCGGTTTCCTCCCACAGTCCAAAGACGTGCAGGTTAGGTGGATTGGCCATGCTAAGTTGCTCTTTAGTGTCCAAAGACGTGCAGGTTAGGTGGATTGGCCATGCTAAATTGCCCTTCAGTGCCCAAAGATATGCAGGTTAGGGGGATTAGTGGGATAAATTCATAGAATTCTACAGTTCAGAAGGAGGCCATTCGGCCCATTGAATCTGCACCAATCACAATCCCACCAAGGCCCTATCCCCATAACCCTATGTCTTTACCCTGACACTAAGGGGCAATTTAACATGGCCAATCACCCTAACCTGCACATCTAAATGTGTGGGGTAACGGTGATAGGGTAGGGGTGAGATGCTCCGTTGGAGAGTCGGTGCCTCTTTCTTGTATTGTGGGAATTCTGTCAGTCAGTAGAGCGGAGGGTTAGATCAATCGTGATCTTGCACAGTGATTCCAAACCTTTACATCCACAGATTACAAAATTGGCACAACAGATCCTGTTGACTACCCACTGAATTTACCCTACCTACTTTCACTTGGCCCACCATAAAACTCATCAGAGTTGATGGGAAATGTAATAAATTTATGTGCGTTTTTAATGACACATCATTTGTAAATTATTAATCGAACCCCACACAAAAATATGGACATTTTCGGATTACAAGCGTTAATATTACAAAAGAAAGTAGGGGATTTTCACACTTACTTCATTGCAGTGCTGATGTAAGCCGACTGGTGACACTAATAAACTTTAAATAAACCTGGGAGACTGTGGATACCTCACTCCAATAATCCCATCAGGGGTTCCAAAAACAACAAGACTGTTCTTTATTCTTTTCACGGGATGCGGACATTGCCGGTAAGTCCAACATTCCGAGTTGCCCTTGAATGGAGTGGTGTGCATCTATCTCCAATTTCAGGGGGCAATTAAGAATCATACAGCGCAGAAGAGACCCTTTGGCCCATTGAGTCCGCAGCAACACATGAGAAACACCTGAACTCCCACCTAATTCCATCTGCAAGCAATTGGCCCATAGCCCTGAATGTTACGACATGCCAAGTGCTCATCCAGGTACTTTCTAAAGGATGTGAGGCATCCCGCCTCCACCACCCTCCCAGACAGCGCATTCCAGATCCTCACCACCCTCTGAGTGAAAGAAGTTTTCTTCCCATTCCCCCACCAAAACCTCCCACCCCTCACCTTGAACCTATGTCCCCTTGTGACTAACCTTCCAACTAAGGGGAACTGTTGCTCCTTATCCCCTCTGTCTATGTCCCTCATAATCTTGTACACCTCGATCTGATCGTCCCTCACTCTTCCCTGCTCCAATGAAAACAACTCAAGGCTACTCAACCTCTCTTCATAACCTCAATGACTCAAGAACAGTTTCTTCCCTGCTGATGTCAGACTTTTGAATGGACCTACCTCGCACTAAGTTGATCTTTCTCTACACCCTAGCTATGACTGTAACACTACATTCTGCACCCTCTCCTTTCCTTCTCTATGAACAGTATGCTTGCTCTGTATAGCGCGCAAGAAACAATGCTTTTCACTGTATTTAATACAAGTGACAATAATAAATCATGGTGGGTCTGGAGTCACATGTAGGCCAGACCAGGTAAGGGTGGCAGATTTCCTTCCCCGAAGGACATCAGTGAACTAGATGGGTCCTTACAACAATCGAGTTTCACAGTGTTGATCAGTGAAACTATCTGAATTATTCTAGATTTTTATTAATTGAATTTAAATTCCACCAGCTGCCATGGTGGGATTTGAACCCTGGCCCCCAGAGCATTAATTAATCTGGCCCTCTGGGTTATTAGCCCAGTGACACCCTTACCCCACTTGGAGAGGACAACTGGGCGAGCAATAATGAAATGAGCAATGAGGAGGCAGAGAGAAGTGGCAGCCAGTGTCATGAAAACGAACAGGGAGGGGAGGGTGTGATCACAAGGTACCCCCTGCCCACCACCCAGAACCTGACCAGTAACAACCCCATCGAAAAGAACCCTAATCTCTGTAATCCTGACAACCGTGAGCCCTAACCACACCCCCCAACATCAATCACTAACCCAAACCACACCCCCAACATCAATCACTAACCCTAACCACACCCCCAACATCAATCACTACCCGAACCAGACCGCCCAACATCAATCACTAACCCGAACCACACCCCCCAATATCAATCACAAACCCTAACCACACCCCCCAACATCAATCACTACCCGAACCAGACCGCCCAACATCAATCACTAACCCTAACCACACCCCCAACATCAATCACTAACCCTAACCACACCCCCAACATCAATCACTAACCCTAACCACACCCCCAACATCAATCACTAACCCTAACCACACCCCCCAACATCAATCACTAACCCTAACCACACCCCCCAACATCAATCACTAACCCAAACCACACCCCCAACATCAATCACTAACCCTAACCACACCCCCAACATCAATCACTAACCCTAACCACACCCCCCAACATCAATCACTAACCCTAACCACACCCCCAACATCAATCACTAACCCTAACCACACCCCCCAACATCAATCACTAACCCAAACCACACCCCCAACATCAATCACTAACCCTAACCACACCCCCAACATCAATCACTAACCCTAACCACACCCCCCAACATCAATCACTAACCCTAACCACACCCCCAACATCAATCACGAACCCTAACCACACCCCCAACATCAATCACTAACCCTAACCACACCCCCCAACATCAATCACTAACCCTAACCACACCCCCAACATCAATCACTAACCCTAACCACACCCCCCAACATCAATCACTAACCCTAACCACACCCCCCAACATCAATCACTAACCCTAACCACACCCCCCAACATCAATCACTAACCCTAACCACACCCCCAACATCAATCACTAACCCTAACCACACCCCCAACATCAATCCCTAACCCTAACCACACCCCCAACATCAATCCCTAACCCTAACCACACCCCCCAATATCAATCACTAACCCTAACCACACCCCCAACATCAATCCCTAACCCTAACCACACCCCCAACATCAATCACTAACCCTAACCACACCCCCCAACATCAATCACTAACCCTAACCACAGCCCCCAACATCAATCACTAACCCTAACCACACCCCCCAACATCAATCCCTAACCCTAACCACACCCCCCAACATCAATCCCTAACCCGAACACTACCCCCGCACAGTTTCAGATTTAAACTGGCCTTTCACGGGTTAATCGCCACGGTGAAACACTATTTCCAGGAGGAATTTTATACTCGCCCCGTTGTTAATATTCGCCAGCAGCTTGTCAATGACTCTGGGACACTTTGTACAGCTAACAGTTGTGCATCTTTTTTAGGAACCTCACACACCTGGCTGGCCGCTGGCCCGACTTCACAATTCCACTGCTAGCGTCGGCTGCAGTCCCTGAGGGGGCGAATCCTCCTCTACCAACAAACCCCCCCCCTTCCTAACGGCTCTGGAACGACCCCTTTGTTTGAACATAAACCATCCGAATCACTGCCAGAAGCTCACATTCCAGATTTAATCACAACGCGAGTCCAGAGCCACCAGTTAACCTGGTAAGTATCTCTTCAGCGCCCCTTCCACTCACTCCCCTAATACTGTATTCACAATCCCTCACTCCGGGATCAGACCCGATCTCACTCACTCCTCTAATACTGTATTCACAATCCCTCACTCCGGGATCAGACCCAATCTCACTCACTCCCCTAATACTGTATTCACAATCCCTCACTCCGGGATCAGACCCAATCTCACTCACTCCCCTAATACTGTATTCACAATCCCTCACTCCGGGATCAGACCCAGTCTCACTCACTCCCCTAATACTGTATTCACAATCCCTCACTCCTGGATCAGACCCAGTCTCACTCACTCCCCTAATACTGTATTCACAATCCCTCACTCCGGGATCAGACCCAATCTCACTCACTCCCCTAATACTGTATTCACAATCCCTCACTCCTGGATCAGACACAGTCTCACTCACTCCCCTAATACTGTATTCACAATCCCTCACTCCTGGATCAGACACAGTCTCACTCACTCCCCTAATACTGTATTCACAATCCCTCACTCCTGGATCAGACCCAATCTCACTCACTCCCCTAATACTGTATTCACAATCCCTCACTCCGGGATCAGACCCAATCTCACTCACTCCCCTAATACTGTATTCACAATCCCTCACTCCTGGATCAGACACAGTCTCACTCACTCCCCTAATACTGTATTCACAATCCCTCACTCCTGGATCAGACCCAATCTCACTCACTCCCCTAATACTGTATTCACAATCCCTCACTCCTGGATCAGACACAGTCTCACTCACTCCCCTAATACTGTATTCACAATCCCTCACTCCGGGATCTGACCCAATCTCACTCACTCCTGGATCTGACCCAATCTCACTCACTCCCCTAATACTGTATTCACAATCCCTCACTCCGGGATCAGACCCAATCTCACTCACTCCTGGATTAGACCCAATCTCACTCACTCCCCTAATACTGTATTCACAATCCCTCACTCCTGGATCAGACCCAATCTCACTCACTCCCCTAATACTGTATTCACATTCCCTCACTCTGGGATCAGACCCGATCTCACTCACTCCCCTAAGTTTGTACTTCTGTCTCCAATATTCTGATGGAATTGCAAATTTTACATAGTTAAAAATCCAATTGCAATGCCACACAGGCGGGTACTAAATGTACTCTTTAGTATTTGTGCAGGAACAGTATTTTCATGCATTAAATATTTGTAAGAAACTGTCATGCAATGAGTTGTCCCACATTAATAACACAAGAATATTTTAAGTTGCTCTACATTAGATACAGGTTATGTGTTATGTACTGACATAATCAGGAATAACGCTCAGAAGTTTTTATTTATTATTAGTTTCTTAAGTAAGGCTTACATTAACACTGCAATGAAGTTCCTCGCCACAATCCCACTTGGAGTACTGTGCGCAGTTCTGGTCACCTCACTACAGGAAGGATGTGGAAGCTATTGAGAGGGTGCAGAGGAGATTTACAAGGATGTTGCCTGGATTTGGAGGCATACCTTATGAAGATAGGTTGAGGGAGCTAGGTCTCTTCTCCCTGGAGAGACGAAGGATGAGAGGCGACCTGATAGAGGTTTATAAGATGTTGAGAGGAATAGATAGGGTGGATTCTCGAAGGCTATTTCCCAGGGCTGAAATGGTCGCTACGAGAGGACACAGGTTTAAGGTGCTGGGGAGCAGGTACAGAGGAGATGTCAGGGGTAAGTTTTTCACTCAGAGGGTGGTGAGTGAGTGGAATCGGCTGCCGTCGGTGGTGGTAGAGGCGAACTCGCTGGGGTCTTTTAAAAGACTTCTGGATGAGTACATGGGACCTAATGGGATTGGGAGTTACAGATAGTTCTATGGGTTGGTAGGTATGGCTGTGATCGGTGCAAGTTGTGGGCTGAAGGGCCTGTTTGTGCTGTAGGGTTCTATGTGCTATGTAATCCGGTGCCTGTTCAGGTACACTGAGGGAGAATTTAGCATGGCCAATGCACCTAACCAGCACATCTTTCAGATTGAGGGAGGAAACTGGAGCATCCGAAGGAAACCCACGCAGACATGGGGAGAACATGCAAACTCCACACAGGCAGTGATCCAAGTCAGGAATCGAACACAGGTCCCTGGCACTGTGAGGCAGCAGTGCTCACCACTGTGCCACCCTGGTATGTGCGCCTTCCTGGGCCAACCATAGATAAGGATACTGACGCACTGTAGAGGGATTAGTGATAAGTCATGTAGATCGTTTTTAGATTTAGGATTCAAAGTCATCAAGAGACTGACGCTGTGAGACTGATGAGAGATGTGATTTGCATCCTTAAAGATGCCACGAAGAATCAAAACATAGATGATTCGATTAAGACTGTCAGTGAAAAACATTGCACAGTTTTAAAATGTGAAGAATTTGCCGTCACTCTCAAGCTCAGAGTGTGTGGAACAAACCACCAAAAACACAGAGGGAGAAAAAGCAAAATACTTGCGAAAATGTGAAATAGAAAACTAAATGCTGGAAACATTCAGGAGGTTAGGCTATAACTGGGGGAGGAAAGCAGAGTGTTCAGATGCAAGGGCGCAGACCTTAACGGGGAGACGACGGCCAACTGGTATTGTTGCTAGATTATAATTGTACCTAGATATACATATAACTTAGGTAGCACGGTGGCACAGTGGTTAGCATTGCTGCCTCACAGCGCCAGGGATCCGAGTTCAATTCCCGGCTCAGGTCACTGTCTGTGCAGAGTTTGCACATTCTCCCCATGTCTGCGTGGGTTTCCTCCGCGTGTTTCGGTTTCCTCCTACACTCCAAAGATGTGCGGGTTAGGTGGTTTGGCCATGCTAAATTGCTCCTTAGTGTTAGTGGGACTAACTAGGGTAAATGCATGAAGTTATGGTGGTAGGGCCTGGGAGGGATTATGGTTGGTGCAGACCCAATGGGCTGAATGGCCTCCTTTTGCACTGTAGGATTCTATTAATCCGGAAACTCAGTTAAAGCTCTGGGGACCTGGGTTCAAATCCCACCATGGCAGATGGTGGAATTTGATTTGAATGAAATATATCTGGACTTAAGAATTTACTGATGACCATGAAACCATTGTAGATTGTTGGAAAAACCCATCTGGTTCACTCATGTCCTTTAGGGAAGGAAATCTGCTGTCCTTACCCAGTCTGGCCTACATGTGACTCCAGAGCCACAGCAATGTGGGTGACTCTCAACTGCCCTCAGGCAAATAGGGATGGGCAATAAATGCTGGCCAGTCAGTGACACCCATGTCCCACATTTGAATTAACCTGCTAATCCCCCTGACACTAGGGTCAAGTTAGCATGGCTGATCCACCTAACCCGCACATCTTTGGACTTCTTTGATTTGTTTGGGAGCTTATAGTTTATCTGCTGTGTTTTTCTGCAGACTCAGTCACACTCTTGTCATCTGGTAATGTTATTATTAGTTTGGAGTGTTTTACATTTAAGGATGGAAATGGGTTTGGAATTAGATTCACTTTCAGGTTAAAATGGCTACAATTTAGCGGTGGGGTGACTTACACCCAGTATGCTTCAGCGAATGGGTCCCATTTCCAAATTCACAGTTGTCTAAAACATGTGTTGGGCCAAATTTAGGGATTTTTGCCTGATAAAGAGCCTTTGTTAGAAGTTACTCCTCAATAGGCAGCATGATGGCACAGTGGTTAGCACTGCTGCCTCACAGCGCCAGGGACCTGGGTTCAATCCCGACCTCGGGCCACTGTCTACGCGGACTCTACATGTTCTCCCCATGTCTATGTAGGTTTCCCCCGGGTCCTCCAGTATCTTCACAGTCCAAAGATGTCCAGGTTAGGTGGATGAGCCACAGTAAATATTTGAGGTTAAGAGTATAGGGCCTGAGTGGGATTGTTGTCAGTGCATGCTCAATGGGCCAAATGGCCTCCTTTTATTCACCCTGTATGCTTTCTATGATTCCATGAGTGAAGCAGATATTGGGATTGTCCCAGTTCGAATACTTCAGTGATTGCAGTGGCCATCAACAAAAGATGACAAAGCATCATCTGAACTTGAAACATTGGCTCTGTTCTCTCCCCACAGATGCTGCCAGACCTGCAGAGACTTTCCAGCGTTTTCTGCTTTTGTTTCAGGTTCCAGCAGTATTTTGCTTTTTACAAAAGAGAACGAGAAGCTTAAAGAAAAAGTCCATGGGACAGGAAGGGCAGGAACTTGCTCTCCAATTGCACTTGGCAACTGCATTCCACCCCTCGCAAAAAAAACCCCGATTTAAGAGTCCACAGGATTCTTAAATCGGCCTCGCAGGTGGGGGATGTGGTCAAGAAGGCGTATGGTGTACTGGCCTTCATTAATCGAGGGATTGAGTTTAGGAGTCAGGAGGTAATGCTGCAACTTTATAAGACCCTTGTCAGACCCCACTTGGAGTACTGTGCGCAGTTCTGGTCGCCTCACTACAGGAAGGATGTGGAAGCTATTGAGAGGGTGCAGAGAAGATTTACAAGGATGTTGCCTGGATTGGGAGGCATGCCTTATGAAGATAGGTTGAGGGAGCTGGGACTCTTCTCCCTGGAGAGACGAAGGTTGAGAGGTGACCTGATAGAGATTTATAAGATGTTGAGAGGAATAGATAGGGTGGATTCTCGGAGGCTATTTCCCAGGGCTGAAATGGTCGCTACGAGAGGACACAGGTTTAAGGTGCTGGGGAGTAGGTACAGAGGAGATGTCAGGGTAAGTTTTTCACTCAGAGGGTGGTGAGTGAGTGGAATCGGCTGCCGTCGATGGTGGTGGAGGCAAATTCGATAGGGTCTTTTAAAAGACTTCTGGATGAGTACATGGGACTTAATAGGATTGAGGGTTATAGGTAAGCCTAGTAGGTAGGGATACGATTGGCACAACTTGTGGGCTGAAGGGCCTGTTTGTGCTGTAGTTTCTCTATGTTCTATGTTAACCTCTCCCTAAACTAATTTACAGCCAATTATTTCCTTCAGGCTACTGATTTACATTGACTGGAGGGCATCGAGTGGTTTTGATAACATTGACTGTTGCCATGTAATTCGTGGCTACACTGCAGTCTTCACATTGTTAAACATTCAATCACTTCCCCTGGAATAAGTTGCAAATGGAGTGTCGGGTTGTCTAACAAGTGCAGGAAATTGGAGCTCAGCTCTTTGGAACAGCTCCAGAATGTTTAAACCAGCCCTAGGCGGGGTTCCCCAAAAGCTGTTGATCCAGGAGAGAGCCTCCAGTTTGTCACCATCCGACTGGGATACCCCCCCAGATTGTCACAAACCACAGTAAGGAGGGGTGACTGGCTCACCCCACCCTCTGATTTTGATTCGATTTGATATGATTTATTATTGTCACATTGATAAGTATACAGTATTGTGTCTTGTCCGTTATACAGACAAGGCATACCATTCATAGAGAAGGAAAGGAGAGAGTGCAGAATGTAGTGTTACAGTTATAGCTAGGGTGTAGAGAAAAGTCAATTTAGTGCGAGGTAGGTCCATTCAAAAGTCTGACGGCAGCAGGGAAGAAACTGTTCTAGAGTTGGATGGTACGTGACTTCAGAGTCTTGCACCTTTTTCCTGATGGAAGAAGGTGGAAGAGAGAATGTCCGGGGTGTGTGGGGTCCTTAATTATGCTGGCTGCTTTGCCGAGGCAGCGGGAAGTGTAGACAGAGTCAATGGATGGGAGGCTGGTTTGTGTAATGGATTGGGCTACATTCACAACCTTTTGTTGTTCCTTGCGGTCTTGGGCAGAGCAGGAGCCCATACCAAGCTGTGATACAACCAGGATGAATGCTTTCTTTGGTAGATCTGTATAAATTAGTGCGACACGGTTTAATCTAGCAAGATTCCCTTTCTCTTGGATAATTTTTGCAAACCCAATAGTTATGTTTAAAACAGGAGCCAATTTAACCCGCCTGAGTTAAGATAGTGTAAGTTTATTACCACTAAAAAGGGTAAGAAGAAGTGGTGTATCACATGTGTCTACATCGAGAAGTAAGGATTGAGTCCAATAGTAAGTAAATATAAATAAAAGGTTATACAGAATAGTCCTTAATCGCGAGGATTAGATGATAACCCGTTGTACCTGTTACAATTTGATCCCAGTGTGGTTGACTTTGCAGTTGAATAGTTGATCCTTTCATTCAGATATTTTCTAGTTTGATAGAGATATTTCAGTTCTTTTTTCCAGCCGCCAATTCCTTTTTGCTGGCTACATGACTTCTACAGACAGTTTAAAGTTTATTTATTTTACTACTGACACAAGTCAGCTTACATTAACACTGCAATAAAGTTACTGTGAAAATCCCCTAGTCGCCACACTCCGGTGCCTGTTTGGTTACACCAAGGGAGAATTTTGCACGGCCAATTCATCTAACCAGCACGTCTTTCGGACTGCGGGAGGAAACCGGAGCACTCGGAGGAAACCCACGCAGACATGGGGAGAAGGTGCAGACTCCACACAGACAGTGACCCAAGCCGGGAATCGAACCCGGGTCCTTGGTGCTGTGAGGCAGCAGTGCTAACCATTGAGCCACTATGATCTTGTAGATATTCCTGCAAAAGATTTTTTTTTGCAGGGGGGTCCTGCTTCAGTTCCTGTATCAAGCGCCTTCCAGCTTGCTAAAACTTGCAGCTGCTTTTCCTTGTAACATACAGGCTGACAGACACAGGCAGACAGGCCCTGGGCAGCTCTCTCAGCTAGCTTTTAAACCCCATTCTTTGTGTGTTCCAAATGGACCTGGAATCCACTAGTCAGTCCAGGGAGGCAGTTACATCCATGACACTTAAAATTAGATAGCCATTATGTTCCTGTCTCATTACGGGGGATGGTGATCAGTATCTGGATGCTTTTGGAAGCACCTTGTCTGTAAACACAGGGAGGGGTCCCCTCAGTCATTCCTGTCAGTGGCTAGCTGTACACTCTCAGCAAGTCCAATATTTCTCTGTACAATCTGAAGGGTCAGTCACGAGGAGGCATTGGTTCAAGGTGAGGGGCGGGAGGTTTGGGGGGGATGTGAAGAAAAATTTTTTTCACCCAGAGGGTGGTGAGGGTCTGGAATGCGCTGCCTGGGAGGGAGGTGGAGGCAGGATGCAGGATGCCTCACATCCTTTAAAAAGTACTGCATGAACACTTGGCAACATCATAACGTTCAGGACCAAGAGCCAGGTGCTGGTAGATGGGATTAGGTGAGAGTTTGGGTGTTTCTAACGTGTTGGTGTTGACTCGATGGGCCGAAGGGCCTCCTCTGTGCTGTATGATTCTATGAATCTATAATTACATGGTTTTTTTTACTCCATCATCATAAACATAAGAACATAAGAACATAAGAAATAGAAGCAGGAGTAGGCCAACTAGCCCTTCGAGCCTGCCCCGCCATTCAATAAGATCATGGCTGATCTGTCGTGGCTCAGTTCCACTTTCCCGCCCTCTCCCCATAACCCTTAATCCCCTCTCTTATCAAAAACCCATCAACCCGCGTCTTAAAAATATTTAGCGAGGCAGCCTCCACCACTTCAACGGGCAGAGAATTCCAGAGATTCACCACCCTTTGAGTGAAGAAGTTCACCATACCATGTTAGAAAATCTCCACTTTGTAATTCTGGGGTCGAATCAGAGGCTTGTTGGCAAGTGAATGATCGGACGCCACGCTCTGGCATCTGTTCGGGGACACTGAGGCAGTTTAGCATGGCCAACTTGCCGTCTTTCGGACTGTGGGAGGAAACCGGAGTGCCCGGAGGAAACCCACGCAGGCACGGGGAGAACATGCAGACTCCGCACAGACAGTGGCCCGAGCCGGGAATCGAACCCGGGTCCCTGGCGCTGTGAGGCAGCAGGGCTAACCCACCGTGCCGCTGGGGTAAAGTACAACTTGGGTAGATTGCTCATCTGAAAAAGAGTTAGGCGGCTGTTTCAGTGTGATTAGGGGCTGTGGGGATGAATGTATTATTCAGCAAATTGATATTTTTAAAAAGCTGCAGGTTTGGAGAGATTAGGAGAGCTGGAGGATGTGA
The DNA here is from genome assembly GCF_965287045.1 of Carcharhinus amblyrhynchos. NCBI lineage: Eukaryota > Metazoa > Chordata > Chondrichthyes > Carcharhiniformes > Carcharhinidae > Carcharhinus > Carcharhinus amblyrhynchos. The sequence goes on along the minus strand of NC_137325.1, from coordinate 143,216,055 downwards.
GTCACTGTCACTGCTCAGAAATAGATCGAGTTAAAAGCTGGATGAAACTTACCACCATGAGGCTGGAGGGAGGAAACTGTATTTGGAGGTTCAGAAGAACAAGAGAGGAAAGGTTAGCAAAGTCATGGGCATGGTGCTGGTGGCACATTTAGTTCCCTCATGGAGCCTGAAGTGCACTTGTCCAGGTATGTTATAACCTGGAGGCATGGATAGTGATGGGAGAGGCTCCAACTTTCTCTCCATCTTCTCTCCTGACCAGGAATCTCTCCTGCTCCTCCGACCTGCCATTGGGCTGCGTTGGAGAGAATTGCGGGTTGATACTGTACAAGAGTGATCACACTCTCGGCACGGTAGCACAGTGGGTTAGCACTGCTGCTTCACAGCTCCAGGGTCCCGGGTTCAATTCCTGGCTCGGGTCACTGTCTGTGTGGAGTTTGCACATTGTCCTCGTGTCTGCGTGGGTTTCCTCCGGTTTCCTCCCACAGTCCAAAGATGTGCGGGTTAGGTTGATTGGCCATGCTAAGAAATTGCCCCTTAGTGACCAGGGATGTGTAGGTTAGAGGGATTAGTGGGTATAATATATAGGGATATGGGAGTAGGGCCTGGGTGGGATTGTTTTTGGTGCAGACTCGATGGGCCGAAGGGCCTCTTTCTATGACTCTATGATACCTTGTCGTTCACGCCACGCCCCTGCTGCAACAAGGTCAGAGGATTTGGCGGCCAGACAAATCTCCATTCACTGCAGCGGGATGGGAAAATCCCACCGTCATCAATGGTGATAAAATTCCAGCTAACCTGTTGAGCCACATTGTGAATGCACCTTCACTGGCCATGGTAACGATTGGAATCAGGCAGTTGAGACAGGCCTGTATGAATATAAACTCCCTGATTAAGGGACAAATTGATGGTCCAATCAGGAAGTCCCATCTTCTGAACTGAAACAGGAGTGTCAGTTCCTCTGGCACTCCGGGTGTAGAGTGTACACTGAGAGCGCTCTGTACACAGAGAGCGCTCTGTACACTGAGATCACAGAGAGCGCTCTGTACACTGAGAGCGCTCTATACACTGAGAGCGCTCTATACACTGAGAGCGCTCTGTACACTGAGATCGCTCTGTACACTGAGAGCGCTCTGTACACAGAGAGCGCTCTGTACACTGAGAGCGCTCTGTACACTGAGAACGCTCTGTACACTGAGAACGCTCTGTACACTGAGAGCACTCTGTACACTGAGATCGCTCTGTACACTGAAAGCGCTCTGTACACTGAGAGGGCTCTGTACACTGAGAGCGCTCTGTACACTGAGATCGCTCTGTACACTGAGAGCGCTGTGTACACTGAGAGCGCTCTGTACACTGAGAGCGCTCTGCACACTGAGATTGCTCTGTACACTGAGAGCACTCTGTACACTGAGATCGCTCTGTATACTGAGAGCGCTCTGTACACTGAGAGGGCTCTGTATACTGAGATCGCTCTGTACACAGAGAGCGCTCTGTACACTGAGAGCGCTCTGTACACTGAGAGCGCTCTGTACACTGAGAGGGCTCTGTACACTGAGATCGCTCTGTACACAGAGAGCGCTGTGTACACTGAGAGCGCTCTGTACACTGAGAGGGCTCTGTACACTGAGAGGGCTCTGTACACTGAGATCGCTCTGTACACTGAGAGCGCTGTGTACACTGAGAGCGCTCTGTACACTGAGAGCGCTGTGTACACTGAGAGCGTTCTGTACGCTGAGAGCGCTCTGTACGCTGAGAGCGCTCTGTACGCTGAGAGCGCTCTGTACACTGAGAGCACCCTGTACACTGAGAGCGCTCTGTACACTGGGAACGCTCTGTACGCTGAGAGCGCTCTGTACACTGAGAGCAGTCTGTACACTGAGAACGCTCTGCACACTGAGAGCGCTCTGCACACTGAGGGCGGTCTGCACACTGAGAGGGCTCTGTACGCTGAGAGCGCTCTGTACGCTGAGAGCGTTCTGTACGCTGAGAGCGCTCTGTACGCTGAGAGCGCTCTGTACGCTGAGAGCGCTCTGTACACTGAGAGCAGTCTGTACAGTGTTGTTGGATCTTGTAAGTAAAGGAATTCTGGTGAAGATCTCCAAGGACTTATTACAGTCATCAAGTCGTGGGGCTGGACTTGAAACTGAAGTTTGTGATTCCGAAGCAGTGGCTACTCTCTGCACCACAAGAGCCCCCAGCGGCTATTGTAGTATTAATAAAATATAGAGAGGGAAGAAAGATTAATACTCAGAGTGGTTTCAGGCTCGAGGAGAACTCAGGTTCCCTATGATACAAACAAATATTCTTTTCATAATTGTGCTATTCTGAATTATTGACAGGCAGGAGACAAATGTGTTTGTGAATGGCAAATTACTGAGTTAATGCCCTACTCCCCAATAACTCATCAACTCAGCTGGAACGTACGTGTGTGTGTGCGCACCTCTTGCTTTACTGAAAACCATGCTGGCAGCTCATTGAAGTATTTCAGTTGATTTATTATTGTCATGTGTATCGGTATACAATGAAAAGTATTGTTTCTTGCACGCTATGCAAAGCATACCATTCATAGAGAAGGAAAGGAGGACAGAATGTAGTGTTACAGTCATAGCTAGGGTATAGAGAAAGATCAACTTAGTGCGAGGCAGGTCCATTCAAAAGTCTGACGGCAGCAGGGAAGAAGCTGTTCTTGAGTCAGCTGGTACGTGACCTCAGACTTTTGTATCTTTTTCCCAAAGGAAGAAGGTGGAAGAGAGAATGTCCGGGGTACGTGGGGTCCTTAATTATGCTGGCTGCTTTTCCGAGGCAGCGGGAAGTGTAGACGGAGTCAATGGATGGGAGGCTGGTTTGTGTGATGGATTGGGCTACATTCACAACCTTTTCTGCTGTCTTGTGGTCTTATGTAGTTTGTGTTATTTGCCTTGTGTTCCATCCCCACAGGTCAGTACGGTTGAAATGTTCATTCATTTTCCTGAAGGGGTGGCCTCAATTTGAAAAGGGGTGTAACTGCGCCAAACTCAACAACTATGATTCACTGTTAAAAAACTCTTGACGGATTTAGAAACGCATGATTCATAAATAGTTGGGTGACCTTCGCAAGGAGAAAAAGAACAATTAGAGTTTATGATTAAGAAATCAGAGATTACCTTATCTGTTAGAGGAATTCACAACAGTCGTTTTGCCGGACTGGAAGAGTGCAAGTCTTTTGTCATTTTGACAGCAAACGTACAATTTTCCTTTGAAGAGGTGTTATTTTAGGAGGCAGATGTGTTTGTCCCATCGTATCTATCTACAGTAATCTGAAACTGAACCCCACTGACCCCCCCCCCTCCCCCACACCACCCCAACCATCAACTCTCCACCCCTCCTCCCACAGTTCTCTGTCCTCCCCCTTTCCAAATACTTATCAACATTTTCCTCAGAGTTTCTCTGCCACAATCTGCTTCTGTGAGCGAGCATTTCACGCGCCTCTGTGGAAAGACATTTCTCCTCACTCTCTCGTGACAATTATTTTCACTTGATGGTCTTTGCCTGATGGCTTCCAAACTGGAGGAAGAAGTCTTTTCATAAGATACAGGAGCAGAATTAGGCCATTCAGCCCATCGGGTCCGCTCCGCCATTCGATCATGGCTGATAGGCTCCTCATCCCCATTTTCCTGCCTTCTCCCCATCACCTTTCAACATATTAAAAATCTGTCTAACGCCTCCTTAAATTGACTCACTGTCCCAGCATCCACTGCACTTTGGGGCAGTGAATTCCACAGATTCACAACCTTTTGGGAGAAGTAGTCTCTCCTCAACTCTGTTTTAAATTTGCTAGCCCTTATCCTAAGATTATGACCTCTCATCCTAGAATGTCCCACAAGAGGAAACATCCGCTCCATGTCTACTTTATCCACACCTTTTATCTTGTATACCTCAATCTGATCTCCCCTCATTCTTCTAAATTCCAGAGAGTATCGGCCTAAACTGTTCAATCTCTCCGTCAAAAATCTTCATAATTTTGAGATCATCCATTCATTCTTTTGACAATTTTTGATTTTCAGTGGCAGTCGTACCCGTTATTACAAGACTTTCCCCGTAACCAGCCACCAGTTGTCCAGCAGATGTACACTGGCGTAATGGCCATTCTGCCCAACCCATCCCACATCTCCCCTCAATAATTGTTTAAAAATTCATTTACAGGATGTGGGCATCTCTGGCCATTTATTGCCCATCCCTAATTGCCCCTTGAGAAGGTGGTGGTGAGCTGCCTTCTCGAGCCGCTGCAGCCCCTGAGGTGTACGCACACCCACAGTGCTGTTAGGGAGGGAGTTCCAGGATTTTGACCCAGTGACAGTTCAGGAATGTTTCCAAGTCGGGATGGTGAGTGACCTGGAGGGGAAACTCCAGGTTGTGGTGTGCCCAGGAATCTGCCACTCCTTTCCTTCGAGATGTTTGTGATCGAGGGCATGGAGGCTGCTGCCTAAGGAACCTTGGTGAGTACATTAATTACACCTCTTATGTTAACATCACTAGAGAGGCCCCTCGAGGTAGTGTCCTAGTTCAGATGATTGAAGGGGGGGAACAGGACTAGCTAGGGTAGCTGCAGGGAAATTTTGACAGGACTAGACAGGGGGGGATGTTCCCGATGGTGGGGGGAGTCCAGAACCAGGGGTCACAGTCTGAGGATTCGGGGTAGACCATTTAGGACGGAGGTGAGGAGACATTTCTTCACCCGGTGGAATTCATTACCACAGGAAGTAGTTGATGCCAAAACAAAAAGATGCGGCATCGTGGCACAGTGGTTAGCACTGCTGCCCCACAGCTCCAGGGACCTGGGTTCGATTCCCGGCTTGGGTCACTGTTTGTGTGGAGTCTGCATGTTCTCCCCGTGTCTGCATGGGTTTCCCCCAGGTGCTCCAGTTTCCTCCCACAGTCCAAAGATGTGCGGGTTAGGTCCATTAGCCACGCTACACTGGCCTGTAGTGTCCTGGGATGTGTAAGATCAAGGGATTAGCGGAGTAAATATGTGGGGTTATGGGGATAGGGCCTTGGTGGGATTGTTGTCGGTGCAGACTCGATGGGCCGAACGGCCTCCTTCTGACTGCAGGGTTTCTATGTTTTATATGATTGAATGTATTCAAGAGGTGGCTGGATGTAGCACTTGGGGCGAATGGGATCAAAGGGGAGAAAGCAGGATGAGGCTATTGAGTCGGATGATCAGCTATGATCGTAATGAATGGCGGAGCAGGCTCGAAGGGCCGAATGGCCTCCTCCTGCTCCTATCTTCTATGTTCCTACATTATGTCATATCTCCTTAAAGCTCAACCACGCACTACATCTTGACCTTCTTACCTATTTTACCAGTCCACTTCAGTCAACTCAGTCCTCATAACCTTAGTCATTGTTTTAGGTCTCTAGTTTCAGACCCACATTTCCCACCGGTTGGTTGAATGTGAAATACTATCATGCTTTGATCACATAAGAATTCTTTACTGTGAGGATATTAATTAATTCTGTCTCGTTTCACATTACCAGGTCTCAAGTAACCTGTTCCCTTTTGGAGACAGAATGTATTATTCTGAGAAACTGCCTAGAAAACTCTCTATGAACTCATCCTTCTGGCTATCTTTGCCAATTTGATTCAATCTATTGGCAGATTGAATTCTACTATTACAGTGCCTTTCTTACAGTCCTTCACTAATTCCTGATTTATGATCCGTTGTACAGTAGCTATTGTGGCATATAAACCATTCCCACCAGTGACCACTGCTGTTCCATATCTCCACCCCCTTCTCCAACCTGGTTCTCAGTGCCACTGGATAGTTTCTCACTGCCGTACTAACCAGAACTACCCAACCTCACTTTCCCTTTCTTCCTGACTCTCCAAAAAGTCAAAAACACTTGAATATTCAGGTCCCGAACACTTAAAACTTATTAGTGTCACAAGTAAGGCTTACATTAACACTGCAATGAAGTTACTGTGAAAACCCACTGGTCGCCACACTCCGGTGCCTGTTCGGAGGGAGAATTTAGCATGGTAAAACCAGCACGTCTTTTGGACTGTGGGAGGGAACCGGAGCACCTGGAGGAAACCCACACAGACACGGGGAGAATGTGCAGACTCCCCACAGACAGTGACCCAAGCCAGGAATCAAATCCAGGTCCCTGGCACTGTGGTCAGCACTGCTGGTTCAACAGTGCCACTGTGCAGCTGTATCTCTGTATGTTTCTGTTCAAATCCCAGTATGGGTTCACGTTCCTATGTCTGTAACCTCCTCCAGCTCCATAACCCTCAAGAGATTTCTGCCTTCCTCCAACTCTGGTCTCAAGTGCATAGAACATAGAACACTACAGCACAAACAGGCCCTTCGGCCCACAAGTTGCACCAATCCCATCTATACCTACCAGGCCATAGGACTATCTGTGGCATGAATTAAGAATGAAGAGATCTGTCTCTCTGATGGTGGTCTAGCCTTGCTCAGCACGTGCACATTTTGGTTCCTCACCCTCAACGTGTGGTGGCCTTTTGGTGGGGGCGGCACGGCGGCAGAGTGGTTAGCACTGCTGCCTCACAGCGCCAGGGAGCCGGGTTCGATTCCCGGCTCGGGTCACCGTCTGCGCGGAGTCTGCACATTCTCCCCGTGTCCGCGTGGGTTTCCTCCCACAGTGTGAAAGACGTGCTGGTTAAGGTGCATTGGGCCGGACTGGGGGATTTTCACAGTCGCTTCAATGCGGCGTTAGTGTACTTGTGGCTACTAAATAGACTTTACTTTTACGTTTCACTCTTCAGAAGCGAGCGCATTGAATCCTGATGACCAAAGTGCCGTTTATTTGTAGGGATGTTTCCTTTGTTCCCTGGCACAGCGAGCTGTATGTTGCACAATCATTTACTCAGTGGGACGCCTCCTGTCTGAATGAGGAAAATTTTGCCTATGTTGCAGCATGCCTGTTTGTGTGCACTGACCCCGTCTCCCGTCTAAGCCAGGGTCAGCTTTAGTTTGCGGTGCTGCATTATGTGAGGCTGCTGGTCGCCCAGTTACTCAGCAGCAACAACAACGGTGAAACGAGTGTGGAGGCGGGGGAGTTTGAAGGTAAACGCTCAGAGTTTTTGGGAGCAGATTTTGCCCCCCAAGGAGCAGGAGAGTCTAAAAATGTTGAGTATATTCCGTCCCCCTCTCCACTCTCAAATGTACATAGATACAGGGTCAAGGTTCACGGGAGAAGGGGGTAGACAACGGGCTAAATCACAGCAGGAATGTTCAATGAGCCAGGCACCGTCTATGGAGAGAGGAAGAGGTGAGGTTCAAATTTCAGGTCTTGTTTGATGGGAACAATCAAAGGGTAACAATTCACAAAGAACATTGTTGGCTTGTACTCAACTTGGCTGCACTCCCTAAACGGCTCTGTCCAAATCTCTACCCTGACTCACAAAGTCTGCTTCATCCGTCATCTATTCCCACTGGTCTAGATTGGCTTCCAGCCCAGTAACGTCTCGATTTTCGGATCCCCGCTTTGTTTTTGAATCTGCCTCACCCTTCCCGCTTCTGTCACTCCCAACAAACCTCAAGGAATTCTGCATTTCCCTCCAACTCTGCCCCCCCCCGCAACTTCATTCACCCAAACAGCTGCCTAGGCCCTAAACTTTGGAAGCTTTCTTCCTCAAACCTTACCACCTCTTTCCATCTCTCTTTCTACTTTTTCAAACAATATCTTGACCAAACTTTTTGTTACCTATTAAATTATCTCCCTTTCTAAAAATTCTTTAACAGGGTACCCAGGATGAGGGCATTGTTGACTAGGCCAACATTTGTTACCCATTCCTAATATTATTTTATTCATTTGTGGGACATGGGCATCACTGGCTGGCCACACTTATTGCCCCATCCCTATCTGTTCTTGTTCAGTTGAGAGTCAACTACATCGCTGTGGCTCTGGAGTCACATGTAGGCCAGACCGGGTAAGGATGGCAGATTTCCTTCCCTAAAGGACATTGGTAAACCAGATGGGTTTTTCTGACAATCGACAATGGTTTCATGGTCATCAGTAGATTCTTAATTCCAGATATTTTTTATTGAATTCAAATTTGACCGTCTGCCGTGGCAGGATTCGAACCCAGGTCCCCAGAACATTAGCTGAGCTTGTCAATTAATAATCTAGTGATAATCTCATTATATATCGCCTCCTCTATATATTGTTGACACTACTCCCATGACTGGGATAAAAGATTACATTTTCTTCTGTTCTCTACTAGAGACTCACCCAATGAGTCTATCAGTTTTACTCCATTTGAACTGGTCCACAGACATCAAGTCCTTTGAAACTAATGAAGGAGAGATATTTAGAACATCGTGTTCACCCAACTGCTAAAAAGTTTATTTATTAGTCACAAGTAAGGCATACATTAACACTGCAATGTAGTTACCGTGAAATTCCCCTAGGTGCCTGTTTGAGTCAATGCAACAGACTGGAGGGGCTGATTGTGGACAAGTCCCCAGGACTGGATGGAATGCATCCGAGGGTGCTGAAAGAAATGGCGGAGGTGATAGTGGATGCCTCGGTGGTTATTTTCCAGACGTCGCTGGATTCCGGGGAAGTGCCGGAAGATTGGAAAACAGCTAATGTTACGCCGTTGTTTAAGAAGGGTGCCAGGCAAAAGGCGGGGAATTATAGGCCGGTTAGTTTAACATCTGTGGTAGGTAAAATGTTAGAATCCGTCATTAAGGAGGAAACTGCGAGGCATCTTGAAGGGAATTGCTTGATAGAGCAGACGCAGCACGGTTTCGTTAAAGGGAAGTCGTGTCTGACAAATTTACTGGAGTTCTATGAGGATGTGTCTAGGGCAGTGGATAGAGGAGAGCCAGTGGATGTGGTCTTTCTGGATTTTCAGAAGGCGTTTGACAAAGTACCTCACAAGAGGTTATTGCAGAAGGTCAGGGGACATGGAGTTGGGGGTAGGGTGTTAGCGTGGATAGAGGATTGGTTGTCAAATAGGAGGCAGAGAGTGGGGGTCAACGGGTGCTATTCAGATTGGCGGATGGTGACTAGTGGAGTGCCCCAGGGGTCGGTGCTGGGGCCTCAGCTTTTTACCATTTATATAGATGATCTGGAGGAGGGAACCGAGTGTAGGGTGTCGACATTTGCTGATGACACCAAGATTGGGGGAACGGCAAATTGTGCGGAGGGTGTGGAGAGGCTGCAGAAGGATCTAGATAGGCTGGGCGAATGGGCCAGGAAATGGCAAATGGAATTTAATGTTGGCAAGTGTGAGGTGGTCCACTTTGGTAGGCAGAATGGTAGGAAGGACTATTACTTACGGGGCGAAAAACTGCAGCAGGCGACGGTGCAGAGGGACCTCGGGGTCCTTGTGCATGAGTCGCAAAAACCCAGCTTGCAGGTGCAGCAGGTGGTCAGGAAGGCGAATGGGATGCTGGCCTTCATAGCGAGGGGGATTGAATATAAAAGTAGGGAGGTCTTGCTGCAGCTGTATAGGGCATTGGTGAGGCCGCAGCTGGAGTACTGTGTGCAGTTTTGGGCGCCGCACCTGCGCAAAGATATTTTGGCCTTGGAGGGAGTGCAGAGGAGGTTTACTAGGCTGATACCAGAGTTGAGGGGGTTGAGCTATGAGGAGAGGCTGAATGAACTAGGCTTGTACTCGTTAGAGTTTAGAAGAATGAGGGGAGATCTCATTGAGACGTATAAGATGATGAATGGGATGGATAGGATAGAGGTGGAGAGACTCTTCCCGCTCAAAAAAGACAGTAGGACTAGGGGGCACAGCCTCAAGATAAAGGGGGGGCGGTTTAGAACGGAGTTGAGGAAGAACTTCTTCACTCAAAGGGTGGTGAATCTCTGGAATTCTCTGCCCGTTGAAGTGGTGGATGGCGGGGCAGGCTTGAAGGGCTAGATGGCCTACTCCTGCTCCTATTTCTTATGTCCTTATGCCTAATGAGTCCATCTTTCAGATTGTGGGGGGAAACCAGAGCACCCGGAGAAAACCCACACAGACACAGGGAGAACATGCAGATTCCACACAGACAGTGACCCAAGCTGGGCATCGAACCCTGGTCCCCGATGCCGTGAAACAGCAGTGCTAACCACTGTGCCACCGTGCTGCCCGGCAAGGAGACCTAACAAGGCTACTCACTGGGTTTAAAAACATCATTGGAGACAAGCTGCATTGTATTAGCTCTGCATGCTGCGGATTCAGAAGAATCCCTATTTCTAGGTCCCAAAAATTTGACCCAAGTTTGGGAGGAGAGTAACCTGATGGAGGTGTATAAGATGTTGAGAGGTATAGGTAGGGTGGATTCTCGGAGGCTATTTCCCAGGGCTGAAATGGTCGCTACGGGAGGACACAGGTTTAAGGTGCTGGGGAGCAGGTACAGAGGAGATGTCAGGGGTAAGTTTTTCACTCAGAGGGTGGTGAGTGAGTGGAATCGGCTGCCGTCGGTGGTGGTGGAGGCGAACTCGTTGGGGTCTTTTAAGAGATTTCTGGATGAGTATATGGGACTTAATAGGATTGAGGGTTATAGTTAAGCCTAGTAGGTACAGATGGTCGGCGCAACTTGTGGGCCGAAGGGCCTGTTTGTGCTGTAGTTTTTCTATGTTCTGTGTTCTACATGCTGGGGCACCAACTAATAGAACCTAGTAGCAATAGCTGGAGCTCTTCAGTGGTGCTGGTGCCCAAGCTGGATAGCTCCATGAGGCTCTGCATGGACTACCGAAAGCTCAATCATACGGTCCCTACAATGCAGAAGGAGGCCATTCGGTCTATTGAGCCTGCAACAATCCCTTACCAGGAGCACACCTTGTGAAATACGCTCCTTGATGTACAGTTGCGAGAAGAATGTCCATGATCCAAGTAAGCCTGAACGCAAAGAGAACACAATTCAGAACTTCAGCACTTAGGAACCTGGGCTCACACTCGAAGGCTGAGAGGTCACCCTCAGCGTCAGTGGTGTTGCCATCAACCGCTAGGCCAGGATTATTCTGCACTATCCAGGAATTGAAGATTAATCCCCAGGGTACCACTGCAAGTCATCCAGGAGAAAATAAGAACTGGAGCATTAAAAAAAAATTGTAGGTTTCTTTAAAAAAAAAAGACAACTTTTATTTAAAAAACAAAGAACAAAGAAAAGTACAACACAGGAACAGGCCCTTCAGCCCTCCAAGGTGCCTGCCTAAGCTAAAAAAAATCTTCTGCCTTTATTCAGTCCATTCCCTCCCTATTCCTGTACCCATCCAGATGCCTCTTAAATGTTGTTAATGTTCCTGCTTCCACCACCTCCTCTGGCAGTGCGTTCCAGGCACCCACCACTCTCCGAGTGGAAAACTCCCCCCCTCCCGTACATCTCCTTTAAACTTTCCCCCCTCTCACCTTGAACCTGTGCCCCCGCGTAATGTGACACCTCCACCCTGGGGAAAAAGCCTCTGACTATCCACCCTGTCTGTGCCTCTCACAATTCTGTAGACCTCTATCAGGTCTCCTCTCAGCCTCCATCTTTCCAGTGAAACTTGTTAAAAATACTGGATATGGTGAAAAGCAAACTGGCATTCAAAAAACCACCCCCCCCCCCCCCCCCAGTCTGTTCATTTTGGACACGGGAGGAAAGCATGGCCATGTGGGGGGTATGGCAGTTGGCATGGGGCAGTCTGGACCTCCAGGCACATACAGTAAGAAGTCTGACAACACCAGGTTTAAGTCCGACCGATTTATTTGATTGTAAACTCACAAGCTTTCGAGGTTAAACTCTGCGTCAGGTGGATGGAGAGTTCTGGCCTCAGACAGAGCGTATAACAGCACAGATGGTTTACAGAATACTGGTCTGCTTTCTTGCATCTCTGTAAAAACTTGATGTCCGTGTCGATACGCGCAATCTTCTTGGAGATCCTCTCCGCTTGGATCCGGCAGTTTGCGGTGTCGATGGTAGTCATAATGTGGAGATGCCGGCCTTGGACTGGGGTTCTTACCGTGTTTACCCCAGTCCAACGCCGGCATCTCCACATCATGACTACTACCTCCAGGCATACGTCAGACCAGGGTGAGCTACCTGGAGGACAGAGAGGGACAAACGGGGAAAAGGAACTGGGAAAGACGTTCTTTTCTAAAAGATGGAGTCATGAAAGTAAACTCGAGTGAACTAACTGAAGCAGAGTAAACACTTTACCACTCTGAATATAAAAGTAGGGAGGTCTTGCTGCGGCTGTATAGGGCACTGGTGAGGCCGCAGCTGGAGTACTGTGTGCAGTTTTGGTCGCCGTACTTACGCAAGGATATTTTGGCCTTGGAGGGAGTGCAGAGGAGGTTTACTAGGCTGATACCGGAGTTGAGGGGGTTGAGCTATGAGGAGAGGCTGAATAAACTAGGCTTGTACTCGTTAGAGTTTAGAAGAATGAGGGGAGATCGCATTGAGACGTATAAGATGTTGAATGGGATGGATAGGATAGAGGTGGAGAGACTCTTCCCGCTCAGAAAGGACAGTAGGACTAGGGGGCACAGCCTCAAGATAAAGGGGGGGCGGTTTAGAACGGAGTTGAGGAGGAACTTCTTCACTCAAAGGGTGGTGAATCTCTGGAATTCTCTGCTCGTTGAAGTGGTGGAGGCTACCTCGCTAAATATTTTTAAGACGCAGGTTGATGGGTTTTTGATAAAAGAGGGGATTAAGGGTTATGGGGAGAGGGCGGGAAAGTGGAACTGAGACACAACAGATCAGCCATGATCTTATTGAATGGCGGGGCAGGCTCGAAGGGCTGGATGGCCTACTCCTGCTCCTATTTCTTATGTTCTCTCACAGGAGCAAAGACAGTGCCACTTTGAAAGGAAACATGTATCCTTGGTGTAAAAGCTAATCTCCACCTTCCTAAGCTCTGCAGGCTTCCACACGAACTAGATTTTCCACATTCCGTCTGAACCCATCCAATTACAGATTGCTTCACCCGCATTCCTTCTTGTTACTCGCCTGGGCTAAGTATCAAAGTTATGTTACAGCAAAACATCTTTGATTTTTTTTTAACGGTGGATGTGCTGCTAGATGGCTAACTTGTTTACCTGACGTTAGCCAAGCCTGTAGCTGTCTGATCCAAGGTGCTTTTTGTGCACCGTGCCTCTTAACATCCCATTGGCAGCCGAAAACTGTCGGGACTGCTGGAGAAGGCAGATTAGAGGCTTTTATTCTGCTTTCCGCCAGTGAAGGGGATTAGTGATCACGTACTGAGTAGCTTGTCGCCAGTTAGGTGGGGCTTCTGAAATAGCTAAACCACACTGCCCTGGCAACCAAAACCTGTGACCCGAACAACATTCTTCCAATAGAGTGCGAATCACTGGCAAGGCCAGCGTCCGTTGGCCACCTCTGATTGGGAGAGATGGTGGCATACTGGTAATGCTATTGGACTAGTAAGCCAGGCTAACGCTCTGGGGACCCCGGTTCAAATCCCACCAAGACAGCTGATGGAATTTAAATTCAGTTCACTAAATCTGGAATTCTGAGCTCCTCTCAGTAATGGTGACCATGAAACTATCATTGATTTGTCACCATTTGCGACACTCGTGCCCTTCCTGCCCCTAGCTGGTCTGGTTGACAATGTGGTTGATTCTTAACTGCCCTCTGAAGTGGCAGAGTGTGCTGGTCAGGGGCATTTAGGGGTGGGCAATAAACGAACGTCATGCCGAACTGCTGTGGCCCATCTGGTTAGCTGCATGGACAGTATAAAAGTTTAATGTCACAAGTAAGGCTTACATTAACACTGCAATGAAGTTACTGTGGAAAATCCCCTCGTCGCCACACTCCGGCGCCTGTTCGGGTTACACTGAGGGAGAATTTAGCACCTAACCAGCACACCTTTCGGACTGTGGGAGGAAACGGGAGCACCCGGAGGAAACCCACGCAGACACAGGGAGAACGTGCAGTCTCCCAAGCCGGGAATCGAACCTGGGCCTCTGGCGCTGTCCCTCCCTGTCTGGCCTACATGTGACTCCAGAGCCACACAGCAATGTGGTTGAATCTCAACTGCCCTCTGAGCAAGAGCAACTAGGGATGGGCAATAAATGCTGGCCAGACAGCGACGCGCATGTCCCACTAATGAATAAATGAATATGCCCTGATTACTATTTTATGGCCTAATGGTTTTAGTCCCCTGTGACTGCAAGTGATATCCCGAACCCTTCAGTTTGATCAGATCCAGGTTATCCCCAGGAATATTCGGCACGTGGAATTTGGGCCCTGAGCTGATTAAAGTTAAAGTTTATTTATTGGTGGTCACAAGTAGGCGTACATTAACACTGCAATGAAGTTATTGTGAAAATCCCCTAGTTGCCACACTCCGGCACCTGTTTGGGTACACCGAGGGAGAACTTAGCATGGCCAACGCACCCTAACCAGCACGTCTTTCAGACTGTGGGAGGAAATCGGAGCACCCAGAGAAAACCCACGCAGATATGGAGAGAACGTGCAGACTCTGCACAGACAGTGACCCGAGCCAGGAATTGAACCTGGGTCCCTGGCATTGTGAGGCAGCTGCGCTAACCACTGTGCCACTGTACAACCCATCAGCACAAACTTGGCAGCGGGAGGGTGCAATTGGATCTCAGTGGGCAGTCAGGAATTGTGTTAATTCCTCACCCCAATGTGGCGGATGTGGTTCCCAGGGTAACGGTCTCTGGGAAATGCGTAGCTACATCCGCGGTGGTAAGGATGTCCTGGTAGCCCCTTTTCTTGTTTAGGGCGGGGGTCCCCACACCAACGCCTTGCTGAATTGTTCACCAAAAGCTTTTTCTAAGTCTCATCACTTAGTGTCGTCTGCAAACTTGGATTTGCAACTGTATTCCTTCAGCCAAAGCATTCTATCATCACAAAAGGCAGAATACAGTAGAAATGTAATTGATTTTGTAAAGGATGTTGCCAGGCAGCTGTTAGGGATGTTACGGATGTCAGAGGTAGGTTCTTTACTCAGAGGGTAGTAAGGGCGTGGAATGCCCTGCCTACAGCAGTTGTGGACTCGCCAACTTTAAGGGTGTTCAAATGGTCAGTGGATAGGCATATGGGTAACATTGGAATAGTTTAGGTTAGAGGGTCATTAGATTGGTTCCGCTGGTCGGTGCAACATCGAGGGCCGAAGGGTCTGTACTGCGCTGGAATGGTCTATGTTCTATGTTCTAGGCGTGGAGCATTTGAGAGCCTGGATTGGCTTGGATTGTTTTCTTCAGGGGTGATCTTATAGAGGTCTATAAAATAATGAGGGGCACAGATCAGCTAGATAGTCAATATCTTTTCCCAAAGGTAGGGGAGTCTAAAACTAGAGGGCCTAGGTTTAAGGTGAGAGGGGAGAGATACAAAAGGGCCCAGAGGGGCAATGTTTTCACACAGAGGGTGGTGAGTCTTTGGGATGAGCTGCTAGAGGTAGTAGTAGAGGCGGGTACAATTTCGCCAATTTACGTGGGTAAGATGGGTACAGAGGGACATGGGCCAAATGCGGGCAATTGGGACTAGCTTAGTGGTTTAAAAAAAAAGGGCAGCATGGACAAGTTGGGCCGAAGGGCCTGTTTCCATGTTGTAAACCTCTATGAATTTAGAGCAAAGCAGGCTGAGGGGGACATAAGTGAGGTGTGAGGGGTGTGGACAGAGTGAGTGGGAAGCAGCTGTTCACCTTGGCTGAGGGGTCAACCACGAGGGTTTTAGGGTGAGGAGATTCAGAGGGAATTTGGGAAAACATTTTCTCACCCAGAGGGTGGTGGGAATCTGGAATGGGAAGGTAGTGGAGGCCTGGAAAACCTGAGAAACTTTAAAAAGTATTTGGACCCGCACTTGAAATAGCATTACATTCAAGGGTATGGGACAAGTGCAGGGACGTGGGGTTTGCTGGAAAATGAGGTTGGTGTGACTTTAGTTATTGTCGGTGCAGACTCGATCAGCCTTTACTGCACTGTATGACTCGGTGACTGAAAATAGAATCAGAGGTGCAGGGTTTATCACAGGCTGGGGTTTTCCTACAACCTGACAAGTGTGGCAGGTTCTGCAAAAACCTACCACACCCTCGTGGAGGTGTGGCCAGGAAGAGTGTTGGCCGATGTGGGCTGGGGTTTTTCATATACCAACATGCCCACCAATCGGGAATTCATATGTTAGCTTTAATATTCCCCTACAGTACCTCACTCGTGATGGGATCACAGTCCGTTCCCCATTTACAATTCTGGGAGGGAGCCTCCTCGTTTACAATGTAGTAGCCTTCAGGGATTGCCTCTGTCTCAGCTTGAGTAGCCTCAGGTAATGCTTTCAGGGCCAGTTTAGAACGTAAGAACTAGAAGTGGCCCACTTGTAGTCGGCACGGTGGCACAGTGGGTTAGCACTGCTGCTTCACAGCATCAGGGTCCCGGGTTCGATTCCCGGCTTGGGTCACTGTCTGTGTGGAGTTTGCACGTTCTCCTCGTGTCTGTGTGGGTTTCCTCCCACAGTCCAAAGATGTGTGGGTTAGGTTGATTGGCCATGCTAAGAAATTGCCCCTTAGTGTCCAGGGATGCATTGGTTAGAGAATTATTGGGTGGGATATGGGGGTAGGGCCTGGGTGGGATTGTGTTCGGTGCAGACTCGATGGGCTGAAGAGCCTCTTTCTGCACTGTAGGGTTCTATGTTCTACTATGATCACTCGATTCACCGAACCTGTTCCACCATCCAACACGATGATGGCTGATCTTGGCTTACTGAGCCCCAACCAAGGAAGGCCTACTTATTACCTCTTAGGGTGGCATGGTGATTAGCATTGCTACCTCACAGCTTCAGGGACCTGGGTTCGATTCTGGCCTTGGGTCACTGTCTGTGTGGAGTCTGCACATTCTCCCCGTGTCTGCGTGGGTTTTCTTTGGGTGCTCCAGTTTCTCCCACACTCCAAAGATGTGCGGAATGGCCATGCTAAATTGCCCCTTAGTGTCCCGAGATGTGTAGGTTAGGTGGATTAGCCATGGTAAATGCATGGGATTACAGGGTTGGTGGCCTTGGTAAGATGTTAACTCAGACAATCTGCACTGACTTGATGGGCCAAATGACCTCTTCTGCAGTATAAGGGTTCTATGACCTTCTAGGATTCTCTCGATCCTGAAAAAGTTCTCTGATAACCAGTAGGGTCATCCGTTTGCAATGCCACTTTAGCCTCCTCTAATAAGAGATTGTCTGGCCATAGATCAGGTTACCATACAGTCAGGGAACAGCCTGCAGCTGTTCCGTCTGTCTGACCTCGGTGGACTGCCCTGAGACTGTTGGGGATGCTATCCCACTTGATTCGGCCAAATCATGACCGAGGGGAGGTCAACCTCATCCACAGGCAAACTGGAGAAGACACCCAGACTCAACAGTCCCGACACGAGGATGTATTCCAGGTGTGGCTGGTATAAGGGGATGGGCATGTACCCTCCTTCGTACATCCGTTACCAACATGTCACATTTACTGCCCTCTCTGCTGGAGTGGTCATGCGATTTTCCCAGCGGTAGACGAAGAACAAAGAAGAGTACGGCACAGAAACAGGCCCTTCGGCCCTCCAAGCTTCCACCGACATAGGGTTAAGGTGCGTGGGGAAAAGGTTAGAGATGTGTGAGGCAAGTTTTTTACACAGAGGGTGGTGATTGATTCTAATTTGCTTTGCCTGATATAAGCAGAGAGACTTGAAACAGGTCTTGGTAACCTTACCCTTCCTTCTTATAATGCCAGAGATGTAGCTGGTGATGCTTTGGAAATGACCTTTCAGCGTGTGCCAAAGTACCTGCCTGTTTAAGGCGCTAGATCCCTTTTATCATATTAATTAAGGTCCGAGAGCCTTGATTGCCTATTTGAGTCAGACTGCACAATCTCTGATCAGTTCCGTGGGCTGATGAAGCTGAAGAAACCCAGCAAAGGTCGGTATGAAATTATTTTATTGGGGCTTGTAGAAGAGGCAATAAAAATATGGTGAGTCACTGCTGCATTAGAAGCTGCCCTCATTAACAATACTTCCTGTGATTTATCTGCGTGACGGCCTGGGAACAGGTCGGAGCAGGAGTAGGCCATTCAGCCCCTTGATCATGGTCCACCACACAGGCAGCACAGTGGTTTGCACTGCTGCCTCACAGCGCCGGGGATCCGGGTTCGATTCCCAGCTTGGGTTCACTGCCTGTGTGGAGTTTGCACGTCCTCCCTGTGTCTGCGTGGGTTTCCTCCGGGTGCTCTGGTTTCCTCCCACGTTCCAAAAGATGGGCTGGTTAGGCTGATTGATGTGGAGGTGCCGGCGTTGGACTGGGGGTGGGCACAGTAAGTAGTCTCACAACACCAGGTTAAAGTCCAACACCTCATCTGATGAAGCCCTTACCTGATGAAGGAGCAGCACTCCGAAAGCTAGTGCTACCAAATAAACCTGTTGGAATTTAACCCGATGTTGTGAGACTTCTTACTAGGTTGATTGGCCGTGCCAAATTAACCCTAGTATCAGGAGGATTATCAGGGCAAATATGTGGGGTTACAGGAATAGGGCCTGGGTGGGATTGTGGTCGGTGCAGACTCGATGGGCCGAATGTCCTTCTTCTGCACTGTAGAGATTTTATGATAAGGTATAGATTGTGGCTGATTCTAATCCTAATTCCATCCATCTGCCATGGTTCCATTTCTTCTTAAACCCTCGCGCAGCAAAAATAAATTTCAATCTCAGATTGGACATTACACTACAGATGTCTTCCACATTTGTCTGAACGGCTGGCAGCGCACAGATGACGTGGCGATACCGGCGTTGGACTGGGGTAAACACAGTGAGAAGTCTCACAACACCAGGTTAAAGTCCAACAGGTTTATTTGGTGGTAAATGCCGCTAACTTTCGGAGCGCTGCTCTGCCAATGCATAACCTTCCCCGTAACCTAGCTAGCTCCCCGACACGAAGGGGCAATTTAGCATGGCCAATGCGTCTAATCAGCATGTCATTCGGACTGCGATAGGAAATTGGAGCACCCGGAGGAAACCCACGCAGAAGCGGGGAGATGAAGGAGCAGCGCTCCGAAAGCTAGTGGCGTTTACTACCAAATAAACCTGTTGGGCTTTAACCTGGTGTTATGGGACCTCTTACTGTGCGCATTGATGAAGGAGCAGCACTCCGAAAGCTAGTGGCGTTTACTACCAAATAAACCTGTTGGGCTTTAACCTGGTGTTATGGGACCTCTTACTGTGCGCATTGATGAAGGAGCAGCACTCCGAAAGCTAGTGGCGTTTACTACCAAATAAACCTGTTGGACTTCAACCTGGTGTTGTGAGACTTCTTACTGTGCCCACTGATGACCAGATTGTGAAAGAGATCAATGAGAACCAGGCTGTGAAGCCCTCTGCTGAATATTTCTGTGAGACATCACCCTTAGGATGATGTTTCCCAGCATCTCCTCAATGCCTGGGCTCTGATGTTCAGGCTAATCCGTTTACCAGGAATTTACTTCCCAGCGGCAATAACGTTTCATTCTGACGCTGCTAAACCGTCAATCAGAACACTCCCTGAATATTGGCTCGTCTCAATCCTCTGATAAAAACAAACGACTGCACATGCTGGAATCCGAAAGAAAAAGAGAAATCTCAGCAGGTCTGACAGCATCTGTGGGGAGAGAGTAGAGGCGATGTTTCGAGTCTGGATGACAAAGGGTCCTTTCAGCTGGACGGGGAATCCCCAGTTTGCTTTTTTTACAAAACTCATACTTGGAATGTGAGTAACCTAATTGTCCTGAGGAGGTGTTGGTGAGCTGTCTGTTGCAGTCCCTGTGGTCTGGATACACCCCACAGTGTTTTCTGCTTTTTAATAAATAAATAGCTTGTAAGGCCATTTCAGAGGGCAGTTTAGAGTCAACCCAGTTACTGTGGGTCTCAGGTTTTGTGTGAGGATAGCAGATTTCATAGAATCCTCCAGTGCAGAAGGAGGCCGCTCAGCTCATCAGCAATCCCACCCAGGCCCTTCCCCATAACCTAGCTAGTTCCCCCTGACACTAAGGGGCAATTTAGCACAGCCAATGCACCTAATCAGCATGTCATTCGGACTGCGGAAGGAAACTGGAGCACCCGGAGGAAACCCACGCAGACACGGGGAGGACATGCAGACTCTGCACAGACAGTGACCGAGGCCAGGAATTGAACCCAGCTCCCTGGTGCTGTGAGGCAGCAGTGCCACTATGCCGCCCATTTAAACATAAGAACATAAGAAATAGGAGCAGGAGTAGGCCATCTAGCCCTTCGAGCCTGCCCCGCCATTCAATAAGATCATGGCTGATCTGAAGTGGATCAGTTCCACTTTCCCGCTTTCTCCCCGTAACCCTTAATTCCCTTGTCTATCAGAAACCTATCTACCCGTGACTTCAATATATTCAGCGAGGTAGCCTCCTCCACTTCAACGGGCAGGGAATTCCAGAGATTCACCATGCTTTGAGTGAAGAAGTTCCTCCTCAATTCCGTTCTAAACTGACTCCCCGTTATTTTGAGGCTGTGCCCTCTAGTCCTGCTGTCCTTTCTAAGCGGAAAGAATCTCTCTACCTCAAAATAAAGAATTTCATTTAATGAAACAAGAGATCTTATGATGCCCAGCACTGCAATTTTTGTATATATTAACTGGAGCTGATGCTGAAAAGCAAGTACTTTTTACTGCCAAAAAATTGCAGGAAATATTGTTTATTGCGAAACTTATTTCTCCTCTATCTCCCCTCTATATGGGCGGCACGGTAGCACAGTGGGTTAGCACTTCTGCTTCACAGCTCCAGGGTCCTGGGTTCGATTCCTGGCTCGGGTCGCTGTCTGTGTGGAGTTTGCACATTCTCCTCGTGTCTGTGTGGGTTTCCTCCAGGAGCTCCAGTTTCCTCCCACAGTCCAAAGATGTGCGGGTTATATTGATGGGCCATGCTAAGAAATTGCCCCTTAGTGTTTTGGGATGTGTAGGCTGGAGGGATTAACGGGTAAATATAGGGGGTCTGGGTGGGATTGTGGTTGGTGCAGACTCAATGGGCTGAAGGGCCTGTTTCTGCACTGTAGGGTTCTATGTTCTATGCCCATACAAATCCTGATGCTCAGCTGCTCCACATTGCACCTCCCCATCAAAACCCCTAGAAATCACACTACAATCAGTCTGCACTGTCAACAAATCCTCTGCTCGCTCGCACTTTTGAACACTCTTCTGAGTGTGGGGTAAAGGTCCTGGAGAGAGGTTTGTGTGCTGGTTATAATGCTAACTAGCTATTGAACAAGCTGGTAGCATTATCTGCGGTCAGGTAGGTGGGGTGTGGCAGGCTATCGGAAATGAAGTCACATTGAATCAAGGATATCTGTTGTTGCCAAATAAACTCCCACGTCAAGATTCCAAGAAGGACAGTTCAACTCTTATTATAAGAACATAAGAACATAAGAAATAGGAGCAGGAGTAGGCCATCCAGCCCTTTGAGCCTGCCCCGCCATTCAATAAGATCATGGCTGATCTGTTGTGGCTCAGTTCCACTTTCCCGCCCTCTCCCCATAACCCTTAATCCCCTCTCTTATCAAGAACCCATCAACCCGCTTCTTAAAAATATTTAGCGAGGCAGCCTCCACCACTTCAACGGGCAGAGAATTCCAGAGATTCACCACCCTTTGAGTGAAGAAGTTCCTCCTCAACTCCGTTCTAAACCGCCTCCCCTTTATCTTGAGGCTGTTATGTTGAAAATGATCTCAAAATAGGACAGTCAGTGATGCTACAAGCTTTTCTAGGTCATCTTAAGAATAACTAGGCGTCAGCTGGGCTTGCTGCTGGGGCTGGGTGAGAGGTGATGCATTTGGTAGATCCAATAGAGATGGGAGCGGTAAAATAAATGACAGAACCATAGAGGCACAAAGAGATCTGGGAGTACAGATCCATACAAGTGGAAGCAGAGGTGGAAAAGGTGGTGAAGAAAGCCACTTTTTGCCTTCATCGGACGGATCATCAAGTATAAAAATTGGCAAACTATGTTACAGTTATATAAAACATTGGTTGGGCCACATTTCAAATACTGTGTCCTATTCTGGTCATCACATTACCAAAAAGACGTGGCAGTTTTGGAGGGAGTAGGTTTACCAGGATGTTGCCTGATATGGAGGGTGTTAGCTACAAGGAGAGATTGAATAAACTGGGATCGTTCTCTCTAGAAAGATGGAGGTTGAAGGGCGACCTGATAGAAGTTTGTAAAATTATGAGGGGCATAGATAGGGTGAACAGTTGGAGGCTTTTTCCCAGGGCGGAAATGACAATCACAAGGGAGCATAGGTTCAAGGTCAAGGGGGGAAAGGTTTAGTAGAGATGTGCAGGGGAAGGTTTTTACACAGAGGGTGGTGGGGGCATGGAATGCACTGCCAAGTGGGCACAGTAAGAAGTCTCACACGCCAGGTTAAATTCCAACAGGTTTATTTGGTAGCACGAGCATTTCGGAGTGTTGCCCATTCATTGCTCACCTGCTGAAGGGGCAGCGCTCCAAAAGCTTATGCTACCAGATAAACCTGTTGGACTTTAACCTGGTGTTGTAAGACTACTTACTGTGCCCACCCCAGTCCAATGCCGGCACCTCCATATCATGACTGTACAAAACTCTGGTGCGGCCGCACTTGGAGTATTGCGTACAGTTCTGGTTGCCGCATTATAAGAAAGATGTGGAGGCATTGGAAAGGGTGCAGAGGAGGTTTACCAGGATGTTGCCTGGTTTGGTGGGATGGTCCTATGAGGAAAGGCTGAGGGACTTGAGGTTATTTTCATTAGAGAGAAGAAGGTTACGAGGTGACCTAATTGAGGCATACAAGATGATCAGAGGGTTAGATAGGGTGGACAGTGAGAGCCTTTTTCCTCAGATGGTGATGGCTAACACGAGGGGACATAGCTTTAAATTGAGGGGTGGTAATTATAGGACAGATGTCAGAGGTAGGTTCTTTACTCAGAGGGTAGTAAGGGCGTGGAATGCCCTGCCTGCAGCAGTTGTGGACTTGACAACTTTAAGGGCATTCAAATGGTCAGTGGATAAGCATATGGATAACATTGGAATAGTTTAGGTTAGAGGGTCATTAGATTGGTTCCACTGGTCGGCGCAACATCAAGGGCTGAAGGGCCTGTACTGCGCTGTAATGTTCTATGTTCTATAAGTGAGGTGGTTGAGGCAGATACATTAGCGACAGTTAAAACATATCTGGATAGACATTAGAACAGACGGGGAATAGGGGGATACAAGTATTCGGTCTAGGTAGGACATAATTGGTGCAGGCTTGGTGGGCTGAAGGGCCGGTTCCTGTTCTGTATTGTTCTTTGTTCTTTTGAATGTTGCTTGAACTGGTAACTGGTATTTTCATCTCATTATCTAGGTTGACAATCCAGAGCAGTATTGAAGACATTATCGGATACGCTATTCTTCAAATGAGATGTTAAACTGCAGGTCCAGTTGAAATGAAGATGTTTTGTCATCAGGGACTGGCCAGCATTTCCCCCATCACTACCTAAGCAATCAAATTAACTGGGCATGATGGCTGTTTTTTGGGATGTCCGTGTTGTTTGGCCACTAAAGGGACCATCCAATGCACCATGTACACCCGTCATGTATTGACCACACGTCATCCTGACAAGTGCAAGCACTTTGGCTAACATTGATCTGATGTATGCAGAGCAGGAAGATGATGATGCCAATCAGTGGGTGAAGCTGATTTGGTGCCAGCAGCACCACTTTGGAAGCCAATGCTCCAGCCAACCCCCTTCCAAACCTCCACAGCTAAACTCACGTTAAACAGCAGGAAAGAAAACCCAATAGTGCTAATTAAAGAGATCATCAACGGGTTAACTAACAACTAGGGCGGCATGGTGGCGCAAAGGTTCGCACTGCTGCCTCACGGCGGCAGGGACCCTGGTTCAATTCCCGGCTTGGGTCATTGTCTGGATGGAGTTTGCATGTTCTCCCTGTGTCTGCGTGGGTTTCCTCTGGGTGCTCTGGTTTCCTCCCACAGTCCAAAAATGTGTGGGTTAGGTGCTAAATTGCCCCTTAGTGACTAGCTGGGGTAAATTCACAGGATTATGGGAATAGGGCCTGGGTGGGATCGTGGTCGGTGCAGACTCGATGGGCCGAATGGCCTCCTTCTGCACTGTAGGGATTCTGTGAATCTATGATTATTTGGTAATTTATTCTGATCTGTTTACATCTATACCAAATCCTAGTGTGGTACTAGAACTGGAATATCTACAAATGGCATGGTCTTCTTAGTCTGGCAACTGCAAGAGAAATGCTGTGAACACAGGAGACCACTGTATGTTTTCTTCAATAATCTCATCAAGGCACCTGAGTACGTGGGGCTGAGGCAGTCTCTTCAAGATATTGAAGAAAATTGGCTGCCTGCCAAAGCTGTGCAATGTAATCTCCCCTCACCATGATATGATGGGTGAGATCAGTAATGACAGGACATCAGAAACCCTTTGAGCTCCGTACTGGAGTCAAACACGATTGTGTTCTGGCATTGACAGTCTTTGGCATAATCTTCTCTTTGCTTCTTCCGGTCATCTACGCGGGGTGTCTAGTTCCATCCCAAAACTGATAAGAAATCCGTTTGATCTTCAGGACATTAGGAAGCCAAGTCTTCATCAGGGGGTTGGTCTACACTGATGATGCTGCGCTATCATCCCATACTGAGGAACGTTGCAGTAGTAACAAGGACAGATTCCCACACCTGGATAGATTTTGGTTTGACCATCAGCATCAGGGGAGGCGATGGCCTAGTGGGATTATTCATCCACAAACTCAGTTAATGTTCTGGAGACCTGGGTTCGAATCCCGCCGTGGCAGATGGTGGAATTTGAACTCAATAAAAAATATCTGGAATTAAGAATCTACTGATGACCATGAAACCATTGTCAATTGTTGGAAAAACCCATCTGGTTCACTAATGCCCTTCAGGGAAGGAAATCTGCCGTCCTTACCTGGTTTGGCCTATATGTGACTCCAGACCCAGATCAATGTGGTTGACTCTCAACCACCCTCTGAAATGGCCTAGCAAGCCACTCAGTTCAAGTGCAACTAGAGATGGGCAATAAATGCTAGCCCAGCCAGCGATGCACATGTCCCATAGATGAATAAAAAAATGTATGTTGCTATATCAGCATTAAGAATGTGAGGTGAGTGATTGTGAAGCGCTTTTATATCTAGGTTCTATAATTGGCAGTGATCTCTCACTTGATACTCAAATCAAGACAGTAAGAAGTCTCACAACACCAGGTTAAAGTCCAACAGGTTTATTTGGAATCACGAGCTTTCGGAGCACCGCTCAGGTGAGTGGAGTTGTGTTCACAAACTGGGCATATATAGACACAGACTCAATTGCAAGATAATGGTTGAAATGCGAGTCTTTACAGATAATCAAGTCTTTACAGGTGCACCCAGTGTGAATGGAGAGGGTTAAGCACAGGTTAAAGAGGCGTGTATTGTCTCAAGCGAAGACAGTTAGTGAGATTTTACAAGCCCAGGCAAGTCGTGGGTGTTACAGATAGTGTGACATGAACCCAAGATCCCATCCTCATGTGTGCAGAACTTGGCTAACAGTCTCTGCTCAGCGACTCTGCATTGTGTGTTATGAAGGCCGCCTTGGAGAATGCTTACCCGAAGGTCAGAGGCTGAATGCCCGTGACTACTGAAGTGTTTGCCAAGTTCCGCACACATGAGGACGGTCTCAACAGGGATCTTGGGTTCATGTTGCACTATCTGTAACCTCCATGACTTGCCTGGGTTTGCAAAACCTCACTCACTGTACTGTCTGGAGACAATACACATCTCTTTAACCTGTGATCAGTGCTCCTTCCACTCACACTGTCGGCCACTTTAGGACTTGAACAGCAGGTTAGGTGTAAAGATTCGTATTCTAATCAGTAATCTGTAAACTGTCTGTGCTTTATATGCTCTGTCTGAGGCCAGAACTCTCCATTCACCTGAAGAAGAGGGTAACCTCGAAAGCTTGTGAGTCTATTATCAAATAAATCAGTTGGACTTAAACCTGGTGTTGTCAGACTTTTTACTGTGTTTACCCCAGTCCAACGCCGGCATCTCCACATCCTCACTAATAATAGGCCAGTGCATTTCAATGGGGTGCGATGATGTCCTGCTGGGTCTCAGTCGAGTGCAATGATATTTGGTGGGCCGGGCCCAGACATGTTTGTGTATTTGTATAATTGGTCTGCCCGAGGTTTGACTGTGTTCGATTTTAAGATGCCCAGTTCTTTAATTTAGGATATCCAATTTAATCAGCCTTAAAACTAGGCCCTGATTGTATTACCACAGTGCAGAACTTGGCTATCAGTTTCTGCTCAGCGATTCTGCGTTGTGTGTCTTGAAGACTGCCTTGGAGAACACTTTCTTGAAGATTGGAGGCTGAATGCCCTTGACTGCTGAAGTGTTCCCCGACGGGAAGGGAACATTCCTGCCTGGCAACTGTCGCGCGGTGTCTGTTCATCCGTTGTTGTAATGTCTGCACGGCCTCCCCAATGTACTGGCAACCTCTGCAAGATGTGCCGGATCATCAATATGGATACCAGCATCACACACGAGAACACCACCCACCAGGTACACAGTACATACTCATTCGACTCGGCCAATGTTATCTACTTCCTACACTGCAGGAAAGGATATCCAGAGGCATGGTACATCGTTGCGACCATGCAGTGGGACAAAGAAGGAACTACACCAGCCTGCCTGAACTGAACTGTGGGCGCAGGGATGGAGGTCCGGAAGCCACTGAGCCTTAAGGGGAGGGTGCCTCCAGTCTGAAGGGGGCTTCTGATGGAGGTGTCCTCCACTCAAGATCTAACTTTGAAACTTGGATTCTTTCTGCCCTTGCCCCATGGAGGTTCAAGAGGCTGTGTGGGAGACAACTGGGGAAAGGGCAGGCTTTCCACCCACAGCCTTGCCCAGCCCAGAACAAAATTGCTGTGCGGGGAGGCCAGGAAAACAGAGGGAATCCCCTCTCTCCCATCCCCGTCACCTAAATAACTGCATAAAATTGAGGCCATGGACTAGCAGTGACAAATAGCAAGGAAGCATTTGAAGGGAAGCTAGACAAGTGAGTGAGAAGGAGCAGAACAACAGCAAACGCGGTTAGGTAAAGTAAGGTGCAACAAGTTTTGTGTGGAGCATAAAGACTGGTACTGTCGGCTGGGATGAATGACCTATTTCTGTACTGTAAATTCAATGTAATTCTCTTCGAAAAGACTGCATCTCCTGACATGGCTGACGGCTTAAATTTGTGCTTCAAGTCTCTGGTTTGGGTCCTAACCCACAACTGTCTAATTCTAAGCTGAAGGAGATAACAGTGCACCACAGTTACCACCCAACAGTCTATTTAAACAAAAATAGCTCATTATCAT
The DNA here is from genome assembly GCF_965287045.1 of Carcharhinus amblyrhynchos. Classification (NCBI taxonomy): domain Eukaryota; kingdom Metazoa; phylum Chordata; class Chondrichthyes; order Carcharhiniformes; family Carcharhinidae; genus Carcharhinus; species Carcharhinus amblyrhynchos. The sequence continues at coordinate 143,188,717 of NC_137325.1, read as the reverse complement.
TTTAACCAACTATTGGCTTTATATAAACTTGCATGAATAAGCTATTTTTGAAAAGCAGCCATTAAAAGTGCTTTGTATTTCAAACCTTTTCTGCAGAGAAATGGGCTAAAGGTCCTGAACCTCTCTGATTTGATGGTGTTTAACTGTCTGAGCATCAGGGAACTCTTGCTGAGCTACAGTTGTTGAGCTGAGTTGCAGTTTTGGTCCCCTTATTTGTGAAAGGATATATTGGCCTTGGAGGGAGTACAGAGAAGGTTCACTAGGCTGATACCGGAGATGAGGGGGTTAGCCTATGAGGAGAGATTGAGTAGATTGGGCCTGTACTCGTTGGAGTTTAGAAGGCTGAGGGGGGATCTTATAGAGACTTATAAGATAATGAAGGGGCTAGACAGGGTAGAGGTAGAGAGATTCTTCCCGCTTAGAAAGGAAACAAGAACTAGAGGGCACAGCCTCAAAATAAGGGGGAGTCAGTTTAGAACAGAGCTGAGGAGGAACTTCTTCTCTCAAAGGGTAGTGAATCTTTGGAATTCTCTGCCCATTGAAGTAGGGAAGGCTACCTCGTTAAATGTGTTTAAGTCACTGGTAGATAGATTTTTGACCAATAAGAGAATTAAGGGTTAAGGGGAGCAGGTGGGTAAGTGGAACTGAACCACTATCAGATCAGCCATGATCTTGTTGAATGGCGGGGCAGGCTCGAGGGGCTAGATGGCCTACTCCTGCTACTATTTCTTATGTTCTTAGTTGTCAACAAATCCACAGTTGCCGCATTGGGCGGCACAGTGGTTAGCACTGCTGCCTCACAGATCCAGGGACTCAAGTTCGATTGCCAGCTTGGGTCACTGTGTGGAGTCTGCACATTCTCCCTGTGTCCGCGTGGGTTTCCTCCAGATGTTTCGGTTTCCTCCCACAGTCCAAAAAACGTGCTGGTTAGGTGCGTTGGCCATGCTAAATTCTCCCTCAGTGTACCCGAATAGGTGCCAGAGAGTGGCGACTGGGGGATTTTTCACGGTAACTTCAGTGCAGTGTTAATGTGACACTAATAAATAAACTTCTTGCAATTATCAAATCCAAAGTCAGTGCTTTGCAAGTATTTGTTCCACGACTGGATTCAGTGAACTTAGTCTTTTGACTGAAAATGTAGAAGCTGAATAACACGTAAAATTTGTCTAAAATTTGTGTATGAAAAAGCATTTAAAAGGAGGTGCATGTTCTAACTGAGGTTGGAGAGCTATGTCATACATCCCTATTAAATCCTGTATAATATACTCTCTGTTCTTCAGAGATGACTTATCCTTTCAGTCTTCTAATTAATTGTCGATCTAAATGAAGCTTCAGGAATACCTTTATGTATTTAGCTATCAAAAAGATAAAGGGGCAGGTGACAAAAATGCTTATGTAGAACAGGAGGACAAAATAAAGTTAATTTATTAGTCACAAGTAAGGCTTACATTAACACTGCAATGAAGTTACTGTGAAAATCCCCTAGTCGCCACAGTCCGGCGCCTGCTCAGGTCAATGCACCCTAACCAGCACGTCTTTCAGACTGCGGGAGGAAACCCACACAGACACGGGGAAAATGTGCAAACTCCACACAGCCAGTGACCCAAGCCAGGAATCGAATCCGGGTTCTTGGCACAGTGATAACCACTGTGACACTGAGCCACCCGTAGACAACTGACGAGAAAATGAAATTTAAAAAATAAATATTAAGTGAGAAAATCGGACACAATGTCTGGTAAGAAAAATTATTTCTCAGCCCAGCCTGATTAAAGATACATAGCTTGCTTGTTGCCAGATTCGGATAGGTAAGCTAAGAGGCTCTGTGGAGGATCAATAACAGAACAGCTGTAAAATGACGCTACTGTGAGGTGCCTTACGCAGTTAATTAGACAGAAACCAGGGATGAAAGATGCCTATGCATCACACTGTGCCCGCCTTACAGCCTTGCCATCTCTGATGCTGATTCTGTCTTCTGACCAAATGGATGGCAGTCTGTTCTGGAGACCTGCTGTGTTGGTCTCTCCTGCTTGTTGTGTACCAGCATCTTCTACTGGAAGAGTAGAAAAGGGTAAAGATTGACCCAGACGAGAGTGTATAACATGTATCAGGCGGTTTAGTACTGTATGCATGATGAAGAAGAAGTAACAACTCTGGCCAAGAGGGAGAAGCAGTTGCAAGGACGATTGCAACTGCTTAGGATACAGGTCGATAAAGCTCCCTGCTGACTTATGAAGACATGATGTAAACTGTCTGTGCTTTATATGCTCTGTCTGAGGCCAGAACTCTCCATTCACCTGACGAAGAGGCTGTCCCCTCGAAAGCTTGTGAGAATATTATCAAATAAATAGGTTGGACTAAAACCTGGTGTTGTCAGACTTTTTACTGGACTTATGAAGAACCTTGGCAAGTGAGGAAGAAAGGAAGGAAGGAGGGGAGTGATAGTGCTGAGACAAAGAGTACGTTCTTGATGGTGTTTATAGACCCTGCAACCCTGGGCAACCCTGACCTATAAGAAAGCCAGATATAGAACATAGAACATAGAACATTACAGCGCAGAACAGGCCTTTCGGCCCATGATGTTGCGCCGACCAGTTAAAAAACAATGACCCACTAATCTAAACCAATCCCTTTTCGTCCATAAACCTATCCTCGGATCTCTTAAACGCCCCCAAACTAGGCGCATTTACAACTGCAGCAGGCAGGGCATTCCAATCCCTCACCACCCTCTGGGTAAAGAACCTACCCCTGACATCCGTCCTATAACTACCCCCCCTTAATTTAAAGCCATTTAAAGATATGATCTAAGGAGATCCATCAAAGATGCCAAAAGTCAATAGCAAACCAAGCTAGAGTCCCAGGCGAGCCACGCAGGCCCCTGCCAACTGTGGCAAGGTCTGCAAGACATAACAGGCTACAAGATGAAGGCATGTAAAATCACTGGCTCCAACACACCCCTCCCTGATGAGCTCAATGCATTCTATGCCCGATTTGAACAAGAGATCTGCGAGAGCGTGCCCTCCATCCAGGAAGCCCTGGATGAACCTACATCTGGGGTCATCATTGCAGATGTCAGAGCAGCTTTCTCAAAGGTCAACCCACGGAAAGTGACTGGCCCGGATGAGCACTCAGATCCTGTGCAGATCAGCTGGTGGGGATATTCACATCTTCAACCTCTAATCTGATGTGCCTATCTGCTTCAAGAAGACAACCATCACCCAGGTACCAAAGGAATGCCAGGCAGAGTGCTTTAATGACTATCATCTGGTGGCTCTAACATCCATCATTATGAAGTTCTTTGAAAGATTAGTCATGGCACAAATCAATTCCGGCTTCCCAGATTGCGTAGATCCACTACAGTTCACCTACTGTGCAACAGGCCCTACACTCAACCCTGGAACATCTAGATAACAAGGATACTGATGTCAGACTCCTATTTATTGACTACAGCTCAGCCTTCAACACTATTCTTCCCATGAAGCTCATCTCCAAACTCCATGGCCTGGGCCTCGGCTCCTCCATTTACAACTCGATCCTGAACTTCCAAACTCAAGGACCACAATCAGTAAGGATAGGCAACAACACCCTCTCCACGATCATCCTCAACACCGGTGCCCCACAAGACTGTGTTCTCAGCCCCCTACTATACTCCTTATACACCTATGACTGTGTGGCTAAATTCCCCTCTAACTTGATTTTCATGTTTGCTGATGACACCACCATAGTGTGTTGGATCTCAAACAATGATGAGACAGAGTACAGGAAAGAGATAGAGAATCTAGTGAACCAATGTGATAATAATAATTTCTCCCTCAATGTCAACAAAATGAAGGAAATAGTCTTCATCTTCAGTAAGTGTAAAGAAGAATATGCCCCTGTCTACATCAATGGGAACTAAGTAGAAATGTTCGAGAGCTTCAAGTTTTTAGGTGTCCGGATCACCGACAACCTGTCCTGGTCCTCCCATGCTGCTACTATAGTTAAGAAAGCCCACCAATGTCTCTACTTTCTCAGAGGAGTAAGGAAATTTGGCATGTCAGCTATGACTCTAACCAGCTTTTACGGATGCACCATATAAAACATTCTTTCTGGTTGTATCACAACTTGGTACGGCTTCTGCTCTGCCCAAGATCACAAGAAACTACAAAGGGTGGTGAATGAAGCCCAGTCCTTCACTTAAACCACCCTCCCACCCATTGACACAGTCTACATTTCCCGCTGGCTTGGAAAAGCAGCCAGCATAGTTAAAGACTCACACTCTCTGGACATTCTCTCTTCCAACTTCTTCCGTTGAGAAAAAGATATAAAATTCTGAGGACGTGTGCCCCAACCGACTCAAGAACAGCTTCTTCCCTGCTGCCATCAGACTTTTGAATGGACCTACCTCACACTAAGTTGATCTTTCTTTACACTCTACCTATGAATGTAACACCACACTCTGCACTCTCTCTTTTCCTTCTCTAAGCACGGTATGCTTTGCCTTTAAAGCGTCAGGAAATAATACTTTTCACTGTACACGTGTGACAATAATAAATCAAATCAAAACAAGACATCCTTTGTAATCCTCAAACTTTTGATTTGATTTATTATTCACGCTTCATAATAATGGATGTCAGAACCACCAGACGATAGTCATTAAGACGCTGCTTGGCTTTTCTTAGGTACCAGGATGGTGGTCACCTTAAAGCAGATAGGGAGCTCCAATTGTTGTACAGAGAGGCTGAAGAAGTCTGACAAATTTACTGGAGTTCTATGAGGTCTGACAAATTTACTGGAGTAATGGAGTTCTATGAGGATGTGTCTAGGGCGGTCGATAGAGGAGAGCCAGTGGATGTGGTCTTTCTGGATTTTCAGAAGGCGTTTGACAAAGTACCTCATAAGAGGTTATTGCAGAAGGTCAGGGGAGTTGGCGTTGGGGGTAGGGTGTTAGCGTGGATAGAGGATTGGTTGTCAAATAGGAGGCAGAGAGTGGGGGTCAACGGGTGCTATTCGGATTGGCGGATGGTGACTAGTGGGGTGCCCCAGGGGTCGGTGCTGGGGCCTCAGCTTTTTACCATTTATATAGATGATCTGGAGGAGGGAACCGAGTGTAGGGTGTCAAAATTTGCGGATGACACCAAGATTGGGGGAACGGCAAATTGTGCGGAGGGTGTGGAGAGTCTGCAGAAGGATCTAGATAGGCTGGGCGAATGGGCCAGGAAATGGCAAATGGAATTTAATGTTGGCAAGTGTGAGGTGGTCCACATTGGTAGGAAGAATGGTAGGAAGGACTATTACTTACGGGGCGAAAAACTGCAGCAGGCGACGGTGCAGAGGGACCTCGGGGTCCTTGTGCATGAGTCGCAAAAACCCAGCTTGCAGGTGCAGCAGGTGGTCAGGAAGGCGAATGGGATGCTGGCCTTCATAGCGAGGGGGATTGAATATAAAAGTAGGGAGGTCTTGCTGCGGCTGTATAGGGCATTGGTAAGGCCGCAGCTGGAGTACTGTGTGCAGTTTTGGGCGCCATACTTACGCAAGGATATTTTGGCCTTGGAGGGAGTGCAGAGGAGGTTTACTAGGCTGATACCGGAGTTGAGGGGGTTGAGCTATGAGGAGAGGCTGAATAAACTAGGCTTGTACTCGTTGGAGTTTAGAAGAATGAGGGGAGATCTCATTGAGACGTATAAGATGATGAATGGGATGGATAGGATAGAGGTGGAGAGACTCTTCCCGCTCAAAAAAGACAGTAGGACTAGGGGGCACAGCCTCAAGATAAAGGGGGGGCGTTTTAGAACGGAGTTGAGGAGGAACTTCTTCACTCAAAGGGTGGTGAATCTCTGGAATTCTCTGCCCGTTGAAGTGGTGGAGGCTGCCTCGCTAAATATTTTCAAGAAGCGGGTTGATGGGTTTTTGATAAGAGAGGGGATTAAGGGTTATGGGGAGAGGGCCGGAAAGTGGAACTGAGCCACGACAGATCAGCCATGATCTTATTGAATGGCGGGGCAGGCTCGAAGGGCCAGATGGCCTACTCCTGCTCCTATTTCTTATGTTCTTATGTTCTTATGTCTGTCAATATCCCCACCAGCTGATCTGCGCAGGATCTGAGTGCTCGCCTGGCTACCCCATCTGGTGTCGATGGTAGTCATGATGTGGAGATGCCGGCGTTGGACTGGGGTGAACACAGTAAGTAGTCTCACAACACCAGGTTAAAGTCCAACAGGATTATTTGGTAGTGAACGCCACTAGCTTTCGGAGCGCTGCTCCTTCATCAGGTGAGTGGGGAGTTCTGATCACAAACCTCAGTGATCAGTGATCCAGCCTTGTGATCGGAACTCCCCACTCACCTGATGAAGGAGCAGCGCTCCGAAAGCTAGTGGCGTCTACTACCAAATAAAGTTGGACTTTAACCTGGTGTTGTGAGACTTCTCACTGTGTTTACCCCACCCGGGCCAGTAGCTTTCCCTGGGTTGCCCTCCAGGTGAGCTTATGAAACTTATTTCAGGGTTGTCACCAAATCCTGGCAGAAATAATGGAGGGCTTTCACATGTTTTGCCTCTGTTCACCAATTGGCCACGATGGCCATCTCAAATTTCTTCCCCAGGAAAGTAATTACAATCTGCAGTGAACAACTAACCCTTTCAAAAGACAGCAGCCGATCACATTTCCAAAAAATAGCTGAAGGAAAATATATTTAAATTAAAACTGTATTGTAGCAACTTAGCTGTTACGTGTAACTTTAGGGGAAACACACTGAATAGATCACCCATATTAGTGACACTCAGTAGGTTTCAGCACAATGTTTCGCCACAATAACACACACACGCGCACACACACACATATGCACACACACAGAGTCTGAGGGGCAATATAGCATGGCCAATTTACTTAACCTGCATATCTTTGGACTGTGGGAGGAAACCAGAGCATCCAGTGAAAACATACAGATGCAGGGAGAATGTGCAAACTCCACACAGTCACCCAAGTTCAGAATCGGACACAGTATCGAACATAGTGTTCAGTTCTGGTCGCCATACTTCCAAAAGGACATGGAGGTTTTGGAGAGGGTACAGAAAAGATTCACCAGGATGTTGCCTGGTACGGAGGGCATTAGCTATGAGGAGAGGTTGGAGAAACTTGGTTTGCTCTCACTGGAACGACAAAGGTTGAGGGGAGATCTGATAGAAGTCTACAAGATTATGAGGGCCATGGACAGAGTGGGTAGTCAGAAGCTTTTCCTCGGGTGGGAGAGTCAATACTAAGGGGCATGGGTGTGAGGGGTAAGGTTTAAAGAAGATGTATGAGGCAAATGTTTTTACACAGCGAGTGGTGGATGCCTGGAACTCGTTGCCGGGGGAGGTAGTGGAAGCGGATACGGTAGTGACTTTTAAGAGGTGTCCTGAAAAACACATGAATATGAAGGGAATAGAGGGATAAGGTCTCCGGAAGAGTAGGGGGTTTTCGTTCAGACGGCAGCCTGGTTGTGCAGGGTTAGGGGGCTGAAGGACCTGTTCCTGTGCTGTAATATTCTTTGTTCATTGTCCCTGAAGCTGTGAGGTAGCAGTGCCAACCATTGCACCACCGTGCCACCCCCACCTTAAACTACTGACAACAGGATACGTTTGTACAATTAATGTGGGCTTGACATGGACTCGCATCTAAGAGCGGAAGAGAATATTGGGCTAACTGACTGCGCCACCCAGCCCCCGGGGCAGCATTAGAATGAAAGATTAGGAGTAAAACCCAATACTTACTGAAGGTAAAGTGAATGGGTTTATCGTGTTCTAATAAAGAAGGCTGATAATTTGTGTTGAATTTAAGGGAAGGTGTGTGGTATCCTGTAATGAGATAAGTATTTGATTGGTTTAGGCAATCAGTTAATCGCTGTTAGGTTTGGATATTTTACTGCGTGAGTCATGGGAAAATAAACAAAGCAGTTTGAGTTTTGCAGCAGCATTCTGGAGCTTTGTTGCACCATCTCACACCCATTTCTGTCCTCTATTAGTCACCTTCTCCAAGTTCCTTCCCATATTCTTGTTTATTTATTCTAATGGGGGGAGGGGGGCAAAGGTTTAAGGTGTGAGCGGCAAGGTTTAAAGGAGATGTACGAAGCAAGTGTTTTTACACAGAGGGCGGTGGGTGCCTGGAACTCGCTGCCGGGGGAGGTAGTGGAAGTGGATATGGTAGTGACTTTTAAGGGGTATCTTGACAAAACATGAATAGAATGGGAATGGAGGGATGTGGAAGGATAGGGGGTTTTGGTTCAGTTGGGCAGCATGGTTAGTGCAGGCTTGGGTTCCGAAGGGCCTGTTCCTGTGCTGTAATTTTCTTTGTTCTTTGATGGTTTAGGAACCTATGACAGGACTGGACCTTTCAGCCTTCAAGCTGGTCCCTCCATTTTATGCAATCATGGCTGATTTGTCTCTTAGTTCCATTTTTGACTCTCAGTTTGGAATATTTAACAACTTTTTGCAGGAGAAAGTTCCAGAATCCCCCCAGTCCTCAGCTAATGCATCAGTACTCCTCCATGTTGGACAACAATCAAAGAAGCACTGGGAAGTGTGCAGAACATACTCTGAGTAGAGCACTTTTTTATTCAGCTAGGGACGTGGGTGTTGCTGGCTAGGTCAGCGTTTATTGCCCATCCATGATTGGCCCTTCAGAAGGTGCTGGTGAGCTGCTGTCCTGAAACATTGCAGTGCATGTGGTGTAGGTACACCCACACTGCTGTTAGGCAGAGAGTTTCAGGGTTTTGACCCAGTGAAGGAACAGTTATATATTTCCAATTCAGGACAGTGAATGACTTGGAGGGGAACTTCCATGTGGTGGTGTTCCCTCGTATTTGACAATACAATGTCAAATTGTATTGTCCTCCTTTGTCCTTCTAGATAGAAAATGAGTTGGAAGGTGCTGTCCAGGGAGCCTTAGTGAATTCCTGTAGTGCATCTTGTAGATGGTGCTCACGGATGCCATTGTGCATCTATGGAGGAGGGAGTGAATGTTTGCGGATGGGGTGCTGCATTGTCCAACCTGCTGTCTTTTGGATGACAAGCCCCACTCAGATGGATGTAAAAGATCCAAACCCATTGGTACTATTTTGAAGCACAGTAGGTTAGTTTTATGCAGTTATCTGGCCAATTTTTATCCCTCAATTGACATCCATGGCTGGAAACTAAGATGCTATTAAATTGAAGTGCTCAAAATTATGAGGTGGCTAGTTATTGACAAGAAGGACCTTTTGCCCTGACTAGCAGGGCCAATAACTGAGAGACATGGATTTAGAAGGGAGTTGAGAGGAAATCTGTTTGCCAAGAATATGTCAAATCCACCACTTGGATAGACAGGAACCTTCATAATTGTTAAACATAATAGGATAAATTTTACCAAAAAATTTATAAGTGCCAAATGAATGTGGAAAAGGGGGAAAATCACACCCTTTTTTTGGGCGAGCTCCTACTTAGATTGTGTAAATGTATGGCACTTAGAAAAGAAAGAGGCAAAGTGTGATTCTCGCCAGAAGGGGGAGTGGGTCAAGCCTATTCAAGCCAGGAAACTGGCTGCTGCAGTTTAGGGGCGCCTTTGCGCAGGCACCTGGTCTTCCAGTGCACAGTGTACAATTGCATCCAGGACTCACTAATAACATTGAGTTAACTACTACAGCATGGACAAGTTGGGCCAAAGGTGAGTTGAAAACCACCAAATGGAAGTTCCCCTCCAAGTCACTCATTGCCCTGAATTGAAAATACATAACGGTTCCTTCACTGGGTCAAAACCCTGAAACTCCCTGCCTAACACCGACACCACATGCACTGCAATGTTTCAAGACAGCAGCTCTCCAGCACCTTCTCAAGAGCCAATTATGATTGGGCAATAAATGCAGGCCTAGCCAGCAATGCCCACAAACCTGGCTGAATAAAAAAATGCCCTACCCAGAGTATATTCTGCACCCTTCCCAGAGCTTTTTTGACTGTTGTCCAACATGGAGGAATACTCCCAGCTCTCCTTTCCCAAGATGGCGGCCTCCTCCTTCACATTGCTCTGCTTTCATTGGTCTACACTGCACTTACGCCCTGATTTCCAATGAGAGGATGGAATCCGACACTCCCTCATTCCCATTGGTCGGGGCCATTCCCCACTTCATCCAACGTGAAGATGAATTCCAACGCGTCATCATTCCCATTGGTCAGAACTCAGTCAGGACGGTTGGCCATCCAATAACAAGGCTTTGTCCTCTGCTGTAAATTCTCTATGTTTTTGTTTACAACGGTCAACCTCATGACCTCCTGGGGAATAACTTGAGAGAAAAGACAACAGTGGATCTGGATTGTTTTTGTTTAGAGAGGCAAATGAGAATAGCTTAGACGTGGAGACGCTGGTGTTGGACTGGGGTAGGTACAGTAAGACGTCTCACAACACCAGGTTAAAGTCCAACAGCTGTATTTGGAATCACAAGCTTTCGGAGCGCTGCTCCTTCATCAGGTGAGTGGAGAGATGGGTTCACAAACACGGCATATATAGACAAGGACACAATTGCAAGATAATGGTTGGAATGTGAGTCTTTACAGATAATCAAGTCATTACAGGGAGAGACAGTGCGAGTGGAGAGAGGGATAATCACAGGTTAAAGAGGTGTGAATTGCCTGAAACTAGGACAGTTAGGAGGAATTTGCCTTGAGACAATTCACACCTCTTTAACCTGTGATTATCCCTCTCTCCACTTGCATTGTCTGCACTGGGGAAGACTTGATTACCTGTAAAGGCTCGCATTCCAACCCTTAGCTTGTAATTGCGTCTCTGTCTATATATGCTCTGTTTGTGAACCCAACCCTCCACTCACCTGGTGAACATAAGAACTAGGAGCAGGAGTAGGCCAACTAGCCCTTCGAGCCTGCCCCGCCATTCAATAAGACCATGGCTGATCTGTCGTGGCTCAGTTCCACATTCCCACCCTCTCCCCATAACCCTTAATCCCCTCTAGGAGCAGTGCTCCGAAAGCTCGTGATTCCAGAGGCACCTGTTGGACTTCAACCTGGTGTTGTCAGACTTCTTACTGAGGATAACTTAGTTTAAGATCCAAGTGCTGGTATTTTTGATCGGCGGGTGCAATATGCTGACAGATATTGCCTTCAACCAGTGGAGGGGAAATCACCAGGCTGGCTCCATCACTCCGGTTTCACTCACACCCTCACAGCAGGAGTCTCGCCGATCGAGGATAAACATTCGTCACAATTGCAGTGATAACCTCCGAGTGTTCGGCCCTTCGGCCCCTCAATCCCGGCCACTCACCTCCTCAGTCCCGGCCGGACACCGACCCCCTTCCCGGCCCCTCAACCCCGGCTCTCCTTTCCCAAGATGGCGGCCTCCTCCTTCACATTGCTCCGCGTTCATTGGTCCACACTGCACTTGCGCCCCGACATCCAATGAGAGGACGGAATCCGACACGCCCTCGTTTCCATTGGTCAGGACCGTCCACCCCTTCATCCAATGTGAAGACGAATTCCCACGCGTCGTCATTCCCATTGGTCAGAACTCGGGCAGGGGAGGTTGGTCAGCCAATGACAAGACGGCGTCTTCCCATTGGTCAGGGCCGGGTGAAGCGACATCCCAATGGCAAAGGTGGTCCTCCCCACGCTCTCTCATTGGCCATTCGATGATCCACTGGGACGGCGGCGTCCTCCAGTCCCTCATGCTGATTGGCCGTTCCGTTGCTAGGGCCTGGTTGCGGCGGCAACCGCTGTCAAACAGACAAGATGGCGGCGGGCACTTGGAGTGAGGTGTTGTCCCTGGAGGTGGCTGCCTGAGAGAGAGCCAGTCCTTTCACTCTGTAAACTGTGTGTATTATTCATCCTCTTTACAGTTTAACGGTTTTTAAGTTTATTTATCAGAGTCACAAGTAGGTTTACATTAACAATGCAATGAAATTACTTTGAAAATTCCTTAGTTGCCACACTCCGGCGCCTGTTCGGGTACACTGAGGGATAATTTAGCATGGCCAATGCTCCTAGCCAGTTGGAGTTGGAGAGATTGGCCATCACCATGTGGAGCCAATATGCTCTATCCAGCTCCAGCGTCACCCACTGTGTAGCAGTACTTTTAAAGACGCAGAGTTCAAAGTAAAAAATGGTTAAATAGATAATTATAAAATTAGATGTGGATGGCACGGTGGCTAGCACTGTCTTGGATGACTGTGGAGTTTGCATGTTCCCCCCATGTCTGCATGGGTTTCCTCCGGGTGCTCCAGTTTCCTCCCACAGTCGGAAAGATGTGCAGGTTTAGTGGATCGGGCATGCTAAATTGCCCCTTAGTTTCCCAGGATGTGCAGGTTTGGAAGATTAGCGGGGTTAATGGGTTACGGGCATAGGGGTTGGTCGAACTTGATAAGCCTAATGGCCTTATTCTGCACTATAGGGATTCTTTGTGCAGTTTAGGGTTTTAGGGGTAAATATGTGGGGTTGCATGGATGGAAAAAAAAAGGTGGCACAATGGTTAGCATTACTGCCTCACAATACCAGGGACCCAGGCTCAATTCAACCTTGAGTGACTGTGTTCTCCCTGTATTTGCATAAGTTTCCTCCAATTTCCTTCCACTCTCCAAAGATTTATGGGTTAGGTTGCTTTCCCATGCTAGCATCAGGGGAAATAGCAAGGTAAATAAATATGTGAGGTTACCATGATAGGGCCTGGGTGAGATTGTTGTTGGTGAAGGCTCAATGGGCCGAATATAGGCTTTCTGTGATCCTATGTACATCCACTGTTATGCCATGCTAAATTATCCCTTAGTGTCCCAAGATGTGTAGGTTGGGGGGATTAATGGGATAAATAAGTGGGGATATGAGGATGGGGCTTGAGTGGGCCTGGATAAGATGCTTTGTCAGGGAGTTGGTGCAGACTTGATGGGCTGAATGACTTCCTTCTGCACTGGTAGGGACTCTATGATTCTCTGAACTTTGTGACAATTCTTTTATTTTACGATGCAGGGTTTATTAACCTACAGGGTTTTGAGATAAGGGAAAACAATAGTTTCAAAAAGGAAGTGTGTATTTTGATGAGGTTTCACTTCCTCTATGAGTGAGTTGCAGATAGTAAATAGTTTCAAAAAAAACTATATACTTCGAATCATATACAAAAACCTGGTGCTAAGTACATTGTTCTTGCTGTGTTGGTCATCTGATCCTGATGTCATGCTTAGATCATTATTAACATCATTGTCTAATTAAACAACTGCAGCAGAAAAAGGATCAAATGAGTGCCCATAGAGGATCAAAAAGAACAGAACTCACACTTCTGGAAGTACAGGGTACACCATACATTCTCCAAACTGTCAGAGGTGGACAGAAGAGCAAGTATGTTGACAAATTGCTGAGAAGGCAAAAATAATGTGTTTGGGATAGGAGGGGGCACTCCACTATTATAACTGCATATTAAATTCAGTGTATAAGTTAGAGAAGACATAAATTCAGGAGAACATTTTAAGTAAGTAAATGACCAGCCCAATAAGAGAATGACAGTTGGAACTTGGTGATCAGCTGGATTTAGCATCAAAAATGGACAAAGATAGACTGGAATTAAATTTTAAATTGGCGCAAGGCCAAAGTACTATGTGGCTTGACAAGGGTAGATTGGAAACTCACCACCAGAAAGAGAGGTGGAGGCAGAAACCCTAATTGTATTTAGAAACTTGTGTATGCACTTGAGGTGCCGTAAACTGCAGGGCTGGAAACCCTGAGTTAGAAGGTGAGATTAAACAGAGTAAAACCTTTTTGGCTGATGTGATCTTCTGTATTCCCTATGGGTATAATTTTATGATCCACTACCAGTGTGTTTGCAGGCAGAAGACTTGTAAAATTTCCCTGGTGGCCATCCCACCCTGACCTGTGTGCAAATTTACATTGAGGATGAGGCTAGGGGAGGCCCACTCTTCCCCTCGCTCCAGTTCTAACCCAGCAGTAGTAAAGTGTTAGCCAGGGATGGGATTGCTTGAATCACCCACAACTTAAGAAGAAGTACATTTTTTAAAGAAACAAACATCACTGAAAGTCTCTCAACACCGAAACAATTTGTATAGCATAGTCTGAAGACCAGGAAAGTCTTATTCAGGGATATTCACAGCCTGGGGAGGCTGTACAATGATGGGAGGAAATGGAACAGGAGAGTCATGGAGTCATTGCAGCACAGAAGCAGGCCAGACAACCCATCAAGTCCAGGCCCAGTCAGCAGCCTTCTCTCTTTTCCTATTCCTCCTCCTTTCCTTAATGATTTACACAAACTTTTTGTTTATTTGATCAGGTTTTTGACCGAATATTTGTGAAATGAGTGCAGCTGGATCTGTGAGAAAGAGCACCTCTTCTCCATCTGGATCCGGGGAGTCTCCTCTGCTCACACCATCTCCACCAGAGAAAATATTAACGGTAAAATGGCTCCAGACTTTAGTCTAACAGTGTCTGCAGTTTATATAAAATGGGGGGGGGGGGGGGGTATACCTCTAGATTTTTTTCCTTAATCCCTTGACCGTTGTGGAATTGCTGATGCTAGGGAGTGGAAAGCCGTACAGGACACATTTCCACTGCAAACATTTAGAGGACAAAGAGTACAGCACAGAAATAGGCCCTTCTGCCTTCCAAGCCCGTGCTGATCATTATGCTTTAACTAAACTAAAAAAAGACCTTATGCACTTATTCAGTCCATATCCCTCTATTCCCCCCTTATTCATGTACCCATCTAGATGCCTGTCAAATGTTGCTAATGTGCCTACTTCCACCACACTCTACGTGAAAACTTCCCCTGCACATCTCCCTTAAACTTTCCCCCTCTCACCTGTATACTATTTATTAGCATATAGAATCCTTACAGTACAGAAGGAGGCCATTCAGCCCATCTACACTGATTTTTCCGAAGGAGCACTCCACCCAAGCCTATCCCCATAATCCCAGGCATTTACCACCTAACTCGCTAACCTACACATCTTGGGACACTAAGGAGCAATTTAGCATGGCCAATCCACCTAACCTATCCATTTTTGAAGTGTAGGAGGAAATTAGAGCACCCAGATGAAACCCACACAGATACAGGGAGAACATGCAGACTCTACACAGACAGTGACCCAAGCAGGAATCAAACCTGGGTCCTTGCCGCGGTGAGGCAGCAGTGCTAACCAGTGTGCCACTCTGCCACCCTTTGGAAAGAGATTTGTCAGAGATCCTCTCAGAAATCTTGTTGTTTTGTTGGTTCCTGGAAAATAATTTCCAACTGCAATAAATGGGTAAATTCTTCTGTCCCCTTCACCAAGACATCTGTAACATATCATCAGTATGTGGGCGCAAGAACACTGGGTGGAACATCACCTGAGTGGGACACAGTTGGAATGAGTATATTTGGGAATTTGGTGCAGAAGGGAAAGAGGTGCTCTTTTGCTTTCTAACTTTTTTTATCTTCAGAAAGTGGTCTTGCACTGCTGCAGGAGTAGAGGCTAGTTGTTTCAGCTGCTGTGAGGAAGCAATGGAAAAAACTGGAGGGTATGTTTGAAAGATTTGCAGACAACACAAAGATTGGCCAAGTAATGGATCATGTAGAGGATACCTGTAATCCACAAAATGATATTAGATGGGTTGGTGAAGTGGGTGGTAAAGTGGCAGATGGATTTTGACATAGATAAGTGTAAGGTAAAGCATTTAGGTTGGTCAAACAGTGATAGGGAGTACACAATAAATGGAAATATACTGAGAAGGGTTGATGAAGTGAGAGAACTTGGCGGACAAGTACACAGGCCTCTAAAGGCAGCAGTTCAAGTAGACAAGGTTGTAAAGAATTCACTTGGATTGCTCTTCTTCATTGGTAGAGGTATAGAATATAAAAGGAAAGATATAAAATGAATGGCAGAGCAAGCTCAAAGGGCTGAATGGCCTACTCCTGCTTCTAGTTTCTATGTTTCTAGTTCATTCGTGTCAAACTCTAGTGAGGCCACACCTGGAGCATTGTGTGCAGTTCTGGTCGCCACATTACAGGAAGGACATGATTGTTCTGGAGAGAGTGTAGAGGAGGTTAACATAAGAACATAAGAAATAGGAGCAGGAGTAGGCCATCTAGCCCTTCGAGCCTGCCCCGCCATTCAATAAGATCATGGCTGATCTGTTGTGGCTCAGTTCCACTTTCCCGCCCTCCCCATAACCCTTAATCCCCTCTCTTATCAAGAACCCATCAACCCGCTTCTTAAAAATATTTAGCGAGGCAGCCTCCACCACTTCAACGGGCAGAGAATTCCAGAGATTCACCACCCTTTGAGTGAAGAAGTTCCTCCTCAACTCCGTTCTAAACCGCCTCCCCTTTATCTTGAGGCTGTGCCCCCTAGTCCTACTGTCTTTTTTGAGCGGGAAGAGTCTCTCCACCTCTATCCTATCCATCCCATTCATCATCTTATACGTCTCAATGAGATCTCCCCTCATTCT
The DNA here is from genome assembly GCF_965287045.1 of Carcharhinus amblyrhynchos. NCBI lineage: Eukaryota > Metazoa > Chordata > Chondrichthyes > Carcharhiniformes > Carcharhinidae > Carcharhinus > Carcharhinus amblyrhynchos. Next base: position 143,172,302 of record NC_137325.1, on the reverse strand, counting down.
TCTAAACTCTAACGAGTACAAGCCTAGTTTATTCAGCCTCTCCTCATAGCTCAATCCCCTCAACTCCGGTATCAGCCTAGTAAACCTCCTCTGCACTCCCTCCAGGGCCAAAATATCCTTGCGCAGGTGCGGCGCCCAAAACTGCACACAGTACTCCAGCTGCGGCCTCACCAATGCCCTATACAGCTGCAGCAAGACCTCCCTACTTTTATATTCAATCCCCCTCGCTATGAAGTTTACTAGAATGTCTATGAGGTTTACTAGAATGTTGCCAGAGCTAGGAAAGTGTAGCTACAAGGAGAGATTGGATAAGTTGAATGAAGAGCTTGTTGTATGAGGAACGGTTGAGGACTCTGGGTTTGTACTCGTTGGAGTTTAGAAGGATGAGAGGGGGATCTTATTGAAACTTACAGGACACTGCGAGGCCTGGATAGAGTGGAAGTGGAGAGGATGTTTCCACTAGTAGGAAAAACTAGAACCAGAGGACACAACCTCAGGCTAAAGGGATGGTCCTTTAAAACAGAGATGAAGAGGAATTTCTTCAGCCAGGGAGTGGTGAGTCAGTGGAACTCCTTTCCATAGAAGGCTGTGGAGGCCAGGTCAATGAGTGTCTTTAAAACAGAGATAGATAGGTTCTTGATTAATAAGGGGATCAGGGGTTATGGGGAAAAAGCAGGAGAATGGGGATGAGGAAAAATATCAGCCATGATTGAATGGCTGAGCAGACTCGATGGGCCGAGTGGCCTAATTCTGCTCCAATGTCTTATGGTCTTATAGGTCGGGGTTATTTTCCTTGGAACAAAGAAGACTGAGGGGTGACTTCATGAAGGGGTACAAAATTATGAAGGGAAGAGATAAAGTGAGCAGGATAAAATTGTTTTCCTTGGTGGAGAATTCTAGAACCAGGCGACATAGGCTCAAGACAAGTGGCAGTAGGTGTAGAGGGGGCATGAGGAAGATTTGTTTTGCTCAGAAGGTGGTGAGCATCTGGAATTCGCTGTACGAATTGGTGGTGGAGCCAGAGACCCTAAACTCTTAAAAAGTTTCTGGGTTTGCACCTTAATTGCTGTAAACTACAGGGCTGTGAGCCAGGTGCAGGAAAGTGGGAATAGAAAGGGTACCTGGGTGTCCTTGTGCTGGCATGAATAAGGTGGGCCAATAGGCCCTCTCCTGTGCTGTAACTTTACAATGGTTCTAACCTTGACTGATAGGTGGATTGGCCGGTAAGTGCTCAGTGCACGGGTCACTGTGTGAAACACTAGCATCTACTATAAGGGAAAGTTAAGGTCTACATAGAAAGGAAATACATGTAATCTGAAATACAGTAGAGTTACCACAAGGGAAGTAAAGTTACGACATGGCAGGGCAGCTCAGTCAAGTGAAATGTGTGTCTTGTAATATGTCCAAGATGACCATATGTGCAGGAAGTGCTGCCAGCTGCAGAAACTTGAGCTCTGAGTTTCAGTGCTTGAGTGGTGGCTGCAGTCATTGTGGTGCATTCACGAGGCTGAGAGCTATGTCAATAGCACATTCAGAGGGATGAGGTCCTTGTGCACGAATCGCAAAAACCCAGTCTGCAGGTGCAGCAGGTGATCAAGAAAGCTAATGGAATGTTGGCCTTTATAGAACATAGAACACTACAGCACAAACAGGCCCTTCGGCCCACGAGTTGCGCCGATCACATCAACACCTATCTATAACCCCCAATCCCATAAAACCCCATATACTCATCCAGAAGTCTTTTAAAAGACCCCAGCGAGTTCGCCTCCACCACCACTGACGGCAGCTGATTCCATTCACTCACCACCCTCTGAGTGAAAAACTTACCCCTAACATCACTTCTGTACTTTCCTCCCCGCACCTTAAACCTGTGTCCTCTCGTAGCGACCATTTCAACCCGGGGAAATAGCCTCTGAGAATCCACCCTATCTATTCCTCTCAACATTTTATAAACCTCTATCAGGTCGCCTCTCAACCTACGTCTCTCCAGGGAAAAGAGACCCAGTTCCCTCAACCTAACTTCATAAGGCATGCCTCCCAGTCCAGGCAACATCCTTGTAAATCTCCTCTGTACCTTATTATACCTTATTATAGCGAGGGGGATAGAATATAAAAGCAGGGAGGTCTTGCTGCAGCTGTGCAGGGCACCGGTGAGGCCGCAACTGGAGTACTGTGTGCAGTTTTGGCCCCCTTATTTGCGTAAGGATATATTGACCTTGGAGGGACTACAGAGAAGGTTCATCAGGCTGATACCGGAGATGAGGGGGTTAGCTTATGAGGAGAGATTAAATAGACTGGGCCTGTACTTGTTGGAGTTTAGAAGACTGAGGGGGGATCTTATCGAGTCTTACAAGATAATGAAGGGGCTACATAGGGTGGAGGTAGAGAGATTCTTTCTGCTTAGAAAGGAAACCAGAACTAGAGGGTACAGCCTCAAAATAAGTGGGGGGTGGGGGGCGGGGCGGGGGGGGTGTGCGGTGGCAGTTTAGAATGGAGTTGAGGAGGAACTTCTTCACTCAAAGGGTGGTGAATCTCTGGAATTCTCTGCCCATTGAAGTGGTGGAGGCTACCTCGTTGAATATATTTAAGTCACGGGTAGATAGATTTTTGACAGACAACAGAATTAAGGGTTATGGGGAGAAAGCGGGAAAGTGGAACTGATCCACTTTAGATCAGCCATGATCTTGTTGAATGGCGGGGCAGGTTCGAAGGGCTAGATGGCCTACTCCTGCTCCTATTTCTTATGTTCTTATATTCTTATTATTACATTGCAGCTTAATGATATGGATGGCCACTGGGCATTCCAAGAGAACTAGGCAGATATGACAGAAGTCCCTGCTCAGAAATTAGTTTTTTGTTTTGAAAGTTTGTTTTTTGAAAGTTTTAAGGGCACTGGTTCCTCAGAGGAGTGCAGCCAGAACTGGGTTTGTGGCACCAAGACTAGCTTGACTGGTGAGGAAGAACACAGGATAGTGATAGAGGATTCAATAGTCGGGGGAGTGGGCAGGCATTTCTGTGGCCATGGACATGACTCCAGGATGGTATGTTGCCCCCCTTGTGTCAAGGGATCACAGAGTGGCTGTAGGACAGTTTTCTTGAGTTTGGGTGAACAGCCTGAGGTTGTGATCCACATTGATACCAATGACTTAGGAAGGAAAAGAGATGGGGTCCTGCAACTTGGAATTTCAGAAGGCATTCAATGCAGTGTCACACAACAGACATGTGAGAAAAGTCATAATTTTAGATTCCCCTACTTTTGGGAAAAGATGTTGACTGTCTACCTAGAGTATGCCCCTCATTATTTTATAGACCTCTATAAGATCATTCCTAAGCCTCCTACGCTCCAGGAAATAAAAAGTCCCTGTCTCCCCAGTCTCTCCTTATAACTCAAACCATCAAGTCCTAGTAGCTTCCTAGTAAACCTTTTCTGCATTCTTTTTCATTTAATAATATCCTTTCTATAATAGGGTGTCCAGAACTGAACAGTATTCCAAGTGTGGCCTTACAATATCTTGTACAACTTCAACAAGACATCCCAACTCCTGTATTCAATGTTCTGGCCAATGAAACCAAGCACGCTGAATGCTTTCGTCACCACTCTGCCCACCTGTGACTCCACATTCAAGAAGCTGCTTCACAGCTCCAGGGACCTGGGTTCGATTCCCAGCTTGGGCCACTGTCTGTGTAGAGTTTGCACATTCTCCTCATGTGTGCGTGGGTTTCCTCCGGGTACTCCGGTTTCCTCCCACAGTTCAAAGATGTGCAAGTTAGGTTGATTGGCCATGCTAAAATTGCCCCTTAGTGTCCTGAGATGCGTAGGTTAGAGGGATTAGCGGGTAAAATATGTAGGGATATGGGAGTATGGCCTGGGTGGGATTGTGGTCGGTGCAAACTCGATGGGTCAAATGGCGTGCACTGTAGCGTTTTTATGATTCTAAGCTATGAACATGTACTCCTCGATCTCTTTGTTCTGTAACTCTCCACAATGCCCTACTATTAACTGAGTAAAGTCCTGCCCTGGTTCAATCTGCCAAACTGTATCACCTCGCATTTATCTAAATTAAACTCCATCTGCCATTCATCAGCCCACTGGCCCAATTGATCAAGATCCCATTGCAATCCAAAATAACCTTCTTCAGTATCCACTATGCCACCAATCTTGGTGTCATTTGCAAACTTACTAACCATACCTCCTAAATTCTCATCCAAATTATTAATATAAATGACAAATAACAGTGGATGCAGCACTGATTGCTGAGGCACACCACTGGTCACAGTTTGAAAAATAACTCTCTACAACTACCCTCCCCTGTCTTCTGTCATCAATGGTTCCTATTTTCAAGAAAGGGAACAGGGATAGCCCAGGAAATTACCGACCGGTGAGTCTGACCTCAGTGGTTGGTAAGTTGATGGAGAGGATTCTGAGGGACAAGATTTATGAGCATTTAGAGAAGTTTAGAATGATCAGAAATAGTCAACACGGCTTTGTCAAGGGCAGGCCGTGCCTTACGAGCCTAGTTGAGTTCTTTGAAAATGTGACTGAACACATTGACGAAGGAAGAGCGGTGGACGTGGTTTACATGGACTTCAGCAAGGCGTTTGATAAGGTCCCCCATGCAAGACTTCTTGAGAAGGTGAGAGGGCATGGTATCCAAGGGGCTTTGGCCTTGTGGATCCAGAACTGGCTTGCCTGCAGAAGGCAGACAGTGGTTGTGGATGAGTCTTTTTCTGCATGGAGGTCAGTCACCAGTGCAGTGCCCCAGGGATCTGTTCTAGGACCCCTGCTGTTTGTCATTTTCATAAATGACCTGGATGAGGAAGTGGAGGGATGGGTTAGTAAGTTCGCCAACGACATGAAGGTTGGTGGTGTTGTGGATAGTCTGGAGGGATGTCAGAAATTGCAGTGTGACATAGATAGGATGCAAGACTGGGCGGAGAAGTGGCAGATGGACTTCAACGTGGATAAATGTGTAGTGGTCCATTTTGGCAGGACCAATGGGATGAAGGAGTACAATATCAAGGGTAGGAGTCTTAGCAGTGTTGAGGAGCAGAAGGATATTGGGGTCCGGGTCCATAGGGCGCTCAAATTGGCCTCACAGGTGGAGGATGTGGTCAAGAAGGCATATGGTGTACTGGCCTTCATTAATCGAGGGATTGAGTTTCGGAGTCGGGAGGTAATGCTGCAACTTTATAAGACCCTTGTCAGACCCCACTTGGACTTCTGTGTGCAGTTCTGGTCACCTCACTACAGAAAGGATGTGGAAGCTATTGAGAGAGTGCAAAGGAGATTTACAAGGATGTTGCCTGGATTGGGAGGCATGCCTTATGAAGAACGGTTAAGGGAGGTAGGTCTCTTCTCCCTGGAGAGACGAAGGTTGAGAGGCGACCTGATAGAGGTTTATAAAATGTTGAGAGGAATAGATAGGGTGGATTCTTGGAGGCTATTTTCCAGGGCTGAAATGGTCGCTACGAGAGTACACCGGTTTAAGGTGCTGGGAAGCAAGTACAGAGGAGATGTCAGGGGTAAGTTTTTCACTCAGAGGGTGGTGAGTGAGTGGAATCGGCTGCCATTAGTGGTGGTAGAGGTGAACTCACTGGGGTCTTTTAAAAGACTTCTGGATGAGTATATGGGATTTAATGGGATTGGGAGTTACAGATAGTCCTATGGCTTGGTAGGTTTGGATGCGATCGGCGCAACTTGTGGGCTGAAGGGCCTGTTTGTGCTGTAGTGTTCTATGTTCTATCAAGCCTTGTATGACTGAAGCCTCTGTTGAGTTCTCACTCTCATCCCCATTGACATCATTTTAAATGAGTGCTGCCACATTTGGCCTAATGCTGCCTTGATGTGAAGGTGGTCACTCTCACATCTCTGGAATTCAGCTCAGCTGTTTCAATGCTTGGACAAAAGCTGTGAGGTGGCCTGGAGCTCAGTGGACTTGGTAGAAGCTAAGTTGAACACATTATTGGGAAGTAAGAGAGATTTAATAGCACTTGATAATATACACTGAGTATGCTAATATGTAAAAGCACATGTTATCAATTTGTGAATATTTATATTTTGACTGTAAGACAGCATAAAATCATAGAAACATAGAACGCTCCAGTGTAGAAGGAGGCCATTCGGCCCATTGAGTCTGCACGACCACGATCCCACCCAGGTCCTATCCCACGACCCCATGCATTTACCCTAGCTAGCTCCCCTGACATTGGGGGTAATTTAGCATGGCCAATCCACCTAACCTGCACATCTTTGGGAGGAAATCGGAGCACCCAGAGGAAACCCATGCAGACACAGGGAGAACGTGCAAACTCCACACAGGCAGTGACCCAAGCCGGGAATCGAACCTGGATCCCTGGCCCAGTGAGGCAGATATGCTAACCACCGTGCTACCCTGCTGCCCCTGTGTCACCATGCCACCCTGCATGATATGAGATGCAGCCAGAGGAAACTATAGCTAGAAAAGGTGCTGCACCCTAACCCTTGGTCAACAAGAAAGCAGAAATGTGGTTCAACTATAACAATGATGTGGAGATGCCAGTGTTGAACTGGGGTGGGCGCAGTAAGAAGTCTCACAATACCAGGTTAAATTCCAACAGATTTATTTGGAATCACAAGCTTTTGGAACACTGCTGCTTCATCAGTCACCTGATGAAGGAGCAGTGCTCCGAAAGCTCATGATTCCAAATAAACCTGTTGGGCTTTAACCTGGTGTTGAGACTTCCAACTGTAACAACACAGACAACAGACAATGGCTTGAAAGTCACGTTGTTGTTATGTCATTCGAGACCCCAGGACACCTCAAAGTACTTTACGTCCAATGAATTGGAATGTTTACTCGCAGTTTTGAACATTCCCTTTGTAAACAAGAAAATGTCAATTGATTCATCCCAAACTTTCTTTTACACATGTTGGAGCTTAAATTATGGAGTGATTGAAAGCTTTTTGTCTACCTGTTTCTTTATTATTATTCCTGTCAGGATGAGTGTGAGCTGTACAAAAACGACAATGACCAGACTGCTTCTTCCGAACCATTTATGTACAGACACTGTCCGACATCGGACAAAACACAGGTAAAAAGTCATTACACTCAACCAAGTTAATTAGAGCCTTTCGTTTAAATGTAAAACTCCGTGGTGAATCTGACATTAATTGTATTGAGTAATGGCTATCTAAAGTTGTTTTTGATGCCAAAAACCAGAGCAGCATTTGCTAGTGTTCCATTAATGCACCAGCTACTCACTAGAACTTTTGGTTTACGTGCTGAAACTTCTGTGAAATCTTGTTTTGTTATCAGCGAGTGGGGTGACCGATTTGCCAAAGTTTGCCACCGCAAAGCTCTCGTAGCATTTCTCGCTGAGCTAGGATTCAGCTTTCCCATCACCTTGCTGCGGCGCGACCACAATTTCACACTTCCAGTTCCTCCAAAAACTGTATTTGATGGAGAAGTATTTGTGTCTTGTTACTGTTCCTCACTCACTTTATTTCACTGGAGGTATAATCGATCTTTATTATGTAACTGGCCTCCACTGACTACTGGAGAAATAGTCCTCTGTTAATCAGAGAGGTTGCTGTAGTTTTAGTCGTGTGTTCTGATGCCTCAAGTTCACAGAGAGACTGGCTAAGTAGACTCTGTAGACTGTTGATCTGAGTGCTTTGGTTAGATAAGCTTTGTAAACAGCCTTTGTGATAATCTGTCCCACCTCCAACTCGTCGGCTGGCAAAGTGATGGCAGTAGACACTTTTAGGATAGACACCACCGGTGAGATGAATTTTGTCCCCACCAAAACCCCAAACAAGTGGATATTGAGTAGAGGGGTTCTGGAGAGTGAATTGGAGTGGAAACCCTGGCAGATTACCTCCTCTCCAACCCAGGAATACTGATACTCAATTGTAACACCTCTGTTGCCACCCTGACTGACTTCAGTTAATTCACCACAAACTGCTGAACAAAGATGGAATCTGGCAATTTTTTTTTGTCAAATAGGATATATCATTTTTGTTGGCAAGTGTCTTCAAAGAGTTTTACACTGGAAAAGTTATTGGCAAGGATGTAATAAAGAACCTTCTGAGATCACGTGGTGGAGACAATGAGTACCATGAGAGATTTGTGCAACAGCTACAAGAGGTATGACCTTTTTCTTTTCCTGCTTCCTTGCTTTGCCTCATTTAGTGCTGACAATTATCCAAGACATAGACTGTATTTGAAGCTGTTCCTTTTACAGATGTTTTCCCCCCCCTTCCAGTTGACTCCTTTTCTCCCCTCCTCCTCTTCAGAAGGGACAGTAAGAAGTCTCACAACGCTAGGCTTCTATGTGGAGATGCCAGTGTTGGACTGGGATGGGCACAGTAAGAAGTCTCACAACACCAGGTTAAAGTCCAACAGGTTTATTTGGAATCAGGAGCTTTCAGAGCGCTGCCCTGTTAACAGGTGAGTGGAGAGGTAGGACAGTGCTGCGTTTGTGAAACCGATCTCTCCGCTCGCCTGAGGAAGGAACAGCTCTCCGAAAACTCCTGATTCCAAATTGTTGGACTTTAATCTGGTATTGTGAGACTTCTTGCTGTCCCCACCCAGTCCAACACTGGCATCTCCACATAGAATCCTACAGTGCAGAAGGAGGCCATTCAGTCCATCGAGTCTGCACTGATACAATCCCACCCAGGCCCTATCCCCGTAACTCCATGCTTTTACCTTAGCTAGTCCCCCTGACAATAAGCAGCATTTTAGCATGGCCAATGCACCTAACCCACACATCTTTGGACTGTGGGAGGAAATTGGAGCACCCAGAGGAAATCCATACAGACACGGGGAGAATGTGCAGACTCCACACAGCTAGTGACCCAAGCTGGGAATTGAACCCGGGTTCCTGGTGCTGTGAGGTAGTAGTACTAACCACTGTGCCACCGTGTCATCCCAACATCATGACTACCATCTCCTGGAGGCGTTCATTCTTCCCTCCGAGATGGTCATTAGGTGCAATTCACATTACATTCTTGATCACATGGCCATTTCTGGGGCCTGAACAGAGGCTACGAATGTCTGCAGGATAACCCAAAGTGAGAAGTTTCATCAGTGAGCCCAGGCTGCTGTCTTTGCTCTTCAAAAATCTCATACTTTCCTGGACATGAGTCACCGGATATTTGCTGGAGCAGGAACCCTGGTTAATTGCCAACTCTTTACACTGGAGACCGATGCCCTTTATGAAATGGTGATGCTGGCGTTGGACTGGGAAAAACACAGTAAGAAGTTTCACAACACCAGGTTAAAGTCCAATAGGTTTATTTGATAGCACAAGCCACTAGCTTTCAGAGTACTGCTCCTTCATCAGGCAAGTGAGAGTTCTGTTCACAAACCTTGTGCTATCAGATAAACCTGTTGGACTTTAACCTGGTGTTGTGAGACTTCTTACTGCCCTTTATGAAACCTGACTTCCCAGTGTGCCTGTGAACAGATAATGGGGGTCAAAACTGGGCCTGCATACCTTAATAATAAAGATGCACTGTGAGGGAAGGTGGTGTCTGCTGCGTCCTGCTTGGGGATTCGTTGTTGCTACACAGCTGAGAGTGGTCCCACTCCCGGGGTCTTACCTACCTTATGTCTGCCACAATATTGGGCTGTGGAAGCATTTTCCTCTTAGCCACGCTTCCCTTTCTATCTGCTGTTCTTCCATTTACACGCCCTTTGGACATATCTTTTGTTTCTATCTCATTATTAACTAATCCTGCCTGACACCATACTCACTAAGGTCAATTCATCACTCCTACCCTTCGCTTTATCACAGAGAATTCCCTTTTTGTTGCTTTCCTGTTCTTCATGAACATCTTCCAATACTAATGGAAAGTCATTGACGTGACACATTGACTCTGTTTCTCGCTCCAACAGATATTGCAGTGCTGTGTGTTTCAGAGCTCATTTACATAGACTGTTTACCATTTATATAGATGATCTGGAGGAGGGGGCTGAGTGTAGGGTAACGAAATTTTGCTGATGACACGAAGATGAGTGGAAAAAACAAATTGTGTGGAAGGTGTGGAAAGTCTGCAGAGAGATCTGGATAGGCTGAGCGAGTGGGCGAGGACCTGGCAGATGGAGTACAATGTTAGCAAATGTGGGGTTATCCACTTTGGTAGAAATAATAGGAGGAGGGATTATAATTTAAAAGGCGAAAAGCTGCAGCATGCTACGGTGCAGAGGGACCTGGGGGTCCTTGTGCACGAATCGCAAAAACCCAGTCTGCAGGCGCAGCAGGGGATCAAGAAGGCGAATGAAATGTTGGCCTTTATAGCGAGGGGGATAGAATAGAAAAGTAGGGAGGTCTTGCTGCAACTGTACAGGGTACTGGTGAGGCTGCAGCTGGAGTACTGTGTGCAGTTTTGGTCGCTGCATTTGCGGAAGGATATATTGGCCTTGGAGGGAGTACAGAGAAGAAGGTTCACTAGGCTGATACCAGAGATGAGGGGGTTAGCCTATGAGGAGAGATTGAATAGACTGGGTCTGTACTCATTGGAGTTTAGAAGGATGAGGGGGGGATCTTATAGAGACATATAAGATAATGAAGGGGATAGATAGGGTAGAGGTAAAGAGATTCTTCCTGCTTAGAAAAGATAGCAGAACTAGAGGGCACAGCCTCAAAATAAGGGGGGGGAGTCAGTTTAGATCAGAGTTGAGGAGGAACTTCTTCGCTCAAAGGGTGGTGGATCTCTGGAATTCTCTGCCCATTGAAGTGGTGGAGGTTGCCTCGCTAAATATATTCAAGTCACGGGTAGATAGGTTTCTGATAGACAAGGGAATTAAGGGTTATGGGGAGAAAGTGGGAAAGTGGAACTGATCCACTTCAGATCAGCCATGGTCTTGTTGAATGGCAGGGCAGGCTCGAAGGGCTAGATGGCCTACTCCTGCTCCTATTTCTTATGTTCATAGACTCATAGAGGTTTACAGCTTGGAAACAGACCTTTTGGCCCAACTTGTCCATGCCGCCCAGTTTTTACCACTAAGGTAGTCTTAATTGCCTGTGCTTTGTCCATATCCCTCTATGCCCAACTTACCCATGTAACTGTCTAAATGCTTTTTAAAAGATAAAATTGTACCCACCTCTACTACTACGTCTGGCAACTCGTTCCAGACACTCACCATCCTCTGTGTGAGAAAATTACCCCTCTGGACCCTTTTGAATCTCTCCCCTTTCATCTTAAACCTATGCCCTCTAGTTTTCGACTCCCCTTCCTTTGGGAAAAGGTGTTGACTATCTAGCTAATCTAGTCCCCTCATTATTTTATAAACCTCTATAAGATCACCCCCACGCCTCCTACGCTCCAGGGAAAAAGTCCCAGTCTATCCAGCCTCTCCTTATAACTCAAAACATCAAGTCCCAGGAACTGTTCTGTTTTTTGCATCAGAGTTCCAGTGCGTGTAGTATTTGCTTTTGTTGTTTTATTTTAAGCTATAGATTGGCTTGGCAAGCTGAATATTTTGCTTCTCCCTATTTTGGAGATTTTCTCTTGCACTCGTTTGGCCTCCAAGTATCTAACCAAAGGATCAAAAGAGAGCTCATAGCAGCAGATTCCACACTTCCCCCGTTCCTTAGGGAGCTCTAAGATGGAGGATTTCAATGTGGGGAAAGGCTGGGATGTAAATTTATATCAAGGATCCACCACAAAACCCCTGTGCCTCAGTGTACACAGGCTCAGTATTAGCTCAAAACCAGTGGATTACGCTCAAACTATAAGTCACACGTGGTCAGTTTGGAACAGGAGGCACAAAGGGTCATTCAGCACCTGAAAGAGAAAGCCAGGCTAATATTTTACACAATGAATTTCCATCAACAGTTGGCTGCTAGAGCAGTTTAAAAACATGTAAGGACATAAGAAATAGGAGCAGGAGTAGGCCATCTAGCCCTTTGAGCCTGCCCCACCATTCAATAAGATCATGGCTGATCTAAAGTGGATCAGTTCCACTTTTCTGCTTTCTCCCCATAACCCTTAATTCCCGTGTCTATCAGAAATCTATCTACCTGTGACTTAAATATATTCAGCGAGGTAGCCTCCACCACTTCAAAGGGCAGAATTCAATGTCTGTTTTAAATGTGGCCATCAATTTAAAATCCATGAATTTTGGTGATCACTAAATAGATTCACACAGAGTATGACAGACGAATCGCAGAAGCTGATGCAGTGGAAAAGCACATTATCCAGGCCCGGGCACGGGCCACAGCAGCAGAGGAGAAGGAGATGAACAAAGAAAAGAGTTATGGAAGTGAACAGGATCATAAATCACTGGGAATGCCATCAGGTAAACCCACTGGTCACATAACACTAGTGCTTGACAGGAAGAAATAGTTCAAAACGCTGGAATCTTTCTAATCAGGAGGGGATCAGAAACAAGGACTCCAGTCTTGTAAAAGCAGATCACCACAGATGCTGGAATCTGAAACCAAAAGAGAAAATACTGAAAAATGTCAGCAGGTCTGGCAGCATCTGTGAGGAGAGAAAAAGAGCTGAAGGTGAGTCCGGAATGACTCTTTGTCAAAGGTGGACAGCTTTGACAAAGGGTCATCTGAACTCAAAACGTCAGCTCTTTTCTCTCCTCGCAGATGCTGCCGAACCCGCTGAGATTTTCCAGCATTTTCTCTTTTGGCCCTAGTCTTGAAATCTTCCCTTCTCACCCTCGGTAGATTGACTCTTGCCGAGACTGTTGCCATTGGTTTTGATCACCTTCTGCTCCTTCACCAAACATTTCTTTTTCCAGGGAGTGAATGTTGGTGGATTGTCTGTGAAAGACATTGTGATACAAATCAAACATTGGAACAAAGAAGGCTGAGGGGTGACTTGGTAAAATTGTATGCAATTTTGAAGGGGGAAGAGATAGAGTGGACAGGATAAAATTATTCCTCTTGGTGGAGAATTCTAGAACCAGGGGACATCGATTCAAGATAAGTGGCAGTTGGGGTAGAGGGGACAGGAGGAAGAATTTCTTTTTATAAAGGGTGGCGGGTGTCTGGAATTCGCTGCTATTGTGAGTTTGCTATTTGTGGGAGACTGCTGGGCACAATTTGGAATGCTGTGTTTCTTATAGCATGGAATTTGCTCCCTGAGTTGGTGGTGGAGGCAGACACTCTTGTAGGGCTATGGGCCAGGTACAGGAAAGTGGGATTAGAAAGGGTGTCCTCCGGCTGGTATGGACAAGATGGGCCAAATGGCCTCCTTCTGTGCTGTAACATTTCTGTGGTTCTATTGTTGACGGCTTTTATCTTGGTATTTTCTGTGTTTATTTGGCTACAGTACATATGGAGCTGTGCCTAGAGATTATGGAATGGGGTGGGTGATTAGGGGTGGAAGTCAGTGCAAGCCAGAGTTAGAAGGACGTCGGAACCTGACGTGACCTCGCTGACTTCCAGATATAACAGTTTGATTTGCTTTATTATTGTCACAGGTATTAGTATACAGTGAAAAGTATTGTTTCTTGCGCACTATACAGACAAAGCATACCGTTCAGAGGGAAGGAAAGGAGAGTGTGCAGAATGTAGTGTTACAGTCATAGCTAGGGTGTAAAGAAAGATCAACTTAGTTGCGAGGTAGGTCTATTCAAAAGTCTGAGGCATCTGTGTAAACCCTGAGGTTTGGTTAGCGAGTGGGTTGTTGTCACATGCAAGAACATAAGAACATAAGAAATAGGAGCAGGAGTAGGCCATCTAGCCCTTCGAGCCTGCCCCGCCATTCAATAAGATCATGGCTGATCTGTCGCTGCTCAGTTCCACTTTCCCGCCCTCTCCCCATAACCCTTAATCCCCTCTCTTATCAAAAACCCATCAACCCGCGTCTTAAAAATATTTAGCGAGGCAGCCTCCACCACTTCAACGGGTAGAGAATTCCAGAGATTCACCACCCTTTGAGTGAAGAAGTTCCTCCTCAACTCCGTTCTAAACCGCCCCCCTTTTATCTTGAGGCTGTGCCCCCTAGTCCTACTGTCTTTTTTGAGCAGGAAGAGTCTCTCCACCTCTATCCTATCCATCCCATTCATCATCTTATATGTCTCAATGAGATCTCCCCTCATTCTTCTAAACTCTAACGAGTACAAGCCCAGTTTATTCAGCCTCTCCTCATAGCTCAACCCCCTCAACTAATTTCACCCTGCATTCTGGCTTTTAAGTGCACAACATTCCTGAACTATCTGAATCTCGCCAAGGTTAACCAGGGGACGAATAGGGCTGTAAAATTAATAGGCTTTTAAATTCTGAACCATGATAGCTTGTTACCTGCCTGATTCCCAGAAATTAATAAAGAAAGTCCAGCTTGTACCTAGCACTTTGCGAATGGACCACATAATTTAATAATAAGTCAATGTTTTATCAGAAAAGAATAAACCTTTTGCTGTGTATAACTGAAATGTGGTCACATTTACATATTATCAAAGTCAACTGTGAATTATTACTGGCAGCAGTCCAGTTTTATACTATATTGAATGTCAAATAGTAAGTAATCTCACAATACCAGATTAAAATCCAACAAGTTTATCTTTTAGCACGAGCTTTCGAGCGTTGTCCCTCCATCAGGTGCGTGAAGAGTTCAGTTCACAGACCGGGCATATATAGGCACAAACTCAATTACAAGATACTGGTTGGAATGCGAGTCTTAACAGGTAATCAAATCTTCACAGGTGCAGACAATGTGAGTGGAGAGAGGGTTAAGCACAGGTTGAAGAGGCATGAATTGTCTCCAGCCAGGACGGTTAGTGAGATTTTTGCAAACCCAGGCTGGTCACGGGGGTTACAGACAGTGTGACATGAACCCAAGATCCCTGTTGAGGCCGTCCTCATGTGTGCAGAGCTTGGCTATCAGTTTCTGCTCAGCGATTCTGCATTGTTGTATGCCATGAAGGCTATCTTGGAGAATGCTTACCTGAAAATCAGATCCGATAGCCAAGTTCTGCACACATGAGAACGGCCTCAACCGGGACCTTGGGTTCACGTCACACCATGTATAACCCCCATGACTTGCCTAGGTTTGCAAAATCTCACAAACTGTGCTGGCTAGAGACAATACATATCTCTTTAACCTGTGCTTAACCCTCTCTCCACTTACATTGTCTGTATCTTTAAGATTTGATTACCTGTTAAGACTCGCTTTCCAACCATTATCTTGTAAATTGAGTTTGTGTCTGTATGTGCCTTTTTGTGAACACAACTTCTCATTCACCTGAAGAAGGAGCAACATTCTGAAAGCTTGTGCTACCAAATAAACCTATTGGACTTTCACCTGGTGTTGTGAGATTACTTACTGTGCCCACCCCAGTCCAATGCTGGCATCTCCACATCAGAACTTCAAATAGAATTGAAACCACAACCACACTGATTTCAATCTCAGGAGCTGCTCTAAGAAATAAAACAGCACTGTGGTGCACTCAATGTGTGAAAAAGGACAGGCAAAGATCAGCTGGTTCATCAAACCTGACCTATACAGGCACTAACTTCAGCACATCAAGCCCCCTGACCTGCCTGCTCCCCATCTCTACAGCCGCACAAATTCCTGCAAGAGGCAAAAATCCAGAGTTTAGGAAAAGCAAACATCAGAAACTCTTCTCTGTCTCCTTAAAGGTATTCAAACTAATGAGGTTTGACAGTGACGCAACCAACTATAAAGGGATTTTTTTTTGCTTCACAGTTATCTCCCTATGTCTCTTAGGCAGGAGAGGGGTTTGGGCCAGGAAATAACTGGAGAAGAGAGGTATAGATTTGATTTATTATTGTCACATGTATTAACATACTGTGAAAAGTATTGTTTCTTGCATGCTATACGGACAAAGCATACCTTTCATAGAGAAGGAAAGGAGAGAGTACAGAATGTAGTGTTACAGTCATAGCTAGGGTGTAGAGAAAGATCAACTTACTGCAAAGTAAGTCCATTCAAAAGTCTGACAGCATCAGGGAAGAACCTGTTCTTGAGTCAGTTGGTACGTGACCTCAGACTTTTGTATCTTTCTCCCTACGGAAGAAGGTGAAGAGAGAATGTCCGGGGTGCTTGGGGTCCTTGATTATGCTGGCTGCTTTTCTGAGGCAGAGGGAAGTGTAGACAGAGTCAATGGATGGGAGGCTGTTTGAGTGATGGACTGGGTTTCATTCATGACCCTTTTGTACTTTCTTATGGTCTTGGGCAGAACAGGAGCCCATACCAAGCTGTGATACAACTAGAAAGAATGCTTTCTCTGGTGCATCTTTAAATGTTGGTGAGAGTTGTAGTGGACGTGCTCAATTTCCTTAGCCTTCTGAGAAAGTAGAGGCATCGTTGGGCTTTCTTAACTATAGCATCAGCATGGGGGAGCCAGGGCAAATTGTTGGTGACCTAGACACATAGAAACTTGAAGCTGTCGACCATTTCACTTCATTGTGTTGATGTAGACAGGCACGTCCTCATTATCGAACACTATCAGTGCACTATCACTGTGCCACAGTTGGCAACTATTGTAAAAGTAAAGTTTATAAAGTTATTAGTCACATGTAAGGCTTACATTAACATTGCAATGAAGTTACTGTGAAATTCTCCTATTGTATGCAGTGTAGTAATGCTTGCAAAGTTCTAAATCAATGAATGCTGTCTTTTTGTTGCATTTTTAATTCAACACCTTTCTCTTCCAGCTTTCCCACAGCGGTAGCTTTTCTGAATGCCATTCTGCAGTAGTCAGCGGCCCTCTAAAATTCCATCTGTCGCCCTAGCCAGTAAGGGTTTGAGTAAGGATTTTTCTATTTGGGTGCAAGTTCTGGCATTGGAGAATGGAATGTGCATCAAAATCGGCAGGATTACACTCATTCTCAAATACATATCCTGTAGCCCCAGATGCTGGCTGAAGATGCATGCACCTCAAAAACATGGTTGCAAATGAAGGTTATTGGGAGTGAAATCCGTTGTCCAACAAATTCCACTATTTTCACTGAGAGAGTGCTGCAAGTGTTGGAAATTGCATCTGTGGATCGGAATATTTAACCAAGACCATGTCTGAAGACATAAGGGATCAAGAGCAAGAGAGTTCTTCCCAATATCTTGGCCCATGTTTTATCCCTTAAATAATATCAGTAAAACTGATTGTTACTTTGCTGTTTGTGGGAGATCATAGAGTCACAGAAATCCTACAGTGCAGAAAGAGGCCATTTGGCCCATTGAGTCTGTACTGACCACAGCCCCGCCCCAGGCCCTACCTCATATCCCTACATATTTTACCCGCTAATCCCTCTAATCTACGCATCTCGGACACTAAGGGGCAATTTTAGTGTAGCCAATCAACCTAACCTGCACAACTTTGGACTGTGGGAAGAAACAGGAGCACCCGGAGGAAACCCATGCAGATACAAGGAGAATGTGCGAACTCCACACAGACAGTGACCCAAGCTGGCATTCGAACCCAGGTCAAGCAGCAGTGCTAAAGATTGCTGAGCATGATTTGGAATGCTGTGTTTCTTGCACTATAATAATTTGAAAGCATTAATTGGCTCTAATTCTATAGTTGTGTTGCCATGATATTCATTGCTGATAATCTTTCTTACCCATTTATCTCCTTGCAGTGAAGTCTTTCTTCAGGGACTGCATAGATAATGAGCTACTTAAGAAGCACAACTTAATCGTTCCCGAGGATTATATCACAAAGAAACCTGCGACCAGCAAAGCACCGCTACCTGCAGGTAAAATCCCAGGACTGGGGAAGGGCTAATAAGGTCCCTATGGATAAAAACTGAGATTGTTTAATTTGTTAGTGTCACAAGTAGGCTTAAATTAACACTGCAATGAAGTTACTATGAAAATCCCCGAGTCGCCACACTCTGGCACCTGTTCGGGTACACTGAGGGAGAATTTAGCACGGCCAATCCGCCTAACCAGCACGTCTGTCGGACTGTGGGACGAAATTGGAGCATCCAGAGGAAACCCACGCAGACACAGAGAGAATGTGCAGACTCCACACAGACAGTGACCCAAGCCGGGAATCAAACCCAGGTCCCTGGTGCTGATGCAGCAATGCCACTGTGCAGTCCAAAGATAGAACAAGCTCAGGAGACTAAGACCAATTTCCTACAGCAGTTTGGTACAACCGAACCATTTCAGAGTCAACAACGTTGCTGTGACCCTGGAGTCACATGTAGGTCAATACAGGTAAGGACAGCAGACTTCCTTCCCCAAAAGATGTTAATGAACCAGATGGGTTTTTACAAAATGGTTTCATTGGCATCATCAAACTTTTAATCTTTGTTGAATTCAAATTTCACCATCTGTAAAGTGGGTTTAGAACCCAGGTCCTCAGGGTCTCTAGATTACTTATCCAGTGATAATACCACTGCACCACCTACCCTCCTGCAGCAGTTCAAGGAGGCAACTCATCATGATCTTTGAGGGTAATTAGGGCTGGACAATAAATGCTGGCCTAGCCAGCAACGCCCACATCTTATGAATGAAAACCAATTAGCTTAATGTCGGTGGTAGGAGAGATAGTGGAATCTTTCACAAGATATAATAGAAAAATACATGGAAACTTAAATAATAAGAGAGTAGTTTGAGCAAATTCCAAAAGGGAACCATGTTTGAGCAACTTTTTTTATTCATTCAAGGGATGTGCTTATTGCCCCTTGAGAAGGTGATAATGAGCTGCTTTCTAAAACTACTACAGTCCATGTGTGGATGAACAGAGGGATCTAGGTGTATGTGTACATAGATCCCTGAAAGTTGGGAATCAAGTAGATAGGGTTGTTAGGAAGGCATACGGTGTCTTGGCGTTCATTGGTAGGGGGATTGAATTTAGGAGCCGCAGCGTCATGTTGCAACTGTACAAAACTCTGGTGCGGCCGCACTTGGAGTATTGTGTGCAGTTCTGGTCCCCACATTACAGGAAGGATGTGGACGCTTTGGAGAGGGTGCAGAGGAGGTTTACCAGGATGTTGCCTGGTATGGAGGGGAGGTCCTATGAGGAGAGACCGAGGGATTTGAGGTTGTTTTCGTTAGAAAGAAGGCAGCTACGAGGGGACCTTATTGAAACATATAAGATGATTAGAGGTTTAGATAGAGTGGACAGTGATAGCCTTTTTCCTCGGATGGAGAAAGCTAGCACGAGGGGGCATAGCTTTAAATTAAGGGGTTGTAGTTATAGGACGGATGTCGGGGTAGGTTCTTTACCCAGAGGGTGGTGAGGGATTGGAATGCCCTGCCTGCTGCAGTTGTAAATGCGCCTAGTTTGGGGGCGTTTAAGAGATCAGTGGATAGGTTTATGGATGGTAAGGGTTTGGTTTAGGTGAGAGTGTCATTGTTTTTTAACTGGTCGGCGCAACATCGTGGGCCGAAGGGCCTGTTCTGCGCTGTAATGTTCTATGTTCTATCTGCGTAGGTATACACTATGCATCAGTGATGGAGGGAATTAATTGTTTGTAGATGGGGTGCCAATCAAGTGGACTGCTTTGTTCTGCTTGGTGTCAAATTTCTTACCCAGAGGGTGGTGATGATCCGGAATGTGCTGCCTGGGAGGGGTTTTTTAAAAGCTTATTTATTGTTGTCACAAGTAGGCTTACATTAACACTACAATGAAGTTACTGTGAAAATCGCCTAGTCGCCACACTCTGGTGCCGGTTCAGGTACGCTAAGGGAGAATTTAGCATGGCCAATGCACCTGACCAGCACGCCTTTCGGACTGTGGGAGGAAACTGCAGCACCCGGAGGAAACCCACGCAGATGTGGGGAGAACATGCAAACTCCACACAGTGTGTTTCCCAAGCTGGGAATCCAACCCGGGTCCCTGGCGCTGTGAGGCAGCAGTGCGAACCACTGTGCCACCATGTTGCCCGGGTTACCTCACATCCTTTAAAAAAGTTCCTGGATGAGCACTTGGCAAGGCTACGAGTCAAGTACTGGTAAATGGAATTAGGTGGGAGTTCAGGTGGTTTTTTGTGTGCCGGTGCAGAGCCGATGGGCTGAAGGGCCTCTTCTACAATCTGATTATAGATGCTGCCATGATGTCAAGGGCAGTCACTCTCATCTCACTTCCGGCAGTTAGCCTTTTTGTCCATGTTTGAACTAATGCTGTAATGAGGTCAGGAACTGAGTGGCCCTGGCGGAATCTAAACTGAGCGTCAGTGAGCAGTGTTGGTAAGCAAGTGCTGTTTGACAGCACTGTTGATGGCCTGTCCATCATTTTACTGATGAGAGAGTAGGCTGATGGGGTGGTAATTGGTTGGGTTGGGTTTGTCCTGTTTCTTGTGCGTGGAACGTAGCTCAGCAATTTTCCATATTGCTGGGTAGATGCCAGAGTTGTAGATTTACTGGGACATGATGGCTAGGGGCGCGACAAGTTCCTGGAGCACAGGTTTTCAATACTATTGCTGGAATACTGTCAGGGCCGATAGCCTTTGCAGTATCCAGTGCCTCCAGCTATTCCTTCATATTACGTGAAGTGAATCAAATTGGCTGAAGGCTGGCATTTGTGATACTGGATACCTCCAGGAAAGGCCGAGATGGATCATCCACTTGGCAATTCTGGCTGAATGCTTGTTGTGAATGCTTCAGCCTTATCTTTTACACTGGTGTGCTGGGCTCCTCCGTCATTGAGGATGGGGTTGTTTGTGGAGCCTCTTCCTCCAGTGAGTTATTTAATTGTCCACCACCAACATTTCATACAGTTCATAAAATCATTGAATCCCTACAGTGCAGAAAGAGGCCGTTCGGCCCATCGAGTCTGCACCGACTACAATTCCAACTAGGCCCTATTCCCGTAACTCCACATATTTACCCTGCTAATCCCCCTGCCACTAGGGTCAATTTAGCTTGGCCAATCAACCTAACCCATACATCTTTGGATGTTCTGCACCTTCCAGCGTAATCTCCCTGCTTTTGTATTCTATGGCTCAGCTAATAAAGACAAATATTCCATATGCTTTCTTGACTATCTTATCTACCTGCCTTACAACGTTTAGGTATCTGTGGATATGCACTCTGATCTTTAGTACTTATCCAGGGCTCCTATCATTAACAGTGTAATCTTTTGCTTTGTTAGCCACCACCCGCACCCCCCCCCGGCCCCAAATGCATTACCTCACATGTTTCTGGGTTGAATTCCGTTTGCCATTGCTCTGTCCACCTGACCAGTTCATTGATATCCTCCTGCAGTATGTGGCTATCCTCCTCGCTATCTACCACCCTTCAACTTCTCATGTCAACTATGAACTTCTTGATCATACCCTTTACATTTAAGTCCAAATCATTAATGCGCAAATAGCAAGTGCCCCAGCACCGAGTCCTGTGAAACCCCATTGGAACAAACTTCCAGTCATAGGCACATCCCTCAACTGTCACCCACTGTTTCCTGCTTCTCAGCCAATTTTGGATCCAATGAACCACTTTGCCTTGGATTCCCATGGGCCCTTACTTTCTTGACTAGTCTGGTCTGATGGACCTTATTAGAAACTTTGCTAAAGTCCATTTGGACTGCATCACCCTTATCAATATTACTGGTTACCCCTCAAAAAATTTGATTACATTTGTCAAACATGACCCTCCCTTAAATCCATGCTGACTATCCCTGGTTAATCTGTATCTATCAAAGCGCAGGCATATTATGTCCCTTCATTATTTCTTGTAACTTCCCCACTACAGAGGTTGAACTGACTGGTTTACAATTTCTCTTTTGTTTCTTCTGTTCTTCCTGTTCAGGAAAACCTCAGGTCTACCTTCCTGAACTGACAGAGAGCTACAAGACACGGATTTCCCAAAGCCCAGTAGATGATGGATACACAGATATGACCCAACCCAAGGCTTCCTGCACTATGCTGGAGTGCAGATCATCCTTAACTTTAGTGTCGTCTTCTCAGGAATCCATAGAACCAAAAGTACCCAAACCCCCGGTATGTTGCCCAACATGGATGCTGTAAGATTTTGTGATTGGGTGTCAAAGAATACCGAAGATTTTCAGTTGGGTTTTGTAAGTAATTTTAAGACAGTTTATTAAGAAGTAAATGTTTAGGTATAATACATTAGCTGAATTAGGGGTGGCATGATGGCACAGTGGTTAGCACTGCTGCCTCACAGCGCCAGGCATCTGGATTTGATTCCCGGCTTGGGTCAGTGTCTGTGTGGAGTTTGCACATTCTCCTCGTGTCTGTGAGGGTTTCCTCCGGGTACTCCGGTTTCCTCCCACAGTCCAAAGATGTGTGGATTAGTCTGATTGGCTAGGCTAAAAAATTGCCCCTTAGTGCCTGGGGATGTGTAGGTTAGAGGGATTAGTGGGTAAAATATGTAGGGATATGGGGGTAGGGCCTGGCTGGGATTGTGGTCGGTGCAGACTCGATGGGCCAAATGGCCTATTTCTGCACTGTAGGGTTTTTATGACTTCTATGAAAGAAAGGAGAAGGTGTAGAATGTAGTTATAGCTAGGATACAGAGAAAGATCAGCTTAATCCTGAGGACTGCCAGATCTGTAAGAGATTGAATTAAAGCATTGTTACAGGGTTTATAGAATCATAGAAGAATCATACAAACCTTACAGTGCAGTAAGAGGCCATTCGGCCCATCAAGTTTGCACCAACCACAATCCCACCCACCCCCTACCCCCATATCCCTATATATTTTACCCACTAATCCCTCGAACCTACACATCTCAGAACACTAAGGGGCAATTTTAGCATGTCCAACCAACCTAACCCGTACATCTTTGGACTGTGGGAGGAAACCGGAGGAAACCTGTGCAGACACGAGGAGAACGTGCAAACTCCACACAGACAGTGACCCGAGCCGGGAATCGAACCCAGATCCCTGGAGCTGTGAAGCAGCAGTGCTAACCACTGTGCCATCCAAAAGAATTAGAGTTTAAAAGCACAGAATAAGAGTAAAAGATAGAAATAGAGGGTATGCTGGGCACAACTTGCAAGAATTTGCCTCGCTCTGGCACTGTCTTGGATCATACAGTTCCCTGTGGTGGCAGAATTCTGCTCCCTAATCAAAGTATTAGGGGACTCTTCCTGAGTCTTTCAAAGAACTAAGAAAATTACAGCACAGGAACAGGCCCTTCGGCCCTCCAAGCCTGCACCAACCATGCTGCCCAACTGAACTAAAATCCCCTACCCTTCCGGGGACCATATCCCTCTATTCCCATCCTATTCATGTACTTGTCATGACGGCCCTTAAGAGTCACTACTGTATCCACTTCCACGACCTCCCCTGGCAATGAGTTTCAGGCACCCAATACCCTCTGTGTAAAAAATCTGCCTCGTACATCTCCTTTAAACCTTGTCCCTCGCACCTTAAACCTGTGACCCCCTAGTAATTGAATCTTCCACCTGGGAAAAAGCTTCTGACTATTCACTCTGTCCATGGCTCTCATAATTCTGTAGACTTCCATCAGATTGCCTCTCAACCTCCATCATTCCAGTGAAAACAAACCAAGTTTCTCCAACCTCTCCTCATAGCTAATGCCCTCCATACCAGACAACATCCTGATAAATCTTTTCTGTGCCCTCTCCAAAGCCTCTACATCCTTCTGGTAGTGTGGCGACCAGAACTGAACACTATATTCCAAGTGCGGCCTAACTAAGGTTCTATAAAGCTGCAACATGACTTGCCAATTTTTAAACTCAATGTCCCAGCCGATGAAGGCAAGTATGCCGTACGCCTTCTTGACTACCTTCTCCAACTGCATTGCCACTTTCAGTGACTTGTGTATCTGTACACCCAGATCCCTATCAATACTCTTAAGGGTTCTGCCATACACTGTATATTTCCTATCTGTATTAGACCTTCCAAAATGCATTCCCTCACAGTTGTCCGGATTAAACTCCATCTGCCATCTCTCTGTCCAAGTCTCCAATCAATCTATCTCCTGCGTATCCTCTGATAGTCCTCGTCGCAATCCGCAAATCCACCAACCTTTGTGTTATCCGCAAACTTGCTAATCAAACCAGTTACGTTTTCCCCCAAGTTATTTATATATATTACAAACAGCAAAGGTCCCAGCACTGATCCCTGAGGAATGCCACTTGTCACAGTCCTCCATTCAGAAACACACCCTTCCACTGCTACCCTCTGTCTTCTTTGACTGAGCCAGTTTTGTATCCACCTTACCAGCTCACCTCTGATCCCGTGCAACTTCACCTTCTGCACCAGTCTGCCATGAGGGACCTTGTCAAAGGCCTTACTGAAGTCCATGTGGACAACATCCACTGCCCTACTCTCGTCAGTCATCTTTGTCACTTCCTCAAAACTCAAGTAAGTTAGAGAAACACAACCTCCCCTTCTCAAAACCATGTTCCTGATCCATCTTTCATCCAAAGAAGAGAACTGTATGACAAGGGCTGCCACATGACGAGGACTCTGAGAGCTCATTAATTTACTTTATTTTGAGGAGCTGGTGATTTAACCTATGTCAATCACTTGTTTGAACCTTTTTAACCAATGAATACGGAATGGATACTGTTGGGAATTTGGGTTGAGTAATTGTAGATTGGGGGGTAGGAAGTTAGAATTTGGTGTTTGTAAAATGCTAAGGGGGAAAGCATTGCATGGTCCTGTTAAATGGTGATGCCTTTTCTATGCTTAGAGATTTAAAACACCAGTACACAGAGAGTCCAAACTGAAACAGTAGTATCGAAAGGCCAAGCAGCAGTTTTTACCAAGACAACAGGCTTTTGAATTTAGCCAAACAATTTGAATCAGGCATTTAGACACCAAGAACCTATCAAATTTAAATCTGATGGTTTTGACAACCTCGGACCAATCCTATTGTGGGAAATATTGAAGCTGCGCCTAAATTCTTTCCAGCCCCCTCAGTGTCTTATGCACTTCACCAAAAAGTGGAAGTGGAATTAGAAAGATTGTAAGACTTGGATGTCATAAAACCAATGCAGTTTTGTGAGTGGGCTGCACCTAAATCGCACTGTGAGGTTCTGTGGAGACTACGGCTGGAATTTTACCTGTGCGCCCCCGGGTGAGGCTCACAAAACGGCATTCTCCATTTGTCTCAGTTGAGATCTTACAGGCAAGCGTGCCGGTAAAATTCCAGCCTACAAGTTAACTGTGAACCATGGAGCCAAGGTAGATCAACACCACATTCTGAGGATAGAGGACCTCTACGTAAAATCAGCAGAAGGCCTTAAGTACACCAAATTAGATCTTAGCCATGTACACCAGCAGCTGGAGCTGGATAAAGACTCCCAAAAGTTGTTCACCATTAACACTCACAAAGGGTTATATCAGTCCACTCAATATTTGGGGGCCTCATTAGTCAGTGCCATTTTCCACTGCACTGTAGAAAGTTTGTTGCAGGGAATCCCCAAAGTGGTGGTATGTGCGGGTGATGTTCTAGTTACAGGAGATCCTAAAATAGTTTAAAAATGCAAGAAATGCACTCTGCCAAGGGTCTGCATTCCCTTGAGAACAAAGTCCCCAAGTATGCAATCTGGACATTCTCTCTTTCACCTTCTTCCTTCGGGAAAAAGATACAAAAGTCTGAGGACACGTACCAACCCACTCAAGAACAGCTTCTTCCCTGCAGCTGGCAGACTTTTGAATGGCCCTATCATGTATTAAGCTGATCTTCCTCCTTACCCTATCTGTAACTTCAACACTATATTTTGCACCCTCTCCTTCTCCCTTATGTATTCTATGAACAGTACTTTTGTCTGTATAGCTTGCAAAAAACAATAATAAATCAGTTCAATACGAAACCTTGTCAAGCCCCTTAAGAGTCTTATATTTTTCACTCTGATCACCTCTCATTCTTCTAAGTTTCAATAAGTGGTGTCCCAATCTGTTTAACCTTTGCTCATTCCCTCCAACCAGGGATCATCCCTTTGAACCTTCTCTGAACTGCCTTCAATTAAATAATATCTTCCCTTAAATAAGGAGAGTAAAACTGCTCACAATACTCCAGATGTTCACCATAGCCTTCCTAATTCTTATCTGCCCATTCACCATAGCCTTCCTAATCTTATCTGCCCGTTCACCATAGCCTTCCTAATCTTATCTGCCCGTTCACCATAGCCTTCCTAATCTTATCTGCCCGTTCACCATCGCCTTCCTAATCTTATCTGCCCGTTCACCATCGCCTTCCTAATTCTTACCTGCCCGTTCACCATAGTCCTTCTAACCATTACAAATTAAAAATCTGTCCATCTCTTCCTGAAATTTACTCAATGACCCAGCATCCAACACACTCTGAGGTAGTGAATTCCACAGACTCTCAACCCTTTGAGGGAAGTAACTTCTCCCCATCCCTGTTTTAAATCTGCTACCCCTCATCTTAAAACTATGATCTCTTGTTCTAGATGGCCCTACAAGAGGAAACATCCTCACCATGTCTATTTTGTCAATTTCCCTCATAATGGGGCAGCCCGGTGGTCAGCACTGCTGCCTCTCAGCACCATGGACCCGGGTTCAACTCCCGGCTTGGGTCACTGTCTGTGTGGAATTTGCATGTTCTTTCCCTGTCTGCGTGGGTTTCCTCCGGGTGCTCTGGTTTCTTCTCACAGTCTAAAAATATGTGGATTAGGTGGATTGGCCATGTTAAAATTGTCCCTTAGTGTCAGAGGGACTAGCTAGGATAAATGCATGGGGTTATGGGGATAGGGCCTGGGTGGGATTGTGGTCGGTGCAGGCTCGATGGGCTGAATGACTTCCTCCTGGTGTTGTGAGACTTCATACTGTGCCCAGCCAGTCCAGTGCCAGCATCTCCACATCAGTAATAAATAAAATCAGAATCTTTGGAGTGTGGGAGCACTCGGAGGAAACTCACACAGACATGGGAGAATGTGCAGACTCTACACAGACAGTGACCCAAACCAGGAATCGAACCCAGGTCCCTGGCACTGTGAGGCAGCAGTGCCACTGTGCCACTATGTTATTGATGTTGCTTCATGTGTTGACAAACCTCTTTCATAGACACAAACTGTGAACCATCAAAACCTTCCTAGCTTCACCTTCCCTCATCAGACAGAATATGCTGTCTGCTTTCTTACTTGGCTGCAGTGTAAGTTGAAGATTACTGTCCTACATCAGAAGAACATGCAATGTCTCATTCACAGACCAGGTAGTTAAAGTGATCAGGTTTTACCAGCTCTGCTTTCATCATTTTGGCTAATTTAAGGAAGTTGGACCTCCTTATCTGAGAATGACCCTTTGACACCATGCTTCAACCTTATACTTTCTGATATCCTTGTGTGGGCAGTTCCTTCTCTGTTAAAACTCCTTCAGTTTCGATAGGCACGGCATGATGGTAGAGTAAGCAAGTAAAGATATCAGTTTCTAAATCTTCACCCAATTTTAAATTCATTTGAAAGGAAGTACCGTCCAAGAAAAACTTCTGGAGAGACGAACTCCCTGTGACCGATCGAATCCAGGCACGGCAGGATGTAGAGAAGTTCGAGAGATGCCACAACTTCCTGAAAAACCCACGCTACCTGCCGCCTCAGCAAGGAGGGAAATCTCTCATCATCCCAAAGAAGAAGATACCGAAGGCAGTGGCGGGAAGGCACATATTTGTAGACCAAAGGTATAATGTGTCCATTTTAGGACAGGGGGTCATTTCTAGAGGGATAGAACTGAAAAGCAGAAAGTAATGTCAAATTTATATTGAATCTTTATTATACTACACATGGAGAACTGCAGGACCTTTTGGTTTCTGTATAATAGAAATCCTTAAAGACTCAGGAGAAAATTAGGATGGTGGTAGAACTGAGGGGGAATATCTGAGAGGATGGCACAGTGATTAGCCCTGCTGCCTCACAGTGCCAGGAATCTGGGTTTGATTCCCGGCTTGGGTCATAAGAACATAAGAACATAAGAAATAGGAGCAGGAGTAGGCCATCTAGCCCTTCGAGCCTGCCCCGCCATTCAATAAGATCATGGCTGATCTGTCGTGGCTCAGTTCCACTTTCCCGCCCTCTCCCCATAACCCTCAATCCCTTCTCTTATCAAAAACCCATCAACCCGCTTCTTAAAAATATTTAGCGAGGCAGCCTCCACCACTTCAACGGGCAGAGAATTCCAGAGATTCACCACCCTTTGAGTGAAGAAGTTCCTCCTCAACTCTGTTCTAAACCGCCTCCCCTTTATCTTGAGGCTGTGCCCCCTAGTCCTACTGTCTTTTTTGAGCGGGAAGAGTCTCTCCACCTCTATCCTATCCATCCCATTCATCATCTTATACGTCTCAATGAGATCTCCCCTCATTCTTCTAAACTCTAACGAGTACAAGCCTAGTTTATTCAGCCTCTCCTCATAGCTCAATCCCCTCAACTCCGGTATCAGCCTAGTAAACCTCCTCTGCACTCCCTCCAGGGCCAAAATATCCTTGCGCAGGTGCGGCGCCCAAAACTGAACACAGTACTCCAGCTGCGGCCTCACCAATGCCCTATACAGCTGCAGCAAGACGTCCCTACTTTTATATTCAATCCCCCTCGCTATGAAGGCCAGCATCCCATTTGCCTTCCTGACCACCTGCTGCACCTGCAAGCTGGGTTTTACTGCCTGTGTGGAGTTTGCACATTCTCCCCGTGTCTGTGTGGGTTTCCTCCTGGTGCTCCGGTTTCCTCCCACGGTCTGAAGGACGTGCTCATTAGGTGCATTGACTCAAACAGGAGCCGGAGTGTGGTGACTCGGTGAATTTCACAGTAACTTCATTGCAGTGTTAATGTTACTTGTGACTAATAAATAAACTTTACTTTTACCCACCAGAAAAGTTTGGGACTCTCTCCTCAGGAAGAGTCTCAGGACTAGGGTTTTTAAAGACTTTACATGGATTCAGTAGAGTGGGTGCTGCGAAACAGGTACTGAAGCCATAAATATAAAATAGTTACTAATAAAGAACATTGCATGTTCTTCTGAGCTACCATGTAGATCATGAAGAAGATAAGGAGGTATGGGATAGAAGGAAATTTGGCCAATTGGATAAGTAACTGGCTGTATCATAGAATGACTTGCCTGGGTTTGCAAAACCTCACTTACTGTACTGTCTGGAGACAATACACATCTCTTTAAACTGTGATCAGTGCTCCTTCCACTCACATTATCAGCCACTTCAGGTCTTGAACAGCAGGTTAGGTGTAAGGATTCGCATTCTAATCAGTAATCTCTAAACTGTCTGTGCTTTATATGCTCTGTCTGAGGCCAGAACTCTCCATTCACCTGACGAAGGGGCTAACCCCGAAAGCTTGTGAGTATATTATCAAATAAATAGGTTGGACTAAAACCTGGTGTTGTCAGACTTTTCACGGTGTTTACGCCAGTCCAACGCCGGCATACCCACATCATGTATCATAGAAGACAGAGGGTGGTGGTAGAAGGAAAATTTTCAGACTGGAGGCCAGTTACCAGCAGTGTACCACAGGGGTCAGTGCTGGGTCCTTTGCGTTTTGTGATTTTTATCAGTGACTTGGAAGAAGAGGCTGACGGGTGGGTTAGTAAATTTGCTGACGACACCAGGGTTGGTGGAGTAGTGGACGAGGTGGAGGGCTCTTGCAGTCTGCAAAGAGACATTGATAGGATGCAGAGCTGGGCCGAAAAGTGGCAGATGGAGTTTAACTCTAAGTGTGAGGTGATTCATTTTGGTAGGACAAACTTGAATGCAGATTACAGGGTCAACGGCAGGGTTCTAAGGAATGTGGAGGAACAGAGAGATCTTGGGGTTCATATCCACAGATCTCTGAAGGTTGCCACTCAATTGGATAGAGCCGTGAAGAAGGCTTATAATGTGTTAGGGTTTATTAACAGGGGGTTTGAGTTTAAGAGCCGTGGGATTATGCTGCAACTATAGTGGATGTTGGGTGAGCCCACATTTGGAATATTGTGTTCAGTTCTGTTTACCTCATTATAAGAAGGATGTGGAAGCATTGGAGAGAGTGCAGGGGAGATTTACTAGGATGCTGCCTGGCTTGGAGGGTAGGTCTTATCAGGAAAGGTTGAGGGAGGTAGGGCTTTTCTCTTTGAAGCGGAGGAGGATGAGAGGTGACTTAATAGAGGTTATAAGATGATGAGAGGGATTGATAGAGTGGAAATGCAGAAACTATTTCCTCAGGTGGATGTAGCTGTTACTAGGGGACAGAACTATCAGGTTCATGGTGGGAGATATAGGAGGGATGTCTGAGGTAGATTCTTCACTCAGAGAGTGGTTGGGGTGTGGAATGGACTGCCTGCTGTGATAATGGAGTCAGACACTTTAGGAACTTTCAAGCGGTTATTAGATAGGCACATGGAGCACTCCAGAATTATAGGGAGGGGATAGCTTGATCTTGGGATTAGACATAGCTTGGCACAATGTTGAGGGCTGAAGGGCCTGTACTGTGCTGTACTGTTCTATGTTCTGTGTTAAATCCACGTCAATGGACTCATTAGTTGGGCAGAAAAGTGGCAATTGGCATTCAACCCAGAAAAATGTAAGATAGTACACTTGGGGAAATCAAACACAGCAAATGATTATATGATAAATGGGAGGAAGTTGAGAGGTGTAGAGGAAGTGAGGGACTTTGGAGTGAATGTCCACAAATCCCTGAAGGTAGCAGGACAGGTGGGTAAAGTGGTTAAAAAGGACAAGAGAATCCTTTCATTTATTAGCCAAAGAATAGAACAGAAGAGCAGGGAGGCTTTGCTGGGACTGATTAAACATTAATTAGGTCGCAACTTGAGCACTGAATGCAGTTCTGGTCACCTCATTACAGAAAGGATGTCACTGTGTTAGGGAGGGCACAGAGGAGATTTACAAGGATGTTGCCAGGCCTGGAAAATTGCAGCTATGAGGGAAGATTGGAGAGGTTGGGATTATTCTCCTTGGAACAGAGGAGGCTAAGGGGAGATTAGATTGAGATGTACAGAATAGTGAGAGGCTGGAGATGGGAAGGGCCTGTTTACTTTAGCACAGAGGTCAGTGACTGCGGGGGAAAAACATTTTAAATGCTGCCCTTCCCTCAATATCAAAAAGCATAACTTTGGGAAGAAAAATCTACATGTTTTCTGGATGTATAATATTATTTCTTCTTGTGATCCAGTGACCCCAATGAACCTATTCCCGTTTTTTTGGCAAATCCACCCATCATTCTCTTTACGGACTACAAAGTGGGACAGGTTTATGAGGTAAGTGCGAGTGGTGTCAGAACATTTGAAAATGCTTCAGTTAAATTTGTTGATTATTTCCCTCCTCCCTTTCCCTGCTCACTCCCAACCAAAACAGAAACAGATCTATCCTGTTTCAAAGGCTGAGATCTCTGATCCTCAAGACCGGCTGTACAGGCATGGGGCATCATTGGAAAATAAGCCTAGGTCACATAGAGCCCAGTAGATCTCATACAGGCTGCACCAGTCAAAGACATCTCCTGCTTAAAGCCCAAAAGGTCAGAAGGATGTTGAGGCCCCGCTTTCACGGTCTGTATTCATACTGAAAACCAAGATCAAGCAAGCTTTTGCCCTTGTGATCCACAGGAGGTTTCTGTCCTCCCTGATCTCGCCTTAGGATATCTGTGTTACAGTGTGATAGACAAAGCTAAGTGATCCCACCACCAGTGGATCAGATCTAAGCTCTGTAGTCCTTCCGCATCCAGTTGTGAATGGTGGTGGACAATTAAACAACTCGCTGGAGGAGGAGGAGGCTCCACTAATATCCCCATCCTCAATGATGAAGGAGCCCAGCACATCATCACAAAAAGTAACAATCGCAACGATCTTGAGCCAGAAGTGCTGAGTGGATGATCCATCTCAGCTTCCTCCAGTGGTCTCCAGAATCTCAGGTGCCAGTCTCCAGCCAATTCGATTCACTCCACGTGATAGCAAGAAACGGTTGGAGTCACTGGATACTGCAAAGGCAATGGGCTCTGATAACATTCTGGCAATAGTACTGAAGACTTGTGCTCCAGAACTTGCTGCTCCCCTAGCCAACTCTTCCAGTGCAGTTACAACACTGGCATCTCCCCAACAATGTGGGAAATTGCCCAGGTATGTCCTGTACACAAAAAGCAGGACAAATCCAACCCTGCCAATTACCGCCCAATCAGTCTACTCTCGATCATCAGTAAAATGATGGAAGGAGTCATTAACAGTGCTATCAAACAGCACCTGCTCAGCAATAACCTACTCAGTGACGCCCAGTTTGCGTTTTGCCAGGGTCACTCAGCTCCTGACCTCATTACAGTCTTGGTTCAAAAATGGATCAAGAATTGGTTGACAGACAGGAAAGAGAATAGGGATAAATGGGTCTTTTTCCAAATGGCAGGCAGTGACTGGTGGGGTAACGCAGGCAGTGACTGGTGGGGTACCACACTGATCAGTGCTTGGGTCCCAACTCTTCATGATACATATAAATGACCTGAATGAGTGAACCAAAAGTAACATTTCCAAATTTGCTGACAACACAAAACTGGGCCGAATTGTGAGTTGTGGGGAGGATGCAAGGTGCTTTAGACAAGTTGAGTGAGTGGGCAAACACTTGGCGGGTGCTGTACAACACAGCTAAATGTGAAGTTATACACGTTGGTGTGAAAAACCAAAAGGAAAATGGTGATTTAAATAATGATAGATTGGGAAGTGTGGATGTACAGAGGGACCTGGGTGTCCTTGTACACCAGTCAATGAAAGTGGAGAGGCAGGTGCAGCAAACAAGTAGAGATGTTTTACTGCAGTTATACAGGGCCTTAGTGAGACCACACCTAGACCAGCATGGGCTTGGAGGGCCGAAGGGCCTGTTCCTGTGCTGTACTTTTCTCTGCTCTTGAGAATTTCAAGTACGCATACTAAACGTTCCTACAGTGCAGTCCAATAATATAATTTTAATTTATTTGGCAGTTCCATCTCTCCCACATATTGAAGTCCAGGTCGCAGGTAGGTACTTGTAAGAAAATGTGGTGCCTAAACGAGGCCACTCAGCTCATCAAACCAACTCGCTTCAACTGACTGCAAACTATTTAGACTCTTGAGGGAAACCAAAATCCACAACTGAAACCTGAAAGGTGCTTTTTTGAAATAGTTAAGGAGGCCAGAAAGACTGGCGTCAGTCAAACATTGGAAGCAATGAGTCAGTCCCGCTCAGTTGCATTCCACAAATGATAAAGCAGTCAAAGTATTTTGCTAGAATATTTGATCATCTTTGTGAAGGACCCAAAGCACGGAATATGACTCAAGGACTGAGGAAATCACTTCTCCAAAATTCCTGGATGAACAGCTGGATTCAGAAAGACTTAATCCTCCTTCATTCACTCCCCATAAAATTATTGCAGAGACTCCACCGCTCAATTTTAGCACGTAGTTCTCCCCCCACGTTCCCACACTCTATACCCTGGTAAACAACTGAATTGAGGTAAAAAGAAATTGATTACATATGTAAAAGATGTATCATAAGGATATGACAGCCAGTGATTCACAATTTCAACACAAATGTAAACATGATCAAAGACGGCATTTTATTACTGTGAGTAAACCCTGATGATTACAGTAATTTATATCAATCATATTCAATGCCCAAAAATGGAAATTGTGGAAGCACTCAGCAAGCCAGACAGCATTGGTACAGGGAGAACAATAGTAATGATGACCTGAACTTGGTGATTCAACTTAGAATCATAAAATCGTAGAACAGTTAAGGTGCAGAAGGAGGACATTCAACCCGTTATGTCTTTGCTGGATGCCTGAAGGAGCAATTCACCCAGAGACACAATTCCACCTTTTCTCCATAGACCTGCATATTCTTCTTTTTCAGATAATAACCCAATCTTTTCTTGAACGCTTCGATTGAACTTGTCTTCATCACACTCAGTCAGTGCATTCCAGATCCTAACCACTCACTGCCTTTAAATGGTTTTCCTCATGCTGTTGTTGCCTTGTTTTTTGGTTCTTTCATGTGGGTATTGCTGGCTCAGCCAGCGTGTGCTAGACCATTTAGGAGTCAACCACGTCACTCTGGATGTGAAGTCACATGTAAGCCAGACCCAGCAAGGACATTCATGAACCAGATGGGTTTTCACGTTAATCAATAATTATTTCATGGCTATCATTAGACTTTTAGTTCCAGATTTTTATTGAATTTGAATGCAGGTCCCCTGAGCATTAGGTCGTTGAATTATTGGTCCCATGGCAATACCACTACGCCATTGCCTCCCCCAATTACTAAGATTGTATGTTGTCTCATGAAGAGATCTACCGGTTTGTATGGTTGAACAATAACTGTTAATTCATAACACATTACTATATGCATATACATATACATATAAGATACAATCTTGTCTAGGTGCTACTTCAAGCTGACTTCTCCCAAACTCACTACCACACTGCACTACTCCCATATGATTCTGTGCATTGTGATAAAACATCGAGCTGGCCAGCAAACAGGGAGACTGACAGATCGAGACCACTGCACACGCGCAGAGTTCCAGAACTGTCAGACTCTGGCGCAAACAGGCCCTGCGCCCCCAGCTTTTTAATGAGATTCATGATTGTAACCTCTGCATTGCACAGATTGTGGGAGATTCAGGTCTGAAGCTGCACTGAAAAAGCAGCTGTGATCTAGACCAGTTTTTCCCCACCAATTCAGCACTTTTGGGAGAATCACCCCCATAGAAACTAGGAGCAGGAGTAGGCCATTCAGCCCTTCGAGCATGCACTGCAATTCATCTTGATCATAGCTGATCATCGAATTCAATATCCTGATCCCCCACTTTCCTCCCATATCCCTTGATCCCTTTAGCCTCAAGAGCTATATCTAATTTCTTCTTGAAATCAAACAATGTTTTGGCCCTTGAATCTGATACTATCTCTAATTTCTCTTGTAAGCCATGATTTGACCACAGTTCCCTTACCACTCTTGTGCCAAACAGGAATAAACAACTTCTGAAGTTCACTTATTTGTTCCTTAATTTGCCTACCATTGTCTGTCCACTACTTTTCCTTTCAGTAACGTTTTCCAGTCTATCATGGCCAATTCACACCTCATCATCATAGTTACCTTTACCGACATTCAGGATATGGGCAGAACTGTTTCCCAAGTCTCACATTAACCCGAACACACTAATATTACTTAAATCCAGATAGTTCCACTAGCCCTTAGTGTCCTGAGGTGCATAGGTTAGAGGGATTAGTGGTTCTAAATCCTTCCACCAATGGGAAAAATTTCTCCCTATCTATTTTCTACACCCCCTCATGGCCTTGACTTCCTGTATCAAATCTCATAGAATCATCATAGAACCCTACAGTGCAGAAAGAGGCCATTCGACCCATCGAGTCTGCACCGAACACAATCCCACCCAGGCCCTATCCCCATATCCCTACATATTATACCCACTAATCCCACTAACCTATGCACCTCAGGACACTAAGGGGCAACTTTAGCATTGCCAATCAACCTAGCCAGTCCCTCTGACACTAAGGGGCAATTTAGCATGGCCAGTCCCACCTAACCCGCACATCTTTGGACTGTGGGAGGAAACTTGAGCACCCAGAGGAAACCCATGCAGACACGAGGAGAATGTGCATTCTCCTCTCCATCTTCTCTTCTCCAACGTGAATCATCCCAGCTTTTCCAAATTTTATACAGAACTGAAATTCCTCATCCCTTGAACCATTCTTGGGAATCTTTTCTGCATTCTCTAATGCTTTCATCTTCCCTAAACTGTGGTGCCAAGATTGGATGCGGTCATAGAATCCTACAGTGCAGAAGGAAGCCATTCGGCCCATCGAGTCTGCACCGACCATAATCTTACCCAGGTCCTAACCCTATAACCCCATGAATTTACCCTAGCTAGTCCCCTGACACTAAGGGGCAATGTAGCATGGCCAATTCACCTAATCTGCATATCACTGGACTGTGGGAAGAAACCAGAGCACCCGCAGGAAACCGACACAGACACGAGGAGAACATGCGAACTCCACACAGACAGTGACCCAAGACAGTAATCGAACCCAAGTCCCTAGTGCTGTGAGGCAGCAGTGCTAACCACTGTGCCGCCATGCCACCTCAATTTTCCAGTTGAAACTAAATTAGCGTTTAAAGAAGTTTAACATGGTAAAAAAATTTTTAAAAATATTTCTAAGTTTACTCTGATATTGTTTGAAATAACCTTGTGGGGGCTATGTGTATGTGTCTGTGTGTGTGACTAATTTAGTTAAGCTGGGGATTGAGTGTCTATGGAATTGAGACCATCGAAATGCCTAGGTGTGAAAAAGAGACGTTTGAAGTGAGTAGATATTCTACAAGTAAACACAACATGGGTAGAAATTTGCATTAGGGAATAAGTGAGAATTTAGATTTTTAGCTGTTGTATTTCAAAGGTGGGTAAGGAGGACTTTACAATTTAGAAAAGGTCATAAATGAATAAGGCAAAGTTATCAAATTTTATTTTTACCCAAAAGTAGTGGCCCTAAGGAGGCTTTATATTCTGAGAAAGGTAAATTTCGAAGAAGGATATAGATAACGGGAAAGGATAAAAGAGAGAAAACATTTATCCTGGGATGGCCATCTAAGATCTCCTGATTAGAGTACTGTGCTGGGACAGACCTGTGAAGAAGTAAAGTGAGTAGCGTTCAGCTACCTCAAGGAAGTGTCTGTTTGTTCCAGAAAACAGTGTTTTGTTTAAAGCCTTGGATTTCCACTGTCAAGTGTGTGAGAGAGAGATAGATAAGCCCTGTGAAATACCTCCACTACAACAACAGTGGATTGCGCCTTGTGGCGTTATTACTGGGTACTTTATAGATTAAGTATCTGTCAGGACTGTTGCCTGAAGGGGTGTTTGTTTATATGTCTAACCAAGTAAGAACCTCATGGGGAAATGTTCTGTACGATTATTTTTAACTATGTAAATGTAATCTTGTGTGTTTAAGTTTTCTTAATGAATGTTTTAACTTAACACGTAAAATATCCAAAAGCACTGCCAGAATTTGTGACCCCTGGCTTCAGTACATGTACTTTCCCATGGCAAAATACAAATAGGAAATAGTTGTGATAATGCATTAAGTTTTCCTTTTGGGATTTGGTTCACACTGCGCTTAACACCTGGCAGATCAGATGGTACACACTGCTGCCACTTTCTGTTGGCGCTAGAGGGGGTAGATGTTGAAGATGGTGGATTGGCTGCCAATCAAGCGAGCTTACTATCAGTATGATTCCTGAGTGTTGTTGGAGCTGCACTCATTCAGGCAAGTGGAGAGCATTCCATCACATTTGTGACTGTAGGTGTGCTTGGGCTTTTGGGGAACTTTTGATTTTTTTTCTTTACTCTTTATTGTTCCCATGTTTGGTTAAACAGTGCACCTTGTTATGTTCCAGACCAATGTTGAGTTGCGGAACCTGACTTCCAGCAGTCGCCACCTCCGAGTTATCCCACCGAGTACTTCGTTTTTTTCCATTGGGCTGGGTAAGTAGACCCTTTTACTTGGAGGGCCAAAGGACCTGTTTCCTGCGCTGTGCTGTTCTTAGTTAATGTTTTAGTGATTGTCAATTTACACACAGTCATATTACAGCTATGTGCAGGCCTAACTACACTTTGTCCCATTATTGGTGGCTATGCCGCCAAGGCCCTAAGTTCTAAAGTTCCTTCCTAAACTTTTTCATTGCCCTTTCTTTCATTCCTCCCCCTGTCCCCAACCCTCCCATCCCTGCCTTAAAATCATGTCTTCAACCAAGATTTTGGTCACCTGCTTATTCATTATCTGCTGGCATGACCTAGTTTCAAAATTCAACACCTATGAAGATCCTTGGGATGGCTTATTATGTGAAAGGCATTATAAAATGTTGTATACTAGGGTAACTTTATGAATACTGGAGGCAAATCAGATGAGAATCATAGAATCCTACAGTGCTGAAGGAGGCCATTTGGCCCATTGAGTCTGCACTGACCACAACCCCACCCAGGCCCTATCCCCATAACCCCATGCATTTACTCTAGCTAGTCCACCTGATACTTAGGGGCAATTTAGCATGGCCAATCCACCTAACCCGCATATCTTTGGATTGTGGGAGGAAATCAGAGCACCCGGAGGAAACCCATGCAGACACAGGGAGAACATGCAGACTCCACACATGGAGTGACTTGAGAATGGAATTGAACAAAAGTCCCTGGAGCTGTGAGGCAGCAGAGCTAACCACTGTGCCACATGCTGCTCTTAGTATATGAGAAACAAGGATCTCATCTGTTTACAACTGATCCAAGCAAGTCATTTCCCATGGTGTTGCTGATATAAGCTGGAGGTTATGCTGTTTCTTCTATTAGTGCAGTTTGGCTGTGTCACTTAATGTAGCATCATTGACACTGGGGGTGGCATGGTGGCACAGTGGTTAGCACTGCTGCCTCACAGCACCAAGGACCTGGGTTCGATTCCTGGCTTGGGTCAATGTCTGTGTGGAGTTTGGCTGTGTCACTCAATCTCACCGTCACTGGCACATGCGCTGGCTAAAAATGTTGACTAATGTTCGTTACAAAGTTTGAGAGGAAACTTAGAGGAAGCCAGTATGATATTGGAAGTTTATCCAATATGATGTGACTTGATGCTGAATAAGCTCAGAGCAAGTGGGAATGGATAATAATGAATGCAGCTTTTCCATTAATGTCAGCTCCAAATTACAGACAGGTTTTAACTTTTCAAGAGCTGGCGAGCTGAAAGCCTATTTTGACTTCAGGTAGCTCTAACTTTTTTCAAGGCATCTTAAAACAGTAAATGGCAGAACCCTTAAGGGTATCGATAGGCAGAGGAATCTGAGTACACAAGTACACAGGTCACTAAAAGTGGCAATGCAGGTGGAGAAGGCAGTCAGAAGGCATACGGCATGCTTGCCTTCATCAATTGGGGCACTGAGTTTAAAAATTAGCAAGTCATGTTGCAGCTTTGTAGAACCTTAGTTAGGCTACTTGGAATATAGTGTCTAATTCTGGTCGCCACACTACCAGAAGGATGTGGAAGCTTTGGCGAGAGTACAGAAAAGATTTAGCAGGATGTTGCCCCGGTATGGAGGGCATTTGCTATGAGGAGAGGTTGGAGAAACTTGGTTTGTTCTCACTGGAACGAAGGAGGTTGACCTGATTGAAGTCTACAAGATTGTTAGGGGCATGGATAGAGTGGATAGTCAGAAGCCTTTTCCCAGGGTGGAAGAGTCAATTACTAGGGTACATAGGTTTAAGGTACGAGGGGCAAGGTTTAAAGGAGATGTACAAGGCAAGTGTTTTACACAGAGGGTGATGGGTGCCTGGAACTCGCTGCGGAGGAGGTAGTGGAAGCAGATACGATAATGACTTTTAAGGGGCATTTTGACAAATACATGAATAGGATGGGAATAGGGGGATATAGTCCCCGGAAGGGTAGGGGGTTTTAGTTCAGTTGGGCAGCATGGTTGGTACAGGCTTGGAGGGCTGAAGGGCCAGTTATTGTGCTATAATTTTCTTTGTTCTTTGTTCTTTCACATACAAATATAAAATGCATTAAAGTATATGAAATGAACTGACTGCAAGTTTGTTCTTACAATGGTAACCTTAAGAAGCATTTTAATGTTTTTTTCGTGAAGTCCTGAACTTTTAGCAGGATTTGTACAATGCCCAAGCTTAGGACAACAAGCGACAAAGTAGCAGCTGTGCCACTTAAGTGCAGAGGCAATAACTATGTCCTACAAGAGAGAGCTTAACCACCTCTCCCCGACATTCATCAGCACTGTCATCACAAGACCACCCCCAGCCCGCACTTCTGCTCCTCCAGGCCTACAGACACGTCAAGCAAAAGATCAAATTAATTTATCATCCCAGGGTGCAACTGATTCCAGACAGAGTTTGGATTAAGATTGTAGTTGACAATCAGCAGATTAAAAGAAGTGTTCACTGTTTTTCTGAGGGTTTACTTACTTGCCATCTCAAAAACCTGGATTAAATTGTAGCCCTCTGGAAGGCAGCAGGGTCAGAGAGGGTATACATCCCTTCTGCATGGTTTTTACAAGGTGGCCAGGGTTAAATATCAGGGGTGAGATTCTCCGGCCTCCCAGCTGCGTGTTTCCCGCTGGCGGGAGGAGGCGCGTTGTTTGCTAGTGGGGGGATTCCGTGGTCCCATCGCTGTCGATGGGAATTCCTGCTGACTGGAGTGGGACTTTCTGAAATGGCCACACAAGTCATTCAGTTCTAGGGTAGTTAGGGAAGGGCAATAAATGTTGGCCCAGCCTGCAACGCCCTTGTCCCACAAATGAATGTAACAGAGGTGATTGGACGATGAGACTTCGTGTGGGTTAAGATATGGGTAGCAGAGATTTATATTCCTATATTCAAGAGGCGGCTGAATGTAGCACTTAGGGCGAATGGGATCAAAGATTATGGGATTAGAAGGATTAGGCTATTGAGTTGGATGATCAGCCATGATCGTGATGGATGGTGGAGCAGGCTCGAAGGGCCAAATGGCCTCCTCCTACTTTTATCTTCCATGTTTCCATGTCACCCCACGCCAGCGGGAAACCCATGGACGGGGGTGAATTGCCAATGGAATCGGAGAATCCCGCTGGCGTAAACGGCCAGAGAATTCCCACCCAGCTCTTTTAGTGTCAACTTTTCCATTATAAATTCCTGTGTCCGTATTTAATGTGGGAAATGCCTTTGTAAACATGTCACGCTGTAATTACATATTCATCCACTGGGTGGCTTTATCCTCAGTCTGTGAACAATCATGTGAACCTTCCCTCAGGTCCATCACCATCACCTTTGACATTTAATTACCCCCACTCTCCTCCACCCC
Organism: Carcharhinus amblyrhynchos; assembly: GCF_965287045.1. Classification (NCBI taxonomy): domain Eukaryota; kingdom Metazoa; phylum Chordata; class Chondrichthyes; order Carcharhiniformes; family Carcharhinidae; genus Carcharhinus; species Carcharhinus amblyrhynchos. The sequence continues at coordinate 143,131,633 of NC_137325.1, read as the reverse complement.
ATCCTATTACTTTTCCCTGACCGCCCTCATTTCCTGACCTTGCACTCGCTTGATAGCTGTTCATCTATAGCACCTTCCCTGATCTTCTGCTGAAAGTCATGATGTGGAGTCCACTCACGTGATGAAGGAGCAGTGTTCCGAAAGCTAGTGGCGTTTGCTACTAAATAAACCTGTTGGACTTTAACCTGGGTGTTGTGAGACTTCTTATTCAGCTGAAAGGGCAGTTGCTTTAGCTGCTATAACTCTGTTTCACTCTCCACTCTGCAACACCAGCTGAGCATTTCTAATATTTCAGATTTCCAGCACTTGCAGTATTTTAGTTTTACACTCATAAGTCCTGTTTTGCGGAGGTATAACGACAGTAAAGTATTGCAACCAGCCCTGGCTTACGAAGGAATGGCTGCTCTATGTATTATAGCACATTCTGTTACACAAAGCCTTATGATGCATCAGTGCGAGGCTATAGAATGGGTAAATATGTTCCTGTGCTAAACCTCTGTAAAACAAGTCCTGTCATGTAGAAAGAATGCTTGGTTATACATTCTCATCATCATCCTTCAAGATGTGCAGGAACGTAACGAATATGGAACAAGGACACAATGTACGGGGCATATCAGATGCTAAATATTTTTCTGCTGATATGCTGAGACTTGCTGTTTATTAGCCTCAGAAGGTGCTATTTACTGTAAACATAATAGCAATAGACGCCAGGGCATCCATCAGGCGAGGAATAGATGCCAGAGATATTTTTACACTCATCTTGCACGCTTCAAGACCTGACCAAATGTAACTGAGTTCCATGTAGAAGAGGTAATCTGATTTGGAAGAAGGATATTCAAGACTATATGGCTGCGGGGGTCAGTCTCAGATGGGGATCGGTACAGTTTGTGTTTTGATCAGATCACTGGCATTATGGTTGGATATGAATATCATACCTTGGTGCTTGCGATTAGATCAAGTTGAGCCCAAGACTCTCATACCTGCCAGCTGAAGTCACTGCATAACAAGTAAAGGTGGTTGATTTCTCCACACCCTAGCTCAGAGGCAGGTTTGACTCCCAGCCTGAAATCAATTCACTCACAACAGGCTAGTCATTGAACCCAAGAGTAGACTCTGTACTCTGTAAGCTTCTTGGTGCCAGATGTCTTGTCATAGAGTCATGGAGTAATACAATGTAGAAAAGGCCCTTTGGGCCATCGAGTCCATACCAACAGTAATTACCACTAAAGTCGCACTAATCCCATTTTCCAGCGCTTATCCCATATCCTTGAATGTTATGACATTTTAAGTGCTCATCCAAATACTCTTTAAAGGTCGTAAGGTTTCCACCTCCCAGGCAGTGCATTCCAGATTCCCACCACCCTCTGAGTAAAAAAATGTTTTCTCAAGTCCCTTCTCAATCTCCTGCCCCTCACCGTAGAACTATAACCTCTCATAATTGACTTCTTAACTAAGGGGACCCGCTGTTCCCTACTCACTCTGTCCATATCCCTCATAGTCTTATACACTTCAATCATGTGCCCCCTCAGCCATTTTTTTGCTGTAAAGAAAACAATCCAAGTCTATCCTTATAGCTCAAATGCTCCATCCCGGGCAACTTCTGGTGAATCTCCTCTGTACCCCTTCTAGTGCAGTCACATCCTTCCTATAGTGAGGTGACCAGAACTGAACACAGTACTCCAACTGGTTGCATTTGAACTTAATGGACAAGTAAAGTTTTTTCCTGATAGACCTTTCCAAAGTTAAACCAAATAGATGGGCGTTGCTACGATCTGTTAAGACCCCGTCAACGTCACAGCAAATGCAGTTATGACTTTTCAAGAACCATTATGTTTCACTCTGAAAGCATTGGGTTGTGGAATCAGATTCACTTAAAAGCAAGTCAGACAGAAACTTGAAACTGAAAATTTCAGGGCTTACGGGAAAAGAGCAGGGGGGATAGAACATAGAACCCTACAGTGCAGAAAGAGGCCCTTCGGCCCATCGAGTCTGCACCGAACACAATCCCACCCAGGCCCTACTCCCATGTCCGTACATATTACACCCACTAATCCCTCTAACCTACACATCCCTGGACACTAAGGGGCAATTTCTTAGCATGGCCAATCAACCTAACCCACACATCTTTGGACTGTGGGAGGAAACCAGAGCACCCGGAGGAAACCCACGCAGACACGAGGAGAATGTGCAAACTCCACACAGGCAGTGACCCGAGCTGGATAGGGTTAACTAGAAAATTCTTTCAAAGTAATCAGCATAAAGTAAAGCTTTAAAGTTTACTTATTAATCACAAGTAAGGTTTACATTAACACTGCAATGAAGTTTCTGTGAATTTCCCCTAGTCGCCACACTCCAGCACTTGTTCGGGTCAATGCACCTAACCAGCACATCTTTCAAAATGTGGGAGGAAGCCGGAGCACTCAGAGGAAACCCACGCAGACACGGGGAGAACATGCAGACTCCGCACAGGCGGTGACCCAAGCCAGGAATCAAACCTGGATCCCTGGCACTGTGAGGCAGCAGTGCTAACCACTGTGCACTGTGTCACCCATAACCGCCCATAATGGGGGACATGATGGAGATGTATAAGATTATGAGGGGTATGGACAGAGTGAGTCAGGAACAGCTGTTCCCCTCGGTTGAGGAGTCAAACACAAGGACTCATGATGCGCCGAATAGCTTCTTCTCGTGCAGATTCCAGCCATGCTGCAGTGCGCTGTGCCTCAGGTCACCCTGGGCTGTTTCTTACAATCAGAAGCCTGGGAAATCAGCACTGTCAAACAAGAGCAGTATTTGTTACCCATTTGTAATTTCCCTAAACAAGGTAATCAACAGCCTCCTTTGTGGGTGCAATTCTCTCACGAACAGACTCAGTGTTATCTCTGGTGTGAAAAGCAATGAGAATTCCACCAGGTAGGCTGTCGCAGTCCAGATCGCAATTCATCCGCTTTTTGGAGCTCGAGGACATTTTCCCACCGGCAAAGGGATGTGCGAGATTGGAGAAGTCGGAGAAACCGGCAAGACCGTTTGCTGAGAGATCATGATATCCCGATATCAAAGTTAAGTTGAAGGTCCCCATTACAGTGGTCAGCAAAGCTGCCTCGCCGCACCAGTGACTTAGGTTCAATTCCAGCTTCAGGTCAACATCTGTGTGGAGTCTGCACATTCTCCCCATGTCTGCATGGGTTTCCTCTGGCTGCTCTGGTTTCCTCCCACAGTCCAAAGGTGTGTGAGTTAGGTTGATTGGCCATGCTAAATTGACTCCAGTGTCAGGAGGATTAGTAGGGTAAATACATGAGGGGACATAGCTTTAAATTAAGGGGTGGTAATTATAGGACGGATGTCAGAGGTAGGTTCTTTACTCAGAGGGTAGTAAGGGCGTGGAATGCCCTGCCTGCAGCAGTTGTGGACTCGCCAACTTTAAGGGCGTTCAAATGGTCAGTGGAGAGACATATGGATAACATTGGAATAGTTTAGGTGAGAGGGTCATTAGATTGGTTCCACTGGTCGGTGCAACATCGAGGGCCGAAGGGCCTGTACTGCGCTGGAATGTTCTATGTTCTATGGTGTTACAGTAGTAGGGCCTGGGTGGAATTGTGATCAGTGCAAACTCGATGGGCCAAATGGCCTTCCGCACTATAGGGATTTTATGACTTTATGATTATAAGTCCCCCACACCCTCCCACCATGACACTGTGACCCCCTCCCTACTGACATGGCGATCATCCCCGACTTTTGACCCCGGAGGGGCAACCTCTCCCCACCGCCCCCCCCCATCAGTAAATTTCAGTGCCACCCTGGCACTGCCAGGGTGCCATTTATGGAGACCAGTATTGATTCCCGTTGGCTTCTGCCAGCAGGTTGGTGAATGCCGGGAATTCCAAAAGGGATCCTCGCTGAGGCGGATCGTGCTTGGCTGGCCTCAGGGAATTCTTTGGCCGTAATGTGATTTGCGCGGGGCGCTCGGAGCCGGAATATCGTTCACTTTGAGTCACAGCAGGTTTGGTACAGCTGAGTCATAATTGATTGTTGCGTGACAGGTTCTGAAATGTCAATTCACGGCCGTAATTTAGTTGAAACTGTATCTGAACCAAAAATCTTTGAGATCTTCAAAAATCCCAGAACACCGCAGCACGGTGGCACAGTGGTTTGCACTGCTGCCTCAGAGGGACCCGGGTTCAACTCCAGCCTCGGGTCACTGTCTGTGTGGAATCTGCACGTTCTTCCGGGTGTTCCAGTTTTCTCCCATAGTCCAAAGATGTGTGGGTCGGGTGGATTGACCATACTAAATTGACCCTCGTGTCAGGGGGATTAGCAAGGTAAATGTCTGGAGTTGTGAGAATAGAGCCTGGGTCGGATTGTGGTTGTGCAGACTCGATGGGCCTAATGGCCTCCTTCTAAATCATAGGGATTCTATGCTATGCTATCGAAACCCATGCAAAGTCACGGGAAGCATAAGCCCTATCCAGCTCTGCCTGGGATCGTATTGGTGTGTGCGGCTCAGCTTCTCGCAAAAAGGTGAGCCTTGACTGGTTGTTTTGACAATTGTACCTCCACTGAGTTAAGCTGTTAAATTAACACTTTATCACCTATTATAAATCTGGATGAGTTGAGATAACACCACCACCACCACCGCCACACCGCCCCCCCCCCGGGGGATGTGAAGTGCTACTTGAACCAGGAAATCACTCAGAGGGTAAATTTATCAGTTGCTCACTCTGTTTCTCACTGTTCCTGATTAAGAATGATTTATAAAATAAACTATCAATTAAATGGGTTAAAGGAAAATCTTCACTCTGTGGAGCCTTGCTTGCCAATGTCTGATCAAGCTCATGTTTAAATCACTAATCATTATCAGCCCTATACCCTTCTCACATCACTGCATTCCTTCGATTCTGACCATTCACGAATCGTGATTTTAATTGCTCTGCTATTGACAGCCACATGTTTAATTGGTTGAACCCAGAATCCCATCCCTGACCATCTTCACCAATCCGGCTCTCCTCCTCCTGTAAGACGCTCCTTCAAACCTTCCACTCCAACCAAACCAAAGCAAAATACTGCAAATGCTGGAAATCTGAAAGAGAAATGCTGGAAATACTCGATGCAGTAACTGAAAGGTTAACTGTTTCTCTCACCTCAGGTGCTGCCAGACTAGATGAGTATTTCCAACATTCTCTTTGACCACAAACCTTTGCTCATCTGTCCTCATCTCCTTTGGTGTGAACCTTTATTCTAATGGCCTTCATGTTCCTACACAACCCCTCTCCCACTGGGCCGTTTGTCACTTGTTTTTAAGCTTTACTCTCACTGAGCACTGACGTTTGTTCTCCTGTTAACACGTTCTGATATTTTACCTCCATGACACTAACAACATCATCTACAGCCCTCCACACCGACATTAACGCTTCCCCTGTCTTGTGCCCTGCACGTCTTTGTTGCAATCTCTCCAAGCTCCCACCAATCACTGGCTACCTACTTTGCTCCAGCTGCTCCACCATTCCCTAGTATATAATCCAACAATTCTCCCCCTCGCTTTAATTCTGAGGAAGAGTTGTATGTACTTGAAACATTAACTCTGTTTCTCTCTCCACAAATGCTGCCAGATCGGCTGAGCTTTTCCAGCATTTTCAGGTTTTGTTTGATTACTCTTGTGAATATGTCGGGACGTTTCACCGCATTAAAGATGCTATCTAAATGCAAGCTGTTTGCATTTGAGCCAATTTCAAAGTTGTCACCCACAGTGTACTGTGTGCTCTGTGAATTTTAGACAACCACACATGTCCTCGCTTGCTCGTTTGCCATGATGTAGAGATGTCAGCGTTGGACTGGGGTGGGCACAATAAGAAGTCTCACAACACCAGGTTGAAGTCCAACAGGTTTATTTGGTATCATGAGCTTTCGGAGCTCCTTAGCTGTTTCTCTCATCACAGTAAATGCCAGCCAAACCTGCTGAGTTTTTCCAGTGTTTTCTGTTTTTATCATTGTTGTAATCAATTGCTCGAAGAAGACCCACCACTATCGTGACGAGTACTGAATAGCGTAAGGAAGGAGAGACAGTTTCCACTGGCAGGCAGGTTGGTAATCAAGGAGCAGCTACTGAAATAATTAGCAAAAAAAAACCAGGGTGGGAGGTAAGGAAAATGTTTCATTCAATAATCTGCTGTTCATCGTCTGAAAAGATGGTGGAAACAGACTTAGTAATAACTTCCAGAAAGGAAGCGGTACGTTACTTGAGAAGGAAAAGAATTGAAGGCTTGTGAAGAAATATCCAGCGAATGGGACTAATTGGCAGCTCTTTCAGAGAGGCAGCAGGGATATGGTGGGCCAAATAGCCTGCTTCTGTGCTGTATTACTCTACGATTAGCTTGTCCCTTGTGGTGATAGATTATGCCGGAGCACCAATTTCATCGCTTTCAGTGTTTCTCGCTCTGTTTCGCCAAACAGGTAAATTCCCAGGAGAGGGAGGAATTGTCGCTCCGGGGATGAGTTGCCAGTACACAGTCCGGTTTGCTCCTGATTCACCAGCTGAATACGAGGACTTCCTAATAGTGGAGACACAGACACCATACCCACTCGTGGTCCCTATCGAAGCCAGGAGACCTCCTCCTATACTAACCTGTGCGCAATTGACTTTTTTCTGAGGTGGTTGTGTGTCCTTGTGTGTGTCCATGTGTGTCCCTGTCCATGTGTGTGTTTCTGTCCATATGTGTCTGTGCGTGTGTCCGTGTGTGTCCCTGTCCGTGTGTGTGTGTGTGTGTGTGTGTGTGTGTGCGCGCGCGTCCGTGTACCTGTGTCCATGTCCATGTGTGCGTGTGTGTGTGTGTGTGTGTGTGTGTGCGCGCGCGCGTCCGTGTACCTGTGTCCATGTCCATGTGTGTGTGTGTGTGCGTGCGTCCGTGTACCTGTGTCCATGTCCATGTGTGTGTGTGTGTGCGTGCGTCCGTGTACCTGTGTCCATGTCCATGTGTGTGTGTGTGTGCGTGCGTCCGTGTACCTGTGTCCATGTCCATGTGTGTGTGTGCATGGGGCGGGGGTGGGGGGTATACATGAGGAAATTCACTATTAACAAAAACCAAAGAACTTTGTGTGTGAAGTTCTGCAATAACTTTGTCAAGAAACCCCAGGAAAATAGTCCCAGCGATTGTTTTAGAAAACAGATGGGAAAATCTTGGTGGAAATTCCCCCCTTCATTTCACAAGCAAGACTGGGGAGGCTGTGGTGTAGCTGTATCGTCACTGGACTAGTAATCCAGAGACCAGGGGTAATGCTCTAGGGACCCGGGTTCAAATCCCATCAAGGCCGAAAGTGAAGTCTGAATCCAATGCTAATTTGGAATCAAAAGTCTACTGATAACAACAAAACCATCTCCCGACCCCAGGGTGGCAGGGTGGTACAGTGGTTAGCATTGCTCCCTCCTCTGAGGGCTCCAGTTTCCCCCCATGTTCTGAAAGATGTGCTGGTTAGATGCATTGGCCATCCTAAATTCCCCCTCAACGAACAGTCACCGGAGTGTGGCAACCGTGGGATTTTCACAGTAACTTCATTGCTGTGTTAATGTAAGCCCAATTGTGACTAATAAAAAAAATTATGTAGTGCTGGAAGACAGGTACAATGAATGCTACTTGTGTAACACTGAGTCAAATCACCATTGAAGAAAGCTTATGTGACACAAATTCACCATGTAAAACATCAAACTGTTCATTGTGTTCTGCTTTAGTGTTCGTGTGAGGTTCTAACAAGGGAAGATTAGCTGGTTGTTTCCTGTTGCCCTCCCAAAGGGTTTTAACTTCAATGTATCTTCTGCTAGGTGTACTGAAACTGAGTTCGAAGAGCCCCTATTCCTCTGAATGATGGAGGTCGGCCTGTCACATCCATCAAATTGAAGTCTCCCTGCTGGACATCAATCCGGTATTAAGAGCTGACATTCTAGTGCCTACTACAGGAGTGTGACTCCAAACCAACCTCCTAACGCAGAGTCAGTCTGAGCCTCACCCAGAGACGATCCCCGCTGGATATCAAAGCCAGCAATTAGCCAGTGTGGGTTGGATTTTTCCCAGTGGAATTCAAGCTCCCACAGTCAGGATCGAATTGGTCAGCAGTCTGCATTATCACCCAGTTGTGATTTTCCCCGAATTGGAAAAATCACAACTGGGTGACAGTGCAGACTGCCGACTGACGCAATCCTGACTGTGGGAGCTTGAATCCCACTGGGAAAATTCCAACTCACGCTGTCCAATTGCTGGCTTTGACATCCAGCGGGGATTGTCCCTGGGTAAGGCTCAGACTGACTCTGTGTTAGGAGGTTGGTTTGGAGTCACACTCCTGTAGTAGGCACTAGAACGTCAGCTCTCAATACCGGATTGATGTCCAGCAGGAAGACTTCAATTTGATGGATGTGACAGGCCGACCTCCATCATTCAGAGGAATTGGGGCTCTTCGAACTCAGTTTCAGTACATCTAGCAGAAGATACATTGAAGTTAACGCCCTTTGGGTGGGCAACAGGAAACAACCAGCTAATCTTCCCTCGTTAGAACCTCACACGAACACTAGAGCAGAACACAATGAACAGTTTGATGCTTTACATGGTAAATTTGTGTCATATAAGCTTTCTTTAATGGTGATTTGACTCAGCGGTACACAAGTAGCATTCGTTGTACCTGTCTTCCAACACTACATAAAGTTTATTTATTAGTCACAAGTACGCTTACATTAACACAGCAATGAAGTTACTGTGAAAATCCCCTGGTTGCCACACTCTGGTGTTTGTCCAAGTACACTGAGGGGGAATTTAGCATGGCCAACGCGTCTAACCAGCACGTTTTTCGGACTGTGGGAGGAAACTGGAGCACCCAAAGGAAACCCACACAGACACGGGGAGAATGTGCAGACTCTGCACAGATGTTGACCCAAGCCGGAAATCAAAGCTGGGTCCCTGGCGCTGTGAGAAAGCTGTGAAAGCCACTGTGCCGCCGTGCTGCCCCATCTACTCTATTCTAATTACAAAGCAGTCACAGGTTTTCAAAATTATTAAGTGTATGTGAAATGCTTTGGGAAGTTTCTAAGACAGGGTGCAAACACAAGGAAAAAGAAGACCCTGGATTTGATGCAGTCAAAAAAAAACACCTTTTTAATGATGTACCCAAAGTAATAAATATTGAAAAGCTTTGTCATACGATGAATGAATGTAAAGAGTAAGTTGCTGTTTCCTGTCTGTGACCCTCAGTACCTGGCACTTTAGACTGTGGATACTGCCTGGTGGGCGGAGTGAAGATTACCGAATTCCTGTGCAGAAATGATGGCTACAACTCTGGCTGTTTTTGCGTGATGCCTCAGAAAATGTGGCCGACTACAAATTTCAGGGTGAGAATTCTGTCTGGTCTTAGTGAACCAGGAGCTTGGAATGGCAGGATGAGGACACAGGAGATGAGGCACTCCATGCTGTTCCATAAATAATCTAAAAGAACTTTGCCCTGTTTAAAACATAGAACATTACAGCGCAGTACAGGCCCTTCGGCCCTTGATGTTGCACTGACCTGTGAAACCAATCTAAAGCCCATCTAACCTACATTATTCCAATAGCATCCATGTTTATCCAATGACCATTTGAATGCCCTTAACGTTGGCGAGTAAAGAACCTATCTTGGACATCTACCTCTGTCCGATATCTATCACCCCTCAATTTAAAGCTACGTCCTCTCATGCTAGCCTCAAGAACAGCTTCTTCCCTGCTGCCGTCAGACTTTTGAATGGACCTAACTTGCATTAAATTGATCTTTCTCTACACCCTAGCTATGACGGTCACGCTACATTCTGCACACTCGCGTTTCCTTCTCTATGAAAGGTATGCTTTCAGACCAAAGAACAAAGAAAAGGACAGCACAGGAACAGGCCCTTCAGCCGTCTAAGCCTGCACCGGTCATGCTGCCCGCCTGAATTAAAACCCCTTACCCTTCCAGCGACTGTATCCCTCTGTTCGCATCCTTTTCATATATTTGTCAAGATGCCCCTTAAAAGTCATTATTGTATCTGCTTCTACTACTGCACCCAGCAGCGAGTTCCAGTCACCCACCACCTTCTGTGTAAAAAAAAAAACTAGCTTCGTACATCTCCTTTAAACCTTGCCCCTCACACCTTAAACCTACGCTCCCTAGTAATTGACTCTTCCACCCTGGGAAATGGCTTCTGACTATCCACTCTGTCCAGGCCCCTCAGTCTTGTAGGCCTCTATCAGGTCGCCCCGCTGTTGTTCCAGTGAGAACAAACCAAGTTTCCCTAACCTCTCCTCATAGCTCACGCTAATGCTAGGGGAAACTTCCTTGCAAAGGCAAGTGATTGACACTCTTGGTGTTCTATAGACGCTGTCCCCCATATTGTGATGGGCAGACCACCCAACCTTAGGCCTATTGAGAGCCTTCAGTGTCCAATCAATGGCCACCTAAGGATCTCATTCCACTCCTACCGGTATAAAGTGTATAATTAAGTATATAAAGCAGAATAAGGATGATCAGCCCAGCAGATTTCACTACACGGGGTTAAAAATGAGAGTGAAGAAGGGTCTGGGGGGATTGGGAAGATGTAGGATGTGAGGGTATCTCTTTTGGAGGAAGGCTGTCCCCCGTGCCCCTGGGGGTCACATCTTTCAAAATGGTATTCTTCCTTTGTGCTTTCCCACAGCCCCTCAAACCTGACCACCTCCCCCCACTCCTCTCCCAATTGGACAGCAGCTCCTGAAGGTGAAGATTCCTATCTCTAAGGGTTGGAAACCCCAATCTCAAGTCATTTAAGCCACCCCCCAGCATATTATTGCCATGAGGCAGGCAGACTTGGCAAAACCAACTGACTTTCTGACCTGGGGACAAGGATGCCAACCTATAAAACTCAACTGAATTCAAAGCTCAGCGTGTGACGAATTACAGGCACTGATGATCACTCTGTGTAGAACAAAACAGCAAAAAAGGAGGCCATTCAGCCCACCCAGTCTGTGCTGGCTCATTCAAATAACAATCCAGTTAGTGCCACTTGGTGGTTCTTTCTGCAATATTTTTGTTTTTCTAGTATTTATCCAATTCCCTTTTGAAGATTACAATTGAATATATGGGGAAAAGTTTAGAGGAGATGTGTGAGGCAGGTTTTTTACACAGAGGATGGTGAATGTCTGGAACATGCTGCCTGGAGACGTAATGGGAACAGGTACATAGAATCATTGAATCCTACTTTACAGAAGGAGGCCATTCAGCCTACCGAGTCTGCACTGACCACAGTCCCAACCAGCCTTATCCCTGTAACACTATGCATTTACCCTAGCTAGTCCTCCTGACACTAAGGAGCAATTTAGCATGCCTTACAGCACCAGGGATCCAGGTTTGATTTCTGGTTTGGGTCACTGTCTGTGTGGAGTTTGCACATTCTCCCCATGTCTGCATGAGTTTCCTTCAGGCGCTCTGGTTTTCTCCCACACTCCAAAGATGTGTGGGTTAGGTGGATTGACCGTGTTAAATTGTTCCTTAATGTCAGGGGGTTAGCAGGGTAAATATGTGGGATTGCAGGAGCGGTGCCTGTGTGATATTGAGTTTGGTGCAGACTCGGTGAGCCTAATGGCCTCCTTCTGCACAGTAGGCGTTCTATGATTCCATGATTCCAGCAAGTAATTTAAAGATCCAAAGCTTATTGTGATTGTCAATGAAGCTTTATAATAATGCAAGAAATTATGATGTCCGTACCCATGTCTTGATGTGAGTCGAGGATTATGCAGGGGAATTAGCCCACATCTATGTTTGTCTAACATTCAGTGAGCTCTGTTAAAGTACTGTGCCTATTGTGTTAAGTACTTCTTTTTCCTCTGTTACATAATCAATCCCTTTTAACGTATTCAAGAGATGGCTGGATATAGCACTTGGGGCGAATGGGCTCAAAGGTTATGGGAAGAAAGCAGGATGGGGCTATTGAGTTGGACAATCAGCCATGATCGTGATGAATGGTGGAGCAGTCTCGAAGGGCTGAGTGGCCTCCTCCTCCTCCTATCTTCTATGTTTCTATGTTAACTTCAAGAATCTACAGACAACTATGTTTTTGTTTTGACTTGATTTATATAGTGCATATCTAGAAACTGAATAAGCCAATCAATTTACCAGATTTTGAGACACCTACAAAAAGTAGAGAGGTAGTGAGCAAAGTCAAACAGTCTTAATGGCCATGCTAGCAGAAATTAATCAGTGGGATTAGATAGTGGCACAAGTCACTATCTGTCCTTTCACCCTGAGATGAACACAGCTGAGAAATCACCTCCTCCAGACCTGAAAGATTTTGAGTTGATCTGATTTATTATTGTCACATGTATTAGTATACAGTGAAAAGCAGTGTTTCTTGCACACTGTACAGACAAAACACCGTTCATAGAAAAGGAAAGGAGAGAGTGCAGAATGTAGTGTTACAGTCATACCTAGGGTGTAGAGAAAGATCAACTTAATGTGAGGTAGGCCCATTCTGATGGCAGCTGTTCTTGAGTCAGTTGGAACGTGACCACAGACTTTTGTATCTTTTTACCAACGGAAAAAGGTGGAAGAGAGAATGTCCGGGGTATATGGGATCCTTGATTATGCTGGCTACTTTTCCGAGGCAGCGGGAAGTGTAGACAGAGTCAATGGATGGGAGGTTGGTTTGCGTGATGGACTGGGTGCATTCACAACTCTTTGTAGTTCCACGCCTTCATGGACAGAGCAGGAGCCATACCAAGCTGTGATACAACCAGAAAGAATGCTTTCTATGGTGCATCAGTAAAAGTTGGTGAGAGTCGTAGCTGACATGCCAAATTTCCTCAGTCTTCTGAGAAAGTAGGGACATTGGTGGTCTTTCTCAATTATAATATCAGCTTGGGGGGACCTAGACAGTTGTTGGTGATCTGGACACCTAAAAATGTGAAGCTCTCGACCATTTCTACTTTGTCTCCATTGATGGAGACAGGGGCATGCCCTCTGTGGGGATGAGATGTTTCAGGCAGCAAGTTGGGATCTGGGAAACACTAAAAGTCAACTCAGTAGTGACTTTCAAAAGTGAATTGGATAAGTGCACAAAGGGGAAAATATTGTAGGATTGTTGCAAAGAGCAGGAAAGTGAGACAGATCGGATAATTCTTTCAAACAGGCTGAAGGTACCATGGTCCAGGGTGAGGAGATTCTATGATAATCTGACTGTCAGGGTTCCTGATGAAATGAGTTTGAACAGAAGCTTTGCCCAGTCTGTAGCCCATCGCACACACTGGAATTCCTTACGATGCTGCATGTGATAAAACCATCCTTATTTCTGATGGTGAGCCTTACAGATTTCAGTGAACAATGAAAGAGAGTGTTACTAGAACTGCACACTTGGAATACTGTGTACAGTTCTGGTCACCCTATTACAGAAAAGGTATTATTAAACCAGAAAGAGTGCAGAAAGTATTTACTAGGATGCTACCGGTACTTGATGGTTTGAGTTATAAGGAGAGGCTGAACAGAGTGGACCTTTTTTCTCTGGAACGTAGGAGGCTGAGAAGTGATCTTATAGAGGTCTATAAAATAATGAGGGGCATAGATCAGCTAGATATTCAATATCTTTTCCCAAAGGTAGGGAAGTCTAAAACTAGGGGCGTAGGTTTACGGTGAGAGGGGAGATATACAAAAGGGTCCAGAGGGGCAATTTTTTCACACAGAGGGTGGTGAGTGTCTGGAACAAGCTGCCAGAATAGTAGTAGAGGCGGGTACAATTTTGTCTTTTAAAAAGCATTTAAACAGTTACTTGGGTAAGATAGGTATAGAGGGATATGGGCCAAATGCGGGCAATTGGGACTAGCTTAGTGGTGAAATCTGGACATCATGGACAAATTGGGCTGAAGGGCTTTTTTCCACGCTGTAAACCTCTCTATGAGCCGATGACTCTAGTATTTCTTTTGTCGTCCAACACACTGAGCTGTGACTGTGTAATGCTGGTGACTCCTTGATGCCCCCAAGTCCTGCAATAAGCAATTGTAGAACTGTGCGTCAATGCTTGGATTTAGTTGCATGCTCAAATAAAATGATATAATCATGGTCACCAACTGTCTGTTTGAAAATTAAACAGACATTATTACTTGATATAAGCACATGCTACTTGCACTCAGATTTTCACGTGCTTTTTTGTTATATTCCAGAGTGTGGCAGCTGCTGGCTTTCTGGACGTATCTCCTTTTGCAATCAGACCGGCCGTGTTTGAACTGAATCCAGGCCAGGCCCTCATCCTGGAGGTCAGTGAATAAAGTCTCCTTCACTTTGAACTGGCTGATTAAATTACAGCCATTTAAACTGGCAGGTGATATATTCAATTCACAAGCATTCAGGAAAAGACAGATACAAGGGATTACAGGCGGCGGCACGGTGGCATAGTTATTAGCATTGCTGCCTCACAGTGCTGGGGACTCAGATTCAATTCCCAGCTTGGGTCACCGTCTGTGTGGAGTTTGTATGTTCTCCCCATGTCTGCATGGGTTTCCTCCGGCTGCTCCGGTTTCCTCCCACAGTCCAAAGATGTGCGAATTAGGTGGATTGGCCATGATAGATTGTCCATGAGTATGGTAAATATATGGGGTTACGGGAATAGGGCCTGGGGTGGGATTGTTGTTTCAGTCAGTCTCGATGGGCTGAATGGCCTCCTTCTGCACTGTAGACTTTCTACGATTCTACTCAACTAAAGTTGATGAATGGCACATTCCACAAACGCCTGGCTTTTGGACAGCTGACTTTGGGACTCTTGTTATGTGGCTCAGTGTCAAATTTGTTTGAAAATGCCTCCTATGAAGTGCTTTGGAATGTTCATACCATTCACAGAGTACATAGGGGAGAAGGAAAGGAGAGAGTGCAGATTGTAGTGTTGCAGTCATAGCTATGGTGTAGAGAAAGATCAACTTAACACGAGGAAGGTCTATTTAAATGTCAGCAGGGAAGAAGCTGTTCTTGAGTCGGTTGGCACATGACTTCAGACTTTTGTATTACATTTTAGAGATTGCTATATAATTGAAAGTTGTTGTATGATTGAGACTGCATCAAATAACTCAGTCCACAGTAGTTAACATCCCACATGTCCCATTTTGAATAAGTTTTATCTTATTTGCCTGAGACTAATACGGGCTTTTATCTCACTTATTTCTTGGGGAGACTTTCATAAATACATTTTGATAATATGATATACTTATCTTTCTAAATTCACAGGTTGCCTTCCTTCCACCCTCTGCAGAAACCTTCTCCCAGACTGTTACCATGGTGTGTGACAACTGTCAAGTGAAAGACTTTGTACTAACAGGTAACAAGCTGAAGATCCATCAGAGTTTGTGATCTGTGACATTACCTGCTTATGTGTCAGCCTCCAAATCCACCATCCAATATGTTCAAATACAACAGAGTGCCAGTGGATAATGTGTAAGATCTGGGTGTTTAGAGGAGTGGGTTCGATTGTACACAGTTGATAGGGGAGTGGGTTCGATTGTACACAGTCGATAGGGGAGTGGGTTCGATTGTACACAGTCGATAGGGGAGTGGGTTCAATTGTACACAGTCGATAGAGGAGTGGGTTCAATTGTGCACAGTCGATAGAGGAGTAGGTTAGATTGTACACAGTCAATAGAGGAGTGGGTTCGATTGTGCACAGTCGATAGAGGAGTGGGTTCGATTGTGCACAGTCGATAGAGGAGTGGGTTCGATTGTGCACAGTCGATAGAGGAGTGGGTTCGATTGTGCACAGTCGATAGAGGAGTGGGTTCGATTGTGCACAGTCGATAGAGGAGTGGGTTCGATTGTGCACAGTCGATAGAGGAGTGGGTTCGATTGTGCACAGTCGATAGAGGAGTGGGTTCGATTGTGCACAGTCGATAGAGGAGTGGGTTTGATTGTATACAGTCGATAGGGGAGGGGGGTTAGATTGTACACAGTCGATAGAGGAGTGGGTTCGATTGTGCACAGTCGATAGAGGAGTGGGTTCGATTGTGCACAGTCGATAGAGGAGTGGGTTCGATTGTGCACAGTCGATAGAGGAGTGGGTTCGATTGTGCACAGTCGATAGAGGAGTGGGTTCGATTGTGCACAGTCGATAGAGGAGTGGGTTCGATTGTGCACAGTCGATAGAGGAGTGGGTTCGATTGTGCACAGTCGATAGAGGAGTGGGTTCGATTGTGCACAGTCGATAGAGGAGTGGGTTCGATTGTGCACAGTCGATAGAGGAGTGGGTTCGATTGTGCACAGTCGATAGAGGAGTGGGTTCGATTGTGCACAGTCGATAGAGGAGTGGGTTCGATTGTGCACAGTCGATAGAGGAGTGGGTTTGATTGTATACAGTCGATAGGGGAGGGGGGTTAGATTGTACACAGTCGATAGAGGAGTGGGTTCGATTGTGCACAGTCGATAGAGGAGTGGGTTCGATTGTGCACAGTCGATAGAGGAGTGGGTTCGATTGTGCACAGTCGATAGAGGAGTGGGTTCGATTGTGCACAGTCGATAGAGGAGTGGGTTTGATTGTATACAGTCGATAGGGGAGGGGGGTTAGATTGTACACAGTCGATAGAGGAGTGGGTTCGATTGTATACAGTCGATAGGGGAGGGGGGTTAGATTGTACACAGTCGATAGAGAGGAGTGGGTTCGATTGCACACAGTCGATAGAAGAGTGGATTAGGCTGTCCACAGTTGATAGAGGAGTGAGTTAGATTGTGCATGGGTTAAGGGAGAGTGGATTAGGTCGTTTGTAATGAGTTGCAGTAGTTGGTCTTTGTCACAAAGGGAGAAATCAGTACTTGGAATGGAGTGGTGGAATTAAACTTGTTCAACTTAGCACCCCATGTAGGGGAAAGACAATTTGATCTTAATCCATGACTTGCACAGCTCCTCCACAGCCTTTGCTGATTGAGGTATTATTTCAGTAAGAGGTAGAACTTGAAGGTAGAAGTGAGCTGTTTGTCTGAGTCACTGTGACACAACGGTAGATATTAAAATTAACATGGAGCTTCTCTGTTTCTTTCCCTCTGTTATCCCAGGCATTGGCCAACATGTTGCTCTGGATTTCGTCTCTATCTCTGGCGGAGAGAGTGTTACAGCCCCAGGGGAATGCAGGGATATAACGGCGGATCACTTTGTACGCTTTGATGCTACCAATCCTTGTATTTGTTCTCAAAAGCTACTCATCCTTCACAATGTAACGTAAGCACAGTGGCCTCTGTTTTTCTACAGCCTCGTTAAGAAAACAATTAAAAGTTGGGCCCTAAGGCCGCTAAGTTATCAGCAACTTCACGCCAGAAGCAAGAAGCTGATATTAGAACATAGAACCCCACATCACAAACAGGCCCTTCGGCCCACAAGTTGCGCCGATCGTATCCATACCTACCAAGCCATAGAACTGTCTGTAACTCCCAATCCCATTAGATCCCATGTACTCGTCCAGAAGTCTTTTAAAAGACCCCAGCGAGTTTGCCTCTACCACCACCAACGGCAGCCGATTCCACTCACTCACCACCCTCTGAGTGAAAAACTTACCCCTAACATCTCCTCTGTACTTGCTTCCCAGCACCTTAAACCTGTGTCCTCTCGTAGCGACCGTTACAGCCCTGGGAAATAGCCCCCAAGAATCCATCCTATCTATTCCTCTCAACATCTTATAAACCTCTATCAGGTCGCCTCTCAACCTTCATCTCTCCAGGGAGAACAGACCTAGCTCACTCAACCGTTCTTCATAAGGCATGCCTCCCAATCCAGGCAACATCCTTGTAAATCTCCTCTGCACTCTCTCAATAGCCTGCATGTCCTTCCTGTAGTGAGGCGACCAGAACTATGCACAGTACTCCAAATGGGAATATTGCTGGATGTTTGGTCCATTGTCGAATTATTCTGAGGAGTTTGCACATTAACTGACTTGCTTGATCATTTGCACATCTTTTGAGGCAGGTTCACCAGAAACTTTCTATACATTCATTTATAGAACTCTTCAGCTGTGCGAAAGACCAGCTCCTACATTATCCTGTGCTAGAGCATCGTGACCTCCCTAAGTTTAGGCTCAGTGGGGTAACTGGAACTTGATAGTAATTTTCTTTGTGATTTAAGGAGAGCGATGCCACTGTGAGACCAGCACTTACTTAAACCTCTTAAGTACAGTCAGTCTAAGTGTACTGGTTTGGTCTAAAGGGAGCAGCATAGTGGTTGGCACTGCTGCCTCACAACGCCAGCATCAGGAAATAGGTATATAAAGTGAGTGTTGGTTCTCGAGTGAGTGAGAATGGGGAATTAAGAATGGAAAATTATTGCACCTGTTGTGTGGCACAATGGTTAGCGCTGCAACCTTACAGCACCAGGGACCTGGGTTCAATTCCCGGCCTCGGGAAACTGTCTGTATGGAGTTTGCGTATTCCCCCCATGTCTGCGTGGGTTTCCTCCAGGTGCCCCGTTTTCCTCCCACTGTCCAAAGATGTGCGGGTTAGGTGGGTTGGCTGTGATAAATTGCCCCTTAGTGTCAGAGAGACTAGCTAGGGTAAATGCCTGGGATTACGGGGATAAGGCCTGGGTGGAACTGTGGTTGGTGCAGACTCGATGAGCCGCATGGCCTTCTTCTGCACTGTAGGGATTCTATGACTAAGCAGCTGGAACTGACTTAAGAACATAAGAACATAAGAAATAGGAGCAGGAGTAGGCCATCTAGCCCTTTGAGCCTGCCCCGCCATTCAATAAGATCATGGCTGATCTGTCGCTGCTCAGTTCCACTTTCCCGCCCTCTCCCCATAACCCTTAATCCCCTCTCTTATCAAGAACCCATCAACCCGCTTCTTAAAAATATTTAGCGAGGCAGCCTCCACCACTTCAACGGGCAGAGAATTCCAGAGATTCACCACCCTTTGAGTGAAGAAGTTCCTCCTCAACTCCGTTCTAAACCGCCTCCCCTTTATCTTGAGGCTGTGCCCCCTAGTCCTACTGTCTTTTTTGAGCGGGAAGAGTCTCTCCACCTCTATCCTATCCATCCCATTCATCATCTTATACGTCTCAATGAGATCTCCCCTCATTCTTCTAAACTCTAACAAGTACAAGCCTAGTTTATTCAGCCTCTCCTCATAGCTCAATCCCCTCAACTCCGGTATCAGCCTAGTAAACCTCCTCTGCACTCCCTCCAGGGCCAAAATATCCTTGCGCAGGTGCGGCGCCCAAAACTGCACACAGTACTCCAGCTGCGGCCTCACCAATGCCCTATACAGCTGCAGCAAGACCTCCCTACTTTTATATTCAATCCCCCTCGCTATGAAGGCCAGCATCCCATTCGCCTTCCTGACCACCTGCTGCACCTGCAAGCTGGGTTTTTGCGACTCATGCACAAGGACCCCGAGGTCCCTCTGCACCGTCGCCTGCTGCAGTTTTTCGCCACGTAAGTAATAGTCCTTCCTACCATTCTTCCTACCAAAGTGGACCACCTCACACTTGCCAACATTAAATTCCATTTGCCATTTCCTGGCCCATTCGCCCAGCCTATCTAGATCCTTCTGCAGACTCTCCACACCCTCCGCACAATTTGCCTTTCCCCCAATCTTGGTGTCATCAGCAAATTTCGACACCCTGCACTCGGTTCCCTCCTCCAGATCATCTATATAAATGGTAAATAGCTGAGGCCCCAACACCAACCCCTGGGGCACCCCACTAGTCACCATCCGCCAATCCGAATAGCACCCATTGACCCCCACTCTCTGCCTCCTATTTGACAACCAATTTTGACAACCTATTTGACTTCCCAATGCACAGATAATAACAGGAGACAATAAGGAGCAACAGAGGCAAGAAGCTCAGAGACAGCTGGCATTTTGCATGGGGTTTTGGGGTTTGGGGGTGGAAGTGTGTGGGTATGTTATGTAATTGAGCAGTTGAAGGTGTACCTATTTGACTGCATAACAATGTTGTGGCATAATGTGGGTGTGTCAGTGCTTTGCGCAAATTTCCTCTGAAAAATTCTTTGATGAGAAACACCATCCTGATTGATTACTCTTTTCGATAACACTGCATTTAGTTGCATTTGTGGCTGTGGGTTTCTGGAGTCGTTAAATAAACCTGGGCATGTGTTCCTGTTGCCAAGATTGGCTGCAAAATGACTGGGAATTTTAGCATGATTTCTAAGCAAGCATAATCAAGGAAATTCCCTGCGAGTTGCCAAGTTATCACAGGGAAAGTGTTGGTTACTGTGTCAAGTTGAGAATTACCTTGGAAGTGGAACCTTATCAATTGCTGTCTGAAAATCTAAGTACACTACATCCACTGGTTCCCCTTTATCCACATGTGACTCCTTCATAGAACGCCAACAAATTGATTAAATATAATTTCCCTTTCACAAATAATGTTGAGTCTGTCTGATTGCCTTGAATTGGTGTTGACCTTCTTGGCTGTTGTTGGAGTTGCACTCTTCCAAGCAAGTGGAGAGTATTCCATCACACTCCTGACCTGTGTCTTGTAGATGGTGGACAGACTTTGGGGAGTCAAGCAGTGAGTTCGACTCTGGCCCAACCATCTTCAGCTGCTTCATCAGTGACCTTGCATCATTAAGGTCAGAAGTGGGGATGTTTGCTGATGATTACACAATGTTCAGTATCATTCATGACTCCTCAGATACTGAAGCAGTCCATGTCCAAATACAGCGAGATCTGGACAATATCTGGACAATTATGCGTTTCTCAGCATTAGCAGACACTGCAGAATTCTGCTGGTCTTTTTAAAAAAAAATCTCATTTACCACAAAGTATTTCCACAGAGACAAATGCCTTTCGCAGACTGTGTCGAGGATGGGGGGTAGAGATATGGAGAGAGGTTTCTGTCGCTACAATCGTTAAGCAAGTACTGCACTTTTTGTAAGATTTGGGAAGTATTGTGCATGAAGCATTTTTACTGTTTTGTTTTTGTACCCTGCCCGAGAATCACCAGATCACGTGAGGAGGGACCCACTTCTCTGCATGAATTGAGTGCCCGCAATGATCTGTCAAAGATCAGGCTTTAGCCGACTGTACAGAGTAGCTGCTTGTATTTTGTTTCTCTTCTATGTAGTGTTTTTTTTGGGAAGGGAACTGTAGCTGAAATTTAACAGGTCAGCCCCTGTTGAGAATGCTGGGATATGAGAACGAGTTTGGTTATCTGCCCCAGCCTCGTCACACTGTTTAAAATACCTCCACAAAGGGTTTGTGGGCTTTTCAATGGGTATTGTAGACAGCATTATATATTTACAAAACCTGTGTGTTTTTTTTTACTGATACAAGTCAGTTTTAGTCTTGCCCATCTTGTAGAAAGTCTGCATCTCAGCGTGGCCAGTTCTTTTTTTTTGTAGGTTAGGGCAAGATTAGGGCCAGTTAGAGACAGCAGTGGGAATTTATGTGTGGAACCGGAAGAGATTGGAGAGGCATTGAACCAATATTTCTCTTCAGTGTTTACGCAGGGGGACATAAATGTAGCTGTGGAGAACACTGGGTTACAGGGTTGTAAACTGGACAGTATTGCAGTTGATAAGGAGGATGTGCTAGATATTCTTGAGGGTTTGAAAATAGATAAGTCCCCTGGGCCGGACGGGATTTACCCTAGGATTCTCTGGGAGGCAAGGGAGGCAATTGCAGAGCCTCTGGCTCTGATCTTCAGGTTGTCGTTGGTCACCGGTATAGTGCCAGAAGATTGGAGGATAGCGAATGTTGTCCCGTTGTTTAAGAAGGGGAACAGAGACTTCCCCAGGAATTATAGACTGGTGAGTCTTACTTCTGTTGTGGGCAAGGTTTTAGAAAAAATTATTAGGGATAGGATTTATAGTTATTTGGACAGTAATGAATTGATTGGAGATAGTCAGCATGGTTTTGTGGAGGGTAGGTCGTGCCTTACTAACCTTATTGAGTTTTTTGAGAAAGTGACCAAAGAGGTGGATGGGGGTAAGGCAGTTGACGTGGTATATATGGACTTTAGTAAGGCGTTTGATAAGGTTCACTATGGAAGGCTTCTGCAGAAATTGCAGATGTGTGGGATTGAGGGTAATTTAGGAAATTGGATTAGGAATTGGCTGGCAGATAGGAGACAGAGGGTGGTGGTTGATGGTAAGTATTCATCATGGAGTTCAGTTACGAGTGGTGTGCCTCAGGGATCTGTTTTGGGGCCACTGCTGTTTGTAATTTTTATAAATGATCTGGATGAGGATATAGTTGGGTGGATTAGTAAATTTGCTGATGACACCAAAGTCAGAGGTGTGGTAGATAGTGAGGAAGGGTGTCTTAGTTTACAGGGAGACTTGGACAAGTTGCAGAGCTGGGCTGAGAGGTGGCGGATGGAGTTTAATGCGGAAAAGTGTGAGGTAATTCACTCTGGCAGGAATAACGGATGTGTAGAGTATAGGGTAACGGTAGGACTCTGAATAGTGTGGATGAACAGAGGGATCTAGGTGTATGTGTACATAGATCCCTGAAAGTTGGGAATCAAGCAGATAGGGTTGTTAGGAAGGCATACGGTGTCTTGGCGTTTATTGGTAGGGGGATTGAATTTAGGAGCCGCAGCGTCATGTTGCAACTGTACAAAACTCTGGTGTGGCCGCACTTGGAGTATTGTGTGCAGTTCTGGTCCCCACATTACAGGAAGGATGTGGAGGCTTTGGAGAGGGTGCAGAGGAGGTTTACCAGGATGTTGCCTGGTATGGAGGGGACATCCTATGAGGAGAGACTGAGGGATTTGAGGTTGTTTTCGTTAGAAAGAAGGCGGCTACGAGGGGACCTTATTGAAACATATAAGATGATTAGAGGTTTAGATAGGGTGGACAGTGATAGCCATTTTCCTCAGATGGAGAAAGCTAGCACGAGGGGGCATAGCTTTAAATTAAGGGGTGGTAGTTATAGGACGGATGTCAGGGGTAGGTTCTTTACCCAGAGGGTGGTGAGGGGTTGGAATGCCCTGCCTGCTGCAGTTGTAAATGCGCCTAGTTTGGGGGCGTTTAAGAGATCCGTGGATAGGTTTATGGATGGAAAGGGATTGGTTTAGGTTAGAGGGTCATTGTTTTTTAACTGGTCGGCGCAACATCGTGGGCCGAAGGGCTTGTTCTGCGCTGTAATGTTCTATGTTCTATCCAGGCTTGGGCTGACAAGTGGCAAGAAACATTTGTGCCACACAAGCAATAACCATCTCCAACAAGTGCTTCCCACTTGTCTGGATGGGGGCAGCTCCAACAACACTCAAGAAGCTCAACACCATCCAGTACAAAGCAGCCCCGCTTGATTGCTACCCCTTCGCACTCGCTTCTCCACCGCTGATGAAAAATGGCAGCAGTGTGTGTACCATCTAGAAGATGCACTGCAGAAACTCACCAAGGTTCCTTTGGCAGCACATTCCAAACCCACAGTCACTACCATCTAGAGGGACAAGGGCAACAGATACCTGGGAACATCCCCACCTGGAATATCTCCTCCAACCTACTCATCATCCTGACTTAGAAATATATCACCGTTCCTTCATTTAAAGTATACTTATTAATCACAAGTGAGGCTTACATTAATGCTGCAATGAAGTTACTGTGAAATCCCTCTAGGATTTCTAAATTCATTGTCACTGGGTCAAATTCCTGGGATTCCCTCCCTAACAACAACAGTGGTTCAGCTCGCCACCACCTTCTCAAGGGCAATTAGGGATGGGCAATAAATGCTCTAGTCAATGATGCCCACATCCCAGTAATGAATATAGAAAGAATGTGAGGTATGACTGGGTCATGCAGAGCCTTTGGATTCTAACTCCAGTCAGGGGAGGAAAGATTTGTTTTTATGTTCAGCTCATGAGATTGTGTAATTATCTTGCTGCAGTAAGTCCTGTCTACTAATGCGAAGAGAATGGGGGGCATGGTAGCACAGTGGTTAGCACTGCTGCGTCACAGCTCCAGGGACCTGGGTTCGATTCCCAGCTTGGGGCACTGTGTGGAGTTTGCACATTCTCCTCGTGTCTGCATGGGTTTCCTCTGGGTGCTCCGGTTTCCTCCTACAGTCCAAAGATGTGTGGGTTAGGTTGATTGGCCATGCTAAAATGGCCCTTTAGTGTACTAGGATGCTTAGGTTAGAGGGATTAGTGGGTAAAATATGTAGGGATATGGGGGTAGGGCCTGGGTGGGATTGTGGTCAGTGCAGACTTGATGGGCCGAAGGGCCTCTCTCTGCACTGTAGGGTTCTATGTTCTATGATTCTGTAATTTGCCCTTGTTTCTAGGCACGTGGAGCTTCCCTTTTGCTGGCAGATACTAAAACCTAACCTGGTGTGTGCTATTCCTGGAGAGCCTATCGAACCCACCGACCTGGACTACGATCAGGATTTAAAATCGGCCTTTCACATCTGCCCGGATAACGGAGTTTTCGAAGCGCACCAGGATCACGAGTTCATCCTCACTTACTTCCCGCAAGAGGTCAGAATTGTTTGTCTATCTGTGGTTCTGAGGTTTCCAAATCGTCGGTCATGCTGTCACTTACTGCAATCGAGATCCTAGGCACTTGCTGCGTGAAAGCACTTTTCCTTGTGTCTGCATCGCTTCTTTTGCCGTCCACCTTAAATCTGCCCTCTCGTTCCCAATCCTTCCACCAATGGGAACAGTTTTTCCTATCTACTCTGTCCAGACCCCTCATGAATTTGAACACCTCTCTCAGTGACAGTACCGCACCTTGTTAGATTTTTCCAGTGATTGTGCCTTTCCCCCTGTCAGCCCACTGGAGTGGAACGCTATCAAGAAATAGTTGCAAATCACGTAATGTAACAGAGATGATAGCCTCACGGTATTATGACTGGACTGCCAATCCAGAAACTCAGCTAATGTTCTGCAGACTCAGATTCGAATCCCATCACGGCAAGTGGTGGAATTTGAATTCAATAAAAATTTTCTAGAATTAAGAATCTTCTGATGACCATGAAATCATTGATTGTCAGAAAAACTCAGACCGTGGTGTCTGTCTCTTTAAGACAGCACAGCATAAGTGGGCGACCAGCCTTGAGGGACAGATGGGGACTGAGAATGAGTGATCACCTCACAGGGTGGAGTCCTCGGGCAGAATATATCTAGCAGCCATGTGGTTAACATCACAAAGACTGGGGTCTGATTCTAGGGCCGCCTAGAGCTGCAACCCCTGCACCGAGTGTTTCTTATCAATATCATAGGATCCCGACAGTGCAGAAAGAGGCCACTCAGCCCATTGAGTGCACCGGCCACAATCCCACCCAGACCCTATTCCTGTAACTCCACATATTTACCCTGCTAATCCCCCTGAGACTAGGGTCATTTAGCATGGCCAATGAACCTAACCTGCACATCTTTGGAGTGTGGGAGGAAACCGGAGCACCTGGAGGAAACCCAGGCAGACACAAAGAAAATGTGCAAACTCCACACAGACAGTGACTCAAGCCAGGAATTGAACCCGGATCTCTAGCACTGTGAGGCAGTAGTGCTAACCACGGTGCCATTGCCGCCCCTATCTTTTGTTCCTAACAAAACCTAACCTGTTGACGTTGCTAGGCTACTATAACATAATACATTGGCAATGAGGTGGATCAATTGATGACACAGTCTGCCTGTGAGTATCCAGTGTAATTGAAGCTTGGAATAAAGGGCGACCCACCCGCCAGAAACTTCTGCACGTGATCCCCACTCCTTTCCGATTAGAGGTGTTGGAGAATGTCTTCCCATTATTATTCTTGTTTTTGGGCAAATAGACTGAGAAAGTGTTATCTTGGTAGTGCCAAACCCTGAGGGGCAAACAAACCAATGAGGTCAGTGAGTCAAGAGAGATTAGATTAGCCTTCAGGAGCCAGAAAAATGAAACTTGAATAAAAGAAAGTTTATTTATTATTGTCACAAGCAAAGCTTACATTAACACTGCAGTGATGTCACTGTGAAAATTTCCGAGTCGCTGCACACAGGCGCCTGTTCAGGTACACTGAGGGAAAAGTTAGCATGGCTAATGCACCTAACCAGCGTGTCTTTCAGACTGTGGGAGGAAACCGGAGCACCCGGAGGAAACCCACGCAGACACGGGGAGAATGTGCAGACTCCGCACAGACAGTGACCCAAGGCCGGGAATCGAACCCAGGTCCCTGGCGCTATGAGGCAGCAGTGCTAACCAGTGTGCCACCGTGCCGCCCCACGACAGAAAAAGGAACGGAGCAGGAGTTTTTGAAATAAAAGGAAGATATACCCAGCTAGAAGGAAGCTGTGTTTCAGATTTAAAAAGGAGAAAGCTGGAAAAAAGGCACAGTTCATCTGCAGTTAAAAGAAGTTCAGAAGTGAAAAGAAAAAAAAGTCTCAGGGAATTGTAAAGCTTGTCCCAAAAATGCAGGAAAGTGAAAAGCTGAGATTACCGATCTCCTGACCTAAACAGAACCATCCCTGAATTGGGGGGCTACAGGCAGTGAAGATTGATAATTTTGGGAAGGAAAGAAGTCCTCTACCTACAGAAAAAAAAGAAAATAAGTTAAAAAGTTAAAAGAAGATAATGGGCCTGAAATGGACAGTGTCAACTGTAGCAAAATTATTGGTACTTCAGGAAAAACAAGGAGTATGTAGGTAGCTAAGAAACATAAAAACCCTGCAGAAATCGTTGAAGAAGTCTCCCACCAAATAAAGAGAGATGTTAAAATGGTTTAAAAGGGTTCCAAAAATAGGAGTTGTCGTTTCCTACCAGAACTCCAAAAGCACGGGGAAAGCTCAGGGAGAGAAACAGCAGCTGCAGCAGTTTAAAAGAAGTTGACAGTCTTAAAGCGGTAATGCATTGAAAGTTGTACAATATTTAATGAAATATCCTCAAGAAGGAAGAAGGGGCAGAAAAATCAGGAAAGACCCCTGAAACAGGGCAGCTCTAAAAAGGGACCCAGAAGTGATGCAACACCTCAAAGGAGGAGGTAAGACCTCAAGAGAGAGGCAACACTGGAGCTCAGGAGGTAATAAAACCTCAAGCAAGAGGCAACATCACATCGTAAAAGTCCCCTGAGAGGGAGTACTGAGAAACCCTGGAGAGGGAGGGTCAGAAGGAGGGCAATGAAAAATCCAGGGGTGCAATGATAGATCCAGGGCACCACAAGACTTGAGAAGACCCCAGGAGGAAAGAACTGAAATCAAGCAAGATTGAGTTTCTATTATAATGAGAAATTCCTTGAAAGTGTTACCAATAAACGACAGGCAGACAATAAAGCTGTAATCGGGCCAAGCAAAACAAGCCGCAGGAAAAGAAGAAGTAAGAGTGAAGAAAAGAATTGGATAAACTTCACAGAGAACCACAGTAAATAGAAAATGAGGTAAGAGTTTGTGACCCATGATCTAAATGAGACGTGGCCCGGTTATATCAAAGCTAAGAGAATAAAAACAAGTATCATGAAAAAGGTGGAAATAGTGAGGAAGTGCATTAGGGCCAGTAAGAAAAAGTACAACATTCACCAGCAAGCAGTGAACGATCTGGAGTTTTGGAAGCTTGAAGGTAGAAGCAAAAAGCACAAGCGGAACTCAGCAACAGAGGTCATAGTGTGGAACTGGAGAAGAGCCATAGAAATACCATGGACTGGATGCTCTCAGCTTTGTGATGGGTGAGAGAATTGGTACTCTCAGAGTGAAATGCATCAAAGATTTGATCCAAGGCGCTCATGTACAACATTCTGAACATCTGCTGCAAGCCTCACCATACTGTAGGAGCAGAAATTAGACTGCAGCTATTATTAGGAATTCTTTACAGATCCAATTGAATGATCAAATTGCCAGTCATGTGGAAAACACAAATGAACTGGTTTGCAGCTAAACCACACTGACAGTGTTGCCTTCGATTCTGGTCACTACATCACAGGAAAGATGCAGAGACTTTGGAGAGGGTGCAGAAGAGGTTTACCAAAGTGCTGCCTGGATTAGAGGGTATGAGCTATAAGGAGAGGCTGGACAAACTAGGGTTGTTTGCTCTGGAGCGGCAGAGGCTGAGGGGAGACCTGATAGAAGTCTATAAAATTATGAGAGACACGTATAGGATTGACTGTCCGAATCTTTCTCCCAGGATTGAAATGTCTAATACTAGGGGGCATGCATTTAGTTGAGAGGAGGAAAGTTCAAAGGAAGGGCTTTGAGATAAGCACGTGAATATGCAAAGAATAGAGAGATATAGATCAGGAGTAAGCAGAATGGATTTGTTTAATTTGGCATCATGTTCGGCACAACATTGCAGGCTGAAGGTTCTATTTCTGTGTCATACACAGTAAGTGGTTTCACGACACTAGGTTAAAGTCCAACAGGTTTATTTGGTAGCACGAGCTTTTGGAGCGCTGCTCCTTCTTCAGGTTAGTGAAGAGTTTGGTTCACTAACAGGACATATATAGACACAAATTACAAGATAATGGTTGGCTGCTTTCTTGCATCTTTGTAGAAACGTGATGTCTGTGTCGATATGTGTGATCTGCTTGGAGATCCTCTCCACTTTGAGCCAGCAGTTTGAGGTGTCAGTCGCCCCCATGTTGTGGAGATGCCGGCATTGGACTGGGGTGGGCACAGTAAGTAGTCTGAGACCATCAGGTTAAAGTCCAACAGGTTTATTTGGTAGCACGAGCTTTCGGAGTGTCATGGCTACCACCGACACCGCAAATAAACCTGTTTGACTTTAATCTGGTGTTGTGAGACTTCTTACTGTATCCACCCCAGTCCAACACCGGCATCTCCATATCTGTGATATACTATCCCACGTTCTAAATTGGCATTCTGCAGAGAGGCAGAAACTGGCTGGTGTTTGAAAGCATTGAGGAGGACTTAGCAACAGACAAACCAAAAGAGAGAACACCACTCATGGAACAAGTTAGCAACTCAGGAAAATTGTCTATTAAGTATAACAAAAAGGAGGAAGAACCATTAAAAGTAGTAGTAGAGTTTGATGCAACTACAACAGAAGTGTAGAGGTCGATTCCCTTTTGAGAAACTATGCTGAATCCCCCAAAGAGGAAGACTTGCTTCGTAATCTTTTAAAAGTGTTTGGAAAGATGTGAACTGTTCTTCATTAACCTTTAGAGGTCCATTAACAGAAGTACCTGACACTCGCTTTGGTTAAATAATTAACTTGTTAATTATTCACTTAATCAGGAACTTGAACTAAACAAGTAATATATATAGATTAAAGTAAGATACTACTGGAATGCTGTTCAAATAAACACAAGGTCCATTCATTACCAAAATAAATAATAACAGAATTTGGTCACTCTCAAAAAAATGCAACTAGGTGTTTTGGTTTTTGAAAACCTTTGGAGATCTTTTGATAATTCCACTGTTTTTAAGCTCTTTCTGGTTTGGTACCCTTAGATAGCTGGAGAGTTCTGTTAGCTGGCAGGGAGCTGTTTTTCCCTTCTCTGGCTGTTGAGAGGTAGCAGCCCTTCAGTTGCAGGCAGGCACTTGAGTTCCTCTTTATAACTGTGATGACCTATCAATTTTCCTACACCAGGATTGGTCTGATGGTGTTGACAACAGCAAATTCAAATTTGATAGGTTCCTGACAGCTGAGTGTCTTCTTTAAACTGATAGGCTGTCAAAATTCAAACGCCTGCAAAGCCTGTTACCAAAGCAAGCCTGATGCTTGGTACTTGTTACAACTGTTGCAATCGGTGTAGCCTGTGTCTTAAACATCCAAGCCTTGACACAAAACCACCATTTAAAGGGACCACATTTCACAAACTCAACTTCACAACAAGGGGAACACGACAGTTCCCTGAAAATATGTCCCACCTGCTACGAATCCTGGGCAGACAGGATGGGAAAATTCTTCTCTACATGCCAGAACAAGATTGCTGAATTGGTCACACTGATGGAAAAGCACAAGAAGCAACGTGATAAACAGTACCAGAAATCTACTACCACAACTATTTTCTTCACAGATAACAGACCAAGGTTGTGAATGAGCTGTCAAAGCATAACATTGTATTGCATTGTAATGCTGGTGCCTGCATGTGGTGGTGGGTGAGGGGAGGAAACAGCTCCCTCGACAGTAATTTTCCCCAAATTGGCCAATTAATGGCCAGAGAGTGGGCATGCTGCCCAATTAAAGATAGTCGGTGGGCTTTTGAAGCTGGGGAGCCAATGGGTCTTCCAAATCAAATCAAACCAAACCAAATCAAATCAAGAAGCTACAAAGGGTCCTGAATGTAGCCCAGTCCATCACGCAAACCGGACTCCCATCCATCACCTCCCTGTTTACCCTTCCCACTGCCTTGGAAAAGCAGCCAACATAATTAAGGAAGCCACACATCCCAAACATTCTCTCTTCCACTTTCTTCCATCAGGAAAAAGATACAAAAGTCTGAGATCATGTACCAACTGACTCAAGAACAGTTTCTTCCTTGCTGCCATCAGCCTTTTGAATGGACCTACCTGACATCAACTTGAGCTATGACTGTAAAACTGCATTCTGCACTCTGTCCTTTCCTTCCCCCTATGTACGGTACGTTTTGTCTATATAGTGTGCAAGAAACAATACTTCTCACTGTATACGTGTGACAATAATAAATCAAAAACTCAACAAAAGACCTTCCTCATCTGGGAAAATGCTGACCTGTGGTGGCTCACAGTTCCAATCCAGCCTAGCTTTATGCTCACCTCATTCAGCCCTTGGACATATGATCTAGGTGGAAACTCCAGGGAGTGTCATCTTTCAGATGAGATGTTAGAGGAGCTGTCTGCCTGCCTATTTAGATAAAGCATTAAATAAATGTAAGAATAACAAACAGGCCTATCAACAAGGTGGAAGAAAAGACCATCAGTCACGCAAAGCACGTGAAGCAGTAACTTTGAATGACTTTCACAGAAGCTTGTAGAAGCTTATACTGATGATGTTTTCTCATTTTGAATGACATCTTCATTTTCCTTTCCAGCTGAAGGACTATCACAGCGTGCTTTACCTTGTATTGCGGGATATCCCAGAACCTCTGAACGTCAATGAGTGTAACATCAGCAGGTAAATTGCACATGTGTTGTTGCCCCATCTCACTCTTTCTGCACTCATACTGCCAATGGACAGGTGGCGAGGTGGATTTCCATTTCCATCTCCACCTCTTAGACGCTCAGAAGAATGACCGAGGTCCACGCTTTCCAACCTTTAAAGGGATACAAGATAAGCACGTGAGGGCAAAAGATCAGGAGGTTTACACTGATTAAAGTTTATTTATTAGTCACAAGTAACGCTTACAATTACACTGCAATGAAATTACTATGAAATTCCCCTAGCTGCTACACTCTAGTGTGTTCGGGTTCAGGTAAATGCACCTCTTCCAGACTATGGGACTATGGGCGGCACGGTAGCACAGTGGTTAGCACTGCTGCTTCACAGCTCCAGGGACTTGGGTTCAATTCCTGGCTCAGGTCACTGTCTATGCGGAATTTGCATGTTCCCCCCGTATCTGTGTGGGTTTCCTCCGGGTGCTCCGGTTTCGTCCCACAATCCAAAGATGTGCAGGTTAGGTTGATTGGTCATTCGAAATTGCCCCTTAATGTCCTGGAATGCCTAAGTTAGAGGGATTAGTGGGTAAACATATGGGGAAAGGGCCTGGGTGGGATTGTGGTTAGTGCAGACCCGACGGGCCGAATGGCCTCTTTCTGCACTGTAGGTTTCTATGAAACCGACGCAGACACGAGGAGAACGTGCAAACTCCACATAGCCATTGACCCAAGCCGGGAATCGAACCCAGATTCCTGGCACTGTGAGGCAGCAGTGCTAACCATTGTACCAATGCGCCATCTACGGTGATATGGTGTGATGTGTGGGAGGAGATTTGGGTCAGATAGAAGCATCAGTAGATGCCCGGTCCTTAAGAAAAAGTGACTTGTAAGTTAGAGAGTAAATACCAGTTGTACTGACTTCCAGGCCTGTGTTTAGTCTGTTATGGATTCCCTTAGACCTTCCTAAGTGTGAGGCCTGTTGTCAGCATTCTGGGAAACCCCCTGAGCCTGGCTGCTACAAGCAGGAGATGGTGATGTGTAGCTGGAAATACTCTCCTTTGCCTCAGCACCGTGGCAGTACATGTATTGCAGGCACAAGTCCCGACTCTATAATCATATCCGCACCCAACAAATCCTGTACCACACAAAGGGTGCAGAGACCCATCTCAGTAAGTTCCAGCCTACTGTGTCCTGACCACCGTGTGGGACATTGGGTCTTTCTTGGATGGAAAGGCCAAGACAGGACAGCAGAGCTCCTTGTCAGAATGTTAGACCACTGAATCGGATGGTGCAGTGGCTATCAAGAAGCTGGGACTCAGCAGAATCTGGAGGCCCAGCAAAACCGGCTGCACTCACCACTGGCTGAGACACAGAGTTGGCGTTGATTCAATGTGGGTGTTAAAGTGCATGTTCCTTTTGAACTCAGCCACTCTTTCTATCAGTAAGTGTCTTTCTGCAAGATGCCACCGAATCAAAAAAACAACAACTGCAGAAGCAGCAGGATTATTGTCAAGAACCCACTGAACAGTCTTTGGAAATTAGAATCTGGGACCTGCACCACATCATTTTTCGTACTCGCTGGGTGTCACGGTGGCACGGTGGTTAGCACTATTACTTCACAGCACCAGGGACCCAGGTTAAATTCTGGCCTCAGGTCATTGTCTGTGTGAAGTTTGCACGTTCTCCCCTGTCTACATGGGTTTCCTCCAGGTGTTCCAGTTTCCTCGCATAGTCTGAAAGACGTTTATGTTAGGTGCAATAGAGTTATAGAGTCATAGAGATTTACAGCATGGAAACAGGCCCTTCAGCCCAACTTATCCATGCTGCCCTTTTTTTTAGACCCCAAAGCTAATCCCAATGGCCTGCAGTTGGCCCATATCCCTCTATACCTATCATTCCCATGTAACTGTCTAAATGCTTTTTAAAAGTCAAAATTGTACCCGCCTCTACGACTACCTCTGGCAGCTTGTTCCAGACACCCACCACCCTCTGTATGAAAAAATTGCCCCTCTGGACACTTCTGAATCTCTCCCCTCTCACCTTAAATTTATGCCTTGTAGTTTTAGACTCCCCTACTTTGGGAAAAGATATTGACTATCTAGATGATCTATGCCCCTCATTATTTTATAGACCTCTATAAGGTCACCCCTCAGCCTCTAAGCTTCAGAGAGAAAGGTCCCAGTCTATCCAGCCTCTCCTTATAACTCAAACCATTAAATCCTGGTAGCATCCTAGTAAATTTTTTCTGCATTCTTTCCAGTTTAATAATATCCTTTCTATAATAGGGTGACCAGAACTTAGCCATGCTGAATTCTCCCTCAGTGTACCCAAAAGGGGCTGGAGTGTGGCGGCTAGGGGAATTTCACAATAACTTCATTGTAGTGTTAACATAAGCCTACTTGTGACACTAATAAATAAACTTTAAAAGTAGCCTTGCAAAAGCCATTGCTTGCAAGAGGGCCCACTAGTGCCTCTGTAGGGCAGACCTTAGCTTCACCTGATGAAGGAGCAGTGTGTCTACGTGGGTTTCCTCCGGGTGCTGCACAGTCCAAAGATGTGTAAGTTAGGTGGATTAGCCATGCTAAATTGTCTCTTAGTGTCCCAAAATGTGTAGGTGAGGGGGATTAGCTGGGTAAATACATGAGGTTACAGGAATAGGTCAGGGAAGTGGACCTGATTAAGATACTCTGTCAGTGTCAGTGCAGACCTGATAGTCTGCATGGCTTCCTTCTACACTAAGGATTCTGTGAAACTGTGATGTGCCAAAGGTACATTCTTCCCAAACTAAATCCTTTTCTTTCCTCATAAATTTTAGGAGAAGTAGCTTGGAAAGATCAATGAAAACAGCTTCTATGGCAATTACTAACATCATTGGCATGGAGTTGGAAGTCAAAGGCTACACTGAACCATTTCAAGTATTGTTGAAGCCTTATGCCATTCTCATCCCGGGCGAGAACTACATGGGCACAACTCTGAAAAAGTATTTTGAGGTCTGAATTTAAATGGCATTACATAGAAAAGGCAAACATGCATGAGGGTTCATTTCTAGAGGGATAGGATTAAAAACTCCTACAGTTATAATAAACAGCTTTAGAAACTTGGATTGACCACACCTGGAGTGTTGTACACACTTCTGCTCTCCCCTATCGTAAATGGACGTGAAGGCACTGGAGAAGGTGGACAAACCTTTCCTGAATGATACTAGCACTGGGTGGTTGTAACTATCAGAAGAGGCTTAACAAGCTGGGGCTCTTTTCACAAAGGAAAGGAAAACATAGAAACTAGAAGAGAAGTAGGTCCTTTGAGCCTGCTCTACCATTCATTTTGATCATGGCTGATCATCAAATTCAATATCCTGATTCCCCCTTCTCCCCATATCCCTTGATCCCTTTAGCCCCAAGAGCGATATCTAATTTCTTCTTGAAATCACACAATGTTTCGGCCTCAACTACTTTCTGTGGGAGTGAATTCCACACATTCACCACCCTCTGGGTGAAGAAATTTCTCCTCACCCTCAGTTCTAAAAGGTTTACCCCTTATCCTCAAACTATGACCCCCTATGGTGGACTCCCCCACCATTGGGAACATTCTTTCTGAATCTACCCTGTCTAACCCTGTCAGAATTTTATAAGTTTCTATGAGATTCCGTCTCACTCTTCTAAACTCCAGTGAATATGATTCTAACCGACTCAGCCTCTCCTCGTATGACAGACCTGCCATCCCAGGAATCAGCCTGGTAAACCTTCGCTGTACTCCCTCTACAGCAAGAACATCCTTCCTCAGGTAAGGACACCAAAACTGAACACTGTACAGGGTAACTTAATATCAGATTGAATCCCGAGATGGCAGGATTGTCATGAGGAGAGGCTGGGTCAATGGGGACTGTGTTGACTGGAATTTAGAAGAATGAGAGGGGATCTCATTGAAATGTATAAACTTCTGACAGGACTGGACAGACTGGATGCAGGGATGTTGTTTCCTCTGGCTGAGGATCTAGAGCGAGTGGACACAGCCTCAGTTAAGCTATTTAGGGCAGTGATGAGGAGAAATATCTTCGCTCAGAGGGTTCAGAACCTGTGGAGTTGCAGAAGGCTGTGGAGACCAGGTCACTGAATGTATTTAAAAGTGAAGTAAATAGATTCCTAGACTGAAACTGTAAAGGTTATGGGGAGAGTATGGGAAAGAGTTGTTGAGATAGAGGATCTGCCATCATCATGTTGAATGGTGGAACAGCTTGTAGGGCCGAATGGCCAACTCCTGCTCCTAGCTTCTCTGTTTCTACAATGATGAATTTTAAAATCGAGTGGTTCACAGGATACATGTACAGAGGTGGATCATTATGATCAATACAAGGTTCAAAGGGCACTGATGTAGGGGCAGCATGGGTGGCACAGTGGTTAGCACTGCTGCCTCACACACCAGGGACCCAGGTTCGATTCCCGGCTTGGGCCACTGTCTGTGTGGAGTCTGCACGTTCTCCCCGTGTCTGCGTGGTTTTCCTCCGGGTGCTCCATTTTCTCTCGCAGTCCAAAGATGTGCAGGTGAGGTGCATTGGCCATGCTAAATTGCCCTTTAGTGTCAGGGGGACTAGCTATAGTAAATGCATGGGGTTGTAGGGATTGTGGTCGATGCAGACTCGATGGGCCGAATGGCCTCCTTCTGCACTGTAGGATCCTATGATTCTAATGTATCAGCCCATTCCAGGAAAGCCCCTATTTTGAGTCCACATTCTCAGTCCATGGACAGAATCTGCCAGCATTGGATAAGTTCACTCATCTTGGTGGCTCACTCTCTAAAGTGGTCTACGCAAAGGATGAGACATGCAAGAACTACCAAAGCAAGTGTAGCCTTCAGTGGACCTTGAACATCAGGTTGGGAATGGAGAAGGGTAGGTCTACCCTTCATACCACAGTAAACTAAAAGTCTGTGGGGCAATAGTGCACAGCCCACTCTCTGCATGCGAGGCTTGGACTGAGTACCAATGTCATCCCAAGAACCTTAAACCCTTTCACTTCAGCTGCCTTTGGAAGCTTCTGAAGATCAGGTGCAGGACAAAGTATGAAATAAATAATGTAATATAAAGCATTACAATAAATATTTATGAGAATCTTGGTGGTCGATATACCGCTGGCGGTGAGGGTAAAACAGAAAACGCTGGAAAACTCAGCAAGTCAGCCAGGAAGGGAAAAGGTGTAATGTAAGAATATAAGAACTTAAGATACAATGGAGAGGCTTGGTTTAGGATGGGAATAGAGGGATATGGTCCCCAAAAAGATAGAAGGTTTTAGTTCAGTTGGGCAGCATGGTGGGTGCAGGCTTGAACGGCTGAAGGCCCTGTTCCTGTGCTGTAATTTTCTTTAGTCTTTGTTCTTTGCCTGCTAAGAGTCAACTCCATAGATCTGGGGTTACATGTAGGCCAGACCCGATAAGGACAGCAGATTGGGGGCGGCAAAACGGCACAGTGGATAGCACTGCTGCCTCACAGCACCAGAGACCCTGGTTCAATTCCCGGCTTGGGTCAGTCTCTGTGTGGAGTCTGCACGTTCTCCCCATGTCTGTGTGGGTTTCCTCCAGGTGCTCTGGTTTCCTCCCATAGTCCAAAGATGTGCTGGTTAGTTTGATTGGCCATGCTGAATTGCCCCTTAGTGTCAGGGGGTCTAGCTAGGGTAAATGCGTGGGGTAATGGGGATAGAGCCTGAACGGGATTGTGGTCAGTGCAGACTCGATGGGCTGAATGGCCTCCTTCTGCAGTGTAGGGATTCTGTGATGTCCCCCGCTGAAGGACATTAGTGTTTTTGCAACAATCCAGTAATTTTTTGGTCATTGTTAATGAAACTGGCGTTTTATTCCAGATTTTATTGATGGATTTATTTATCTTCCCCCAGTGCAGTGGTGAGAACAGAACCTGTGCCTTAGGAGCACAAGGGGATAGGAAACAGTTCCCTTAGCAGTGAGATCACAGACACAGACGTAGATTTAAAGATTGAGTTGACTTGAGGAGAAATTTGTTCACCGAGAGACAGGTGGGGGGGGACAGAAACTCGCTGCTTGAAAGGGTGGTAGGATCCCTCATCACATTGAAAAAATAAACTTGAAGTTCTGTAACCTACAGGGCCATGGGGCAAGGGTTCAAAAATGTGATCAGATTGCCTCCTCTGTGCCGTTTATAGTCTGAGCTTTGAGTGTAACCTAAATGGCCCATCAGTTTACCCAGTTAGTGTTCCGGAAGGACAGGCACGAGTGATTTGACACAATCCTATTCAAACCATACGATGTAAGTCACAACAGATGCAATCATTTTCTGTTACCTGCAGTTGTGGAACAACAGCAAGTCCGTCATTAACTATGAATGGGAGAGAGTGCACGATTCTCATATCTTGGAGGTACTGCCACCTTGTGGAACAATAGGTAACTGGTTTGATTTAATTTATGACAAGTGACGATACAGATAAAACTAGTTATCATGATTAAGATATAGACAAACATTGAAATAAAAAGTAAGTTATAAAATGATAAAAGGATTGTGAACATACTAGTGTACAAATTATTACACTATGTTGCAAAACACAGGTCTCAATTTATGGAATTTACAAAAATAAAGTTAAAGTAAAATTTATTTATTAGTCGCAAGTGGACTTACATTAATACTGCAATGAAGTTACTGTGAAAATCCCCCAGTTGCCACACTCGGCGTCTGTTCAGGTCAATGCAGCTAACCAGCACGTCTTTCGGACTGTGGGAGGAAACCAGAGCACCCAGAGACACAAGGACATAAGAACATAAGAACATAAGAAATAGGAGCAGGAGTAGGCCATCTAGCCCTTCGAGCCTGCCCCGCCATTCAATAAGATCATGGCTGATCTGTCGTGGCTCAGTTCCACTTTCCCGCCCTCTCCCCATAACCCTTAATCCCTTCTCTTATCAAAAACCCATCAACCCGCTTCTTAAAAATATTTAGCGAGGCAGCCTCCACCACTTCAACGGGCAGAGAATTCCAGAGATTCACCACCCTTTGAGTGAAGAAGTTCCTCCTCAACTCCGTTCTAAACCGCCTCCCCTTTATCTTGAGGCTGTGCCCCCTAGTCCTACTGTCTTTTTTGAGCGGGAAGAGTCTCTCCACCTCTATCCTATCCATCCCATTCATCATCTTATACGTCTCAATGAGATCTCCCCTCATTCTTCTAAACTCTAACGAGTACAAGCCTAGTTTATTCAGCCTCTCCTCATAGCTCAATCCCCTCAACTCCGGTATCAGCCTAGTAAACCTCCTCTGCACTCCCTCCAGGGCCAAAATATCCTTGCGCAGGTGCGGCGCCCAAAACTGCACACAGTACTCCAGCTGCGGCCTCACCAATGCCCTATACAGCTGCAGCAAGACCTCCCTACTTTTATATTCAATCCCCCTCGCTATGAAGGCCAGCATCCCATTCGCCTTCCTGACCACCTGCTGCACCTGCAAGCTGCACAACATGCAAACTCCACGTAGACAGTGACCCAAGCTGGGAATCGAACCCAGGTCCCTGGTGCTGTGAAGCAGCAAGGGTGGGATTTTTCTCCCTCTCTGCAGCGTGTTTCGTGGAGATAGTGTGATGCTCGCTGGCGGTAAGACCTTTACATTCTCGTTGTCAACAGGGTCTCCCGTTAAACACGGGAGGCCCTCGCCTCCAGGAAACCACGGTGGGGATGCATTGTCAACGAGACTGTAAGATATCGCCGGCATAAATGGCGGAAATGTCTGCTGCACTTTGCATTTTTTAATTAAAGTTCGTACATCATGTCGTTAAGTTGAGTCAATTAAATCTTCAATCATTTACACACTGTGCATGATGGCTCAGTGGTTAGCGCTGCTGCCTCACAACGCCAGGGACCTGGGTTCGATTCCCGGCTTGGATCACTGTCTGTGTGGAGTTTGCCCACACAGTTTCCTCCCGTAGTCTGAAAAACATGCAGGTTAGGGTGGATTGGCTGTGCTAAATTCTCCCTCCGTGTACCCGAACAGGCACTGGAGTGTGGCGACTAGGGGATTTTCACAGTAGCGTCATTGCAGTGTTAATGTAAGCCTACTTGTGTCACTAATAAATAAACTTTGACTTTGACCTGATAGAGGTCTACAAAATTATGAGATAGTGAGATAGTCAGAGGCTTTTTCCCAGGGTGGAAGGGTCAGCTACAAGAGAGCACAGGTTTCAGGCGAGAGGGGAGACGTGTGGGGAAAGTTTTTCATTTGGGTGGTGGTGGGTGCCTGGAACACGGTGCCAGTGGAGATGGTGGAAGCAGGCGTGTTAGAAATGTTCAAGGCGTATCTGGATAGACACATGAACGGGAGGCAAACAGAGGAATAGAAACCATGTAGCTTGGTGGGCTGAAGGGCCTGCTCCTGTGTTGTATTGTTCTTTGTTAGCTCCAATCTTCTGCTTTTTGTGACAAGTTGTCTGACTGCTTTCTGCATCCTTTACAGAGCCCAATGATTACATTGACCTGGAACTGACGCTTACTGGAGGCAAACCCGAGAAAATGAACTGCCGTCTACAGTGCCACATCAGATATCAGGAAGAGCCAGTGGTCCTTTATGTGGAGGCAACTTTTGTGGTCAGTGTGTTACCAAATGATGAACGCTCTACAATCCCCCACTGGCAAAACAATAACAGCAGCTTATACTTATATCATATTCCTCATGTAATAGAACGTTCCAAAACTCTTCACATTAAAAAGCAAAATACAACACCTAGCCCAAATATTAGATCAGTTGGCCAGAGGGTTGGTCAAAGAGGTAGGCTTTAAGGAGTTTCTTGAAGCCCAGTGGAGAGGAGGCAAAGAGGTCTAGGGAGAGTATTCCAGAGCTTAGGCCCTAAGCAACCAAAAGCACGGCCGTCAATAGTGGAGCAATTAGAACAAGGGGATGCATAAGGGACCAGAATTGGAGAAGCACAGAGGAGTCGCCGGGTTGTGGGGCTGGAGCCGATTACAGAACTGGCAGTGGACAAGACCAGGCAGGGATTTGAAAACAAGGATGCGTGTTTTAAAATCAAAGCATTGCCTGATTGGGGCCGATATAGATCAGCAAGTACAGGGAAAGGAATTTGGTGTGAGCTGAGATACGGAATTTTGGGTGATCTCGTGTTAAAAGGGGTCGAATGTGGGAGAGCAGCTGCAAGTTTGAATAGTCAATTCTAGAAGGAACAAAGGCCTGTTCCAAAAATGACATCTATTTCGGGGCCATTCTCAAGCTTGATTGGCACATGGCCACAGTTTGCTTCATGGTCACAGTAGGGAAGCTCTTGAGGTTGACGCCCAAGAGATGAGCACAGTAAGAAGTCTCACAACATCAGGTTAAAGTCCAACAGGTTTATTTGGTAGCACGAGCTTTCGGAGCGTCATCCCTTCATCAGGTGAGTGGGAGCTGTGTTCACAAACAGGGCATATATAGACACAAACTCAATTACAAGATAATGGTTGGAATGCCAGTCTTTGCAGGTAATCAAGTCTTAAAGGTACAGACAATGTGAGTGGAGAGAGGGTTAAGCACAGGTTAAAGAGATGTGTATTGTCTCCAGCTGGGACAATGAGTGAGATTTTACAAGCCCAGGCAAGTCGTGGGGGTTACAGATAGTGTGACATGAACCCAAGATCCCGGTTGAGGCCGTCCTCATGTCTGCAGAACTTGGCTATCAGTTTCTGCTCAGCAACTCTGCGCTGTCGTGTGAATTGAAGGCCGCCTTGGAGAATGCTTACCCAGAGGCCGAATGCCCGTGACCACTGAAGTGTTCCCCAACAGGAAGAGAACACTCCTGCCTGGTGATTGTTGAGCGCTGCCCATTCATCTGTTGTCGTAGCATCTGCATGGTCTTGCTAATGTACCATGTCTTGGGACATCCTTTCCTGCAGCGTATCAGGTAGAGATGAGCTAAAGATGTTTATTTACTTGAGTGTGGAACCAGAAGGAACTGGTGTGCTGGCTTCTTGTGCAACACTCCATTGATGGTCTTGCTTTCAGCTGCCGAGGTTCTGGAATGCCCTCCCTGGGAGCTCTGCACACCTTCACCTCTCTCTTTCTCTTCTAAGACACATCTTAAAGCTGACCACTTTGGCCGTCTAGTCTAATATTTCCAATGTATCTCAATGATAAACTTTGTTGTGAGAATCATACCTGTGGGACCCTGTTCCCATATTAACGGTGCTACATAAATGCAAATGGTTGTTTTTCAACCGTGCAGTCAAGGATGGGCCAAGTTTCAACCCATGTTGGTGCTGTCACCCTCTCACAGCAGGAGACACTATTATCAGGGGAGGAGGGCCTAGCACCAAGCAAACTGGAGCACTCAGTAGTATTTCCAGCTCAATGAGCTGAAGCTTTTTACTCTTAACAATTCAATTTCCGCTTGCTCATCATCCTATGCCAGCTGTCCTACATTGCCTCTTGTTCCTCTAACATCTCAACTTTAAAATTCTCAACTTTGTGTTAAAATTTCTCTAATGCCCTGATTCCCTCCCTTATCAGAAGTGGGGATGTTTGCTGATGACCGCACAATGTTCAGCACCATTTGCGACTCCTCAGATGCTGAAGCATCCCATGTCCAAATGCAGCAAGATCTGGACAATAACCAGACTTGGGTTGACGAGTGGCAAGTAACACTCATGCCGCACAACTGCCAGGCAATGAGCATCTCCAACAAGAAAGAACCCGGCTTGGGTCACTGTGTGGAGTTTGCCCATGTCTGCGTGGGTTTCCTCTGGGTGCCCCAGTTTCCTCCCATAGTCCAAAAGACATGCTGGTTAGGGTGTGTTGACCTGAACAGGCACCGGATTGTGGCGACCAGGGGAATTTCACAGTAACTTCGTTGCAGTGTTAATGTAAGCCTTACGTGTGAATAATAAATAAACTTTAACTTTATAACCAACACCCCACATTGACATTCAATGGCATTACTATCACTGAATCCCCCATGATCAACATCCTTCGGGCCACCATTGACCAGAAACTGAACTGGACCAGCCATATAAACACTGTGGAATCCTGTGACAAATAACTCACCTCTTGACTCCCCAAAGTCTGCCCACCATCTTCAAGGTACAAGTCAGGAGTTTGATGGAATACTCTTCACTTGTCTGGATGAGTGCAGCTCCAACACTTAAGACGTTTGACAGCATCCAGGACAAAGCAGCCTGCTTGACTGCTACCCTTCCACAAACATTCAATCCCTCCACCACCGACAAGCCATGGCAGCCATGTGTACCATTTACAAGATGCACTGCAGGAACTCACCAAAGTTCCTGAGGCAGCACCTTCCAAATCCACAGCCACTACCAATTAGAAGGATGAGAGCAGCAGATATCTGGGAACACCAGCACCTGGAGATTCCCGTCCAAGTCACTCACCATCCTGACTTGGAACTATTTCGCCGTTCCTCCACTGTCGCTGGGTCAAAATCCTGGAATTCCCACCCTAACAGCACTGTAGGTGTAGACTTTAGAAGAATGAGGGGAGATCTCATTGAGACGTATAAGATGATGAATGGGATGGATAGGATAGAGGTGGAAAGACTCTTCCTGCTCAAAAAA
Source organism: Carcharhinus amblyrhynchos (assembly GCF_965287045.1). Classification (NCBI taxonomy): domain Eukaryota; kingdom Metazoa; phylum Chordata; class Chondrichthyes; order Carcharhiniformes; family Carcharhinidae; genus Carcharhinus; species Carcharhinus amblyrhynchos. The sequence goes on along the minus strand of NC_137325.1, from coordinate 143,089,134 downwards.
GACAGTAGGACTAGGGGGCACAGCCTCAAGATAAAAGGGGGGCGGTTTAGAACGGAGTTGAGGAGGAACTTCTTCACTCAAAGGGTGGTGAATTTCTGGAATTCTCTGCCCATTGAAGTGGTGGAGGCTGCCTCGCTAAATATTTTTAAGACGCGGGTTGATGGGTTTTTGATAGGAGAGGGGATTAAGGGTTATGGGGAGAGGGCGGGAATGTGGAACTGAGCCATGACAGATCAGCCATGATCTTATTGAATGGCGGGGCAGGCTCGAAGGGCTGGATGGCCTACTCCTGCTCCTATTTCTTATGTTCTTATGTTCTTATGTACATCACATGGACTGCAGTAGTTCAGGAAGGCAGCTCACCAGCACCTTCTCAAGGGCAACTAGGGTAGGGCAATAAATGCTGGCCAACCAGCAACACCCACATCCCATACATGAATATTTTTTAAAATCTCTATAACCTCCTCTTGCTCTTTTTAGGATATGGGCATGACTGGTAAGACCAAGCTTGAGAATATGCAGTAATAGTTGGGGGCAACCTTACCAAAAAACTTGAAATGCCAAATGAGCGTGAAAATGGGAGAAATCTGTGCCTTTTTTTTGGGTGACTTAAAAGTTGAATCTGGCAAAATAAACTTGACAATCTTGCAATTCGCCAGCAGGGGGAGTGAGCCTAAATTGCCCAAAAGCTAGCTGATAGCAGCAGAGGGCACAATTGTGCGTGTGCAGCTTTCAGATGCTGAGAACAGCAAAGACCTGCCACTGCCTTTGCTGCCAACAGCCAGCCCTCGTGACCAAGCCCAGACCCCCTTCCCTGCTACTGCGGGGCTCTGCAGCTGGTCACGACTGACTGATGGTAATATACCCATCACTTGAACCATTTGATGCTCTTTCAGCTTACACCTTCATTTCAGCGTCACTCTGCTATTTAATGCTTGTGTTGCTGTTTCAGGGTCCCCAGGTGTGCATTGACCATCCAGCTCTGGATTTTTGCCTGACAAGGCTGGGAACCAGGGCTGTTGCCACCATCCAGATCAAGAACACTTGCCAGCTTTCAGCTTTGTGGCATTTCCAGGAGAATCTGGAGTGTCTGAAGGAACGGGATGAAGAGGTGAGAACAGCTATGGAATGTAAGGGAGTTGTGGAAACTCAACGGACCTCAAAAAAGTGAAAGGTGGGATTCAAATCCAAAGTCCCATCCCCATTTCTGGCATATCCCATTTTCATTATTATTTCATTGTCATCTGATTTATTATTGTCACATGTATTAGCATACAGTGAAAAGTATTGTTTCTTGCACACTATACAAACAAAGCATACCATTCATAGAGAAGGAAAGGAGAGAGTGCAGAATGCAGTTAATGTTACAGTCATTGTTAGGATGTAGAGAAAGATCAACTTAAAGGTAAGTCCATTCAAAAGTTTGATGGCAGCAGGGAAGAAGCTGTTCTTGAATCAGTTGATATGTGACGTCAGACTTTTGTATCTTTTCCCTGACGGAAGAAAGTAGAAGAGAGAACGTCCAGGATCCGTGGGGTCCTCAATTATGCTGGCTGCTTTGCTGAGGCAGTGGGAAGTGTAGATAGTGTTAACGGATGGGAGGCTGGTTTGTGTGATGAGCTGGTCTTTGTTCAGAAGCCCTTGCGGTCTTGAGCAGAGCAAGAGCCCATACCAAGCTGTGATACAACCAGAAAGAATGTTTTCAATGGTGCGTCTGTATAAGTTGGTGAGAGTTGTAGCTGACATGCTAAATTTCCTTAGTCTTCTGAGAAAGTAGAGGCTTTGATGGGCTTTCTTAATTGTAATGTCAGCATGAGGGGACCAGGACAGGTTGTTGGTGATGTGGACACCTAAAACCTTGCAATACTTGACCATTTCCACTTCATCCCCATTGATGTAGACAGGGGCATGTTCTCCCCTATGTTTCCTGAAGTCGATCACAATCTCCTTCATCTTGTTAAAATTAAGGGAAAGATAATTATTGCCACACCAGTTCCCCAGATTCTCTATCTCATACCTGTACTCTGTCTTGTTGTTTGAGACCCGACCCACTATCGTGCTGTCATCAGCAAACTTGAAAATCATTGGAGTTGGAGGGGAATTTGGCCGTGCACTCATAGGTGTATAAGGAATATAGTTGGAGGCTGAGAACACAACCTTGTGGGGCACCAGTGTTGAGGATGATCGTGGAGGAGCTGTTGTTGCCTAACCTTATTGATTATGGTCTGTGGGTTAGGAAGTTCAGGATCTAGTTGTAGAGGGAGCAGCCGAGCCCCAGGCCACAGAGTTTGAAGATGAGTTTCTGAGGAATAATGGTGTTGAAGGTTGAGCTGTAGTCGATAAATAGGAGTCTGACAAGGTGTCTTTGTTATCTAGAGTGTTCCAAGGTTGAATGCAGGGCCAGGGAGATGGTGGCAGCAAGCAACCTGTAGTGGATCAGGGAGGCCAGAATCGATTTGTGCCATGACTAACCTTCTGAAGAATTTCATAATGACAGATGTCAGAACCACTGGACGATAGTCATTAAGGCACACTGCTTGGCTTTTCTTAGGTACCTGTATGATGGTCACCTTCTTGAAGCAGATAGGGAGTTCAGATTGTGTAAAGAGAGGCTGAAGATATCTGCGAATACCCCTGCCAGCTGATCCGTGCAGGGTCTGAGTGCTCATCCGGGTACCCCATCTGGGCTTTCCATGGGTTGACCTTCAAGAAGGCTGCTCTGACATTGGCAATGGTGACCTCAGAGACAGGTTCATCAAAGGGTGGGGAGCATGTTCTCGCTGACCTCTTGTTCAAAATGGGCATAGAATGTAATGAGCTCATCAGAGAGGTCTGCGTTGGAGCCAGCAATTTTGCGTGCCTTCATCTTGTAGCCTGTTATGTCTTGCAGACCTGGCCATAGTTGGCGGGGGTTCATGTGACTCCCCTGGGACTCTAACTTGGTCCGGTACTATCTTTTGGCATCTTTGATAGATCTCCTTAGATCATACCTGGCTTTCTTGTATAGGTCAGGTCATCTGACTTGAATGTCTCAGACCTGGACTTCAGCAAGCAGTGAATATCCCACGTGGTCAGCAAATCTGAAAGTGATTGAAGTGATGGGGTGTGAAACACCACAGGCATGAATTACAAAGCTTGGAGAAAGAAAGAGTGGTTGTTTAGCAACCAGGGGCATCTTTAGGGTAGGAAGACTTTTTGTGTGGGTTTGTAAAAACTGAATTCATAATAATTGGTGACAGCCAGCTGGAGAGGAAACATCTCTCTCAGCTTTTCTAGAAGAAAAGCCATACAATGGAATAATGGTTAAGAAAGCTGGTGACAGAAATGAAAAGGACTTTTCGGGAAGCCTGAAGTTAAAAGAACAGAAGAAATGGGATACCGTGCAGGGAAGACACCTGAAAAGGAGTTGGCTAGTCAGAAACTAGAAAGATATCTGAAATGGCTCTGAGGTTCATGATATCTGACAACAGTTTGGAAGATGTTATTGAAATAATTTGATTTGATCTGACTTGATTTAATATTGTCACATGTATTAGCATACAATGAAAAGTATTATTTTTTGCGTGCTATACAGACAACCCATACCGTTCATAGAGAAGGAAAGGAGAGAGTGCAGAATGTAGTGTTACAGTCCTAGCTAGGCTATAGAGAAAGATCAATTCAATGCAAGATAGGTCCATTCAAAAGGCTGACGGCAATAGGGAAGAAGCTGTTCTTGAGTTGGTTTGTACTTGTCCTCAGAGTTTTGTATCTATTGCCCAATGGAAGAAGGTGGAAGAGAGAATATCTGCAGTGTGTGGGGTCCTTAATTATGCTGGCTGAGAGGCAGTGGGAAGTGTAGACACAGTCTATGGATGGGAGGCTGGTTTGCGTGATGGGATTGGGCTACATTCACGACCTTTTGTAGTTTCTTGCAGTATTGGACAGAGCAGGAGCCCATACCAAGCTGTGATACAACCAGAAAGAATGCTTTCTATGGTGCATCTGTTGAGAATCGTAGCTGACGGGCCAGATTTCCTTTTAAAAAATAGAAGCGTTGGTGGATTTTCTTAACTATAATTATGGAGCAATTGGTAGTTAGATTTCAGAGTTTGGGTAAAACAATTCAAGACATAAGAATCGTGAAAAGAGAATTGGAAAACCTGAAGCTGGACCCTTATTAAAACAGTAAAGAGGAAGCTTTGTATAAAAGGAAAGTCGGAATATCTGGAATTGGATTCTTGATGAAAATAGTTGCTGGAAAGCACTGTTTGAAAAAAGATTTTAAATTCTGTTTTCTTTCAAGCGGTGTTTAGAAACATTCATATGACAATCCTCTGAGGGGAATTTGAGGAACAATCCACAAAGACCAAGTGAGTGGCGTTAGCCATTTGTTTTCAGAGTGGGGTGTTATCCTTGAAATCTCTGTAATTTATAAAGCCAAGAGTGGAATGAAGGAATATTTTATTATAAATATACTTCATCTTTAATAATTTTTTTTCCTTGTTGTTTAAAATTATTGGCAACCTTCCACGCATTCTCAAAAAGTAAAAGTTACGATCTTTTGAGCCAGCGTTCTATTCTGGGATCTTCCTATTGAGTAGTCACACCAACTGAGATCGTAACAACTGCAAAAGTACTTAACTGGCTGTGAAGTGTGTTGGAATATTCCGAAGTCATGAAAAATGCCATATCAATCCAAATCTTTCATTTCTTTCTTAATGCCCCCTGAAGTGGCCTGGCAAGCCATTAGGGTGTTTGAGGCTAGCTGTTTATTAATCTTTCACGGAATGTGGGTGTCGCTGACAAGACCAGGTATTGTAGCCCATCCCCAGTTAACCTCGAGAAGATGATGGTGAGGCTGCTTCTTGAACCTCCTTGAGAGACGTGTGACACAGTCCATTGTCTGATTGCAGGTCTCGCAGTTTGCCTTTGAGCCATCCGGTGGGGAACTGCCGCCACTAGCCGAGGAAAGTGTGACCGTCGTGTTTACACCAACCAAGTGTCAAAGCCTGAAGACCGTTCTCGAGTTGAAAGTAGAAAATGGAAATACAAGGTAAACAGGGCTAATCAACTTCCTCCGTAGTTTCCAGCATGGGTAAAGGGGAACCAGTAGATGTGGTGGATTTGAACTTCCAAAAGGCTTTCAGTAAAGGTGCCACACAAAAGGTAACCATAAGAGCTCATGGTGTTGGGGGTAACATGTGAGAATGGAGGATTTGCTAACTGACAGCACACAGACAGTTGTGATAAACAGGTTAATTTTCACATTGGCGAAGAGGAATCGGGACTGAGGCCTCAATTATCTACAATCTGCATTAATGACTGTACTGTGTCAAAAATGTTGATGGTAGGTGGGAAAGCAAGTCGTGAGGAGGACATAAAGATGGTATTTAATGGAGGCGACAAAGGTATTGCAAATCGGCAGGAGAACAGACAAGAAAACCTCCCATTGCCTCTATCAGGGAATGCTTTTTAAAAATTCATGGGATGGGGACAACATTGGCTAGACCAGAATTTATTGTCCATCCATAATTGCCCTTGAGAAGGTTGTAGTGAGCCACCTTCTTGAACCACTGCAGTCCACGCGGCATAGGTACACCCACAGTGCTGTTAGAGAGGGAGCTCCAGGTTCTTGACCCAAAGGACAGTGAAGCTTGTTGTATTTTTTTAGTTTATTAGTCAAAGGTAGGTTTACATTACTTCATTGCAGTGTTAAGGAAAATCCACTAGTTGCCGCACTCTGGCACCTGTTCAGGAAACCCACATAGACACTAGGAGAACATGCAAATTCTGCACAGACAGTGACCTAAGGCTGGAATCAAACCTGGTCCCTGGCATTGTGAGACAGCAGTGCTAATCATTTTGTCATTGTGCTGTGTAGTCACTGTTGTAATGTTGGAAATGTGGTAGTCAACTTGTGCACAGCAAGCTCCCACAAACAGCAACATGATACTGATGTTGATTGGGAGATAAATATTGGGCAGGAAACCAAGCCCTATCCTTCTTCCGGATAGAGTCACAGGACCTTCTACGTCCACCTGAGAGGGGAGGAAGATATTGGTTTAATCATAGAATCTCTACAGTGCAGTAGAAGGCCATTTGGCCCATCGAGTTCGCACTGACCGCAATCCCACCCAGCCCTTATCCCCATAATCCTACTTATTTACCCTACTAACCTCCCTAACACTAAGGGGCAATTTAGCATAGCCAATCAACCTAACCCACATATCTTTGGAGTGTGGAAGGAAACCAGAGTATCTGGAGGAAACACACGCAGACATGGGGAAAATGTGCAGACCTGGTGTTGTCAGACTTTTTACTGTGCAAACTCCACACCAACAGTGACCCAAGCGGGAATCGAACCTAGATCCCAAGCGCTGTGAGGCAACAGTGCTAACCACTGTGCTACCGTGCCGTAATATCCTAACCAAACCACAACATTTGGAAAGGTGGTCATATGCAGTGAAGTGTTTGATAAATACTGTTTCTCCCACTAGTTACATTGCAGCGCAGGCTGAAGTCCAGGCGGTACAGGTCTGTTTGCTGTCCTGTGCTGTCACTTTCAAAGAAGTCTACATTGGGATCCCAGTTCGGGAAAAGGTGACACTCTTCAACCAGACACTGCTGCCAGCAAAATACACCTGGGGAGAGGTAGGTCCGAGAAAAGTCCTGTGCACACAGGCAAACAATTGCAGTATCAATCCAACAGTGCAATCCTTGGAAAAATGCACCCATACTCATATTCTTTGTGATGTCTCAATGCATTTGTTGATTACACAGTGCATGTTTATGGGAGGCTGTTTGATAGACTTGAGCCATCTCGTCAAGCAGTTACACACAAACTAAATCGCGTACTGCTATCAATTATCTTACATATTATCACCAAATTTTCCTTCTAAAATGTGTGGCCTCAAGAGAAGACGATGGCCTAGCAGTATTGTTACTAGACTATTAATCTAGAAACTCAGCTAATGTTCTGCGTACCCGGGTTCGAACCCCACCATGGCAGATGGTGAAATTTGAGTTCAATAATAAAAAAAAAATCTGGAATTAAGAATCTACTGATGACCATGAAACCATTGTCCATTGTCAGAAAAACTCATCTGGCTCACTGATGTCCTTTAGGGAAGGAAATCTGCCATCCTTACCCGGTCTGGCCTACATGTGATTCCAGGTCCACAGCAATGTGGTTGATTCTCAATTGCCCTTGGGCATCTAGGGATGGGCAATAAATGCTGGCTAGCCAGCGACACCCACTCAGGGTCCATGTTTGTTTGATAAGAACATAAGAAATAGGAGCAGGAGTAGGCCATCTAGCCCTTCGAGCCTGCCCCGCCATTCAATAAGACAATAAGATCATGACTGACCTGAAGTGGATCAGTTCCACTTTCCCGCTTTCTCCCCAGAAGCTTTAACTTCCTTGTCTATCAAAAACCTATCTACCCGTGACTTAAATATATTCAGCGAGGTAGCCTCCACCACTTCAATGGGCAGAGAATTCCAGAGATTCACCACCCTTTGAGTGAAGAAGTTCCTCCTCAACTCTGTTCTAAACTGCACGCGCCCCCCCCCCCCCCCCCCCCCTTGAGGCTGTGTCCTCTAGTTCTGGTTTCCTTTCTAAGCGGGAAGAATCTCTCTACCCCTATCCTGTCCATCCCTTCCATTATCTTATACGTCTCTATAAGATCCCCCCTCATCCTTCTAAACTCCAACGAGTACAGACCCAGTCTATTTAGTCTCTCTTCATCGTCCAACCCCCTCATCTCCAGTATCAGCCTAATGAATCTCCCCTGCACTCCCTCCAAGGCCAATATATCCTTGCACAAGTGCGGCAACCAAAACTGCACACAGTACTCCAGCTGCAGGCTCACCAGTGCCCTGTACAGTTGCAGCAAGACCTCCCTACTTTTATATTCTATCCCCCTCACTATAAAGGCCAGCATCCCATTCACCTTCTTGATCACCTGCTGCACGTGCAGACTGGGTTTTTGCGATTCGTGCACAAGGACCCCCAGGTCCCTCTGCATGCTGCAGCTTTTTGCCTTTTAAATAATAATCCCTCCTACTATTATTTCTGCCAAACTGGATAACCTCACACTTGCTAACATTATCCTCCATCTGCCAGGTCCTCACCCACTCACTCAGCCTATCCAGATCTCTCTGCAGACTTTCCACACAATTTGCTTTTCCACTCATCTTCGTGTCATCAGCAAATTTCGTCACCCTGCACTCAGCCCCCTCCTCCAGACCATCTATATAAATGGTAAACAGTTGAGGACCCAGCATCGATCCCTGTGGCACTCCACTGCGGCACATAACACTCCTGTGAAACACCCTTGGACATCTTACAAACTTCCACACACCCATAATTGTCCTTATTGAGCACCACTCACTGCCTCGTTTTAAGATCTCTTTCTTTGTTTCTGTCCTCCATGTCCACTCTTCATTGAACCCTGCATTCCAGGTTGCACCTTCTATGCCAAATTGAGCCCCTATTTTTTGGAACCATTTTCTACAACCACATTACTTCATTACCTCATGGCATAGAACATAGAACAGTACAGCACAGTACAGGCCTTTCGGCCCTCAATGTTGTGCCAAGCTTTGTCCGAACCCAAGATCAAGCTATCCCATTCCCTCTCATTCTGGAGTGCTCCATGTGCCTATCCAATAACCGCTTGAAAGTTCCTAAAGTGTCCGACTCCACTATCACAGCAGGCAGTCTATTCCACACCCCAACCACTCTCAGTAAAGAATCTACCTTGGATATCTATCCTATATCTCCCACCATGAACCTTATAGTTATGTCCCCTAGTAACAGCTACATCCACCCGAGGAAATAATCTCTGAACGTCCACTCTATCTATCCCCCTCATCATCTTATAAACCTCTATTACATCGCCTCTCATCCTCCTCTGCTCTAAAGAGAAAAGCCCCAGCTCCCTCAACCTTTCCTCATAAGACCTACCCTCCAAACCAGGCAGCATCCTGGTAAATCTCCTCTGCACTCTCTCCAATGCTTCCACATCCTTCTTATAGTGAGGTGACCAGAACTGCACACAATATTCTAAAATGTGCTCTCACCAAGGTCCTGTACAGCTGCAGCATAACCCCATGGCTCTTAAACTCAAAGCCCCTGTTAATAAAGGCTAACACACTATAAGCCTTCTTCACGGCTCTATCCACTTGAGTGGCAACCTTCAGAGATCTGTGGATATGAACCCCAATATTCCGCCACATTCCTAAGAACCCTGCCGTTGACCCTGTAATCCACATTCATTGCTTAACAGTCCATCTCTCTGACCCGAATTTTCAGTCCAACCAATATCCCTACAGTTTCCAGTGAGCCACTCTGAAATCTTCTTCAACATGGGAGGCTTGGTATAAATGCTAGTTATTGCCTCAGTAATACCTGTTTGATTTTGTGTCTATCTTTGTTAATAAGCTGCATGAAACTGAAGCACATCAATGCAGAGTCACCGCCAACCCAGCAAGTTGCATTTTGGGACCAAATGAAGAGGCGGAGGTGTGTGTGGAATTAACAGCTTTTGGCTTGGTGAGTGCACAAGAACATGATGGAGTCAGCATTAGCAAATGCCATTAACTTGTGGTGTTATGATGGGGTTTATGATGTTGCAATCATGCCTGTTTTAGCTCTTTTAAAGAGCAATCCAATGAACCCCACATGACCTTCTTCCTCCAATGGTCTAGGCTCTTCACATTGGTCGCCCGACATGTCCAATTACACAATGCCATAGCTTCGCACAGCCAGTTGGGGTGGCACAGTTGTTGGCACTGCTGCCTCACAGCACCAGGGACCTGGGTTCAATTCCTTGGGTCACTGCCTGTGGGGTATCTGTACATTCTCCCTATGTCTGCGTGGGTTTCCTCCGGGTGCTCCAGTTTCCTCGCAGTCTAAAAGACGTGCTGTTTGGTGCATTGGCCATGCTAAATTCTCCCTCAGTGTACCCGAACAGGCACCGGAGTATGGCAACTTGGGGATTTTCACAGTAACTTAATTGCAGTGTTAATGCAAGTCTACTTGTGACACTAATAAATAAACTTTACTTGTAAAATCAACAGCCTCTTCATTAGCCGATTGGATAGTTCTTGAATGTTAGTCTCACAACCTTGTTTCCCCAATGCCATCATCTTTATGACGAATAACCAAATCTGTCGAAAGACTTTTTTTAAAACCCTTCATGATTTTTCTCCTGGGTGTTGGTCCTAGTACTGTCCTGGAGAATAATCTCCAATTCTTGAAGTCTCCTGGAAGATTGGCAAGCTTATTTATAACCTCAGGTTCACGGGCTCCAAAAACCCCTGATGGACAGCAACCTGTCTGTTGGATGTTAGGGTACTGTAAGAGGAATCTTCGGAGGTGTCCCACTGGGGTGTCTTGTACTCAGTTGATTTCACTCAACCAATACATAGACTATGAAAGCCAGCATGTAGTTAAAGAATGAAAAGGAATTTATTTGCTAATGTGTGCATCAAGAGAAAGAGACAGTCAATGAGGGTTGACTATCCTCCCTGACTTAACAATACTAACGTAGAATTGATATACTGTCCTGAACACTTCAATATCCTGCCTAGCCTGTCTTCCAAACTGGAGCGTCCAGTTACAATATTACAAAGTATTACCTTAGAATAACCTGTCAACAGGATTAGGAGACCATTAGCTCATGGCACCTGAGGTTCCCAACCCATTACCTAGAAGATCTAACCCATGTACATCCAGTATATCCAAGACCACAGTTAACATCTGCAAATTTTAATTGGCAAAAGGAGTCATTCTTTTGCCCGAATCTGGCCTCTCTCATCAGCTTGAGAGACTGTAGCAGCCTCGCTACCCAGGAGTGAATATACTCCCATACATTTAGGGTTTCTAATTAAACTCATTCCTACGTAGCCCAAGGTGACAAGAAAAACTGCCTTTCTGTACTCTATTGTATTAAAAGAATTTGGTCTGCATACCACTGCATTTCCCATCATGCTGAGCAGCTAGATCGCCCATTGGCCAAGGTTTACAAAACACATTAAGAATACAGTTTAATTTCATAATATTTGGTTAAACTGTGATTATACAGTTTTTAATACCTTTGCATATATTGTTCCAGGTACATTGTGAATTCTCACTATAAGGCACTTTCTACATACCTTAACCTAGTCTACCTATTATAGTGAAACTAAAATGAAGGGCTTCTATCATCTGATTTCAATTTGCTCTTCTTCAGGTAGATGTATAATAGGATTGAGTTAGGCTTTAATGCAATTGTGGATTTTTTTGGTGTATGTGTTCAGTTTCCAGGTATGAGACCAAATTAGCCTTTGTGTGTAATGTGATGCTTCCTTTCAGCATGAACTGTGCGGTGTGATGCTGTCATGCACAGTGGAGGAGATGAAAGAGCCACTTCTATTGGAGATATTGGCTAAACCAAAGGGCCTGAGCATCACGTACAGCCTTCCTGCTGACAGCTACCAGGAGAGGTAAGCACTATACACATGACCACAACCACTGCTCTTTTGTTCATTGTTTGCCAAACTAGTGTAGTTTTTGTACACTTCAATCTTAACCCCACAGTGTCTTCTTTACACAGTGAGAAGCTGCTTCTGGACTTCGGTGACATGATGGTGAACGGCATGGTGAAGAGGCAGTTGCTGATCACCAACGATACCGCCATTCCAGCATCATTCAACCTGGAGGTGGAATACTTCAGCAGCTGCCCTCCAGCGCCTCCTACAGGCAGCAAACTAATGTCCAGTCAGGCGAGCAGTCAGAAAGTAGCACAGACACAGAACCAGGCCCGAAGGTGCTCATATTTCCAGTGATGCTCATCCAGAATCTTACTGTGCCCATTCCCAGTTGAACGCCAGCATCTCCACATCATCCAGAATGGGAAACATCTATTTAGTGAAATAGAGTCGCATAGAAATCACAACACATTCCTGCCCAGTCACCTTGAGCTGGCCCCTATTCTCCACACAAGCAGTAACATCAACATTGTCACTTGTATCAGTATACAGTGAAAAGTACTGTTGCACACTATACAAAGCACAATGTACATAGAGAAGGAAAGGAGAGAGTGCAGAACTTAGTGTTACAGTTATAGCCAGGGTTCAGAGAATGATCAACTTAACATGAGGTAGGTCCATTCAAAAATCTGATGGCAGCAGGGAAGAAGCTATTATTGAGTCAGTTGGTAACATGACTTCAGACTTTTGTATCTTTTTCCTAATGGAAGAAGGCAGAAGAGAAAATGTCCAGGGTGCGTAGGGTCTTTAATTATGCTGGCTGCTTTGCCGAGGCAGCAGGAAGTGTAGACAGAGTCAGTGGATGGGAGGCTGGTTTGCGTGATGGATTGGGCTACATTCACGTAGTTTCTTGCGTTCTTAGACAGAGCAGGAGCCATACCAAGCCATGATACAAACAGAAAAAATGCTTTCTGTGGTGCATTGTAAATGTTGGTGAGACTCGTAGTGGACATGCCAAATTTCCTTAGTCTTCTGAGAAAGTTGAGGCATTGGTGGGCTTTCTTAACTATCGCGTCAGCGTAGAGGGACTAGGACAGGTTGTCGGTGATCTGGACATCTAAAAACTTGAAGCTCTCGATCATTTCTACTTCTCCCCAATTGATATAGACAGGGACATGTTCTCCACTACATTTCCTGAAGTCAATGACTCTTTCCTTTATTTTGTTATTGACGGAGAGACTGGTTGTCGCACCAGTTCACCAGTTTCTCTATCTCTTTCCTATACTCCATCTCATCATTGTTTGAGATGTAACCAACTACGTTGGTCTCATCAGCAAACTTGAAATCAAGCTGGGGGGCAATTTAGCCACACAATCATTGTTGCATAAGGAGTACACTAAGGAGCTGAGGACACAGTCTTATGATTTGATTTGAGTTATTATTGTCACATGTATTAGTGTGCGGTGAAAAATATTGTTTCTTGTGCACTATACAGACAAAGTATACCATACATAGAGAAGGAAAGGAGAGTGCAGAATATAATGTTACAGCTAGTGTGTAGAGAAAGATCAACTTAATTGGAGGTAGGTCCATTCAAAAGTTTGACAGCAGCAGGGAAGAAGCTGTTCTTGAGTCGGTTGGTACGCGTCCTCAGACTTTTGTATTTTTTTTCCGATGGAAGAAGGTGGAAGAGAGAATATCTGGGGTGTGTGGGGACCATAATTATGCTGGCTGTTTTTCTGAGGCAGCGGGAAGTGTAGACAGAGTCAATGGATGGGGCATCAGTGTTGAGAATGATCGTGGAGGATGTGTTGTTGCCTGTCCTTAGTAATGGTTTCTACTTTGATGACAGCCACCGCTATAAAAACAAAATTCCCTGCTATCTATTGCTAAATCTCTTGCATTTTAATTTATATAATCTTCTATAATCCTCCAAGATCTCTTTGCTCCTGGTCTCTTGTTTTTATTCATGGGACATGGGCGTTGCCGGCTGGCCACCACTTGAGTGGCTTGCTGGGCCATTTTAGTTGAGAGTCAACCACATTGCTGTGGCTCTGGAGTTATATGTAGGCCAGGCCAGTAAGGATGGCAGATTTCCTTCCCTAAAGGACATTAGTGAACCAGATGAGTTTTTCCAAAAATGGTTTCATGGTCATCATTACATTCTTAATTCCAGATTATTTTAGTGAGTTCAAATTTCACCAGCTGCTGTGGTGGGAGTCGAACTCAGGTCCCCAGAATATTAGCTGAGATTCTAGCAATAGTCAATCGCCTCTAATATAATACACTCCTGTGCACTCCCAATTTCCATTGCTCCAATCCTTTAACAAACTACAGCAGATTAATGTTATGACTTCTTAAATTCTGGAACCATTGTCCAGGGTCAATATCAACCATGCGTGCCCTTTCCAAATTCACAACAGTTTTGAGACCTCTTGTTTCCTTGTCCCAATCCCACTAAGTTCCTGAACGCTGGAAGTTTCTGAAGGAAAAACAGAAAATGCTGGAAAACGAGGCAGGTCTGGCAGTGTCTGTGGAAACAGAAAGAGTCAACCGTTCAGCTCCATACGACTCTACAGATCCAAAACGGAGGACACAGATATTTTTGGCAAAAGCTGCAATGAAGACACAAGGAGGTGGTGAGAGCAGGCACGATAGTGGTATTTAACATCTAGACAAATACATGAATAGGATGGGAATGGAAGGATACGGACTCCATAAATGCGTACGGTTTTAGTTTAGGCAGGCATCGTGATCAGCGCAAACTTGGAGGGGCCGAAGGGCCTGTTCCTGTGCTGTACTGTTCTTTGTAAAGGTACTATACAAATGCAAGTTTTTAATATTTGAGTCAGGAGTGGGTTTTGAAGAAGGTTCTTTTAAAGGAGATACAGATGGGAGATAGCTTTGGAAGGGAGAATATAGGCAGCTACTGGTATGGTTGTCACTGGTGAGGGGAAATAGAAGGTGGGTACACAAGGAAATGGAATCATAGAAAGGGATGGTTCCAGGTAAACGACTGTAGAGCTGAAGGACATTAGAGAGATAGGAAGCAGTAACCATTGTATGATTCTCGGACATCCCATTTTCTTAGTTCATCCAAAACTGGCCAGCATACCGTCTCCCACTCACCCATTATTTTTATACTTGCTGCTTTATAATAGCTCTTACTCCTCCAGCATCTCATGGTTTGATGGCCTCACTGCTTCCTATCTCTCTAATCTCCTCCAATCATTTGCCTGGAATCATCAAATGATGGTTCCAGGCAAAAGATGTACAATTATCTGCCTGGAACCATCCCTTTCTATGATTCCATTTTCTTGTGTACCCACCTTCTATTTCCCCTCACTAGTGACAACCATACCAGTAGCTGCCTATATTCTCCCTTCCAAAGCTATCTCCCATCTGTACCTCCTTTAAAGAACCTCCTTTAAAATCCACTCTTGACTCAAATATTAAAAACAACAACTTGCATTTATATAGTGCCTTTACAAAGAACAAAGAACAGTACAGTCCAGGAACAGGCCCTTTTGACCCTCCAAGCCTGCACCGATCATGATGCCTGCCTAAACTAAAACCGTATGCACGTATGGAGTCCATATCCTTCCATTCCTGTACTATTCATGTATTTGTCTAGTTGCCCCTTACATGTTGCTATAATACCTGCTCCCACCACCTCCCTGGGCAGCACATTCCAATCGTTCACCATCCACTGAGTAAAGACTTGCCCCGCACATCTCCTCTAAACTTTCCCCCGTGCACCTTAACCCTATGTCCCTTAGTATTTGACTTTTCTACCTGAGGAAAGAGCATCTGACTATCTAGTCTGTCCATGCCACTCAATCTTGTAAACATCTATCACGTCACCTCTCAACCTCCATTATTCCAGAGAGAACAAACCGAGTTAATGCCTCCCCTGGTGTTTCACACGAGCAATTATCAAATAGAATTTGATGAGGAGCTATAAGGACAACTGACCAAGGTATTTCCACTTATTTCCCAACAATCGTATATTATCTATAGCATACCGGAAAGATAACTCTGTACACTGTTCTATTAAAACTCTAGAGCACCTCTTCTTAAGAAAACAGTGAGCCTTACAGAAGGTCCACGCAAGTCACAGAACCAACTAAAGCGAGGTAAGAACACAGGGCGTTATTCCCTCGCTGTAAACATGCTAATTAAACAGTATCAGGAGCCCATTAGTGTCTCAGGATAATGCCTGCTTCCCAGGCTCAGAAAAATACCACAGACAGTAAATAGGAAAATAAATAAATGTTTTATATTGTGATTTGTTTCACTGCTGCCTCACAGTGCCAGGGACCCAGGTTCAATTCCCAGCTTGGGTCACTGTCTTGTGGAGTTTGCGCATTCTCCCCGTGCCTGCGTGGGTTTCCTCCAGGTGCTCCGGTTTGCCCCCACACTCTCAAAGACATGGTGGTTATGCGCATTGTCTGTGCTAATTTCTCCCTCAGTGTACCTGAACAGGCACCAGAGTGTGGCGACTAGGGGATTTTCACAGTAACTTTATTGCAGTGTTAATGTAAGCCTATTTGTGACACTAATAAGTAAATTTAAAACTTAAAAATCTGAACAGGCAGGCTGACCTTCTATTTGGCAGATTCTGTGAAGTAGGATTCCTTCATTCTTGTGCTGAAGCGTTGGCCCAGTTTATACGTTCAAGTGTATAATGACAGAAAAGTTTGGACAAAGTGCTAGGGGTGGAGGGAGTATGTGATCAATGATGGGGCCATTGGTGTGGAAGGGTGGGGGCGTAGTCAGTTTTAGCCATGATCACGCATCCTGGTGGCTCCGTCAATGGGAAGGAGCTCTGGCTCTGATGGTCTCAGCTCCTTTGTTGGGACATGTCGCCAGCTCCTGGCTCTGATGGTCTCACTGCTTGCTGCCAGACTCTTACCTGAGTCAGAAGTTCATGGGTTCAAGTGCCACACAGTCTTGGGCATATAAAGCTAGGCCAACACTTCAGTGCAGTACTGAGGGAGCTGTGTAGTGCTGGAGATGCCATCTTTCAAATGAGGCTTTAAACCCTGCTCTCCTCAAAACAGTACTGTGGGATCTTCTACATCCGCCTGAACTGACAGTTGCGCCTTCAGTGCAAAGCTTTATCTGAATAACTGCACTTCCAACAGTGCAGCACTCCCTCCTGTACAGGGAACGGGTGGCACTGTGGCACAGTGGTTAGCACCGCTACCTCACAGCACCAGGGACCCAGGTTCAATTCCGGCCTTGGGCCACTGCTTGGAGTTTGCATATTCTCCCCATGTCTACGTGGGTTTCCTCTGGTTTCCTCCCACACTCCAGAGAAGTGCGGATAAGGTGGATTGGCTGTACTAAATTGCCCCTTAGTGTCCCAAGACGTGTAAATTAGGGGGAGGTGCGGGGATAGGGCTTGGGTGGGATTGTAGTCAGTGCAGGATCAATGAGCCAAATGGTCTCCTTCTGCACTGTAGGAATTTTATGGTTACAGAGTCACAGAGGTTTACAGCATGGAAACAGGCCCTTCAGCCCAACTTGTCCATTCTACCCCTTTTTAAACCAGTAAGCTAGTCCCAGTTGCCCGGGTTTGGCTTCTATGGAATGCCATTCTAAATTATATGTTCAGGTCCTGGAATGAATCTCGGTTGTGAAAAGATTTGTTACACACTCCTACCAGACCTTTTAACTTTTCCTTCTCCACCTCTTCTCCTCTCAGAGTTTGCAGATGCACTGCTCTGTCACAAGAAGGGTGCAGCGTTTGTTGTCCAGCCGAATGTGGGATCCCTGGGGCCATTCCAGCAACAGACAATTGAAATCTCTACCTTCGCCAACATGTGGGGAGACTACAGCGATCATCTCATTTGCAGGGTTTGTGTTTCCTTTCTCTGTTGTCCTTGAGGTTGAATTTACAGAACAGAAATGAGTCATTTGGCCCCACATGTCAGTGTTGGTCTTGACACTTCATTTGAGTCTCTTCAGCATCCTTCTATCCCTATCTTCCTCATGCACTTACCAAACTTCCCCTTCAAGTACGCCAATGCTATTCACCTCAATCACTGTGGTCATGTTTTCTACCCAGTCTCTTGAGAACAGAACTTTCTCCTCAATTGCTTTATCTGATATTCATGGCCTGTATTTTTGGTCTCCCGGAAAGAGAAATGTCTTCTCTATCTATCCTGTCAAGACATTCCTTAAATATTAGCCAAAGACTGAAAGAATGCATTACAACAGTTATATGGGGCAGCACCATGGCACAGTGGTTCACACAGCTGTCTCACAGCGCCAGGGACCCGGGTTCGATTTCTGTCTCGGATCACTGTATGTGAAGTTTGCGTGTTCTCCTCGTGTCTGCGTGGGTTTCCTCCGTGTGTTCCAATTTCATCCCACAGTCCAAAAATGTGCAGGTTAGATGCATTGGCTATGCTAAATTCTCCCTCAGTGTACCCAAACAGGTGCCGGAGTGTAGTGACTTGGGGATTTTCACAGTAACTTCATCGCAGTGTTAATGTAAGCCTACTTGTGACTAATAAATAAATTCCTTTCCAGCGCAAAAACACAACAAGAAAGGTGGCTCACTATCTGTAAGAAATTACAGATAGTATTAGATCCAAAGAGGAGACATGTAAAGTTGTTAGAAAAAGTAGCAACTTTGGGAGAAGTTCAGAATTCAGCAAAGGTGGAAAAAGAGGGGAAAAATGAGTGTCAACTTGCAAGTAACATAAAAGCGAACTGTAAAAGCTTTTATAGGTACTTCTTATAATACAAAATGTACTCTATGTGGGGGATTTCAATGTCCACCACAAGGATTGGCTCAGTAGCAGCACTATTGATTGGGCTGGTCGGGTCCAAACTGCTAGACTAAAGCTTCAGAAAGTTTTTGATAAAGTCTCATATAAGAGGTTAGTATACAAAATTAAAGCGTTTTTTACTGGGGGTAATATATTGGCATGGATTGCAAATTGGTTAGTAGACAAAAGGCAGAGAGTAGGATAAGTGGGTGCTTTTTAAAGTGGCAGGCAGCGACTAGTGAGGTCCCACAAGGGTCAGTGCTTGGACCCCAGCTACTCCCAATATACATCAATGATTTGGACGAGGGAAGCAAAAGTAATGTTTCCAAGTTTGTTGATGTAAGTGTTGGTGGGAATGTGAGAGCTGAGGAGGATGTTTAGAGGCTTCAGGAGATTTAAACATGTTGAACGAGTGGGCAAATGCGTGGTAGACGCAGTGTAATGCAGACAAGTGTGCAGTTAGCCACTTTAGATGGAGAAGCAGAATGGCAGAGTGTTATTTAAATGGTGACAGATTGGGAAGTGTTGATGTACAAAGGGACCTGGGTGTCCTTGCCACTGACACTGAAAGCAAACGTGCTGGTATAACAAGTAGTTAGAAAGGCGAATAGTACGCTGGCCTTTGTTGCGAAAAGATTTGAATACAGGAGCAAGGATGTCCTACTGCAGTTGATGTGGAGACACTGGCGTTGGACTGGGGTAAACACAATAAGAAGTCTCACAACGCCAGGTTAAAGTCCAACAGATTTATTTGGTAGCACAAGCCATTAGCTTTTGGAGCGCTGCTCCTTCATCAGGTGACTGGGATTTCAGTACACAAACAGGGCATATAAAGACACAAACTCAATTTACAAAATAATGGTTGGAATGTGAGTCTTTAATCAAGTCTTAAAGGTACAGATTATCTTTAACCTGGTGTTATGAGACTTCTTACTGTGTTTACTGCAGTTGTGCAGGGCCTTAGTGAGAGAAAACCTGGAGTATTGTGTGCAGTTTTGGTCTCCACATCTGAGAAAGAATATACTTGCTAGAGAGGGAGTACAGTGAAGGTTTACCAGGCTGATTCCCTGGCCCTTCTTATAGTAGTACCACAGGGTCTTTTATATTCACCTGAGCTGACAGATGGGGTCTCATCAGAAAGCTCCAAAGGTGCAAAATCCCTCAGTAGCACACTGGAGTGTCAACCTTGATCTTTTGTGTTTTAAGTATATCTTCTATTATTATTATTAACTAATACGTTGGTTGTTTTTCTCCATGGTTATCCAGGGGGATGAACTGAGTTTTCTATATGTGTTGTATTTCTATCCCATGTACCTGCGTACCATTGATGTCCATTGTTCTGTAAGGTTGGAAAACTCGAACCGACCTACGTCCCCATGAAATTGTCTGTCAAAGGTGTTCCACTCCACTTCAAGGTTTCAGGACCCCAGAAGGACAACCAAACACAAGGCCCTGTGATCAGGTACAAGGGTTCTTGAATGTATTATTCTGGTACTTCCATTAAATTGGGACAATGGATTTTCCAATGGTGATTCCCCTTTGCCTCTTTCTTGGAGGAAGAGGAAAAGAGTATTGGAGGTTCTGTCAGGTGGGCCAGGCTGCAACAGAGACAGACTATGGCTCATCTACCATACCCTAGCCCCACGTTGATTGACCGAGACCCATTCATTGGGCCATAGGCACAAGGACTCACACTCACAGTGAGGCAAAAACTATGCCAATATTCAAAGTTATATTGGATAGATGGATGGAGCTGAAGGGCCTTAGGCATAAGGAGGGTAAATGTGATCAGACTAACTTGTTTACAGGGAGGGAATAACCTGACATGAGCTGATTAAACCAAATGGCCAATCTCTGTGTTGTAACTCCTTGGTAACACTACACTAATGGATAGTAAAATAGGGAAGAGTGAAGCACCTGATGATTTTATAAAATATTCTTTCGTAGGATGCAGATATCGTTGGCAACGCTGGCATTAGTTTTCCAGCTCTAAATGCCTTTGAACTGAGTGGTTCGCTAGGCCATTTCAGAGGGCAGTTAAGAGTCAACTACATTGCTGGTCTGGAGTCACATGTAGACCAGACCAGGTAAGGACGGCAGATTTCCTTCTCAAAATGACAGTAGCGAACTAGATGGGTTTTTATGACGATCGATGATAGTTTCATGGTCACCAATACTGAGACTAGCTTTAGTTTCCAGATGTTATAAAATTAATTGAAATTCACCAGCTGCTGTGAGATTTGAACCAGTACCCACAGAGGATTAACCTGGACCCCTGGGTTACTAGTTCAATTGTGGAGGGAGAGCATAGAACATTCCAGCGCAGTACAGGCCCTTCGGCCCTCGACGTTGCGCCGATCAGTGGAACCAATCTAATGGCCCTCTAACCTAAACTATTCCAATGTTATCCATATGCCTATCCACTGACCATTTGAATGCTCTTAAAGTTGGTGAGTCCACAACTGCTGTAGGCAGGGCGTTCCACGCCCTTACTACCCTCTGAGTAAAGAACCTACCTCTGACATCCGTCCTATAATTACCACCCCTTAATTTAAAGCTATGTCCCCTCGTGTTAGCCATCACTATCCAAGGAAAAAAGCTCTCACTATCCACCCTAGCTAACCCTCTGACCATCTTGCATGCCTCAATTAGGTCACCTCTTAACCTTCTTCTCTCTAACAAAAATAACCTCAAGTCCCTCAGCCTTTCCTTATAAGATCTTCCCACCATACCAGGCAACATCCTGGTAAACCTCCTCTGCACCCTTTCCAATGCCTCCACATCTTTCTTATAATGCGGCGACCAGAACTGTACGCAATACTCCAAGTGCGGCCGCACCAGAGTTTTCTACAGTTGCAATGTGACCTCACGGCCCCGAAATTCAATCCCTCTCCCAATAAAAGCTAACACACCGTACGCCTTCTTAACAACCTTATCAACCTTGGGGGCCAACTTTCAGGGATCTATGCACATGTACACCGAGATCTCTCTGCTCGTCGACACTACCAAGAGTCCTTCCATTAGCGCTATGTTATGTACTCCGATTACTCTTACCAAAGTGAATCACCTCACATCCACATTAAACTCCATTTGCCACCTCTTGGCCCAGCTCTGCAGCTTATCTATGTCCCTCTGCAAACTATAACATCCATCCTCACTGTCTACAACTCCTCCGACTTTGGTGTCATCAGCAAATTTACTAATCCATCCCACTACACCCTCATTTAGGTCATTTGTAAAAATGACAAACAGCAGTGGCCCCAAAACAGATCCCTGAGGTACACCACTTGTAACTGAACTCCAGGTTGAATATTTCCCATCAACCACCACCCTCTGTCTTCTATCAGCTAACCAATTCCTGATCCAAACTGCTAAATCACCCTTAGTCCCATGCGTCTGCATTTTCTGCAGTAGCCTACCATGGGGAACCTTATCAAATGCTTTGCTAAAATCCATATACACCACTGTGTGTCAGTATACTGTGTATCAGTAATCTGTAAATTGTGTGCTGTTATAAACTCTGTCTGAGGCCAGAACTCTCCATTCACCTGACAAAGGGTAAACTCCAAAAGTTTGTGAGTTTACTATCAAATAAATTGGTTGGACTTAAGTTTGGTCTTGCCAGACTTCCTACTGTGTTTACTAGTCCAGTGACATTATCTAATACCACCATCTCCCCATTGTGACTGTGACAAAGGCAATCTTTTCCTGCTGATCCTCTCTCCTGTTCCACCATGCCATCTTGCTCCAAAGTCTCCCCACTGTTGTTTAGCAGAATGGGACTGCTGTCACCTGGTTGCCTCCTTAAAAATCTAATCAGAACCAATTGCAGCAAACAAAGAACAGTACGGCACAGGAACAGGCCCTTCAGCCCTCCAAGCTGCATTGATCACGGTGGCAAACTCAAAACATCACAGCAGCATCTGACGCTATCGCCTAAATAATTGTAATCTGAATATTGTAGTAATTTGCACTGCTAGTCTCAGTATCGGTGACCATGAAACTATCATCAATTGTCGTAAAAACCCATCTAGTTTGCTACTGTTGTTTTGAGAAGGAAATCTCCGTCCTTACCTGGTCTGGTCTACATGTGACTCCAGAGCCACAGCAATGTGGTTGACTCTCAACTGTCCTCTGAAATGGCATAGCAAGCCACCCAGTTCAAAGGCACGAATATTATAGTAATTCGCACTGCTGCCTCACAGCGCCAGGGACCCAGGTTCAGTTCCCAGTTTGGGTCACTGCCTGTGTGGAGTTTGTGCGTTCTCCCCATGCCTGCGTGGGTTTCCTCCAGGTGCTCCGGTTTCCTCCCACAGTCCAAAGATGTGCGTGTTAGGTGGATTGGCCATGCTAAATTGCCCCTTAGTGTCAGGGGAACTAGCTAGGATAAATGCATGGGGTTATGAGGATAGGGCCTGGGTGGGATTGTGGTCGGTACAGACTCAATGGGCTGAATGGCCTCCTTCTGTACTATAGAATTCTATGATCATGTTTACCTATCCAACCAATTGCCTGTATCCCTCTATTCCCCGTTTGTTCATGTGTCTATCCAGATAAGTCTTAAATGTAGCTAATCTGCCTGCCTCAACCACCTCACCTGGCAGTGCATTCCAGGCCCCCACCACCCTCTGCGTTAGAAACTTCCCCCTCCCAACATCTCCGCTGAACCTTCCCCCCCTTATCTTGAACATATGCCCCCTTGTAATTGTCGTTTCTGCCCTGGGAAAAAGCTTCCAAATGTTCATCCTATCTATGCCCCTCAATTTTATGAACTTCTATCAGGTTGCCCCTCAGCCTCCGTGTTTCCAGGGAAAACAATCCCAGTTTATTCAATCTCTCCTCATAGCTAAATCCCTCCATACCAGGCAACATCCTGGTAAACCTTTCCCATACACTCTCCAAAGCATCCACGTCCTTCTGGTAGTGTGGTGACCAGAATTGGACACAGTATTCCAAATGTGGCCAAACCAATGTTTTGTATAACTGCAACACAATGGCTTCTGTTGCTGCTCCCACATTCCAGTGTTCCCCAAGGAGCTATCTTTGGCCCAGCCTTATTTCTCATCTACATGTTGTCCCTTGATAACATCATCCAAAAGCACAGTCCTAGTTTTCACAGGTAGACTGACAACAACCAGCTCTCCCAATTCCTCCATTGTTGCTAAATTATTTGAATGCTTGTTCAAATTCGTCTTTTCAAACCTCTCTGTTGACTCATCCCTCCCTATCTCTGATCTCCTCCAGCTCCACAACCATGATAGAATACACTCCATCAACCTTTCCATGCTTCTTCCTCACTTTCTACTCTTAGGACACTTCACAAAACCCATTGTTATATCTTTTCAGACCAAATCACTCATCTTTACAGCACGCTGGTTGTTAAGAGTTATTTAGTTCATTTTATCTTTGATATATAAATACACAAGTGGCTTCAAGAGGTGCTATTTTACCCATCTCTCTGAGCACGCTCTGCCCAAATGTGGCTCGGTGTCATACTTGGATTTACAATGCTCCTGTGAAGTTCTCTGGGACAGTTTATTTTGCTAAAAGTACTATATAAATATAAAATGTTATGTTGCCGTAGTATCTTCCCTATGACATTGCTGCTCAAATCTCATCATGTAATTGTCTTGACCTAATGTTTTATTTTCTAGGTTTGGTACCCATATTTCTGGGTGTGACACAATCTCTCGGTCCCTGCGGCTCATCAATACCGCTCCCTACAGTAAGTCTTGCAACTCGCTATTTTATTTTCCACAAGAGTCAGTTGCATGAAACTGGAACATCATTAGACGTGAGGATCTGGAATTAAGACCATAAACCTATAAGACATAGCAGCAGAATTAGTCCACTCAGCCCATGGAGTTTGCCCCACCATTCACTCATGGCTGATATGCCAGTGGTTAGCACTGCTGCTTCACAGTAGCATAGTGGTTAGCACTGCTGCTTCACAGCTCCAGGGACCTGGGTTCGATTCCCGGCTCGGGTCACAGTCTGTGTGGAGTTTGCACGTTCTCCTTGTGTCTGCATGAGTTTCCTCCGGGTGCTCTGGTTTCCTCCCACAGTCCAAAGATGTGCAGGTTAGGTTGATTGGCCATGCTAAGAAATTGCCCCTTAGTGTCCAGGGATGCATAGGTTAGAGGGATTAGTGGGTAAATATGTAGGGATATGGGGATAGGGCCTGGGTGGGATTTCGGTCAGTGCAGACTTGATGGGCCTAAGGGCCTCTTTCTGCTGTGTCGGGTTCTATGATTCTATGATATTTTTCTCATCCCCACCTCCTGCATTTTCTAGACCTAATCCAGCCTTGTTTAGGAGTGGTTCTGTTTAGGAGGACCTGGGTTCCCTTGTATCCGAATCCTTCCTGAAGGCGACTATATAGCTATATAGTTGTCTGTCCCATAGCAGTAGTCCCTTAAGAACATAAGAAATAGGAACAGGAGTAGGCCAACTAGCCCTTCGAGCCTGCCCCGCCATTCAATAAGATCATGGCTGATCTGTCTTGGCTCAGTTCCACATTCCCGCCCTCTCCCCATAACCCTTAATCCCCTCTCTTATCAAAAACCCATCAACCCGCATTTTAAAAAATTTAGCGAGGTAGCCTCCACCACTTCAACGGGCAGAGAATTCCAGAGATTCACCACCCTTTGAGTGAAGAAGTTCCTCCTCAACTCCGTTCTAAACCGCCCCCCCTTTATCTTGAGGCTGTGCCCCCTAGTCCTACTGTCCTTTCTGAGCGGGAAGAGTCTCTCCACCTCTATCCTATCCATCCCATTCATCATCTTATACGTCTCAATGAGATCTCCCCTCATTCTTCTAAACTCTAACGAGTACAAGCCTAGTTTATTCAGCCTCTCCTCATAGCTCAACCCCCTCAGTTACACCCTCAGTTACCCCCTACAGTTAACTCAGTTACACTGGTGTGGTCACCTACTCCATCAGAATATCCTATAACTCATGCACCCACTCACTGCTTTTTCTAAAGACAAAGCCAGCTTTAGTGCTTGTTTGCAGTCCAGCTGGGCCTCTGCCAACATCCATTTTTGTATGGTCATGTTATTGATTCCGCACACCAAACGGTCTCAGAGCATCTCATTTAATGTCAATCCAAATTCACAAGCCTCTGCTAATCACCTTAATCTCATCAGGAAATTAGTGACTGACTCCGCCTGTCTCTCAAAATGCTGAGTAAAATGGATACCTTCACAGGAGCAGACGTGGCTTTGGGTCATAATATTCTTTTACAAAGTCTGTCAGTTCCTGAAAGGTTTTTGTGTCTATGCCTCCAGAAAAGTTAAACTGCGCATAACAACAAAAGCCGACAGCCCACAAGTGGTGAGCAGAATGACCCATTGCTTTTCATCTGGGATAATGTCGTTAGCTCTAATTAAATACTTTATCTGCTCTACACATTGGATCCAATCTTCCAAGGCAGGGTCAAAAGAATCCAATTCACCGAATAGAGGCATGTTTGCCAGTCAATGGCTTACCCTCAATGTGTAGCAGTTGGCAGTAAGCAAGTTCCTTCAGGTCATTTCCTTTCTCCTCGTCAGCATAGTAATAAGTCCCTGGAGGTGTAAGTCCCTTCACCAGAATTCCTTTATTTACAAGATCGAACAACAGCATACAGGGCACTCTCGGTGTGCAGTCTATATCCAGAATGCCAGAGGAGCTGACACTCCTACTTAACTATAGGGCATGGGGCCCCCTGATTGGACCATCAATTTGGCCCTTAATCAGGGAGTTTGTATTCAAACAGGCGTACCTCAATTGCCTGATTACAATCGTTACAAAACACTTGACAGTTAGCTTCTGATCCAGAGAAACAGGTGCCATGGCCATTACGGCTCGACAGATGACGTCCATGGCCCTCGGGCAACTTCCCCATCCGTATAGTAGCCAATAAGCCTTTGCCAATCCCTATGTTCCTGTGTCAATATAGCTGTCATAAACCCTTCCTTTTCATGGACAAATCATGTGAAAGGCTTCCCATTGTTCGGGATTCCTAGTGCTGGTGCGGAGCACAAAGCATCTTTGAGGTTCCTGAAAGCCTCTCTCTGTTCTCCCATGAGGGTAATAGCTTCCTGTGATGCCTGTTTTCCCTTTGAAAGGTCATTCAGTGGCTGGGTAAGCTGTAAGATTCCACCCAACGTCTGTTAAAGTTGCACAGACCCAAAGAGGATCCCAGTTCTTGGACCGCAGTGGGCCGTTTAGCGGAATGGCTGTGGCCCTGTACTGGGTAGGTTCTCTTTTTTCCTTCTGAAATCCTCCGTCCCAGGTAACACAACCTCTCTTTGGACTAGCTGCCCTTTGTTAATGCTAGTCTTGTGTCCTTTCGGGTGAAGGTGATCCAATGGGTGTGTAAGTCCTGTGTGTGTTGTTTCTTCTTCCATGTTGGAGGCTAACAGCGTATCATCCACATATTGGATAACTGTGAGGCCCTTTGTAGGTAGTTCTCACAAGTGGCTTTGTAAAGCCATGTGAAATACCGCAGGGCAATTGTGAAACCCCTGTGGTAGCCAGGTCCAGGTATACTGTTGCTGTTGGATGGTAAAGGCAAGTCATGATTAGACCTCAGGTGTTAGCGGCACTGACCAAAATCCATTAGCCATGTCAAGGAATGAGAAATACTTATGCTTCAGGGTTAAGGTGTTATAAATGGTAGAGGGATCCGCGACCAGAGGGACCTTTTGATGAATACAGTCGATGGTCAAACACCAAGTTCCGTTTGATCTCTTCACTGGCCACACAGGGCTGTTAGATGAGCTATGTGTCTTGATTAGCGGGCCTTGTTTCTCCAGTTGTTGAATAACTGGTAGAATGCTGGCGATAGATGTTAGGCTGATAGGGTACTGAGTGCTACAGGGTAGTGGTGTTCTGGTGAATGAGCTGGTTCCATCTGGAGTAGGCCGCAATCATTGTTATCTCAGCCCATATAGGGTGTTTCACCCAATCTTCCTTTTTCAAAGCACTGATAGACCACGTTACCTTACCCTCTTGAAAATCCAAAGAGGAGTTTAGCTGAATCAGGATGTCCATTCCAAGTAAGGAGCAAATTCAAGTGGTCACTTCATGAGGACCAAGGTGAATTGTCGTGGGTTTTGTTCGCTGGAGTTTTAATTTACCACCATTTGTCCCTTATGCTGCTATAGATCAGTAGCCATGGAGAAAAGTCATTTGTATTTCAGTGGTTGACAAGTTAATTCCGCTCTGGTGTCCAGGAGACAGTCTATGTCTATATCCCATCTCCCCTCAGTTCCACTAGCACCCAAACGGGGGCTATGAGGGCGAGAGTGGGCTCTTCTAGTTTTCTGCTGCTTCTAGCAACACATCTTGTTGCTGTGTGGTGAGCTGCTTAAACCTCTCCGAACGTTCTTCATCTTCAGAACAACAGTGAGACAGATAGTGTCCCTGATGTCCGTTATCCCGCTGCTTGGCTTGGCATGTTTTTACCCAGTGATCTTCTTTTCCGCATTAGTACCATTTTCCTGATGACCTCCCTTTGTGGAGGTTGCCCGCCTGAATCCTTGGGTTTCTGATCTGCCTGCAGGGCACGGACTTTGGCTCCCGTGTCCCGATCTATTTGGTTACACCATCCCACCAACATCGCAAATGTTGTCCCGACTTTGTCCCAGTCTGATAAGTGTGACCTTACCGTGTTCACCAATTCTGATTTCAGGCTAGTGACAAATGCAGCTTTCATAGGTGCAAAACCCATTCCTTTGGATCTGTTGTTGACTTTCACAAATATTCCATCCACACAGCTCTAAACCGTTCATCATATTCTCAAACCTCTTCTGAACCTCTCTGGTCACAGGCTGTTATTTTTCCCTAGTCAGATGTGGAGAGGCCAAATACCTGTAGCCACTGCTTGATGGCATCCCATCCTGCATCTAGTTGCTGTTTGTTTTCACCCAGAGCCCTTTCCACCTCCCTTTGTGGTCTCCTTGCCACTGGTCCGGGCATCATTACAGTTATAATCTGAACTCTGTCTCATGAGTGGAGTTGGTAAATAGCTTTGAGATGGTTTAATTGATTCCAGCTCTTCTTGCCCCCTTTCTCAGGGTGTGGTTGTTCTATAGACACTTTTCTCTGGGTCTGCAGCCTGGTGCAGTAGGTGTACTGGCTTTCACTAATGGTTTTACCACCTGCCATAGTTGCCTCAGACTTGATCTTGACCCTTTTTTTCCTTTAACAGTGTGTGTCTCATGTCAGAAGATCCTTCTGCAGTGTCGCTGCACTTGCTAGAATCGCTACAGCAACCTGAGTCTGTTTCTAATCCAGCCTCGCGCCCTTGCACATCTTGCTGTTCCTATCTGCCACATGCTAGGGTAACCTGGCCAGGACCCACTAATACTCCTTTAGACAGCGTTGGTTCTTTACAAGATGGGTTTTTCAAATCTCGGTTCTCAGCTTTAAGGGTTTTGTTTTTGGTCTTAAGTCACCTATTTTCCATTTGTAACTTTTCTAACTCCTGCTTATTATTTTCCAACTGTTTGTATACCGCTTTTAGTTGGTTCTTTGCATTGATCAGATTGCAGTCATGTTGGGAATTCTTTATGATTTCATTCCATTGTCAGATCTGGCCCATGACGGCTAAGAACCATCTCATGCGTTCCTTATCCATCATAAGGGTAGTTTTACCCAGACCCTCTTTATCTCATCCAAGGACCACTGTCCCTTGGAGGTGCTGTTCTTCTGTTCAATCTCAGTATGTGTTTTGGGCAAGTCAAATTGCCGTTCTATATACTCTCTTGGTTTGCTGCAGAATTTAATCCTCTGATATTAGGTGAGGACTGCCCTCCTTTTACTGTGGCTGGTAACTGATTCTGTAAAGGAGTTTTGGTCTGACTTTCCGCTTCTCTCATGGTGATGGCCATTAAGGGGTTAATGGGCCTCGAGCCGTGGGGCATACTAGCCGAGTCGGAGTCACTTCTCACAGATGCTGCTGAAGTGAGATATCTCTGAGCCATGGTACTAGTGCGCCAGTTCGTTAAGGATCATGTAAAGAGGAGGATGAGACTTAGACAATCGACTGAGGACTTTTAATTAAGAGGAGTCCTTATCAGGGGTTGTGACGTAGGTTAGATATTGTAGATACAGTCCAGTAGGCCTTTAGCACTCCTGCCAGAAACTGTAGTGTCCATTCATTCCTTTGAATAGACGAAGATGGCACCGGTCTGGAGTTTAAATGAATTTCCTTTATTGAACAGAACTTAAAATCAAATCATTACAAAAACAAAAAGAAAGGGAAAAGCTGGAGAGAGACTGGGATGCTTTTCCTAACAGTCTAGAGAGCAGTTCCATGGCACTCCAAATAGTCGTGATAATGAAGGCAAAGGGAAAGGGAAATAAACCATTTCCACGCCTGAAAGAGATTTCATATATTTGATTCAGAATGGTTATGTAGAATCAAAGGAGGGATTGTTGAGGGATCCTGTGTCTGGTCTGCTTAATTTGTGCAAAGACTTCATATTTAAGATATTTCTGTCTATGTAATTGCATTTAAATGCTAAGCTTAAAAAGTTAACTAACGCTTGACTGCATTTTAAAACTAGAGGGCATGCTGGGTTAGCTGGAAATTGGCTGTGTTTTTATAAAGTGCAATGCCAGCAAAACAATACCTGCAAGGCCTGCGTTTCTGAGTTAAAGACATCATGTGCCAAACCATTTCAATAAAAAGATAACAAATTACATATATTGCAGTCCCAGCTCTGTGCCTGCAGTCCCAGCTCTGTGCCTGCAGTCCCAGCTCTGTGCCTGCAGTTTAGTTTAGCTCTGTGTTTGAGTTCTGTGTTCACGATCGGTACAGGGGGCTGGCAGAAAAAGACAATCCCTTGCTCCAGCTTTTCCCTTTCTTTTTGTTTTTGTAATGATTTGATTTTAAGTCCTGTTCAATAAAGGAAATTCATTTAAACTCCAGACAAGTGCCGTCTTCGTCTATTCAAAGGAATGAATGGACCCTACAGTAACACTAATAAATAAACTTTACAATTAGGAGCAATGTGTTTTCGACCAATTAACTGAAGCCACTCAAGGTTAAAAGATGCTTCTTTCAATTCAATATTCCAGACATTCGCTTGGACTGGGAGACATACAACCACGAGAAGGATGACTTGCAGCTGGTGGATCTGATCGTTTCATATGGGCAGCAGTTCCCACTGAGGGATGAGAGCGGTGACGAGATCACTGCGACCAGCATTGCGTCCAGTGAGAGCCAACACAGCTTCGACTGGGATGCTATTCCTAACAGTCTAGAGAGCAGTTCCATAGCACTGCAGACAGTAGAATGTGTAAGAGTCTGAACATTCACCATCTGGGGCTCAGTCACTGGATCCCTGTGACGTGTGTGACTGAGTGGTGTGATGCAATCTTTTGGTTTAATGGGGTATTGGTGCCACTGCCTCACAACATTTGGTTCTTATCATCGCTGGCAGCAACCTTGGGTTAGCTTGTAGATTCTCATACCACCTATGCTGGAAGACAGCACGCAGTGCCAACACTGTCACACTCAGACAGCATACAGTGCCGATACTGCCACACTCAGACAGCACACAGCGCCAACACTGTCACAATCAGACAGCACACAGTGCCAACACTGTCACAATCAGATAGCACACAGTGCCGATGCTGCCACACTCAGACAGCACACAGTGCCAACACTGTCACAATCAGACAGCACACAGTGCCGATACTGCCACACTCAGACAGCACACAGTGCCGACGCTGCCACACTCAGACAACTGCATGCTTACCTTCAGTGACTGGTTTACAAGGACACCTAGGTCCTGCTGCACACTCCCCTCTCCCGGTTTACAGCCATTCAGGTAGTAATCTGCCTTCTTGTTTTTGCTTCCAAAATGAATAACCTCCCATTCATCCAAATTATACTGCATCTGCCATGGATTAGCCCACTCACCCAACTTGACCAGATCACGCTGAAGGATTTCTGCATCTTCGTCACAGTTCACCCTCCCACCCAACTTGGTATCACCTGCAAACTTTGAGATGTTACGTTTTGTTCCTTCATCCAAATCATTAATATATGTTGTGAATAGCTGTGGTCCCACCAGTGAAAATGACCCATTAATTCCTACTTTGTTTACTCTCTGCCAATCAGCTTTCTATCTGTCTCAATGCTCTTCCTCCAATCCCATGCACTTTAATCTTGCACGCTAATCTCTTATGCGGGATTTTATCAAACGCTTTCAGAAAGTCTAAATATACCACATCAACTGGCTCCCCCTTGTAACTGATAGAGTTGACATCTTCAAAGAATTCCAACAGATTTGTCAAGCATGATTTCCTTTCATAAATCCATGCTGACTCTGTCTGATCCTGCCATTGCTTTCTAAATGCTCTGCTATAAAGAACTTAATAATGGATTTGAGAATTTTCCCCACTACCGATGTTAAGCTTACAGGTCTATAATTCCCTGTTTTCTCTCTACCTCCCTTTTTGAATATTGGAGTGACATTTGTTACCCTCCCTGCAGGGACTGTTCCAGAGTCAGTAGAATCCTGGATGATGCCCACCAATACATCCACTATTTCTACAGTCACTTCCTTAAGTACTCTGGGATGTAGATTATCAGGCCCTGGGGATTTATCCACCTTCAATCCCACCAATTTTCCCAGCACCGTTTCTCTACTAATATCGATCTTCCTCAGTTCTTCCCTCTCACTAAATCTTGCATTCCCCAACATTTCTGGCATCTGATTTGTGTCCTCTTTTGTGAAGACAGAACCAAAGTATGTATTTAAGTGCTTGGCCATTTCTTTGTCCTCTATTATACATCCCCCCCCCCCCACCCCGTTTCTGCCTGTAGGGGACCTACATTTGTCTTCACCAACCTCTTTCTCTTCGTGTATCTATAAAAATTCAATGTCAGTCTTTATGTTCCCTGCAAGCTTACTTTCGTACTGTATTTTCCCCTTCTTAATCAATCCCTTGGTTCTGCTTTGCTGCATTCTAAACTGCTCCCAATCTTCCGTCCTGTTATTTTTCTTGGCCAATCTGTATGCTTCTTCCTCAGGTCGGATTCTCTCTCTAATTTCCATTGTTAGCCATGGATTGGCCCTCTTACCCATTTTGCTTTCGTACCAGACAGGAACGATCGGTTGTTGCCATTCCCCCATCCGTTCTTTGAATGTTTGCCATTGCCTATCCACTGTCATCCCTTTCAGTAACTCTCCCCAGTCATTGCCAACTCACGCCTCATATCCTCATAGTTTTCTTTATTAAGATTCAGCATCCTAATCTTCGAATCAACTACCTCACTCTCCATCCTGATTAAAAATTCTATCACGTTATGGTCTCTCGTCCCCGGGAGGTCTCGTACAGTTAGATTGGCAATGATTCCCTTCTCATTACACAGTACCCAGTCTAAGATGGCCTGCTCTCCAATTGGTTCCTCCACATATTGGTCAAGAAAACTATCCTGTATACACTCCAGGAATTCCTTCTCTCCGGCATTGTGGCTAATTTGATTTGCCCAATCTATGTGCAGATTAAAATCACCCATGATCATTGGTATTCCCTCATCACATGCATCTCTAATTTCATGGTTAATGCCATTTCCAACATCACCACTGCAGTTTGGGATCTATATATGACACTCACTAATGTTTTTTGCCCCTTGCTATTTCTCACCTCTACCCATACAGACTCCACATTGTCAGAGCCAATATCCTTTCTCACTATTGTGTCAATTTGCTCTTTAACCACTTTTTTTGTTTCTAGTTTCTTTGTTTCTATCACCAGTGCTATCACACATCACAACTGGCAAGACTGAACTCACCCTCACCTGCTCCAAGACAGAATCTTTGCAAATTTTAGCTTTGATCTCCCTTTCTGGCCCACTGTCTGCAGATTGTGTGCATCTTTGGTGTCCTTTCTGAACTCTAGCTCAGTTTCAGATTCCACTTTAATTTGATTTATTATTGTCACATGTATTAATATACAGTGAAAAGTATTGTTTCTTGTGCGCCATACAGAAAAAGCATACCATTCATAGAGAAGGAAAGGAGAGAGCACAAAAGGTAGTGTTACAGTCACAGCTAGGGTGTAGAGAAAGATCAACTTAACGCGAGGTAGGTCCATCCAAAAGTCTGACAGCAGCAGGGAAGAAGCTGTTCTTGAGTTGATTGGTACGTGACCTCAGACTTTTGTATCTTTTTCCCGACAGAAGAAGGTGGAAGAGAGAATGTCCGGGGTGCGTGGGGTCCTTAATTATGCTGACTACTTTACCGAGGCAGCGGGAAGTGTAGACAGAGTCAATGGATGGGAGGCTGGTTTGCGTGACGGACAGGGCTACATTCACAACCTTTTTAGTTCCTTGCAGTCTAGGGCAGAGCAGGAGCCCATACCAAGTTGTGATACAACCGGAAAGAATGCTTTCTGTGGTGCATCGTGAGAGTCGTAGCTGACATGCCAAATTTCCTTAGTCTCCTGAGAAAGTAGGGTCGTTAGTGGCAGTTTGAGTGACAGCTACAGCACGGCATTGTTTCAGAGCTGGGTTATATCAGATTTGACTTTATTTACTTTTCCCGTTTCTAAATGGGGCTTGATTGAACTTAATGGTGGAGTTACAGTCAGAAGAGTTTCACTTGGAAACCAAGCCCCCCTTTCGCTGAGCTGGGAGCTTTTGATTCAAGTGTACGGTAAGAACGTTACATTTCAGGGCAATTCCCAAAATAAATAGCTTCCTTTCTTTAATTGTCTACATTTTTAGGATGTGGAAGTGGAAGAGGAGGAATCAGAGGAAGAAGAGAAAGAGCTGCCAGCGAGTGCTCTGATTTCCGTGGCCCTACGAGTTCACGAGGGCATTATGGCAGACTACCCATATTACGTGACCCCAAAACAAGTGGTGAGTGGTTTACTGGCCCATCAATGAGAGCAGCACAGTGTGCAGGGTGGGGAGGCAGCATCAGTGTCCTGTCAGTAATGGGTTCCACGTGAATCTCCCTCCCCCCACCCCTCAGGATTCCCCACCTCAGTCATAGAGACCACAGAATCCCTACAGTGCAGAAGGAGGCCATTCGGCCCATTGAGTCTGCACTGACAACAATCCCATCTAGTCCGTATCCCTGTAACCCCACATATTTACCCCACTAATCTCTCTAACCTACCCATCCCGGGACACTAAGGGTCAATTTAGCATGACCTAACCCACACATCTTTCGGACTGTGGGAGGGAACCGGAGCACCCAGAGGAAACCCACGCAGACACGGGGAGAACGTGCAGACTCCACACAGACAGTGACCCGAGCCGGGAATCGAACCCGGATCCCTGGCACTGTGAGGCAGCAGTGCTAACCACTGTGCCACCGTACCACCCTTAAAGACAAATGATACTGGAAGTGAGAATGTAGGTGACCTGGGGCAGGAAAGGAAGCTGGTTCTGAAATTAAATAAGCAGATCTCCATCCGCCACCACCAGCCCTGCTCGCCCATCTGAGGCTGTCGAAAGACGTCAGGTAGGAGGCAGCAGAGGCCTCAAGCTCCAGTTTCCTCGACACTCCTTAAATTTACTGCTTGTGCTTTTGGACAGGAAAGTCGCCAATTTAACATGCTCCTTCCTCCAGAAGGGAGAGAGGATGAAAGGGGTAGCTTTAATCCAATTCGTTCAGCAACTCCTGATTTTAACCTAACTCGCCCAGTGGGAGTGGAGCGGACGCTCTTTTTCCATCCTACATGAGGTTTGTGAAATCAGGGAGGGTGTAAACCAGGCAGCTGGCCTGAACTGCCACATCATCTCCATCTCCCCAGCAAGCACCACCCCATCCTCACCAATTTAAACCTATACTCTCTGGATTATAGAAGAACGAGGGAAGATCAAATTGAAGGGAGATCAAATTGAGGTACGCAAGATGACCTGGGTTCGATTCCCAGCTTGGGCCACTGTCTGTGCAGAGTCTGCACATTCTCCCTGTGTCAGCGTGGGTTTCCTCCGGGTATTCCAGTTGCTACCCCACAGTCCGAAGATGTGTGGGTTAGGTGTATTGGCCATGCTAAATTGCCCCTTAATATCAGGGAGACAAGCTAGGGTTAATGCACGGGGTTGTGGAGATAGGGGCTGGGTGGGATTCTGTCAGTGCAGACTTGATAGGCTGAATGGTCTCCTTCTGCACTGTAAGATTCTATGTTTCTATGTTCTTATCTTACCAATGGTATATGAGAAAATACAGCAACAGGGAAGAAAGTTAGTTGATAGACAGAGTGCCAGCCTGATTTACTGACTATGTACAATTCTGGTCACCCTATTATAGAAAGGATATTACTAAACTAGAAAGAGTGCAGAAAAGATTTACTCGGATGCTGCCAGGACTAGATGGTTTGAGTTATAAAAAGGGTCCGGGTAGACTGGGACTTTTTTCTCTGGATCATAGGAAGCTTAGGGGTGATCTTTTCACGGTCTGTAAAATAATGAGGGACATAGTTAAGATAGATAGTCAAAATCTTTTCCCAAAGGTAGAGGAGTCTAAAACTAGAGGGTATAGGTTTAAGGTGAGAGGGGAGAGATACAAAAGGGTCCAGAGGGGCAATGTTTTTACAGAGGGTGGTGAGTGTCTGGAACAAGCTGCCAGAGGTAGTAGTAGAGGCGGGGGTACAATTTTGTCTTTCAAAAAACATTCAGACAGTTACATTGTTAAGATGGATATAGCGGGATATGGGCCAATGCGGGCATTTGGGACTAGCTTAATGGTAAAATCTGGGCAGCATGGATAAGTTGGGTCGAAGGGCCTGTTTCCATGCTGTAAACCTCTATGACTGAATGACTGTTTGTTTATCTTTGTGGATGATAATGATTTATTGCCTTGGTTCGCAGGTAGTTCCTGCTGGCGGGTTTGTCACCATCAATGTCTCCTTCACCCCGCTCACACTGAATGGATTGACAACAAACGTTGATTGTGAGGGCTATGCCTTTGGATACCTCAGTCTAGATGACCAGGTGATGTACCATCTTTGTTAAGATACGAGAATTACGGTAACAATAACAGACAGAATAACAGTGCCTGAAATGTAGACATTAGTTCCCAGGGTTTGTGGCAAAATCTTTTTTGCCGCTAGCGTGGATAGAGGATTGGCTGTCAAATAGGAGGCAGAGAGTGGGGGTCAATGGGTGCTATTCGGATTGGCGGATGGTGACTAGTGGAGTGCCCCAGGGGTTGGTGCTGGGGCCTCAGCTATTTACCATTTATATAGATGATCTGGAGGAGGGAACCGAGTGTATGGTGTCAAAATTTGCTGATGACACCAAGATTGGTGGAACGGCAAATTGTGCGGAGGGTGTGGAGAGTCTGCAGAAGGATCTAGATAGGCTGGGCGAATGGGCCAGGAACTGGCAAATGGAATTTAATGTTGGCAAGTGTGAAGTTGTCCACTTTGGTAGGAATAATAGTAGGAAGGACTATTACTTACATGGCGAAAAGCTGCAGCATGCGACGGTGCAGAGGGACCTCGGGGTCCTTGTGCATGAGTCGCAAAAACCCAGCCTGCAGGTGCAGCAGGTGGTCAGGAAGGCGAATGGGATGCTGGCCTTCATAGCGAGGGGGATTGAATATAAAAGTAGGGAGGTCTTGCTGCAGCTGTACAGGGCACTGGTGAGGCCGCAGCTGGAGTACTGTGTGCAGTTTTGGTCACCGCACTTACGCAAGGATATTTTGGCCTTGGAGGGAGTGCAGAGGAGGTTTACTCGGCTGATACCGGAGTTGAGGGGGTTGAACTATGAGGAGAGGCTGAATAAGCTAGGCTTGTACTCGTTAGAGTTTAGAAGAATGAGGGGAGATCTCATTGAGACGTATAAGATGATGAATGGGATGGATAGGATAGAGGTGGAGAGGCTCTTCCTGCTCAGAAAGGACAGCAGGACTAGGGGGCACAGCCTCAAGATAAAGGGGGGGCGGTTTAGAACGGAGTTGAGGAGGAACTTCTTCACTCAAAGGGTGGTGGATCTCTGGAATTCTCTGCCCGTTGAAGTGGTGGAGGCTGCCTCGCTAGATATATTTAAGACGTGGGTTGATTGGTTTTTGATAAGCGAGGGGATTAAGGGTTATGGGGAGAGGGCGGGAATGTGGAACTGAGCCACGACAGATCAGCCATGATCTTATTGAATGGCGGGGCAGGCTCGAAGGGCTAGATGGCCTACTCCTGCTCCTATTTCTTATGTTCTTATGTTGTTCACTTCAAAAATAACTGAGAGTGGAGCATTTGTGGGGTGATATTTGGGCATTATGAGTCCTGAGTTCTGTCTTCTCCCAGTAATACGATCTCAAGACTGGTGCAAATAGTGGAATCTACAGCAGCTCTAGCAACATCTATACAGAGAAAGGAAGCACCATTCATTTAAATCTGAATACTAATGTAAAGGGTGTCTTTTTTGTTTGCAGGTTGTGTCTTTACTGCCACATTTTTCTTTTTCCTTTCATTCTTCTGCCATTCACACCTCCTCTAGACACATCCTTCCAAAACAAAGAACAATACAGCACAGGAACAGGCCCTTTGGCCCTCCAAGCCTGCAATTGCTGCCTGACTGAACTAAAACCCCCTATCCTTCTGGGGACCATACCCCTCAATCCCCATCCTATTCATGTATTTGTCCAGATGCCCCTTAAAACTCATTACCATATCTGCTTTCACTACCTCCCTGGCAGCAAGTTCCAGGCACCCACCCTCTGTGTAAAAAAACTTGCCTTGAATATCTCCTTTAAACGTTGCCCCTCGCACCTTAAACCTGTGCCCTCTAATAATTAACTCTTCCACCCTAGGAAAAAGCTTCTGACTATCCATTCTGTCCGTGCCTCTCATAATCTTGTAGACTTCTGTCATTCCTTCGTCAATCCAGTGAGAACAAACCAAGTTTCTCCAACCTCTCCTCATAGCTAATGCCCTCCATACCAGGGCAACATCCTGGTAAATCTTTTCTGTAGCCTCTCCACATCCTTCTGGTTCTGTGGAAACCAGAATTGAACACTATATTCCAAGTGCAGCCTAACTAAGGTTCTATGAAGCTGCAACATGACTTGCTAATTTTTAAACTCAATACCCTGGCCGATGAAGGCAAGCATGCCAAATGCTTTCTTGACTCCCTTCTCCACCAGTGTTGCCATTTTCAGTGACCAGTGTACCTGTACACCCAGATCCCTCTGCCTATCCGTACTTTAAGGGTTCTGCCATTTACTGCCTATCTATATAAGACCTTCCAAAATACATTACCTTACATTCCTTCCTTACTTGTCTCATTCCCACTCCCTTTTTACCAACCCAATGCTGGTTAATCTCCCCTCTCTTCCAACCTATTGCAGACACTGTCATTTTAATTCTCCACATTGTTCTCATTTGGACCTTTGCAGTCATAGAACATAGAACATAGAACATTACAGCGCAGAACAGGCCCTTCGGCCCACGATGTTGCGCCGACCAGCCTTTTAAAAAAAAACAACACTAACCCACTAATCTAAACCAATCCCATTTCGTCCATAAACCTATCCACAGATCTCTTAAACGCCCCCAAACTAGGCGCATTTACAACTGCAGCTGGCAGGGCATTCCAGTCCCTCACCACCCTCTGGGTAAAGAACCTACCCCTGACATCAGTCCTATAACTACCCCCCCTTAATTTAAAGCCGTGCCCCCTCGTGCTAGCTTTCTCCAAGCTAGGAAAAAGGCTATCACTATCCACCCTGTCTAAACCTCTAATCATAAGAACATAAGAACATAAGAAATAGGAGCAGGAGTAGGCCATCTAGCCCTTCGAGCCTGCTCTGCCATTCAATAAGATCATGGCTGATCTGTCGTGGCTCAGTTCCACTTTCCCGCCCTCTCCCCATAACCCTTAATCCCTTCTCTTATCAAAAACCCATCAACCCGCTTCTTAAAAATATTTAGCGAGGCAGCCTCCACCACTTCAACGGGCAGAGAATTCCAGAGATTCACCACCCTTTGAGTGAAGAAGTTCCTCCTCAACTCCGTTCTAAACCGCCTCCCCTTTATCTTGAGGCTGTGCCCCCTAGTCCTACTGTCTTTTTTGAGCGGGAAGAGTCTCTCCACCTCTATCCTATCCATCCCATTCATCATCTTATAAGTCTCAATGAGATCTCCCCTCATTCTTCTAAACTCTAACGAGTACAAGCCTAGTTTATTCAGCCTCTCCTCATAGCTCAATCCCCTCAACTCCGGTATCAGCCTAGTAAACCTCCTCTGCACTCCCTCCAGGGCCAAAATATCCTTGCGCAGGTGCGGCGCCCAAAACTGCACACAGTACTCCAGCTGCGGCCTCACCAATGCCCTATACAGCTGCAGCAAGACCTCCCTACTTTTATATTCAATCCCCCTCGCTATGAAGGCCAGCATCCCATTCGCCTTCCTGACCACCTGCTGCACCTGCAAGCTGGGTTTTTGCGATTCATGCACAAGGACCCCGAGGTCCCTCTGCACCGTCGCCTGCTGCAGTTTTTCGCCACGTAAGTAATAGTCCTTCCTACCATTCTTCCTACCAAAGTGGACCACCTCACACTTGCCAACATTAAATTCCATTTGCCATTTCCTGGCCCATTCGCCCAGCCTATCTAGATCCTTCTGCAGACTCTCCACACCCTCCGCACAATTTGCCATTCCCCCAATCTTGGTGTCATCAGCAAATTTCGACACCCTGCACTCGGTTCCCTCCTCCAGATCATCTATATAAATGGTAAATAGCTGAGGCCCCAGCACCGACCCCTGGGGCACCCCACTAGTCACCATCCGCCAATCCGAATAGCACCCATTGACCCCCACTCTCTGCCTCCTATTTGACAACCAATCCTCTATCCACGCTAACACCCTACCCCCAACTCCATGTCCCCTGACCTTCTGCAATAACCTCTTGTGAGGTACCTTGTCAAACGCCTTCTGAAAATCCAGAAAGACCACATCCACCGGCTCTCCTCTATCCACTGCCCTAGACACATCCTCATAGAACTCCAGTAAATTTGTCATCTTATATGTTTCAATAAGGTTCCCTCTTAGCCGCCTTCTTTCCAGCGAAAACAACCCCAAATCTCTCAGTCTCTCCTCATAGGATCTCCCCTCCATACCAGGCAACATCCTGGTAAACCTCCTCTGCACCCTCTCCAAAGCCTCTACATCCTTCCTGTAATGTGGGGACCAGAACTGCACACAATACTCCAAGTGCGGCCGCACCAGAGTTGTGTACAGTTGCATCATGACGCTGCGACTCCTAAATTCAATCCCCCTACCAATAAACGCCAAGACACCGTATGCCTTCTTAACAACCTTATCTACTTGATTCCCAACTTTCAGAGATCTATGTACACATACACCTAGATCCCTCTGCTCCTCCACACTATTCAAAGTCCTCCCGTTAGCCCTATACTCAACACATCTGTTATTCCTACCGAAATGAATTACCTCACACTTCTCCACATTAAACTCCATCCGCCACCTCGCAGCCCAGCTCTGCAACCTTTCTAAGTCACCCTGCAAACTATGACACCCTTCCTCACAATCTACCACACCTCCGACTTTGGTGTCATCAGCAAACTTACTAATCCACCCAACTATACCCTCATCCAGATCATTAATAAAAATTACAAACAGCAGTGGCCCCAAAACAGATCCCTGAGGCACACCACTCGTAACCGAACTCCATGACGAATATTTACCATCAACCACCACCCTCTGTCTCCTATCTGCTAGCCAATTCCTGATCCAATTACCTAGATCACCCCCAATCCCATACATCTGCATTTTCTGCAGAAGCCTACCATGGTGAACCTTATCAAACGCCTTACTAAAATCCATATACACCACGTCAACTGCCTTACCCCTATCCACCTCTTTGGTCACTTTCTCAAAGAACTCAATAAGGTTAGTAAGGCACGACCTACCTGCTACAAAACCATGCTGACTGTCTCTAATCAATTCATTACTCTCCAAATAACTATAAATCCTGTCTCTAATAATCCTTTCCAAAACCTTACCCACCACAGAAGTCTATAATTCCCAGGGAAGTCTCTGCTCCCCTTCTTAAACAATGGGACAACATTTGCTGTCCTCCAATCTTCCGGTACTATACCAGAGACCAACGACGACCTGAAGATCAGAGCCAGAGGCTCCGCAATCACCTCTCTTGCCTCCCAGAGAATCCTAGGGTAAATCCCATCCGGACCAGGGGACTTATCTATTTTCAAGCCCTCTAGAATATCCAGCACATCCCCCGTATCAACTGCAATACTATCTATTTTACACCCCTGCACCCCAGTGTCCTCCTCAGCTACATTCATGTCCCCTTGCGTGAACACCGAAGAGAAATATTGGTTCAACGCCTCTCCAATCTCCTCCGGTTCCACACACAACTTCCCTCTACTGTCTGTAACTGGCCCTAATCTTGCCCTAACCAACCTTCTGTTCTTGACATACCTGTAAAACGCCTTAGGGTTCTCCTTAATCCTATCAGCCAAAGTCATCTCATGTCCTCTTTTAGCCCTTCTTAACTCCCTCTTCAACTCCCTCCTAGCCAATCTAAAACTTTCTAATGCACTACCTGAGCCCTCAAGCCTCATCCGAACATAAGCCTCCTTTTTCTTCCTAACCAACGAATCTTCCATTAAAGTTCAAGGTAAGCTCCGTAATCAACATCTGGGCTGGAATTCTCCAGCTGTTCATGCTGGCAGGAATCTCCGATCCTGCTGGCTCCCCCCCAATGTTGTAGGTTTCCCCTTGGCGTGAGGTGACATCGACAGGAATTGACAGTGGCGGGACCAGACAATCCTGCTGCTGGCAAACAACACGCCACCCCTCACCAGCAGGACAGGCGTGGCTGGAAAACCGGAGAATCTCACCTCTCTTTCCATTCACCCACCTGATGAAGGAGTAGTGCTCCGAAAGCTCGTGATTCCAAATAAACCTTGTTGGACTTTTGCGTGATGTTGTGAGACTTTGTACTGTGCCCACCCTAGTCCAACACCAGCATCTCCACACCTTTCGATTGAGTATTTTACAGTCTTCTGGGGGTTTCTTTGTGTCCCTTTGCACGTGTTGATTTTATGTCATGAGTTTTTCTCTTTGCGTTTGGGAAGCAGCTGTTCATTTCTCTACCATTTGCACCTCCTCTAGAAACATCCTTTGTTTATTCAGTGCTATTCCCACTCCCTTTGATTAGCGCACTTGCCAACCCTTTTGTTATTTAATCTCTCTTGTCTCCCACCCTATCACACATTTTCCAGGTTGTTCTTTCCTCCTGAGCCTCCCTCTTTTACTTGTTTAAAACATGTACATTTTGTAACTTTTCCCAGTTCTAATGAAAGATCATCGACCTGAAACCTTACCTCTG
This sequence comes from Carcharhinus amblyrhynchos, assembly GCF_965287045.1. Classification (NCBI taxonomy): domain Eukaryota; kingdom Metazoa; phylum Chordata; class Chondrichthyes; order Carcharhiniformes; family Carcharhinidae; genus Carcharhinus; species Carcharhinus amblyrhynchos. The sequence continues at coordinate 143,046,561 of NC_137325.1, read as the reverse complement.
TTCCTATCTCTACAAATGCCACCTGATGGCATGGCAGCTCAGTGGTTAGCACTGCTGCCTCTCAGCGCTGGCAATCCGGGTTTGATTCCTGGCTTGGGTCACTGTGCGGAGTCTGCATGTTCTCGCCATGCCTGCATGGGTTTCCTCTGGGTGCTCCAGTTTCCTCCCACAATCCACAAGTTGTGCTGGTTAGGTGCATTGGTTGTGCTAAATTCACCCTCAGTGTACCCGAACAGGCGCCGGAGTGTGGCAAGTAGGGCATTTTCACAGTGATTTTATTGCGGTGTTAACGTAAGTTTACTTGTGACACTAATAAATGAACTTAAACTGCTGAGTGGTTCCAATAAAAAATTCAGACTTGGGACACGGGGCAGCACGGTAGCACAGTGGTTAGCACTGTTACTTCACAGCTCCAGGGACCTGGGTTCGATTCCTGGCTTGGGTCACGGGCAGTGTGGAGTTTGCACATTCTCCTCGTATCTGGGTGGGTTTCCTCTGAGTGCTCCGGTTTCCGCCCACAGTCTAAAGATGTTTAGGTTGATTGGCCATGCTTAAAATTGCCCCTTAGTATCCTGAGATGCGTAGGTTAGAGGGATTAGCAGGTAAATATGTAGGGATATGGGGGTAGGGCCTAGGTGGATTGTGGTCGGTGCAGACTCAATGGCCTCTTTCTGCACTGTAGGGTTTCTATGATTCTATGAGACCGTATAAAAGACTACAAAAACATTTCTTCCCATCGATTAGCAGCGGAAGGATTCACAGGCTGATTAATAGTCTGGCAGACACAATGTTAATGTTCCTTCCATGGCAGTAACCCTCACAGTAAGAAGTCTGACAACATCAGGTTTAAGTCCAACCGATTTATTTGATAGTAAACTCACAAGCTTTCAAGGTTTCCCTCTTCGACGAGTGGAGCCTCGAAAGCTTGTGAGTTTACTACCAAATAAATCGGTTGGACTTAAACCTGGTGTTGTCAGACTTCTTACTGTGTTTACCCCAGTCCAACGCCGGCATCTCCACATCACGGTAACCCTCACACCAGCCAATCAGTTAGGGTGACCAGGAATGGACGTTACCCAACCAGACACTGCTACAAAGTGTAGGAATGACATCATTATGTTTGTGGATTCCGTGCTGTTGGACAAACAGTGGAGCAGAGGAATAAAGTTAAAGTGCAGATCTATTTTTTTGCGACCTCCATCACTTTGAGGGTGCTACAGACGACGTGGGATCAAGCACAAGCCTCTGCCAGTGCTCTACTGAGGTAAGCGGTCTAAGGGTCAAAGAATTGTTGTGGAGACATCCAGAACTGGACTGTGGCCAGAGCAGCTAAAAGCTGCACTGTCCAGTACAAAACCAGACGTGGAGCTACCCTAGAATAAGGATCAGTTGCGTACTGGCAGACACGATGAGGTTGGATGTTGCATGGCTGGGGTTGGGGGTGAGGTGCTGCAATCCACTTCTGCCAGATGCAAGTATCAAAGATCAAAGAAAATTACAGCAGAGGAACAGGCCCTTCGGCCCTCCGAGCCTGTACCGACCATGCTGCCCGACAAATCCCGCTGGCTACTAACCTAGACTTCAGAGCCAAAACTCTGCTCCTCACTTCCCTAGACTGCCTGGACAAAGGTTCTGGTGCTGCATGTTCCAGCTCAGAGCTACCAATACTATCCCTAAGCTAAAGACTCGCTCCAGGTTAACATGTGTGGAATAGACTGTTCAACAGGAGAGCTCACCTGCTGCTGAAACCTTCACCCATACCTTTGTTACCTCCAGATTCAACTGTTTAGAACATAGAAACATAGAACAAAGAAAAACTACCGCACAAACAGGCCCTTTGGCCCACAGGTTGCGCCGATCATATCCCTACCTACTAGGCTTACCTATAACCCTCTATCTTACTGAGTTCCATGTACTTATCCAAAAGTCTATTAAAAGACCCTATTGAATCCGCCTCCACCACCACTGCCGGCAGCCAATTCCACGCACCCATCACCATCTGTGTGAAAAACTTACCCCTGACATCTCCTCTGTACCTACTCCCCAGCACCCCAAACCTGTGTGCTCTTGTGGCAGCCATTTCAGCCCTGGGAAAAAGCCTCTGAGAATCCATACCTGACCTTGCCCTTCCCTATCTTTGCAACCTTCCAAAATAGCTGCGTTCCTCCAATACTACCCTTTTAACAGCTTCATCATTGCAGCCATGCCTTCAACAGCTTCAGATATTAGCCCTGCAAATTCCTTCTAAACCAATTCAACATTTTCTCTTCCTTTAGGCATGGTGGCAAGTAGTTAGCGCTGCTGCCTCACAGCACCAGTGACCCAGGTTGGATTCCAGCCTTGGGTCACCCTCTGTGTGGGGTTTGCACGCTCTCCCTGCATCTGTGTGCGTTCCTCCGGGTGCTCCAGTTTCCTCCCATAGTCCAAAGATGTGCTGGTTAGGTGCATTGACCATGATAAGTTGTCCCTTAGTGTCTAAGAATGTGTAAGTTAGGGGGAATTAACCATGGTAAGTGCGTGGTCTTACGGGAATGGGGCAGAGGGCGGCAAGATACTCTGTCAGAGAGTCAGTGCAGGCTCGATGGGCTGATTGGCCTCTTCTGCTCTGTAGGGATTCTGTTCTACACTCCTTGAAACTTACCTCTTCTTCTGCTTGTTCTAAAATCTCCTTTTGTTGCTCAGTGCCATGTATCTCCGACCCGTTTAGTAAATTGTCCCAGCTGTAAAAGCACCAAATAAGATAGTCATTTTCGGTCCGTTAAGTAACTTTTACCATATTTCTTGTGCACTTTCCCCAGATGGCACGTGGAGTACCTGGAAAGGTTTCTCGTGTTCAAGGATATAACGCACAACCTTTGCGTCTCGACTTCAGGGCAGTTGTCAAGCCCGCTTTGTGAGTACTAACAATCTGGCTTTTCCCAACTTTCTTCTTCATTATTACTTACTAAATCTTCCTCAACTTTTCAGCATCTGTGGGCAAGAGGGCAGAATGCCAAGTCTGCTTCTCAGGAGGCCTATGTGAAGAGCCTCAGGATAAGCTTTGCCTGTCTCCCTTCTCCTCAGCCCACCCTATTTACCTCCCCTTTCCTCTTCTAGCATGTTATTTCCTCAGATAGTAGGAGCTTCCTGTAAAACCATGCTGAGGTGATCCTTCTTTACATCTGAACACTAAAGACAGGGGAATATCACAGCAGCACCCTCTCCTCACCTGATGTCCAATCTCTAGTAAAGGTTCCTGATTAGTGATCAGGAATGAGATCTTGGCCAATCTTTCCCCTTCCCAACCTAGAACACTAAAATCAATTAAAACCACAATACAATTTTATACAAAAATCAGTGCCTTTCACATCTTGCTGAGGTCAATAAAGATAGCCTAGACCTTGTATCTCCATACTCCATATGGCTCAGTGTCGCCTGGTGTCTTTACCACTGAGTCCTTGAGGGTAACAGCTCAAACTGACTCAATTGACTGTAACCCTAACTCTGGAGCCCATCAGCAGGGAATCACAGTCAATAACACTCCAACTGTAGGGTTGAGACCTGTTTGTTACCTTTTCACTTCCAGTAATGCCCCTGTCTGACACTCAATGATACATCAGAGGCTTGGTGTGCCGGGGCTCACTACCAGCCCTTTAAGTTGTAGAATGTACTATATACACACATTACAAGGTGATGGATACATAGAATGCTAGTGGCACAAAGGAAGTAAGGAATACAGAAACTAGGAGTGGGTACACAGATACATATGAGGGATGTTCAGTGTTTGAAGGGAGCTCAGAACCCAAGGGCCCCAGAGAAGGGGATTAAAGGGCTGCAGAAAACAATAGGATTGGCCCTTGTACTCACAAGCTTTCTGTGTCCAGGCTAAGTGTGGAGATGGATGATGATGATGAAGACCTTTCGTTTTATGCAGCTGCAAGTGACCTGATCCCAGATGGACTGGAAGGCGAGGTGAGTAATCCAACAAGGACTCAGATCTCTGGGTGAGTCTCCCCTGGCACCCTTCCTATCGAATCCCCTGATTGCTTGCTGGGATGAGTGATGATTGCAGAAGGTCTCTATGATCTTCACCAAGTGTTTTTCTTTGACTCACGCCTCGTGTAAAACTGTGGCACTAAACTGGCCATTTTAACCATGTGATCACAGCCAAGGTGATCCTGACTCCTGCACTTCCTAGAAGAAGAACCTTGGTTGAACTTTTCCCTCACCTTTATCCTGTGAGCCCAGCAGACTGTCCATCTCTGGAGCATACTTCAGTCACTTCCTGCCGTAGCTCATAACAATGTCCATGTTTTTCCCATTATGAACTCCGTTCAACCCTCTTCCTTTACCAGCCTCTCAGGATTCAAAATCTCCAACCACAATTATAACCTCCTTCAACACCTCACTGCGCGACATTTGCTCCCACCGCATAATTCCTTTAGCTGAATATCCAGATCCAATTTGAGGCTGCAGCTCTGGTGTTGTGGGCCCCAGTGATGTAGAGATGACAAGCTAGGGCTGCCACCGTCCATGTTTATTCTGAATGGCTGTGCTACGCAGGAGATGTCATAATTTTCCATTATTAATTCCCCATTCTCACTCTCTAGAGAACTAACATGGCATGGTGGCACAGTGGTTAGCACTGCTGCCTCACAGCGCCAGGGACCAGGGTTCAATTCCAGCCTAGGTTTACTGTCTGTGTAAAGTTTGCACATTCTCCCCATGTCTACATGGGGTTTCCTCCGGGTGTTCCGGTTCTCTCCCACAGTCCAAAGATGTGCAGGTTAGGTGGATTGGCCAAACTAAATTGCCCCTTAGTGTGAGGGGAATTAGGATTGTAAATATGTGGGGTTATGAGGATAGGACCTGGGTGGGATTGTTGTCAGTGCAGGCTCAATCTGCACTGTAGAACTCTATGATTTTATGAACACTTACTTTTTAACCTATTTCCTTATTAAACATGTGAAAATCTCCGGAGCGGGGGGAGTTCTCCCGTCCCACCCACCATGGGTATCGTGGTGGGGGGGGCGGGGGGTGTGGCGGTAGAACATGCAAAGATCCATTGACCCCGAGCAGGATTCTCCAGTTTTGGGGTGAGCACAGCTGGAGAATCCCACCCATTTACTACCTGCACTACACTTCGAGCTAGCTTACTCATTCTTCATTGTTCTTTATATTCTGTCCAATCTTCTATGGGGGCGTCGCTGGCTGGGCCAGCATTTATTTACCCATCCCTAATTGCCCTTGAGGGGATGTTTAAGAGCCAACCACATTGCAGGTGGAACTGGGTCACATGTAGTCAAGGAAGGACTACATGTGACCACCCCTAAAGGGCATTAGTGAACCAGATGGGTTATACAACAACGGTTTTATGGTCACCAGTAGACTTTTAATTCCAGACTCTTTTTTATTGATTTCCAATTCAAATTCAAAATGGTGGGATTCGAACCTGGGTCACCAAAGCGTTATCTTGGGTCTCTGGATTACTAGTCCAGTGACAATATCACTAAGCCACTGCCTTACCTTTGTAGAATAATATTTTTTTTTAATATCAATTTAATACTTACCTTTAACCTCTAGATAGCTTGACTACCTAAAGCTTTTCTTCTCCCATTCTTACCTCCACTCAGATCCAAAGGGAGATCCTGACAATACATGGCTTGAGGCTAAAGAACCTCACTGAGACCCCTCTCTACTTTCAGTTTTTGCTTCATAAACCATTCTGTATTTTGAATGTGGACCCCAATGACAGCCTTAAATCTTCAAACAGCGACCGGGAGGAGAATGCGAAGATGTTGGCGCTACACCCACAACAGCACATGCATGTAAGTGTCGGAGAGGATCTGGAGGAACGGGAGTTAAGTATATCCTTCTCTTGAAACTAGGATCTGGGGGCGCTACTCCCATCCGACGCACTGATCGTTTAGCAGGTCAGGCCGGATGAACCACGTATGTGCCAATTCATGGGATTTGCACATGCGCAGAGGCCCAGAACTGTCAGACTCCGTTGTGAATAGGTTCCCCCGCCCCCCACCCTCCCAAACGTTTAATGATATTCACGATTGTGACCTCTGCAGTGCATAGAGTGTGGGAGATTCGTGTCTGAACTCCCACTGAAGAAACAATCATGATCTACACCAGTTTTCCTGCGAATTTTGGGAGAATCGCCCCTCTCTGGAGTCTGATACGGTTGGGATTTCCTACCCCCCCCCCCCCCCCCCGACCTCTGCATTAAAGTCATAGCAGAATTTTATTTAAGGATTCCCTTCTACTCTGCTGTCATAACTGTATCAGAAAGGTCACAGAAACCCTGTTTATGCGTACAAAGGAACTTCTGCCACAATTATGACAAAGGAATAGGTGTAATTCCCAGGCACAGTTTCTAAATGCAGTGACAACTACATACCAGAATTTGTGTTGTGTGTGTGAATTTGTACACCCAGGGTAAATACTTACCCCTCCTTACAGCATTTAATGTACTAGCCCACCTCATTCTCCTGACTCCTTTGAAAAATATAATGCGATAAAGGTAATATTTATTTACAGGTTGAATAATGCATAGAGCTAGTGAAACACTACAAAGTTTTAAAGTTTATTTATTAATGTCACAAGTAGGCTTACGTTAACACTGCAATGAAGTTACTGTGAAAATCCCCCAGTTGCCACACTCCAGCACTGATGCTTTACACCACAGAATGGGAAATACTGCACACTGTGAGGAAGTAAAAACATTGTTCAGTATAGAATTGACATAATGTCTGTAGAAGTTGTGCATGTTTATTGATGTCTTTTCTTTTCAATCCACAGGTGATTCGGTCCACCTTGTTGTCCAACGAGGGGCATACACACGGTGGGTCGTGCGAGGGCTGCTCTTGGATGTTGCTTCGAGAGTTGCCCAGTACTTCACGTCGTTAGTGTACGCTTAAACTGGACCAGCTGACGGACAACACGACAGCTCAGTGACTATCACTGTTTGCTGTGCAGACACATGGATTTGGGCCGGTGTCTGTGGGAGTTTGCGCATTCTCCCCATGCTTGTGTGGGTTTTCCCCGGGTGCTCCGGTTTCCTCCCACACCCCAAAAACGTGCTCTTAGGCTGATTGGTGTTAACAAACTGTCCCTAAATTAGTCTTCCCTCAATCTTGCCCAGTAGGCATAGACAAAAGTCATAGGTAGAAGAGGTCACTCACAATGTTAAAATAGCAGCGTGGGCTCATTGGGCCGAAGGGCCTGTTTCCCGTGCTGTGTTGTTCTTTGTTCTTTTGACATCCAAAAATCCACCTTAGTATAGTGGGTAGAACATCAATTGAAACTTTGTCCTCTTGGGTTCTTCCAGTGAAGCATTTTGAACTTCCTGGGGTGCTTAAGTATTGGTGCCTATTCTTTATTTCCTTACATGTGAATTGTTATGTACTTTGCATTTTGTGTGTGAGTATCACTTTAGCTTACTGATACATTACCAGGTGCGTGGTATTGTACATGGCTGATGTTTCCAGGCATGTCTTTGCAGGTCACCATTGCATTTTGCACTTCCTTGGAGTTGTTGAAACCTCAGGAGGGTTGGTCTCTGATGCGACAAGAGAAAATGGAGTATAAACAGGACCTTGTGATTGAGTACAACAATAAGACCACACAGGTATGGTCAGGGGCATTCCTGCATACAGCCTTTCAAAGCCTTTGTGTCACGTTTTCTATCCTCTCGTTAGAGTCTCGAAAAATAAAAGCAGAATTGTGCTGGTATTCCATAGTGGGCTTTGCATCACCGTGTAACTTTTGAGACTCTTATGGGGTTAGATAGGGAGGATGTTTCCACTCAGGGGAGAGTGTAAGGCCAGAGGGCAGGGTCTCAGAATAAGGGGGTGCTCATTTAAGACAGATTTGAGGAAGAATTTCTTCTCTCAAAAAGAGGTGAATCTTTGGAATTTTTTACCCCAGGAAGCTGTGGAGATCGAGTCCCTGAATACTTCCAAGGCTGAAATGGTTAGGTTTTTAATCAATTGGGGAATTAACAGTTACTGAGATAAAGCAGGAAAGTGACTGAGTGAGTGCTAGATCAGCCAAGACCTTATTAAATGGCGGAGCTGGTTCGAAGGGCTGAATGGCCTGCTCCTGTTCCTATTTCTTAAGATCTTATGACTTCATTGCTCCCAGTCTCAGTCACTGACAAGGCAATTTCCATTGACAAAGCTATCTCTATTTACTTGCATGGTGCCATCCTTTCATCCCCAATTCTTCTGTGTTTGCAGCAGTACGGATACCAGGGCCTTTACAACTGCACCTTAAATTACCTAGTTGCTTGGGATTAGGTCTGGAGCTTCATCGTCATAGCACCTCCAGAGCTGTCAACATGTTTGTCCAGATTTTTGCCACAAATAAGGTCTTCAAAAGGGAGATACTGTGCTCCATGCAAGACCTCACCCTATCTTTCCCCTTCTTTGCTTAATCAGTCCCAAGCGCTGTAGACGTGAGCGTATCTCCAATGCAACTGGCTTAACCAATCGGCACCCCATCTGGCTGGACCACACCAAATGTTATCGGGTCTCACTCCATTCTGCTAACCCTCTGAAATACAGAGACAAGTCTCAGCTTCATTTCTGCAGTATTCCTGGAGCTAACTGCTAAGCTCCCTTCTCTGACTAACTCCACCCTGAGCACCTGTCCCTACTGCAGGGAGCTCATGGACATTTGTATCACGACTGACCCTGAGCAAAAATGGATCAGCCTGAGATAGTGGTCAGGGAAAGGGGGAGAAGGACTCCTGAAGTAGCTCCTTTACTGTCATAGTTACCACCCCCCAACATTTATCACTCTTTAATAGTGTGCCAAGCAGCAGAGGGTGTTCTAAAATGTGATTGAGCAACAATGGCAATGCATGCAGCTTTGTCTCAGCAGATGAAATGTCTCTGCGGTGTCTGGTTTGATAGAAACATCCAGAAGATCTTAACAAAAAGGTTTTCTTTTCAGCTTAGTGAAGTTTCAGAGTGGGGAGAAAGGGAAAGACTCGAGGAAGAGCTGAGTAATTATAATAACATTGAGTTAATACTACAGGCCGCCCGACAGCCCGTGGGCAGTGGAAGAGGGTATATGTAGGGACATTTTGGATAAGTGTAGGAAGAACAGGGTTGTTGTATTGGGAGATTTTATTCTCCCTGGGGTGGATTGGAAGGTGCCTAGAGCTGGGGGTTCAGATGGGGAGGAATTCGTAAAATGTGTATTGGAAGGGTCCTTGGAGCAGTATGTAGATAGCCCGACTAGAGAGGGGGCGATACTGGATTTAGTTCTGGGCAATGAGCCGGGTCAGATGGTTGAGGTTGCGGTAGGTGAACAAGTGGCTAATAGTAACCACAACTCTGTCTACTTTAGGATACGAATGGAAAAAGATGAGTGCTGTCCTAAGGGGAGGGTGCTAAATTGGGGGAAGGCTAGATACAGCCGGATTAGGCAGGAGCTTAGGGATACAGACTGGGATAGACTGTTGGAGGGCAAGTCCACGTTAGGCATGTGGGAGTCTTTCAAGGGAAAACTGAAATGGGTGCAGAAAAGGCATGTGCCGGTTAGGAGGAAGGATGGGAAAGGTAGGATTAGAGAGCCGTGGATTACTAGAGATATAGAGGACCTGGTCAGGAAGAAATGAGAGGCGTATGTAAGGTCTAAGCAACTGGGAATGGAGAGAATGGTGGAGGAGTACAGAGAGAGTAGGAGAGATCTCAAAAGGCGAGTGAGGAGGGCAAAAAGGGGGCATGAAATGGCTTTGGCAGGTAGGATTAAGGAAAATCCAAAGGCATTTTATTTCTATGTTAGGAGCAAAAGGGTGGCTAGGGGAAAAATCGGTCCTCTCAGGGACAGAGGAGGGGAATTGTGCTTAGAGTCTGAGGGAATGGGGGAGATCCTGAATGAATACTTTGCGTCGGTATTCACAAAGGAGAGGGGCTTGATGTCTGGTAGGGTCTTTGAGGGAGCTGTAGACCAATTGAAGGAACTATCGATTACGAGGGAAGAAGTGTTAGGGCTTTTAGGTAGCATTAAAACTGATAAATCTCCGGGACCAGATGGCATTTATCCTAGGCTGCTTAGGGAGACAAGAGATGAAATTGCTGGGCCTCTGACACAAATCTTTGTCTCTTCTTTGGACACAGGTGAGGTCCCAGAGGACTGGAGGATAGCGAATGTGGTACCGTTGTTTAAAAAGGATAGGAGGGATAACCCGGGTAACTATAGGCCGGTGAGTTTGACATCAGTAGTAGGCAAGTTGATGGAGAAGATTCTTAGGGATAGGATGTATGAGCACTTAGAGCGTTGCAATCTGATTAAGGATATGCAGCATGGCTTTGTAAAGGGGAAGTCTTGCCTTACGAATCTGGTAGAATTTTTTGAGGAGGTGACAAAAACGGTCGACGAAGGACGAGCCGTTGATGTCGTCTATATGGATTTCAGTAAGGCGTTTGACAAAGTCTCTCATGGTAGGTTGGTAGAAAAGATTAAGGCTCATGGGATACGAGGCCAGGTATCTAGATGGATGGAGAACTGGCTTGCAAAGAAGAGACAGAGAGTAGTAGTGGAGGGGTCCTTTTCTAGCTGGAGGTCTGTCACTAGTGGTGTGCCACAGGGCTCAGTACTGGGACCTCTTCTCTTTGTAGTATATATAAATGACTTGGAAGAGGGAGTAAGTGGTGTGATCAGCAAATTTGCTGATGACACCAAGATGGCTGGATTGGCGGGCAGTGAGGAGCAGTGTCTGGCAATACAGCGGGATATTGATCGGCTGGTATATTGGGCAGATATGTGGCAAATGGAGTTTAATCCGGATAAATGTTAGGTGATGCATTTTGGCCAGAATAATGTAGGGGGGAGTTATATGATAAAGGGTAAGCCCATAAGGAGTATAGAATCGCAGCGAGACCTGGGGGTGCAAGTGCACAAGTCTTTGAAGGTGGCAGTGCAAGTGGAGAAGGTTGTGAAGAAAGCCTATGGTATGTTAGCCTTTATAGGAAGGGGTATAGAATATAAGAGCTGGAGTCTAATGTTGCAGTTGTACAGAATGTTGGTTAGGCCGCATTTAGAGTACTGCGTCCAGTTCTGGTCGCCTTACTACCGGAAGGACATGGAGACTCTGGAGAGAGTGCAGAGGAGGTTTACCAGGATGTTGCCTGGTATGGAAGGACTGGGGTATGAGGAAAGATTGAGCAAATTGGGGCTGTTTTCCCTTGAAAGATGGCGACTGAGGGGGGGATCTAATAGAGGTATATAAGATTATGAAGGGTATAGATAGAGTAAACAGAGGTAAGCTATTTCCTATGTTAGAGACGCACAGTATGAGGGGCCATGGGCTTAAGGTGAAGGGGGAGAGGTATAACACAGATATTAGAGGGAGGTTTTTCACACAGAGGGTAGTGGGGGTATGGAATGCTCTGCCAAGTAAGGTGGTGGAGGCAGGCACGCTGGAGTTGTTTAAGAGTAACTTAGACAGGCACATGAGTGGGTTGGAGATGGGAGGATATAGGAGATTGTTTTAAAAAAGGTTCATTAGCATTGGGACATGCCTGGTAATGTAAAAGGATGTGGTATGATAATAATGTTTTTTCTCTTTTAATTCACAGGTTTAAGTTGGTCTGCCTTGTTGTCCAACGCGGGGCACACACGCGATGGGTCGTACTTGGGCTGCTCTTGAATGTTCGAGATTGGCCTAGTGCTTCATGTCATTAGCGTGTGCCTAAACTGGACCAGATGCTGGGCAACACGACAGCTCAGTGACTATCACTGTTTGCTGTGCAGACACATGGATTTGGGCCGGTGTCTGTGGGAGTTTGCGCATTCTCCCCGTGCTTGCGTGGGTTTTCTCCGGGTGCTCCGGTTTCCTCCCACACCCCAAAGATGTGCTACTAGGCTGATTGGCAGGAATAAATTGTCCCTAAATTAGTTTCTCTCAATGTGGATTGCCACAAAAACAATAGATAAGGGCCATGGGTGGAGGGGGGAACTGGTAGTATTAAAATGGCGGCGCGGGCTCATTGGGCCGAAGGGCCTGTTTTTGTTCTTTGTTTTTTGTTCTTAGCATAGTGGCTTTACTAAGTGTCCTCTTCACTTGCTCTTCCATGTAGTATTGTAACTGAATTGTCTATTTAATTTCCATTTTGCTGTGCCCTTGGTATTAATCCTTTTCCATTTAGATCAATTCACCTGAAGTGAATATTGAGGAGTTCAATTTATATCCCATCCAATGCCTCTCCTTTGAAAACCAACTTTCTACCAACTCCTCAGATCTGGCATCCAATTTCCCTGACTGGATTGGGTCAGGCGAAAAGTAGCTTTACAACTTTCTTCCCTCTGTTCTTTGAAATACTGCAATCCAGTTTTAGGGAATATTAAGGAGGTTGTGATTGAAAATCTGGATTTCTCCTTACAGCGCATCCCTCTCCATGCTACCTTCGCTCTGCCGTCCTTTGAGCTCTCCACCTATAAGGTCAACTTTGACACCTGCCTAGTTGGACAAACCAGGAGAACAGAGATCTTCCTCCTAAACAGGACGGGGTCAAAGAGCTACTGGAATGCAGTCATTGGTGAGGCTTGTAATCCCTTACTCGTTGAGTCAAGAATAGCCATGCGTTTTATAGTGTACTTTACAACTGTATGGGCCAGGCACGGTGCTTTACATTGTGTGTTATCCCAGCCTCTGTCACACTTTGGGGCTATAACCTTGATATTGTATATCATTGACTCATAGCAAACGTCTTAATTTCAAACTTTGGCCTCTTGACAAATGTAGAGTTTTGTCAATTGGATTAGACCCAAGGGTTCAGTAGGAGAGAAATCTATGATATATATCATTTCTATGATATGATATTCCTCGGATGAATGTAGCTGTTACTAGGGGGCATAACTATAAGGTTCATGGTGGGAGATATAGGAGGGATGTCCGAGGTAGATTCTTTACTCAGAGAGTGGTTGGGATGTGGAATAGACTGCCTGCTGTGATAGTGGAGTCGGACACTTTAGGAACTTTCAAGCGGTTATTGGATAGGCACATGGAGCACTCCAGAATGATAGGGAGTGGGATAGCTTGATCTTGGGTTTGGACATAGCTTGGCACAACATTGAGGGCCGAAGGACTTGTACTGTACTGTTTTATGTTTCCATGCACACAGACTCTCAGTGGTTGAGGCCTAATGGTCCAAACGATCAGTTCATGTTCTGGGTTTTGTTACCAGAAGCAATGGAAGGTCTGTCTTCTAAAGAGGACTCTGGATGTTGGGTGGAGTTTTCCTGTCCCACTCACCATGGGAATCATAGCAAGCGGGACAGGATCATGCAAAGGTCTGTTGACCTTGGGTGGGATTTTCCAGTCTTGGGGCAAACACAGTGGGAAAATCCAGCCCTACAACTCTGTTTCCCTCTCCACGGATGTTGCCAGACCTGCTGAGTTTCTCCAGCATTTTCCAGTTTGATGTCAGTGACTCTCCTTAGAGATGGTTAATCTGAATTTTTTTTTGATACGGATGTCTCTTGCAAAACCAACATTGATTGTCTTTAACAAAGTGGTGGGGAATCGCCCTCTTGAATACAACTGAATGGGTCTTGTGGCTCCCTTTTAGAGGACAGTTAAGAGTCAACCTCTGGGTCTGGAGTCACATGTAGGCCGGAGAGGGTGAAGATGGCAGATTCCCTTCCATAACGATCAGTAGTGAATTAGGTGGGTTTTAACCACAACCTGTAAGTTCTTGGTCACCATTACTGAGACTAGCTTCTTACTCCAGATTTATTAAAAATTGAAATATTGAATTCTTAACTTTCACAGTTGCTGATTTGGACTCATGGTGGGAATCTTGCATAGCTCAGAGGGAAGGATTGTAGGAATAGTGCCATAAAGTTGGGCACCATGCCAATGGCAGCACTCGCAGTGCCTACTACCATGGCCCACCATCTGCTGCTACTCTATCAGCAGCAGTAAGGGAGGCATCAGCTGACCCACCCATCCATCCATGGGCCAATTGACCCACTCAATCCATGGGCTAATTGATCTCCATATATGGCCAGTTAGTTGCCACTCAAAGGCCTCCTCCTGCCATTGCTGGGGTCTAACCCACTGCGGAGGAAGCCTGTGTCCAATCTGCCAGCTGCAAGGGAAGGGTACCCCCCCTTTTCAGGTCCTGCGGAGGAAGCCTGTGCCCATCAGAGGCTTCTCTCTCAAGGTATCCCCCCCCACAACCCGATGTTTCCCCTCCCCCTCTATCCTGACCATTGAAGACTCCCACTCCTCCTCATTGGGGCCTGTCAGCATGGCCTCCGCAAACCTTGGGTTGACCTCAGTTCAGCTCCATCACAACTCGCTTCCCTCTGGACCTCGCTGCAAACAAGGGGACATTATCTTAAAACGAGAGCTCAGCTGTTCAGGAAGTACCTTTACACATACAAATGGGGAACCAGCAGAGGGGGAACTGGGCCCAATGGTCTCCTTCCATTTCTATGATTCTAATAGCATGAAGTTTCTGTGCTTTTATATGGCCCAAAGCAGACTGTTCCCCACAAGCAACAGACAGGAACTCTGTTCTAAACTTCCCCGTGGGTAACACTGTCAGCAATATTATTGAAAGTGCTTCCCCACCCTCCCTCACTATTGGATTCTTCCCATTCGAAAGGAATGAGGAACCCTCTTTGGTTGAATGGATAGTCTCAGTCAATGTTGAACTTCTATTGCCTCTCCACAGCTCCAGCTGAAAGCCCGGAGGATGAAGGAGTGATTCAGATTTGTCCCACACATGGGGTTCTGGAGGCTCACTCCATCTACTTATCAGTCAGCCGGGTCGCAATCCAGATCAACTTCACCGCCAGGTAACTCTCGAATCCTTCTTACACTGCACTGAGCTGTCAAGCTGCTGTCACCTGTATTGTGAGTTACAGGCATAATAACATCGTGGTTATGGGACTGGTATTCAGAGAGGAAGATGGGTTCAATTCCCACGTTCAAATCATATTTAAGAACATGAATTTGGGTGGCACAGTGGTTGGCACTGCTGCCTCACAACGCTAGAGATCCAGGTTCAATTCAGGCCTTGGGTCACTGCCTGTGTGGAGTTTGCACATTCTCCCCGTGTCTGTGTGGGTTTCCTCCGGATGCTCCAGTTTTCTCCCACAGTCCGAAAGACATGCTGGTTAGGTGCATTGGCCATGGTAAATTACCCCTTGGTGTCCCAAGGTGATATGGAGATGCTGGCATTGGACGGGGATGGGCAGAGGAAGAAGTCTCACAACACCAGGTTAAAGTCCAACAGGTTTATTTGGAATCACAAGCTTTTAGAGCACTGCTCTTCCATCAGCTTCACCTGCTCTGTAAGCTTGTGATATCAAATAAACCTGTTGGACTTTAACCTAGTGTTGTGAGACTTCTTACTGTCCCAAGGTGGGCAGATTAGGTGGATTTATCATGCTAACTTGCCTCTTAATGTCCAAAGATGTGCAGGTTAGGTGGATTGGCCATGCTAACTTGCCTCTTAGTGCCCAAAGATGACAGGTTAGGTGGATTGGCCATGCTAAATTGCCTCTTAGTGCCCAAAGATGTGCAGGTTAGGTGGATTGGCCATGCTAAATTGCCTCTTAGTGCCCAAAGATGGCAGGTTAGGTGGATTGGCCATGCTAAATTGCCTCTTAGTGCCCAAAGATGGCAGGTTAGGTGGATTGACTATGCTAAACTGCCCATCAGTGCCCCACGATGGGCAGGTTAGATGCATTGGTCATGCTAAATTATCCCTCTGTGCCCAAAGATGTGTAGGTTAGGGGGATTAGTGGAGTATACCCTCAGGGCAGGGGATAGACCTGGCAAGATGCTCTGTCAGAGAGTTGGTGCAGACTCAAGGGGGAGGAATGGTCTCCTTCAGCTTTACTCTCTGCGATGGCTCAGTAAACTGCTACAAAGGATAGCGAGTCCTTCCAGGACAATTAGCGAAGGGAAACAAATGTTGACCCCGGAGCCTCATCACAAGAGTGGGCCAAGAGAAAAACTGTGTACGCTCAGTATCCAGTGGCGTCCTGGTGCCATCAATAACTGGGTTTAATTAGATTAAAAAGGAGAACTTTAGTATTTCTTATCACATTCCTCAAACAAGTCAGCTTGTATGCACAGTGTGGAGTTTCTTTGAGTGTTTGTGACACTGTTGTTTTTGTAGCCAATTGTGCAGCTGTGTTTTACACAGCAAGATCCCAGGGCAAAGGAAAAGGTACCTGCTGTTCTCTAAATTGTGCCAAAGAGTCTGTAACACCCACTAAAACACCTGGGCAGGTCCTCAGATTAAAGAAAGATGGCATCAGTACAATCAGCGCTCCCCCAGCTGCAGTCTAGGCTGTCAGCCCATGTCCTAGACAGCTTCAGAGCTGTGCAAAGGACATGTCAGTGGTTCAGAGAAACTCGCAGGTAGCGCTGCTCCCATTGCATCTGCTTCCCTTGTCCTTCTAGATGGTAGAGGTCATGCATTCGGAAGGTGCTTTCGAAGGAAGCTTGGTGAGTTGCTGACGTGTGTCTTATATATAGTACACATTGCTGTACATCAGTGATGGAAGCTGTGAATATTTAAGATGGTAATTAGGGTGCCAATCAAGCAATCCACTTTTTTTTGGGTTATTTTGAACTATTAAAGCTGCACTCCTCCAGGCAAGGGGCGACTATTCCATCACACTCTCAACTTGTGCCTTGTAAATGGTAGACAGGCTTTGGAGGACTCAGAAGATGAGTTACACACCACAGAATTCCCAGCCTCTGACCTGCTTTTGCAGTCAGACTATTTAGATGACTAGTCCAGTCAGTTACTGGTCAATGGTAACCCCCAGGGATGTTGACAATGAGGGATTCAGCGATAGTAATGCCGTCAAGATAAGGTGACGTAATCCTGAGATGTGATTTTGTGATGAAGGAAGGGTTTGGGAGTTGGAGAGACAGTAGGATGAGTTTGGAGAGAGAAGAGATTGAAGGCTAGGGTGAGATGGTGGGGCTAACGTCTGAACAAGGAATGGTCTCTTCCAGCCCAACAACTTCCTGTTGCTGCACAGAGTCCTTACAGGTTCGCCAACCCGCAACTGAAGTGACTTCAGTTTTCTTTTTCTTTGCCACAGAGACTGTAAAGCGTATCAAACAATCATCACCATTCAGGGAAAAATGGGAGAGAGACCATTAAAACTGACAGTCCAGGGAAGAGGATCACATGATGGCAAGCACGAAGCCATGTTCATCCCATAGCAGACACTGGAAATGCACGCTGCCTCCCTCTAACAACCCTGTCTCTGCCTCCCTCTCTCTAACAACCCTGTCTCTGCCTCCCTCTCTCTAACTAACCCTGTCCCTGCCTCCCTCTCGCTAACACCCCTGTCTCTGCCTCCCTCTCTCTAACAACCCTGTCTCTGCCTCCCTCTCTCTAACTAACCCTGTCCCTGCCTCCCTCTCGCTAACACCCCTGTCTCTGCCTCCCTCTCGCTAACACCCCTGTCCCTGCCTCCCTCTCTCTAACACCCCTGTCTCTGCCTCCCTCTCGCTAACACCCCTGTCTCTGCCTCCCTCTCTCTAACACCCCTGTCTCTGCCTCCCTCTCGCTAACACCCCTGTCTCTGCCTCCCTCTCGCTAACACCCCTGTCCCTGCCTCCCTCTAACACCCCTGTCCCTGCCTCCCTCTCTCTAACTAACCCTGTCCCTGCCTCCCTCTCTCTAACACCCCTGTCCCTGCCTCCCTCTCTCTAACACCCCTGTCTCTGCCTCCCTCTCGCTAACACCCCTGTCCCTGCCTCCCTCTAACACCCCTGTCCCTGCCTCCCTCTCTCTAACTAACCCTGTCCCTGCCTCCCTCTCTCTAACACCCCTGTCCCTGCCTCCCTCTCTCTAACACCCCTGTCTCTGCCTCCCTCTCGCTAACAACCCTGTCCACTTTAACACTTTCTCTTCATAAACTCTCAACATTTTAAATAATTTTTCTATTAAATCTAAAATTTGTGACAACTCAGACTATTTCCGTGTGTGAAGAGGATGCAGCAGTGACTTCTTTAACTCATAATACTCGTGGTTTATTTGAGTCTCACTTGCAATGATGAGATACCCACAGGATCAATTTCAAACAGTCTGCCCGATATCGTTCTCCCTTTAGCCCAAAGGGAAAACGCTGGAAAATTTCAGCAGGTCCGGCAGCATCTGTAAGGAGAGAAAAGAGCTGATGTTTCGAGTCCAGATGACCTGTCGAAGCTAAAAGGCAGAGAAAGTGGGAGATATTTGTACTGCAGGGGGAGGGAATGGAAGAGTCATAGCCACAGAAACCAGGGGAAAGGCTGCTAATGGCAGCCCAGTAGAGAGAATGGAAGGTGTGACTGGCCAAACGGCAGAGAAGCTGAAATCAGTAGGTAAACTGTAACAGATGAAGATGAGGGGGATCGGGTGGGAGAGAAGTAAAACCCTATTCCCACTAAACTGCTGACCTCCCAGCTTTCCCTTCTGTTATCTGATATTGCCATGATGTGCAGCTGCCAACACTGGACTGTGACTGGTTGAAGTCCAACACATTTATCTGGTAGCAGGAGCTTTCAGAGCGCTGCTCCCTCATCAGAGTGATATGGGCCAAATGGAGGCAATTGGGACTACTTTCAGAGGTTAAAAAAGGGACAGCATAGACAAGTTGGGCCGAAAGGCCTATTTCTATGCTGTAAACCTCTATGACTCTATAAGTCTCCTCAACCTGTCTGCAACGTTGACATATCTGTCTACATACTCCTCAGCCAATGGCTCCCCACCATCGTCCAGTTGGGTGGGACTGCTCTTTCCCAGTTCCTTTCTTCTCTAATTGTATCTAGTAACTCTTCCCACAGTATTACCTTCTGTATCCCCAGAGGATCGAGCCTCGGCCCCCCTATTTCACATCCACGTACTCTCCTCAATGACTTCCTCCAAAAGTACAGCATTAATTTCACTTGATCATTGGTGACACCCACCTCTCCTTCGCCACCAGCTCCACCGTTGCTAAATTATCAAACTATTCATCCTAAATCCAGTACTGGATGGGCAGAAATTTCTCCAATTAAATGTTAGAAAGACTGATCCCGTTTTTACTCAATTCTCGAGCTACTAACTCCATTCCCTCTCCCTGGCAACAGTCTGAGACTAAACCAGTCTGCCTCAATCTTTGTGTCAAATCTGACCCCAAGATAAGCCTCCAAACACTTACTTATTCACGCTATCACTAAGATCATCTATTTTCATTTCCATAAATCGCCAACTTCAATCCTGTTTCCGCCCACCTGATGCTGAAGTGTACATGCCTCGGTTACTCCTAAACCTGTCCATTCCAATACTCCTATCTGATCTCCCACATTCTACCCTAAGACAATTTAAAGTTATTTATATCTCTGCTGCCTGTGACTTAACTCGCTCCAAATCCCATGTGCACGTTGACATACACTGAGCTTCAGGTTAAGCAACGTTCTCATTGTTCATGATCTTACCACCCTACCTCTGTGCTTTCCTCAAGTCACAGCAGTCTTTGAGATAGCCATGGTAACCCAATTCTGGCCTCTCGTGCACTCCACTATTGGTGGCCGTGCCTTCTATTGCCCTTCAATTCAGGACATTCCCTTTAATCTCCCTCCGTCTTCTTAAAACCCACATCTTTACCAAGTTTTTGGTCATCTGCACTATCTCCTTATATGGTTTGGTGTCATTATTTAGTTTTACAATTCTGGTCGTCACACTACCAGAAGGATGTGGAGGCTTTGTAGAAAGTACAGAAAATATTTACCAGGATGTTGCCTGGTTTGGAGGGTATTAGCTACAAGGAGAGGTTGGAGAAACTTGGTTTGTTCTCACTGGAAAGATGGAGGGTGACCTGATAGAGGTTTACAAGATTATGAGGGGCCTGGACAGAGTGGATAGTCAGATGCTCTTTCCTAGGGTAGAAAAGTCAAGTACTCGGGGACATAGGGTTAAGGTGCGTGGGGAAAAGTTTAGAGGAGATGCGCGAGGCAGGTTTTTTGCACAGAGGATGGTGAATGGCGCTGGCTAGGGAGGTGGTGGGGGCAGGTATGACAGCGACATTTAAGGGGCAACTAGACAAATAATGAATAGGACGGGAATGGAAGGATATGCATTCTGTAAACACATACAGTCTTAGTCTAGGCAGGCATCATGATCAAAGCAGGGTTGGAGGGCAGAAGGGCCTGTCCCTGTGCTGTACTGTTCTTTGTTTTTTTATAAAATGGTCCTGTGAAGCATTTTAGGAACATAAGAAGTAGGAGCAGGAGTGGGTGATTCAGCTCTTCAAGCCCGCTCTGCCATTTAACATGATCAGAGCTGATCTTATCCTGGTCTCCACTCCACTTTCCTACCTGCTCCCCAGAGACTTTATCCTACGTTTAATCAGAAATATATCTGTCTCTTTCTTGAATCCATTGATGGATTCTGCCTCCACTGCGCTCTGAGGCAGTGAGTTTCACAGATTCACAACCCTCCTCATCTCAATTTGAACCTACCTCCTCTCAGTTCACATCTATGACCTCTTGTTCCAGATGGGGATGTTTCATTACATTAATGGGAGCATCCAAAGAGGGGTTGTTGTTTTTGTAGACATAGGTGCCACTCGGAGGTCAGCACTTTCCGGATCCTACTTAAGGGGTCAACAAATCAAAATGCACTGAGCGGAGATGCAAACAAACATTTTCCAAAATATCATCTTTATTAGAAAGCAGACTGAGGTCAGCCTAATGTTAAGAAAAGAAATTATTTTTGTCATAAACACACCAAGGAGAACAATCCCATCTCTGTGCCAAGAAAATGTTTGGGGTGGGATTTATACACAATGAAAAAAATCCTAGTTTTAATTGTGTTTAATATACTACTCTCTTTATCCTGTAAATTGTTGCTGTAATGGAGGACAGTAATGGTGATTAGAGCGCACTTTGCCAAACCGCTTCATAGTCCATGCTTCACATTGTTATTGAATGAGCTCCTGTTGTAGCTGAAGGGGATCTGCAACTTGTTACTACATTTTCTTTTATTCATTCGGGGTACATGGGCATCGCTGGCTGGCCAGCATTTATCGCCCATCTCTCGTTGCCCTTGTTCAGGGCAGTTAAGGGTCATCCACCTTGCTGTGGCTCTGGAGTCACATGTAGGCCAGACCAGGTAAGGACGGCAGATTTCCTTCCCTAAAGGACAACAGTGAACCAGATGGGTTTTCCTAACAATCGGTTCATGGTCATCATGAGACTTTTAATTCCAGATTTTTAAAAAAAAATTAAATTCAAATTCCACAATCTGCTGTGGTGGGATTCAAAACTAGTAAATGCATGGGGATAGGGCCTGGTTGGGATTGTAAGTGGCATAGACTTGATGGGCTGAATGGCCTCCTTCTGCACTGTACTGACTCTATGATTCTTTTGGAACAGTTTGGCAAATGGGCTTGGTATTTGACTCTAGTTGAAGCAAGGCAGTTGAATTTAAAAGGGCAGCGTGCAATCACCCTGTCTCTGCTGTGCTTCTCCTTTTCAAACAACTCAGGTTAATCATTGCAACAAAAATAAATGTCACTTTCCCCTTTGTCACAAAGTGGAAATCCCAGTCTAATGGAAGGCTGATGTACTGTCCCACAATTATTCCGCTGGCTTCCAAACTCCCCTAAAAACTCTTAATTCCAACAAGGCAGCACCCCACCCTGAACAGAAAGTGTCCAGATAAGGTATCGATAGAAAAATCAACTCAGCTCATTCATTTCCCAGAGCATTAACATTAGACCTGGGCGGTTACGCTTCCCATGTTCAGCGGGAGAACAGTGCAGGCCAAAAGGAGGAACTGACTTAGGGAGAGGAATACAGTTATGAGGTTATAATTATGGTTCAGGATTGAAGCTTTTGGTTTATAACATTATTATATTTTGGGACTGTAGCTTTAAATGTAGGGTAGAGATGAAAGGGATCATGTGACCTGTGCTGAAGTTTGCCTGACAGGAAGCCTGGGTGATCTGATTGGTAGAGATCTGAGGAAGACTCAGGATTCGAGAGGGTTGGCTTATGAGGAGAGACTGAACAGACTGGGGCTATACTCATTGGAATTCAGAAGAATGAGGGGAGATCTTATAGAAACATATGAGATTATGAAGGGAATCGATAAGATAGAAGCAGGGAAGTTGTTTCTACTGGCGGGTGAAACTAGAACTAGGGGTCATGGCCTCAAAATAAGGGGGAGCAGATTTAGGACTGAGTTGAGGGGGAACTTCTTCACACAGAGTTGTGAATCTGTGGAATTCCCTGACCAGTTGAGGCTGCCTCATTAAATGTTTTTTTTAAGGCAAGGATAGATAAATTTTTGAGCAGTGAAGGAATTAAGGGTTATGGTGAGCGGGTGGGTAAGTGGAGCTGAGTCCATGAAAAGATCAGTCATGATCTTACTGAATGGCAGAGCAGGCTCGAGGGGCCAGATGGCCGACTCCTGCTCCTAGTTCTTATGTCCTTATGATTGTTGAGAGGGAGATGCGGGGAGATAATGCTAATTATCAGGTCATTGTTGATTATACCTTGAATAGACCATAACTAAGCCTCACAAAGTCCCAACGAGGTGCTATTAAGTTGTAAACAGCAGTACTGTAAATTGTCCCTTTCCTTCTAAGATGAACAGAGAGTTGGAATCAGAAATAACTGATTAGCATTTCTAATTAGATATGAAGCCATTGTGTTTCCTGTTGCCGTGAAGCCATTTTGAGATCAGGTTACAGGCTTCCCTACAAATGCTGGCAAAGCAAACAAATAGCACTTAGAAATTGTCTTGTGTATTCTGCAGCCAACTGAGAGGTAGAGACCAAGGGAAAAAAATTAACCATGCCTTGAGCTCAAGAGAAAATGCTGACCCTTGTTCATCACTTACGACAACGGGTAGGATATCACACTCAGTTTGAAAACCAAGTTCATGAGAGTTAAAGGAGGCTGGAAATTTTACCTAGCTTGGAACTAGATCTACTGTGTAATCCTCACACTGAGACACAGTTCTGGGATTAGAACTACTCAACTGGGCAAGTAGAATGGACTCAACGGTGAACTGGTCATTCTGGGCAGAGGGACAAGTAACAGGAAACTGTTTACTTTGATGATTTAGTAAGTTGCCTGCACAATAAAATGGTTTTTAGTGTTTTTTTAGCTACTTGACACAGTAAATGATTTTTAAAAGATGAAAATTTAACACGCCAGCCTTTCAGCTAATAACTGGAAGTTCAAATTTCTCCTTAAAGGTTATCAGTCTTTATGGATACTTGTGAATAAACAGGTAACAGCATAGGAAGTAATAGTCAATTAGTGATTCTTGTGTTGAGTGCTCACTATTATTGCTGATCAAGTAATTTCTCCACCTCTGGCCTTTAATGCTGAAGGTCTTAGTTTGCCGGGTATTCAAAAACAGCAGCAGCTCCCATTCCGGTCCCAATGCACATGGACACAACACCATAGCCCCTGGAACACAAACAAGAAAATCATTCAAAACCCAGCCACCTCCAACTAAGAAGAAGAACCAAAGGAGAGTATGAATAAACTAGGATTGTTTTTACTGGAAAGACAGAGGCTGAGGTGAGACCTGATAAGAACATAAGAAATAGGAGCAGGAGTAGGACATCTAGCCCTTCGAGCCTGCCCCGCCATTCAATAAGATCATGGCTGACCTGAAAGTGGATCAGCCACGATAGAGGTCTACAAAATTAAAAGTTTAAAGAGGTTTGTTTATTAGTGTCACAAGTAGGCTTACATTAACACTGCAATGAAGTTACTCTGAAAATCCCTAGTCGTCACACTCTGGCACCTGTTCGGGTACACGGAGGGAGAATTTAGCATGGCCAATGCACCTAACCAGCACGTCTCTCGGACTGTGGGAGGAAACTGGAGCGTCCAGAGGAAACCCACGCAGACAGAGAACGTGGAAACTCCGGACACACAGTGACCCAAGCCGGGGATCAAACCTGGGTCCCTGCTGCTGTGAGGCAGCAGTGCTGACCACTGTGTCACTGTGTGTGAACAGGGCGGATGGTCAGAGGCTTTTTCCCCGGGGTGGAAGTGTCAATTACAAGGGGGGGGCACAGGTTCAAGGTGAGAGGGGGGAATGTTTAAGGGTGACGTGCAGGGGTCATTTTTCACGCAGAGAGTGGTGGGAGCCTGGAACGCGCTGCCAGAGGAGGTGGTGGAAGCAGGAACATTAACAACATTTAAGAGGCATCTGGATGGGTACAGGAATAGGGAGGGAATAGAGGGATATGGAGTAAGGGCAGAAGTTTTTTTTAGTTTAGCGAAGGCACCACGATCGGTACGGGCTTGGAGGGTACGTTGAGGGACCTGACTGGTTTCCTGACCAATATTTATTCATCAACAAACATTATTTTTTAATAAATCCAGATGATTCCTAGGATATTTCTCTCATGTCTTTGGGATGTCAAATAACATAAATGCAAGCACAGTATCCATTTTCCAAAACCCACAGGGCTGAGCCGAAGTAGGTAATCCAGCCCTTCGAGCCTGCTCCGCCATTCAATCAGATCTTGGCTGATCTCTCCCTGGTCTCAAATCCACCTCTTCCCCATATCCTTTTTTTTTAAATGAGGAAATATATCCATCTCCTTCTTGAAGACAGTCAATGATTCCACCTCCATCGCGGTCTGAGACAGCGGGTTCCACAAATTCACCACCCTCCGCGAGAAGTAGTTCCTCCTCATCTCAGTTTTAAATCTTATCGCCTCACAACCTGTACCTGTTTCAGATCTCCGTTAGTGTCATTTCTAGGATA
Organism: Carcharhinus amblyrhynchos; assembly: GCF_965287045.1. Lineage (NCBI taxonomy): Eukaryota > Metazoa > Chordata > Chondrichthyes > Carcharhiniformes > Carcharhinidae > Carcharhinus > Carcharhinus amblyrhynchos. Next base: position 143,021,812 of record NC_137325.1, on the reverse strand, counting down.
TGGTCTCTTGGACTCGTTCTATTTACATTTCAATGGCTGAAACCTCAGGTAGCTACTGTCTAAAGTCAGTAAAGTGGCTGGAAAGGTGAGATGTGTGACTAAATAATAAATACAGGGTAGCTGTAATAAGCTCCTGTGAAGCTGTACGAATGAAATAGTGGCATGATGGGAAAATTGGTCAAGTATTTGGTACAAAATAAGGAACACTGACTCTGCATAACTTAAGACATGAATAAGACCGAGAAGGTTGAGGGAGCTGGGACTCTTCTCCCTGGAGAGACGAAGGTTGAGAGGCGACCTGATAGAGGTTTATAAGATGTTGAGAGGTATAGATAGGGTGGATTCTTGGAGGCTATTTCCCACGGCTGAAATGGTCACTACAAGAGGACACAGGTGCTGGGGAGCAGGTACACAGGAGATGTCAGGGGTAAGTTTTTCACTCAGAGGGTGGTGGGTGAGTGGTGGCGGTGGAGGTGAACTCGCTGGGGTCTTTTAAGAGACTTCTGGATGAGATTGAATATAAAAGTAAGGAGGTCTTGCTGCGGCTGTATAGGGCATTGGTGAGGCCGCAGCTGGAGTACTGTGTGCAGTTTTGGGCGCCGCACTTACGCAAGGATATTTTGGCCCTGGAGGGAGTGCAGAGGAGGTTTACTAGGCTGATACCGGAGTTGAGGGGATTGAGCTATGAGGAGAGGCTGAATAAACTGGGCTTGTACTCGTTAGAGTTTAGAAGAATGAGGGGAGATCTCATTGAGACGTATAAGATGATGAATGGGATGGATAGGATAGAGGTGGAGAGACTCTTCCCGCTCAAAAAAGACAGTAGGACTAGGGGGCACAGCCTCAAGATAAAGGGGAGGCGGTTTAGAACGGAGTTGAGGAGGAACTTCTTCACTCAAAGGGTGGTGAATCTCTGGAATTCTCTGCCCGTTGAAGTGGTGGAGGCTGCCTCGCTAAATATTTTTAAGAAGCGGGTTGATGGGTTCTTGATAAGAGAGGGGATTAAGGGTTATGGGGAGAGGGCGGGAAAGTGGAACTGAGCCACAACAGATCAGCCATGATCTTATTGAATGGCGGGGCAGGCTCGAAGGGCTAGATGGCCTACTCCTGCTCCTATTTCTTATGTTCTTATGTTCTTATGTACGTGGGACTTAATAGGATTGAGGGTATAGATAGGCCTGGTAGGTATGGATATGGTTGGCGCAACTTGTGGGCCGAAGGGCCTGTTTGTGCTGTAGTGTTCTATGTTCTAAGGTCAAGACCTGGTGAGGCTGATTCCGCATGAGCTAGTGATGTATGAGTGAGGTGGGGTAAGGTCAGAAATGACAAAGCCATCAGCGTTCTTCTGTTCTATCGAAAGGACAAGATGAATGATGAGACAAAGAGGTCTTGGAGGTCACCGGGTTATAACACAATTAATGATGTTGCTACTGTTTGTATTACTAACCGAATTCCTGAAGTCACGCAAACTGATAAGAAAAAGGTCTAACTATTGAATTGACTCTTTATGTAAGGGCGGACTTGAGATCAGAATTAGCAAGTCGTAACGACAGCTCTCTGAACTCAAGATTTTTGCCAATACTGCATGCAGTCTTTCGGAAATAAAGATACGTTGTTTTGTTGGAACAGATTTTGTCTCTACCACAGTCAAGAAGCAGAACAAGTTTCCACTTCAACACTCCCACCATGGCACCATCTGTGATCCTGCTTGTTGGATAGGGTTCAGAATGATGATGTGCAGGCAAACAAGAGAGTAGCACAGTGGTGAGCACTGCTGCCTCACAGCACCAAAGGAGCCGGGTTCAATGCCAACCTTGGGTCACTGTCTGTGTGGAGTATGCATGCTCTCACCGTGTCTGTGTGGGTTTCCTCCCATACTCCCAAAGATGTGCGTGTTAGGTTGATTGGCCCTGCTAAATTGACCCTAGTGTCAGGGGGTTAGCAGGGCAAATATGTGGGGTTATGAGAATAGGGTCTGGGTGGATCGGCCCATGAAGTGCAGACTTGATGGGCCAAATGGCCTCCTTCTGCACTGTAGGGATTCTATGAACTAGACTGCCCATGCAAAAGGTCAATGCGGTCAGTAAAGTTCCTGTCAGTTCAGATCGTGTTGACTCAGGTCACTGATCTCTTAAATGGGGAAGAGACTAAGCTGGTTAGAATTATATTCACTGGAGTTTAGAAGAGTGAGAGGGGATCTCATAGAAACTTATAAAATTCTAACAGGGTTAGACAGGGTAGATTCAGAAAGAATGTTCCCCATGGTGGGGGGAGTCCAGAACTAGGGTCATAGTTTGAGGATAAGGGGTAAACCTTTTAGAACTGAGGGTGAGGAGAAATTTCTTCACCCAGAGGGTGGGGAATGTGTGGAATTCATTCCCACAGAATGGAGTTGAGGCCAAAACGTTGTGCGATTTCAAGAAGAAATGAGATATAGCTCTTGGGGCTAAAGGGATCAAGGGATATGGGAGGAAAGAGGGGAATCAGGATATTGAATTTGATGATCAAAATGAATGGCGGAGCAGGCTCGAAGGGCCGAATGGCCTCCTCCTGTTTCTACGTTAAGGTGAATGTGGTCAGTGACATTCCTGTCAGGTAAGGTCTTGTTGACTTGGATCACGGAGCTCCTACACTAAAGGTCGGGTGCAGTCAGCAAGGTCTAGGTCAGTTCAGGTCATGTCAACTTGTCCATGGATTAAAGGTCGATGAGGTTGTAATAAAGTGTGGTTTTGGATGTGTTCCGTTTTCAGATAAAAGATACTCAACCTATAGTTTATTTTTCTTCCAACCATAACTTGCATTTATGTAACACCTTTAACACGGTAAAGCATCCCAAGGGGTTTCACAAGAGCGTAGCCAGGAAAACTATTCACTCGGGTGAGCTTTGTTGACCTGAACCGGCTTTCGTCATCCTTGAACTTCTCACACCGAGTTGATGTTTACCAGATGCAGAGCTCTGAAAGCTCGTGATTCCAAATAAACCTGTTGGACTTTAACCTGGTGTTGAGAGACTTACTGCGCCCACCCCAGTCCAGTCTCCACCTGATGTTTAAAATGGTAGAGATCCCAATGCGAGGCAAGGACTTGAACCATTAACGTTCCCCCAAAGATCAAACGTCCTAAAGGACGCCAGTGTTTCTGCTGCATGGAGGTAGGTGCGCTGTACAGATGGACACACTCACCTCTTCCCCCTACGTTTCAGCGTGTTCAGTAGGGTAACAATCTGCCGTGTCCCAGTGCAGCCCAGTGGATGGCCCAGTGCTATAGCACCACCATTAGGATTCACCTTCTCCATGGGAATACCCAGCTTCTCGACACAGTACACAGCCTAAAGGAGGAAATAGAGAACGAGAGAGAGACAGAGAGAGAGGAGTCAGCCACTGTTTAGCCCAGTTCCATACTTTCTGTTCTTTCACAGGATCTGGTGTCGCTGGCGAGGACAGCCCATCCCTAGTTGCCCCTGAGGAGGTGGTGGTGAGCTGCCTTCTTGAACCGCTACAGGACATACATAAGAACATAAGAAATAGGAGCAGGAGTAGGCCATCTAGCCCCTCGAGCCTGCCCCGCCTTTCAATAAGATCATGGCTGATCTGTCGTGGCTCAGTTCCACATTCCCACCCTCTCCCCATAACCCTTAATCCCCTCGCTTATCAAAAACCCATCAACCCGTGTCTTAAAGATATTTAGCGAGGCAGCCTCCACCACTCCAACGGGCAGAGAATTCCAGAGATTCACCACCCTTTGAGTGAAGAAGTTCCTCCTCAACTCCGTTCTAAACCGCCCCCCCCCCCCCCTTTATCTTGAGGCTGTGCCCCCTAGTCCTACTGTCCTTTCTGAGCGGGAAGAGCCTCTCCACCTCTATCCTATCCATCCCATTCATCATCTTATACGTCTCAATGAGATCTCCCCTCATTCTTCTAAACTCTAATGAGTACAAGCCCAGTTTATTCAGCCTCTCCTCACAGCTCAACCCCCTCAACTCCGGCATCAGCCTAGTAAACCTCCTCTGCACTCCCTCCAAGGCCAAAATATCCTTGCGTAAGTACGGTGACCAAAACTGCACACAGTACTCCAGCTGCGGCCTCACCAATGCCCTATGCAGCCGCAGCAAGACCTCCCTACTTTTATATTCAATCCCCCTCGCTATGAAGGCCAGAATCCCATTCGCCTTCCTGACCACCTGCTGCACCTGCAGGCGTGTACCATTAGGGAGCGAGTTCCAGGATTTTGACCCAGCAACAGTGAAGGAATGGTGATATATTTCCAAATTAGGATGACGAGTGACCTGTTAGGGCAATATGGTGTCTCCATCCTTGTCCTTCTAGGTGGTAGTGGCCTGGTGTTTGGAAGGTTCTGTCTAAGGAACCTCGGTGAGATGCCGCAGTGCATCTTGTACACACTGCTGCCACTGTGTGACGGAGAGACAGTCTCCTTTCAATATTCATTTCCAATTCCTCATTTATTTACTCACTGCGAGTTACCAAGTTTGGAAATTAGAATGAAAAGGGGAAGGCGTTGGATACTCTGCAGGTTGACGTTAACAAACATCAACATTGGTCTTTCCTCCTTCACCAGCCACACGCCTGCTGCGATCTTCCCGTGTTTCTACAGTAGATAACCCGCATTCTCAGTTTTTCCTCAGTGCTGAGTACGAGTGTTTCTCACCTGACTAGCGAACGCTTCATTTATTTCAAAGACATCAATGTCATCAATCGTGAGCCCTGGCAGAAGGGGAACAAAAACCAAAGCTCAGAAATCAAATCAAACAATTACCAGTGAACACAAGACAGAGAAACATAGAAGATCAGAACAGGTGTAGGCCATTCGGCCCTTCGAGCCTGCACCACCATTCAATACCATCATGGTTGACCGTGCACGCACTCTGTATTCCACACCCGCTTTCTCTCCATATCGCTTGATCTCTTCAGCCACAAGGGCCATGTCCAGCTCCCTCTCGAACATATCTATTGAACTGGTCCCACCAGCTTCCTGTGGGTGAGAATTCCACAGCTTCACAACTCTCTGAGTCAAGAAGTTCTTCCTCATCTCAGTCCTGAATGGCTTACCCCTTATTCTTAGACTGTATTCTAGACTTCCCCAACATCGGGAACATTCTTCCCGCATCTAGCTGCCCAGTCCCATCCGGACTTTTTATGTTTCTACGAGGTCCTCTCGCATTCCTCTAAATTGCAGTGAGTACAAGCCCAGTCGATCCAGTCTCTCGTCATCCAGTCCTGTCATTCCAGGAATCAGTCTGGTGAACCTTTACTGGACTCCCTCAATAGCAAGAATGTCCTTCCTTGACTCTTCTCTCTGGGAAAGGATTCTCTATCCACGTCAATGGATTAGCCCCAATACCACAAGCTTTAACTTTGCTCGCAAATCTCTTGTGTGGGATCAAAAGCCTTTTGAAAGTCCAGATACACAACATACACCAGTTCACCCTTGTCCACTCTACTGGTCACGTCCTCAAAAAAATTCCACAAAATTTGTCAAGAACGATTTCCCTTTAGTAGATCCGTGCTGACTTGGACCAATCCAGTCACCACTTTCCAAATACTCATGACCATGGTGTAGGTCATCAGAGATCAGTACACAGAATAATAGAGTGCAAGAAGCCATTCCACCCATCGTGTCTGTGCTAGCGGTATGTAACCAACAAAGAAAATTACAGCACAGGAACAGGCCCTTCGGCCCTCCAAGCCTGCACCGACCATGCTGCCCGACTGAACTAAAACCCCCTGCCCTTCCGGGGACCGTATCCCTCTATTCCCATCCTATTCATGTATTTGTCAAGATGCCCCTTAAAACTCACTATCGTATCCACTTCCACTGCCTCCCTCGGCAACTAGTTCCAGACACCCACTACTCTCTGTGTAAAAAATCTGCCTCGTACATCTCCTTTAAACCTTGCCCCTCGCACCTTAAACCTGTGCCCCCTAGTAACTGACTCTTCCACCCTGGGAAAAAGCTTCTGACTATCCACTCTGTCCAGGCCTCTCATAATCTTGTAGACTTCTATCAGGTCTCCCCTCAACCTCCATTGTTCCAGTGAGAACAAATCGAGTTTCTCCAACCTCTCCTCATAGCTAATGCCCTCCATACCAGGGCAACATCCTGGTAAATCTTTTCTGCACCCTCTCCAAAGCCTCCATCCTTCTGGTAGTGTGGCGACCAGAATTGAACACTATATTCTAAGTGCAGCCTAACTAAGGTTCTATAAAGCTGCAACATGACTTGCCAATTTTTAAACTCAATGCCCCAGCCGATGAAAGCAAGTATGCCGTATACCTTCTTGACTACCTTCTCCATCTGCATTGCCACTTCCAGTGACCTGTGTACCTGTACACCCAGATCCCTCTGCCTATCAATATTCTTAAGGGTTCTGCCATTCACTGTATATTTCCTATCTGCACTAGACCTTCCAAAATGCATTACCTTGCACTTGTCTGGAAGGACAGTCCCATCAATGCCCCCCCACCGGCTTAATCCCCAAAGCCTCACCAATTTTACCCCTTAGAGTCACCCCATGGACAGTTGGTAGCAGTCTCACCTTTGAGTCACAAAGTTTTGGGTTCAATTTCTACTCCAGAGCTTGAGTGCAAAAACAAAGGCTAACCACTCGAGTGGAGAACTGAGGGAGTGCTCCACCATCAGAGAGGCTGCCTTTCTAATGAAAGGGGTCATGAAGGGAGCCCCACTAGGTGGGCCCGAATATCCTGATATCCTGGGGAGGGGTGGGAATAATTTTGCACACCTCAATTCGGTCACCCCTCTGCCTCCTTACTCTTGCTTTGCCCAAGAATGCAAGAAACTACAAAAGGTCATGAATGAAGCCCAATCCATCACGCAAACCAGCCTCCCATCCATTGACTCTGTCTACACTTCCCGCTGCCTCGGCAAAGCAGCCAGCGTAATTAAGGACACCACGCACCCCGGACATTCTCTCTTCCACCTTCTTCCATCAGGAAAAAGATGTCAAAGTCTGAGGTCACGTACCAACCGACTCAAGACCAGCTTCTTCCCTGCTGCTGTCAGACTTTTGAATGGACCTACCTCGCACTAAGTTGATCTTTCTCTGCACCCTAGCTAACACTACATTCTGCACCTTCTCCTTTCCTTCTCTAAGAACAGTATGGTTTGTATAACATGCAATGAGCAATGCTTTTCATTGTATGCTAATACATGTGACAATAATAAATCAAATCAAAATCTTCTGTTGTAAGAAAAGCAATCCTAGCCTATCCTATCTGTCCCCAAAGCTGCAATTTTTCAGCCCTGGCCACATTCCTGCAAATCTCCTCTGCGCTTTTTCCAGGGCAATTACGTCCCTCCTACGATGTGGTGACCAGAACAGTACACGAAACTCCTGGACCCCGGGTTCTGCCTTCTATCGCTCTCCTCTTCGAAGGCACAGCTCAGAGCCTGCGATTCAGAACAGAACAGAATCCCTACCATGCAGAAGGACAGTGCATTCAGCCCATCGAGTCTGCACCATCCACAATCCCACCCAGGCCCTATCCCCGTGACCCCACATATTTACCCCGCTCATCCCTCTGACACTAGGGTCAATCTAGCGTGGCCAATCAACCTAACCCGCATATCTTTTGGATCATTTTGGACCGTTTGTAACATCTCATCTGATACCTTCTGCGGCTCGGAGTCAATATTTTGTTTATGAGGCCATTCCCGTGAAGCGCTGCGGCGCGTTTATTTCCATTGCAGGGGCTATGTGAATGCAAGTTGTTGTTGTAAACCTCCGGCTACGCAGCCATGTTGGGGTGACTCATCCCCATCGCCCAGCTCAGCTTACCAGCTTTCTCCAGCGCTGCTGGGATGGCATAGGCGGGCCCGATCCCCATGATGTCGGGTGGGACTCCGACCACGGCATAGGATCTCAGCACGCCCAGGATGGGGAGGCCAAGCTCGACGGCCTTGGAACGTCTCGCCACCAGGACCGCTGCAGCGCCGTCGCTAACCTGGCTGGAGTTACCTGGCAACAGGGAGAACATCCTCAGTGCTTACATCGGAAGCACACAGGGAACCCTGGGACATCAGGGAGCAGGAGGCAGGCTGGTCACAGACAAAATGGGTTAGGACTCCAGGATAATGAAACGCGTGACCTTCTAACCTCACCAACACCTCACGAGGAACTCGCCAGCACAGAAACTATAAGACATAGGGGAAGAACACGGCCATTCGGCCCATCAATTCTGCTTCACCATTCAATGAGATCTGACAATGATATCATGAATGATCTGATATGAAAATCCTCAACTCCACTTTCCCGTCTTATCCCCATAACCCTCGATTCCCTTACTGTTTAAAAATCCATACCCGGGTTTGACCCAGTGAACCTTCTCTGGACTGTCTCCAATATCAGTATTTCTTTCCTTAGATCAGAGGGCCAAAACCGTTCACTGTATTCCAGGTGTTCCGCTGTCAAAGTCCGACCCGCTCTGCACACTTTGACAATCTAGAGAGCACCTTGGGTATGTACATGACCAGGATCAACGCCTAGCAACAACTTAGAATTTCATAGAATCCCTACAGTGCAGAAAGAGGCCATTCAGCCCATCGAGTCTGCACTGACAACAATCCCACCCCAGGCCCGATTCCCATAACCCTACATCTTTACCCTGCTAATCCTCCAGATGCTAAGGAGCAATCTAGCCCGGCCAATCCTCCTAACCCACACGTCTTTGGACTGTGGGAGGAAACCGGAGCACCCGAAGGAAACCCACACAGACACGGGGAGAATGTGCAGACTCCACACAGACAGTGACCCGAGGCCGGAATTGAACCCGGGTCTCTGGCGCTGTGAGGCAGCAGTGCTAACCACTGTGCCACCGTGCCACCCCTGGCGAGAAGTCTCAGGGCTGACATTGTAGGCGGATTCCAGGGTTACAAAGAACAAGAGAGGGGATAAATCAAGAGTTTCCCTATTTCTGAGCAATTATATCCCTCTGTTGACGCACATTGCTTTGCAAGGTTACAGCCAGAGAGGGATAGGGAACAGGAGGAGGCCATTGGGCCCATTCTGCCGATGTCAGCCCTTTGAAAGAGCTGTCATAGTTAATCCTATTCCCCTGCTCTTTCCCCAATAGCCCTGTAAACATTTCATAGTAAAGTTTTTATCCAATTCCCTTTCGGAAATTATTAAGCAGTCCACTTGATTGGCACCACATCTACAAACATCCACTCCCTCCACCACCGACACTCAGTAGCAGCAGTGTGTACTATCTACAAGATGCACTGCAGCAACTCACCAAAGATCCTTAGACAGCACCTTCCAAACCCACCACCACTTCCACCTAGAAGGACAAGGGCAGCAGATACTTGGGAACACCCCCACCTGCAAGTTCCCCTCCCAGCCACTCACCCATCCTGACTTGGAAATATATCGGCCGTTCCTTCACCGTCACTGGGTCAAAATCCTGGAATTCCCTTCTTAATGTCATTGTGGGTCAACCCACAGCACGTGGACCGCAGCGATTCAAGAAGGCAGCTCACCCCCACCTTCTCAAGGGGTAACTAGGGATGGATAATAAATACTGGCCCAGCCAGTGATGCCCATGTCTTGTGAATAAATGAAACAAATTGAACACCAGATGTGCACACAGTATTCCCCTCTGACCTTATACCTCTGACAGCATCTTGTCACTGGACCAGTGATGAGAGACCCTGGGGACATGGGTTCAAATTTCACCAGGGCATAACAAAATCTGAAATATGAAGCTAATTTCAGTAAAAACTGCCGTTAAAAACACACCGCATTCACTAATAATAGGAAATCTGTCACCTTTACTAGGGACATGTGCGTGTGACTCCAGACCCTCAACTACCCTCTGAAATAGCCTCAAAGCCACTTGGTTCGAGGGGTAACTAGAATGGGTAACAAATGCTGGCCTTGCCAGCAATGCCCGTGTAAAGGATCCAGTCAGTGTGCTGTTGGTAGCTCCATTAAGTACCAGTTAGGAACCCGTGCCCTCGGAGTTGGTCGGTGCTGGTGTGCTGCGGTCTGTACCTGCGGTCGTGGTGCCGTTCTCCTTGAAGGCGGGCCGCAGCTTGCTGAGCCCGGCCAGGGTGGTGTCGGCCCGGATCCCGTCGTCCTGGGTGACGGTGATGGTTCTCTCGTTGCCGGCCTGGTCGAGGATGGTGGTTTTAACCGGCGTGATCTCGGCGGCAAACACTCCCGTTCTCTGGGCCTCGGCTGCTCTGCAATATAAAATATGTAACGGGTACCAACCACGTCCAAAATCCAGCTGCCCGGAATTGTCTAAAAAAAAAACCGGACACTTTTCTTCCTCGAGAGGTCTGGGTGCCAGATCAAAGTGAGTGTGAGAATCGCAGCACTGTTCCGGTGCGGAAGGAGGCCACTCGGCCCATCCTGTGTGCACCAGCTCTCCAAATGAACAACAGAACAAAGAACAACGCAGCCCGGGGAACAGGCCCTTCGGCCCAACGAGCCCGCGCCGCCATTTCAACATTGTGAGTTCCCTCTTCTCCCTATGACCTTTGTCTACGCCTACTGGACTCCACAATACAGGAATTATAACCAGATTGAGGGAGGCCTAATTTAGGGATAATTTGTTAACAACAATCAGCCTGAGAGCACGTATTTGGGATGTGGGAGGAAACCGGAGCACCCGGAGAAAACCCACGCAATCACGGGGAGAATGCGCAAACTCCCGCAGACACCGGCCCAAATCCATGTGTCTGCACAGCAAACAGTGATAGTCACTGAGCTGTCGTGTTGCCCGTCAGTTGGTCCAGTTTAAGCGTACACTAACGACGTGAAGCACTGGGCAACTCTCGAAGCCACATCCAAGAGCAGCCCTCGCACAACCCACCGCGTGTACGCCCCTTGTTGGACAACAAGAGCATAATGACTTGGTGCCATTCCCCTGCCCTTTCCCCCATTCCCCTGCCCTTTCCCCGTATCCCTGCACATGGTTTCTATTCAAGTAATCATCTAACACCCTCCTGAATGCCTCGATTGAAGCTGTCTCCACCACACTTCCAGGCAGCACATTCCAGACCCCACCACTCGCTGGTCTTTCTCACATCACATTTGCTTCTTTAACAAATCACTTTCGTTCCATGCCCTCTCGTTTCCGATCGTTTTACGAGTGGGAGCAGTTTCTCCCTCTCTACTCTGTCCAGCCCCCTCACGATTTTGAGCATCTCGATCAAATCTCCTCTTAACCTTCTTCTCTCCGAGGAGAACCTCCCCAATCTATCCTCATCACTGAAGTTTCTCGTCCCTGGAACCATTCCTGTCACCCTCTCCTGCACTCTCTCCAATCCGTTCACATCTTTCCCTATACACAAACATGGAAAATAGGAGCAGGAGGAGGCCATTCAGCCCTTCAAGCTGCTCCACCATTTATTACGTTCATCTAACTCAGTAATCTGTTCCCATTTCCGCACCCCGCCATATCCTTTGATTCCTTAGCCCCTAAGAGTTATATCAAACTCCTTGGAAACATATTTTAGCCTCAAGTGCTTTCTATAGTAGCGAATTCCACAGGCTTCACTTGGTGAAGAAAGTTCTCTGCATCTCAGTCACAAATGGTCTACCCCGAATCCTCAGACTGTGACCCCTGGTTCTGGACTCCCCCCACCCTCGGGAACATCCTCCCTGCATCTCCTCTGTCTAATGCTGTTAGAATTTTATAAGTTTCTATGAGATCACTTCTCACTCCTCTAAACTCCAGTGAATATAACCCTAAACAACTCAATTTCTCCTCATATGCCTGTCCCACCACCCCCGGAATCAGCCTGGTAAACCTTCGCTGCAGGAGGACACCAATACTCCATACAATAGCCAGCAAGGCATTCAAGAATGAACCTCGCCCCCAACCTCCCTGCCTCTCCCAAACAACAAATTATACATTTACGTTTGGCTGGAGGTGTCTGTTGCTGCGTTGAGTTGTTCGAAGTTCTAGCCCGTTCTCCTCCCCCACTGAAAAGGAGAGTCTCCAAACCCCACTACAACAAAGCCCAACATCCACTGCAGCCCTTTAGGGTCTGCCTACAACCCCCCACCCCTACCAACATAAGAACATAAGAAATAGGAGCAGGAGTAGGCCATCTAGCCCTTCGAGCCTGCCCCGCCATTCAATAAGATCATGGCTGATCTGTTGTGACTCAGTTCCACTTTCCCGCCCTCTCCCCATAACCCTTAATCCCCTCTCTCATCAAAAACCCATCAACCCGCGTCTTAAATATATTTAGCGAGGCAGCCTCCACCACTTCAACGGGCAGAGAATTCCAGAGATTCACCACCCTTTGAGTGAAGAAGTTCCTCCTCAACTCTGTTCTAAACCGCCCCCCCCCTTTATCTTGAGGCTGTGCCCCCTAGTCCTACTGTCCTTTCTGAGCGGGAAGAGTCTCTCCACCTCTATCCTATCCATCCCATTCATCATCTTATACGTCTCAATGAGATCTCCCCTCATTCTTCTAAACTCTAACGAGTACAAGCCTAATCTATTCAGCCTCTCCTCATAGCTCAACCCCCTCAACTCCGGTATCAGCCTAGTAAACCTCCTCTGCACTCCCTCCAAGGCCAAAATATCCTTGCGTAAGTACGGCGCCCAAAACTGCACACAGTACTCCAGCTGCGGCCTCACCAATGCCCTATACAGCTGCAGCAAGACCTCCCTACTTTTATATTCAATCCCCCTCGCTATGAAGGCCAGCATCCCATGCGCCTTCCTGACCACCTGCTGCACCTGCAAGCTGGGTTTTTGCGACTCATGCACAAGGACCCCGAGGTCCCTCTGCACCGTCGCCTGCTGCAGTTTTTCTCCACGTAAGTAATAATCCTTCCTACCATTATTCCTACCAAAGTGGACCACCTCGCACTTGCCCCCCCTCCCCACCACCCCCACAGCCCTCCCGATTCTCCGGAGGGGAAGTTATCTGTTTCACCAGCAGGTTATCCAAAATCTGGGAAAATCCAAAAACCCGATCCCGAGGGTGTCAGATTTTAGACATCGGATCGATAGTTGGGTTATGTGTAGCACACTATACAGCACGGTAGCACAGTGGTTAGCACAGCTGCCTCAAAGCACTAGGGACACGAGTTCGATTCCTGGCTTGGGTCACTGTTTGTGTGGAGTTTGCACGTTCTCCCCGTGTCTGCGTGGGTTTCCTCCGGGTGCTCCAGTTTCCTCCCACAGTCTGAAAGATGTGCTGGTTAGGTGCATTGGCCATGCTAAATTCTCCCTCAGTGTACCCGAACAGGCACCTGAGTTTGGCAACTAGGGGATTTTCACAGTAACTTTATTGCAGTGTTAATGTAAGCCTTACTTGTGTGACACTCATGAATAAATAAACACCGCAGCTATGTTACTGGACTCAGAATATGGGGATGCGGGCGTTGGACTGGGGTAAACACAGTGAGAAGTCTCACAACACCAGGTTATAGGGCTTAATATCAAAAAGGGCTTGAAGGAAAAAAGGCCAGGTGAGTTTGTTTGAAAAAACAAGGAAAAAAATTTTTTCAAAACTACTACAGCAAGAAACAAGGAAAAAAATTTTTCCCCATAAAAAATTACAGTGAATAATGGAGGGGCATGTGATGTGTGGTTTCTGTATGATGTGGGAACTGGTGGACCCCAGGGTCCTTCCCAGTGACCATGTCTGTAGTAAGTGCAGGTTGCTGGAGGAGCTCCAGCTCAGGGTAAATGAGCTGGCCTCTGAGCTACAGACACTGAGGCTCATCACGGGGAGAGAGGGTGCCATTGTCAATGGGGTGCAAGTGACATCCACCCCCCCTAGACTGGCTAACTCTAAAGGTCAGGGACAAAAGGGGGCTGCTGGGAGGAGGAAGGGGGGTGAGGAGCGGAGGCCTCAGCCTCTTAATCTGCATAACAGGTTTGAGGTTCTTGCTTCCACTCTGGAAGAGGACGAGGCAGGTGAGGTTGGTGAGCAAACTGCACACGGTACAGTGATGCAGCAGGACATAGGCAAAGAGAAGGGGAAAAGGAACGTAGTAGTGATTGGGGATAGTGGGGTGAAGGGTATTGACACTGTCCTTTGTCACAATGACAAAGTGCACAGAAGGGTGTGTTATCTGCCTGGTGCTCGGGTACGGGATGTCGCAGCTGGGCTGCAGAGGAACCTGGAGTGGGAGGGTGAGAACCCGGTCGTTGTGGTACATGTGGGTGCCGGCGACGTAGGCAAAGTGAGGACTGAGGATCTGGGGAGGGAGTATGAGAAGCTGGGAATGAAATTAAAAAGTAGAACCGACAAGGTGGTCGTCTCTGGGCTACTGCCTGAACCGAGTGCAGACGGGCGTAGGGTTGACAGGATAAAGGAAGTGAATGGGTGGCTCAGGGATTGGTGTGGGAGGAATGGGTTTGAATTTATGGGGCATTGGCACCAGTATTGGGGTAGGTGGGACTTGTTCGGGCGGGATGGGGTTGGTCTGAACCGTGCTGGGACCAGAGTGCTGGCGAATCGAGTAAAGAGGACTGTAGACAGAGCTTCAAACTAATTAGGGGGGGGGGGAGGGTGCGAGGGTAGGTGACGTTACGAGGTCTAAAGTTAAGGAGAGGGTACAGGTAAGGGAAGAGGCCGAGGATGTCCCAATTGGTGGCGTTACGGCAAATAGGGTCCAGGTGAAGGCTGGGATGAAAGCGCTTTATCTGAATGCACGAAGCATTCGGAATAAAGTGGATGAGCTGGTGGCGCAGATCGACACAAATGGATACGATCTGGTGGCCATTACAGAGACGTGGCTGCAAGGTGACAGGGACTGGGAGATGAATGTACAGGGCTATCAAGTGTTTAGGAAGGATAGGCAGGAGGAAAGAGGGGGTGGCGTAGCTCTGCTGATTAAGGATAGTATCAAGGTGGTAGCAAGGGATGATATTGGAGCCAAAGAGCAGAAAGTGGGATCATTGTGGGTGGAGATTAGGAACAGCAAAGGGAGGAAGACGCTGGTGGGTGTCGTCTATAGGCCCCTGAATAATGATCTGGAGGTGGGGCGGGCTGTTAACACGCAAATAAGTGCGGCATGCAGGAATGGGACGGCAGTAGTTATGGGGGATTTCAATCTGCATATTGATTGATCGACCCATGTTGGACGAGGTGGGCTCGAGGAGGAGTTCTTGGAATGCTGCCGGGATAATTTCCTTGAACAGTGTGTTGGAGCCGACGAGGGAGCGAGCTATCTTGGATCTGGTGCTATGTAACGAGGCGGGTAGAATTAGGGACCTTGCGGTGAAGGACCCTCTTGGAGAGAGTGATCATTGTATGGTGGAGTTTCTGTTGCAGATGGAGGAGGAGAAAGTGGGTTCCCGGACACGCGTCCTTTGTTTGAATAGAGGGGAGTATGGTAGGATGAGAGAAGAATTGGCGAATGTGGACTGGGGGAGCGCGTTGGAGGGAGGGTCTGTTAAGGAGCAGTGGAGGATCTTTAAG
Organism: Carcharhinus amblyrhynchos; assembly: GCF_965287045.1. Taxonomy (NCBI): domain Eukaryota; kingdom Metazoa; phylum Chordata; class Chondrichthyes; order Carcharhiniformes; family Carcharhinidae; genus Carcharhinus; species Carcharhinus amblyrhynchos. Next base: position 143,006,377 of record NC_137325.1, on the reverse strand, counting down.
GAGATCTTTCTTGGTGCTCAGCAGAAATTTATTCCGATGGTCAAAAAGGACTGTAGGAGGAGAGGTAATAAGCCGTGGATAACGAAGGAGGTGAAAGAAAGTGTTAAATTAAAAGCGGAGGAATTTAGAGTAGCTAAGAGCAGTGGGCGAGAAGAGGATTGGGAAAGGTTTAAATGTCAACAAAGATTGACAAAGAAGTTGATAAAGGAGGGTAGGAGAAGCTATGAAGCTGGGCTAGCGCTTAATATAAAAAAGGATAGCAAGAGTTTTTATAAATATATAAAAAGGAAGAGGCTGGCTAGGGTGAACGTTGGTCCTTTAGAGGATAAGAAAGGGGACCTAGTGGTAGGGGATGGGGATATGGCTAAGGTACTGAATAACTTTTTTGTTTCTGTCTTCACGGAGGAGGATGTGAATAATTTGCCGGGTGTTAGCGATGGAAAGGTGGTAGGACTGGAGGGTCTTAATGACATTACTGTTACTAGAGAGGTGGTGCTCGACAGACTGGAGGGGCTGATTGTGGACAAGTCCCCAGGGCCGGATGGAATGCATCCGAAGGTTCTGAAAGAAATGGCGGAGGTTATAGTGGATGCCTTGGTGGTTATTTTCCAGACGTCACTGGATTCCGGGGAAGTGCCGGAAGATTGGAAAACGGCTAATGTTACGCCGTTGTTTAAGAAGGGTGCCAGGCAAAAGGCGGGGAATTATAGGCCGGTTAGTTTAACGTCTGTGGTAGGTAAAATGTTAGAATCCGTCATTAAGGAGGAAATTGCGAGGCATCTTGAAGGGAATTGCTTGATAGGGCAGACGCAACACGGTTTCATTAAAGGGAAGTCGTGTCTGACAAATTTACTGGAGTTCTATGAGGATGTGTCTAGGGCAGTGGATAGAGGAGAGCCGGTGGATGTGGTCTTTCTGGATTTTCAGAAGGCGTTTGACAAGGTACCTCACAAGAGGTTATTGCAGAAGGTCAGGGGACATGGAGTTGGGGGTAGGGTGTTAGCGTGGATAGAGGATTGGTTGTCAAATAGGAGACAGAGAGTGGGGGTCAATGGGTGCTATTCGGATTGGCGGTTGGTGACTAGTGGGGTGCCCCAGGGATCGGTGCTGGGGCCTCAGCTATTTACCATTTATATAGATGATCTGGAGGAGGGAACCGAGTGTAGGGTGTCGAAATTTGCTGATGACACCAAGATTGGGGGAAAGGCAAATTGTGCGGAGGGTGTGGAGAGTCTGCAGAAGGATCTCGATAGGCTGGGCGAATGGGCCAGGAAATGGCAAATGGAATTTAATGTTGGCAAGTGTGAGGTGGTCCACTTTGGTAGGAAGAATGGTAGGAAGGACTATTACTTACGTGGCGAAAAACTTCAGCAGGCGACGGTGCAGAGGGACCTCGGGGTCCTTGTGCATGAGTCGCAAAAACCCAGCTTGCAGGTGCAGCAGGTGGTCAGGAAGGCGAATGGGATGCTGGCCTTCATAGCGAGGGGGATTGAATATAAAAGTAGGGAGGTCTTGCTGCAGTTGTATAGGGCATTGGTGAGGCCGCAGCTGGAGTACTGTGTGCAGTTTTGGGCGCCGCACCTGCGCAAGGATATTTTGGCCCTGGAGGGAGTGCAGAGGAGGTTTACTAGGCTGATACCGGAGTTGAGGGGGTTGAGCTATGAGGAGAGGCTGAATAAACTCGGCTTGTACTCGTTAGAGTTTAGAAGAATGAGGGGAGATCTCATTGAGACGTATAAGATGATGAATGAGATGGATAGGATAGAGGTGGAGAGACTCTTCCCGCTCAAAAAAGATAGTAGGACTAGGGGGCACAGCCTCAAGATAAAGGGGAGGCGGTTTAGAACAGAGTTGAGGAGGAACTTCTTCACTCAAAGGGTGGTGAATCTCTGGAATTCTCTGCCCGTTGAAGTGGTGGAGGCTGCCTCGCTAAATATTTTTAAGAAGTGGGTTGATGGGTTCTTGATAAGAGAAGGGATTAAGGGTTATGGGGAGAGGGCGGGAAAGTGGAACTGAGCCACGACAGATCAGCCATGATCTTATTGAATGGCGGGGCAGGCTCGAAGGGCTAGATGGCCTACTCCTGCTCCTATTTCTTATGTTCTTATGTTCACTGTACTGGACTCAGAACCCAGAGAGCCAGATTAATAACCTGGAGACACAAGTTTCAAATCTCGTGAGTGTCAAATTTAATTAAATATAAAACATCAGGAATAAGGAGGCACTTTCAGCAATAATGACCATAAAATTACTGAAATGTTTAGAAAAACATGTCTGATTTTCTAATATCCTCCAGGGAAGGAAATCTGCTGTCCTGAGCTGGTCTGGCCTCTAACTCCTCCAATGTGGTTGACCCTGAACTCTGCTTTTTGTAATCTCCTAACTATGTTAGAGGTTGTGGGGTCTAAACAAAAAAAAATGTGGTTTGTAACGTAGATTCCAGGTAACAAGGACAAGGTGTATTGAGGAGCTGCTGCCTGTACAGAGAAGGTAATGAAACTGACACAGGAGACTGTGAAACACCCCAATCAGATCACCATCAACTCAGCAATCGTGCAATCAGTTTTGCAATGTTTTGCAGTTTTGCAAAGTTAAGAGTCAACCACATTACTGTGGGTCTGGAGTCACATGTAGGCCAGACAAGGTAAGGACCGCAGATTCCCTTCCCTCAAGGACATTAGCAAAAAAGATAGGTTTTTCAGACAATGAATGATAGTTATACCAGTGGCCATTCCTGAGACTAGCTTTGGGTTCCAGATTCATCATTTGCATTTAAATCCCATCAGTAACCGTGGTGGGATTTGAATCAACGTCCCCGGAGGGCTGGGCCTCTGGATTACTAATCCAGTGACAATACCACGACCATCTTCCCCCATTCAATTAAATTTACAAAGGGGAGATCATGCTTGTCGAATCTATTGGAATTCTTTGAGGATGTAACTAGTAGAGTTGACCGAGGAGAACCAGTGGATGTGGTTTATTTAGACTTTCGGAAGGCTTTCAACAAGGTCTGACATAACAGAGTACTATGCAAAGTTTTAGCATGTGGGATTGCAGGTAATGTCCTGAGATGTGTCGAAGGCTGGTTAGCAGATAGGAAGCAAAGAGTTGGCATAAATCGGTCTTTTTCCGATTGGCTGTCAGTGACTAATGGGATTCTGCAGGGATCTGTGCTAGGAACTCAACTGTTCACATTATATATTAATGATTTGGAAGAGGGAACTGAATATATTATCTCTAAATCTGCAGATATGAAGTTGGATGGGAGGGTGAGCTGTGAGGAGGGTGTAGAGATGATTCAGTGTGATTTGGACAGGCTGTGTGTGTGTGCATCTGCATGGTAGATGCAGTATAAGGTGGATAAATGTGAGGTTATCCACTTTGGTAGCAATAATAGGAAGACATTATTACTTGAATGAGTGTAAATTGAGGGAGGTGGATACACAGAAAGACCTTGGTGTCCTCGTGCATCAGTCACTGAAAGTAAGCGCGTAGGTACAGCAAGCAGTAAAGAAGATAAATGGTGTGTTGGCCTTCATAGCGAGAGCATTTGAGTATAGGGTTAGGGATGTTTTACTTCAATTGTATAGAGTGTTGGTGAGGCCACACCTAGAGTATTGGGTGTAGTTTTAGTGTCCTTATCTGAGGAAGGATGTCCTTGCTATAGAGGGAGTACAGTGAAGGTTTACCAGGCTGATTCCTGGGATGGCAGGTCTGTCATATGAGGAGAGGCTGAGTCGGTTAGGATTATATTCACTGGAGTTTAGAAGAGTGAGAGGGGATCTCATAGAAACTTATAAAATCCTAACAGGGTTAGACAGGGTGGATTCAGAAAGAATGTTCCCAATGGTGGGGGGAGCCCAGAACTAGGGGGTCATAGTTTGAGGATAAGGGGTAAACCTTTTAGAACTGAGGGTGAGGAGAAATTTCTTCACCCAGAGGGTGGGGAATGTGTGGAATTCACTCCCACAGAATGGAGTTGAGGCCAAAACGTTGTGCGATTTCAAGAAGAAATTAGATATAGCTCTTGGGGATAAAGGGATTGAGGGATATGGGAGGACGAGAGAATCAGGATATTGAATTTGATGATCAGCCATGATCAAAATGAATGGCTCGAAGGGCCGAATGGCCTCCTCCTGCTTCTAGTTTCTACGTTTCAGGGAAGAGATAGAAAGAGGTTTGCTGTGTTTGATTTTAATTGTTGGAATGCGGACTGTTTGTCACCAAGTGGTTGGATATCAGACCATCGATCAGCTGATGCAGCGAGACGATGCACCACCAATGGGAGAAATGGGAACAAAGCAGCAGGATGAGGCTTTGGATTGTTCTAGCACCAAGAGGACGGGCCAAACAGCCACGGGTCCCGGGTTCAAATTCCGGTCTCGGGTCAGCCGCTGTAAAATCTGACTGCTCTGATTGGTGTACGTGCTGAGCTGGTAGGTTTGGTGGGGTTGGGGGGAGGTAACGTACCTCTGCTGGGAGACGAAAGCGAAGGCGTCCTGCCTCTCTCTGGTGATACCAAACCTCTCGGCCACGTTCTCCGACGTTATCCTGTAAGAAATCAGCAGTCGGGTCAGCCTGGGACACAGCACGCTTCTCCAGATCACCGACACGTGAACTGACTCCTGTGTTCAAACAATAATCACGCTTCAAGAAACACCTCGATGCTTGTAAAGTGCTGGGGGGGGGGTGCGCACGGGGCAGGAACGCGGTGAAAGGAGTTCACGATGAGTTCACTGCGTTGATAACTGTGGGAAGTCTGACAACACCAGGTTTAAGTCCAACCGATTTATCTGATACAAGCTTTCGAGGCTCCCCTCTTCGTCAGGGGAGTTCTGGCCTCAGACAGAGCATATAACAGCACACACGGTTGAGTTGACTATCAAATAAATCGGTTGGACTTAAACCTGGTGTTGTCAGACTTCTTACTGTGTTTACCCCAGTCCAACGCCGGCATCCCCACATCATTGATACTAGTGGGACACAGCCCATTGCTGTCACTTTGGCCGTAGCCAGTTCTAATCAGTGATTCAAAGGGGTTTCAGCTCCCACATCTACCTGCAGTAGCAGGTACCTCAAGAACCTTAAGACCATTCACGGTCTGTCAGCGCACAGCCTGAGGTATCAGCATTGTTACCCCATTAATCCAGCCTTACCTTTCTACAGTGTTTTCCCATCCTGCGGAGGTGCTTTGTGAAATACAGTCACTATTCAGGTGGCACAGTGGTTGGCACTGCTGTCCCACAGCGCCAGGGACCTGGGGTTCAATTCCCGGCCTTGGGTCGCTGTCTGTGCGGAACTTGCACATTCTCCCCGTGTCTGCGTGGGTTTCCCCCGGGTGCTCCGGTTTCCTCCCACAGTCCAAAAGGCGTGCTGGTTAGGCGCACTGGCCGTGCCAAATTGCCCCTTAGTGTCTCGGGATGCATAGGTTCGAGGGTTAGATTGGGGTTACGGGGATAGGGTCTGGGATGGGATTGTTACCGGTGCAGGCTTGATGGGCCAAATGGCCTCTTTCTGCACTGTGGGGATTCTATGATTTCCTTCCCTAAAGGACATTAGTGAACCAGATGGGTTTTTCCAACAATGGTTTCATGGTCATCATTAGATTCTTACTCCCAGGTTTTTTTTATTGAATTCAAATTCCACCATCTCCTGTGGCGGGATTCGAACCCGGGTCCCCAGAACATTAGCTGAGTTTCTGGATTAATAGTCTTGTGATAATGCCCCTATGCCATCGCTGTAGTACGGAGAGGAGAGAGTGCGTTACCCCATGGGAATCAGGCAATCCCTGGCCTTCTCGTTGTCCATCATGCGGCTGCCGATGTCCCCAAGGCCGTCCGCGTTGTCTGCGGTCCTTCGACTCATACTCTCAACCCTGCGGCAAACAAAACAGCACATCATCCCTCAGAATAAAGAACATAAGAACATAAGATTAGGAGCAGGAGTAGGCCAACTAGCCCTTCGAGCCTGCCCCGCCATTCAATAAGATCATGGCTGATCTGTCGTGGCTCAGTTCCACATTCCCGCCCTCTCCCCATAACCCTTAATCCCCTCTCTTATCAAAAACCCATCAACCCGCGTCTTAAAAATATTTAGCGAGGCAGCCTCCACCACTTCAACGGGCAGAGAATTCCAGAGATTCACCACCCTTTGAGTGAAGAAGTTCCTCCTCAACTCTGTTCTAAACCGCCCCCCCTTTATCTTGAGGCTGTGCCCCCTAGTCCTACTGTCCTTTCTGAGCGGGAAGAGTCTCTCCACCTCTATCCTACCCATCCCATTCATCATCTTATATGTCTCAATGAGATCTCCCCTCATTCTTCTAAACTCTAACGAGTACAAGCCTAATCTATTCAGCCTCTCCTCATAGCTCAACCCCCTCAACTCCGGTATCAGCCTAGTAAACCTCCTCTGCACTCCCTCCAAGGCCAAAATATCCTTGCGTAAGTACGGCGCCCAAAACTGCACACAGTACTCCAGCTGCGGCCTCACCAATGCCCTATACAGCTGCAGCAAGACCTCCCTACTTTTATATTCAATCCCCCTCGCTATGAAGGCCAGCATCCCATTCGCCTTCCTGACCACCTGCTGCACCTGCAAGCTGGGTTTTTGCGACTCATGCACAAGGACCCCGAGGTCCCTCTGCACCTCAACTCAAACCCTTACTCCAGAGCCACCTGGAACGATGTTCCCAGTGTCCCGCTCTAGGAAGGATGATGGGGATGGGGTTGGGGGTGGGGTGGCGAGATTTAGTAGGAGGGAGAGGCTGGGAGTGTTGGCCTTGCAGCTGACTGAGGTGACCAAGGGGAGATTCAATAAAGGAGACTGAGGGAGGAACTAAGGAGAAGCTGTTTTGAGCAGCAGGAGGGTCGGTAACCAGAGGGGACAGAACGACGGCAGGATGACCTGAGGGAGAGATGAAGAGAGGGTTTTCTTTCTGCACGCAGCGAGCTGTTACGATCTGGATGGGCAGTGGAGGCAGGAACCTTCAAAAGGGAATTGAAGGATGTAAATTTGCCGGGCTACAGAGAAAGGGCAGGCAGAAGGAGAGCTAAATGGATTCTTCTTTCAAAGGGACAGCACAGACACAAAGGAAAAATGACTGTAATAATTGTGGCACAGTGGGTTAGCACTGCTGTCTCACAGCTCCAGGGACCTGGGTTCGATTCCCGGCTCGGGTCACTGTCTGTGTGGAGTTTGCACGATCTCCCCGTGTCTGCATGGGTTTCCTCCGGGTGCTCCAGTTTCCTCCCACAGTCCGAAAGAATGCCAGTTAGGTGTATTGTCCGTGCTAAATCCTCCCTCAGTGTAACCGAAAAGACGCCAGAGTGTGGCAACCAGATGGATTTTCACAGTAACTTCATTGCAGTGCTAATATAAGCCTACTTGTGACACTAATAGATAAACTTTAAACTGAGGGAAGTTATATCTTGGTCAGTATATTGGAGATGGTACCATTAACATTTTCCGACTTGGGTCACTGTCTGTGAGGAGTTTGCACGTTCTCCCCGTGTCTGCGTGGGTTTCCTCCGGGTGCTCCAGTTTCCTCCCACAGTCCAAAGATGTGCGGGTTGGACGGATTGGCCATGCTAAATTGTTCCTGAGTGTCAGGGGGACTAGCTAGGGTAAATGCATGAGATTACGGGGATTGGGTCTGGGTGGGATTGTGGTTGGTTCAGACTTGATGGGCCGAATGGCCTCCTTCTGCACTGTAGGATTTTATGATTCTATAATTTAAAGAAAAGCTAACAGCAGGCACCAATGCAGAGCAGCAACACCAAATATTAGCAGCTCCTTAAATCATTAAGACCGTACGATATTCTGAGCTGATCAGTCAACACTAAACGGTTAGCCCTGTAGCCTCACAGCGCCAGGGACTGGGGTTCAATTCCAGGCTTGGATCACTGCCTGTGTGGAGTCTGCACATTCTCCCCGTGTCTGCATGGGTTTCCTCCGGGTGCTCCGGTTTCCTCCCACACTCCAAAGATGTACAGGTTAGGTTGATTGGCCATGCTAAATTGCTCCTTAGTGTCCCAGGATGCGTAGGTTAGCAGGGTAAATATGTGGTGTTATGGCAATAGGGCCTGGATGGGATTGTTGCTGGTACAGACACGATGGGCTGAATGGCCTCCTTCTGCACTGTAGGGATTCTATGATTTTATGTAAAGTTGGGCCATGACAGAGGCCTGTGTAGAGCTGGCAGTTTTCCGCCAGCGCAGTGTGGGAGATATTTGTCCCACCAACACACCAGTGAAGACTCAGTACAGTGCAGAATGCCAGCCTGCTTGGGCAATGCCAAGTGAGTTCATTAGTGCCGGACAAAACCCAACAATTCTCCAATCGCAGCGGCTGCTTCCGTGGCTCGCTACTGGAGCCATTCAGCTCAACTCCAATCTCCCCCATCCACCCCCTACATCTGGTCAAATGTCCAGCAGCCAAGTTCATGTGGAAAACAAAACTGAGAAATGGAGAGGAACAGAGAGATCTTGGGGTTCATATCCACAGATCTCTGAAGGTAGCCACTCAAGTGGATAAAGCCGTGAAGAAGGCTTATAGTGTGTTAGTGTTTATTAACAGGGGGTTTGAGTTTAAGAGCTTACGCTGCAACTATACCAGGCATTGGTGAGACCACATTTGGAATATTGTGTGCAGTTCTGGTCACCTCACTATAAGAAGGATGTGGAAGCATTGGAGAGAGTGCAGAGGAGATTTACCAGGATGCTGCCTGGTTTGGAGGGTAGGTCTTATGAGGAAAGGTTGAGGGAGCTGGGGCTTTTCTCTTTAGAGCGGAGGAGGATGAGAGGCGACTTAATAGAGGTTTATAAGATGATGAGGGGGATTGATAGAGTGGACGTGCAGAGACTATTTCCTCCAGTGGATGTAGCTGTCACTAGAAGGCATAACTATAAGGTTCATGGTGGGAGATATAGGAGGGATGTCCGAGGTAGATTCTTCACTCAGAGAGTGGTTGGGGTGTGGAATGGGCTGCCTGCTGTAATAGTGGAGTCGGACACTTTAGGAACTTTCAAGCGGTTATTGGATAGGCACATGGAGCACTCCGGAATGATAGGGAGTGGGATGGCGTGAGCTTGGGTTTGGACATAGCTCCGCACAACATTGAGGGCCGAAGGGCCTGTACTGTTCCATATTCTACAACGGCCATTCAGCCCATCAGTCCCTGCCACGTGACCAACCCCGTCCTAGCAAGGAAACAAGCAGACCGATTGCAGGCGACAAGCTGTACTGGGTCACTGAGGGACGCTGGCAAACCTTCCAACCCGACCCCCAGCGACGGTCACTAATTCTGAGGACCGTGAGGCAGAGGCACCAAGCTGTGAGAACACTCCAGCCAACAGTAAACCTACCCACAAGCCAGACCAATGTCGTAGAAACCATTCCTGATGCCACCTGGGAAGAAACACATTGCTTCAGTCAGTGACACACAAACCCCAAGGAGAGTACATTTTGTTACAAAGCCCCACAATTTATACTCCCCGTGCCTGCCCTTTAACCCTCCAAGTTCATCAAATGCACAGGACATTATTCTGTCTCTGAAAGAACCATCCTGGAACCTGCTACCGACAAGGGCGCTGGAAACAGGGATACGCGAACATACCAGCTAGGAGCAGGAAGAGGCCATTTGGCCCCTCGAGCCTGTTCCCACCACTCATTACAATCCTGGGCGGCACAGTGGTTAGCACTGCTGCCTCTCAACCGCCCTCGGGCAACTGGGGATGGGCAATAAACGCCGGCCAGCCAGCGACACCCATGTCCCACAAATGAATTTTTAAAAACTCATGGTGTTAGAAAAGAAAATGTTTTTCCGCCTCCCCCTCCCAGGATCCTTTGCAAGCAGCTGAATCCCGTGGCCTCTGCTTACTATCATTGAGAACAGTTAACAGAATCTCTACGGTGCAGAAGGCCATTCAGCCTATCAAGTCTGTACCCAGGCCTCATCCCCGTAACCCCACATATTTACCCTGCCAATCCCTCTAACCTGCACATCCCGGGACCCTAAGGGGCAATTTAGCATGGCCAATCCACCTAACCCGCACACATCTTTGGGCAGCACAGTAGCACAGCGGATAGCACTGCTGCTTCACAGCTCCAGGGGCCAGGGTTCGATTCCCGGCTCGGGTGTGGAGATTGCACATTCTCCTCACGTCTGCGTGGGTTTCCTCCGGGTGCTCCAGTTTCCTCCACAGTCCAAAGATGTGCAGGTTAGGTTGATTGGCTGTGCTAAATTGCCCCTTAGTGTCCTGAGATGTGTAGGGTTAGAGGGATTAGTGGGTATAATATATAGGGATGTGGGGGTAGGGCCTGGGTGGGATTACAAAGAACAAAGAGCAACACAGCACGGGAAACAGGCCCTTCGGCCCAACGAGCCCACGCCGCCATTTCAACATTGTGAGTTCCCCACTTCCATCCATGACCCTTGTCTATGCTTATGGCACTCCACATTGGAAACCAGATTGAGGGGATTGTGGTCGGTGCAGACTCGATGGGCCTCTTTCTGCACTGTAGGGTTTCTATGATTCCATGAAACCGGAGGAAACCCACGCAGGTACGGGGAGAACGTGCAGACTCCGCACTGACAGTGACCCGAGCCGGGATTTGAACCCGGGTCCATGGCGCTGCGAGGCAGCAGTGCTGGGCGCTGTGCCACCTGAATGGTGGCTGTATTTCACAAAGCACCTCCGCGGGATGGGGAAACACCACAGAGAGGTAAGGCTGGATTAATGGGGTAACAGTTCTGACACCGCAGGCCGTGCGCAGACAGACCGAGAGTGTTCCTATCCACACAGGACGGCAGCAAGGGGGCAAAGAACTCACCTGAGATATTGATGAAGGCCTGAAGTCCTGAGGAACACTGCCTGTTGACACTGTACACGGGGACCGACTCGGGAATTCCGCTGGCAAGGCAGAGAGGGGAAATGGATTAGACTGACCGGAGAGGGTGAAGGCAATTAGAACAAAGAACAGCACAACACAGGAAACAGGCCCTTCGGCCCTACAAGCCCGTGCCGCCCATTTTAACACTCAGTGAGTGCCTCATTCCAATCCTTCTTCTACCTACAACTCTTGGACTCCACAATAAAGGGGTGCAAATTTAGGGAATTATATGCACGCCAGATTAAGGGAGATCCAATTTAGGGACAATTTGTTAACACCAATCAGCCTAAGAGCACGTTTTTGGGGTGTGGGAGGAAACCGGAGCACCCGGAGAAAACCCACGCAATCACGGGGAGAATGTGCAAACTCCCGCACACATAGACCCAAAGTCGGAGATCTGACCCGGGTCCCTGTAACTGCGCAGCAAACAGTGATAGTCACTGGGCTGTGGTGTTGCCCGTCAGTTGGTCCAGTTTAAGCGTACACTAACGACGTGAAGCACTAGGCAACTCTCGGAGCAACATCCAAGAGCGGCCCTGGCACGACCCACCGCGTGTACGCCCTTTGTTGGCCAACAAGGCGGATCGAATACCCTGTGGATGTAAAAAATAGGAGACATCAATAAACATACAACAGCTTATACAGACATTAATGGAAGATCCCCAATAGCTCCAACATAAGAGACAGGTGAGCCTTAAAATTTGTTGGACGGCCCATAGGAATCTATTAATTCCCAGGAACATCCTGAGGCTCTTGATCCTCAGCTAGAACATTCAAGTAGAATTAGGAGAGAAATGGATCTGAATTGGAGGCAGTACCTCAGGAACTGAGCCACTCTGGCCATCAGCGCTCCAGCCCCCGGCTGCATGACGTTGCCTAGCAGAAGATCAAAAGAACGATTACTGCGACGGCCGTGAAGATTTACAGTTCCCGTCCCCAGTGCTTGAGCTTCAAACTGTCCCACATGGGCCACTGACTATTACTCACAACCCCGCTGCCATTCTGTCTCAGTGCTGCCCTCTGTAGGAGTGTCGGGGGAGAGAGAGAGAGAGAGAGAGAGAGAGGTGAGTGATACACATCCACCCCTGCTCTAGGGGGCACAGGTTCAAGGTGAGAGGGGGAAAGTTTAAGGGAGATGTACGGGGGGAATATTTCACGCAGAGAGTGGTGGGTGCCTGGAACGCGCTGCCAGAGGAGGTGGTGGAAGCAGGCACATTAGCAACATTTAAGAGGCATCTGGATGGGTACATGAATAGGGAGGGAGTAGAGGGATACGGACTGAGTGAGGGCAGGAGGTTTCGTTTTAGTTTAGTTGGGGCATTGTGATCGGCACAGGCTTGGAGGGCCAAAGGGCCTGTTCCCGTGCTGTACTTTTCTCTGTTCTTTACAATGCAGAACCTGCTCTCCTTCGAAGCAATTTCTTTACAACGTACGGTGGCACAATGGTTAGCACTGCTGCCTCACAGCGCCAGGGACCCGGGTTCGATTCCTGGCTTGGGTCACTGTCTGTGAGGAGTCTGCACATTCTCCCCGTGTCTGCGTGGGTTTCCTCTGGGTGCTCCGGTTTCCTCCCACAGTCTGAAAGATATGCTGGTTAGGTGGATTGGCCGTGCTAAACTCCCCCTCAGTGTACCCAAACAGGCGCCGGAGCGTGGCGACTAGGGGGATTTTCACAGTAACTTCATTGCGGTGTTAACGTAAGCCAACTCGTGACACTGATCAATAAAACTAATGTTCCTTGAAAGTGGACAGGGTGGTGAAGGCAGCATTTGACACACTGGCCTTCATCAGTCACAGCAGTGAGTACAGGAGTTGGGACGTTATGTTACAAGACATTGGTAAGGCCACATTTAGAGCACTGCGTATAATTCTGATCACCCTGCTACAGAAAGGATGTTATTAAACTGGAAAGGGAGCAAAAAAACACGATTTACAAGGATGTTACCGGGACTGGAAGGCTTGAATTATAAGGGGAGGCTGGGATTTTTTTTCCCCTGGAGCGTAGGATGATGAGGGGGTGACCTTATAGAGGTTTATAAAATCACCAGGGGCTTGGATAAGGTGAATAGCCAAGGTCTTTTCCCTAGGGTAGGGGGAGTCCAAAACAAGAGGGCATAGGTTTACATTGAAAGGGGGCCTGAGGGGCAACTTTTTCACACAGAGGGTGGTGGAATGAGCTGCCAGAGGAGGTGGTGGAGGCGAGCACAGTCACAACACTTAAAAGACACTTGGACAGGTATATAGATGGGAAGGGTTCAGAGGGATAGGGGCCAAAGGCAGGCAAATGGGATTAGTTCAGATTAGGAAACCTAATCGCCATGGATGATTTGGGCCGAAGGGCCTGTCTCCGTGCTGTATATCTCTCTGTAACCCATTCCAAAAGAAGTAGTCTCCCCCAGTATCACAACAATGTTGAGAGGTATAGATCGGGTGGATCCTCGGAGGCTATTTCCCAGGGCTGAAATGGTCGCTACGAGAGGACACAGGTTTAAGGTGCTGGGGAGCAGGTACAGAGGAGATGTCAGGGGTAAGTTTTTCACTCAGAGGGTGGTGAGTGGAATCGGCTGCCGTCGGTGATGGTGGAGGCGAACTCGCTGGGGCCTTTTAAGAGACTTCTGGATGAGTACATGGGATTTAATGGGATTGGGAGTTACAGATAGGCCTATGGCTTGGTAGGTGTTGATGTGATCGGCGCAACTTGTGGGCCGAAGGGCCTGTTTGTGCTGTCGTGTTCTATGTTCTAACACATATCCCTCGACACAAAAGAGGGATTTATTTTGGTCACTGCACTTACACAATATAAAACCAAAATAAATCCTGGAAATCTGAAACAAAAACAGAAAATGCTGGAAAATCTCAGCGGGTCTGGCAGCGCCTGAGGAGAGGGAATAAAGCCAACCTTGTTCAGAGCTCCACCAGTCGTTTATCTGAGTGGTGCAGTGTGCGAACGAGCTACACTGGAACAAGGAGCTGCACACTCTGTACCTGAAAAATAAAAGGGGCTTTCCAATAGAGGAGGAGGAGAGAGAATAGGTTTCAGTTACCGACACATATGTCCCCGAGTTGGCGAGGATCAAGTCGGACGTCTCTCAACACGGCCACCATTACAGCAGACAGCAGCTCATCTGGTGTTGTGTCCTGTAAGAAGCACAGAAAAGATCAGAGACGGGGCGAGGGGGGGAGGTTAACAGAGAAATCGTGTTAGACAATTCTGACCTCATCCAAATCAACTCAGTGAGAGGAGAGCGTGAAGGGGGTGGGAGTGGGGGGGGTTAGACAGCGAGGGGTTAGAGAGCGAGGGGGTGGGAGTGAGGGGTTAGAGACTGAGGGGGTGGGAATGGGGGTTAGGGACAGAGCAAAGGGAATTGGGCTTATCTGATGGGGGGGAGTGGTGGTGGGTGTTATCTGAGAGGCTGGGGGGTGGGGGCGTTATCTGAGAGGCTGGGGGGTGGGGGCATTATCTGAGAGGCTGGGGGGTGGGGGCATTATCTGAAGGGGTGGGGGATGAGGGCCAGGGTCAGGGGGATGAGGGCCAGGGGGAGAGCAGAAGGAATTGGGATTATCTGAACAGAAACATTTCCAGTTGTCCGAAGTTCAAGATTCTGCACAAACTAGACCAATGGCCAGAATCCAGATGAGATTCTGCTGATTAAAGGTCACAAAATTATTAACTTTTTCACTCCCTTACTTCCCAGTAACCTGACAAACCCCCTTACCCCTTCCTCCGTTCATTCACTTCCAACACACTCCCCTTCTCCTTCTCTTCAAACCCCTTCCACACTCCCCCCTTCTCTCTCTCTCCTTCCACACTCCCCCCTTCTCTCTCTCTCCTTCCACACTCCCCCCTTCTCTCTCTCTCCTTCCACACTCCCCCCTTCTCTCTCTCTCCTTCCACACTCCCCCCTTCTCTCTCTCTCTCTCTCTCTCTCCTTCCACACTCCCCCCTTCTCTCTCTCTCTCCTTCCACACTCCCCCCTTCTCTCTCTCTCTCCTTCCACATTCCCCCCTTCTCTCTCTCTCCTTCCACACTCCCCCCTTCTCTCTCTCTCCTTCCACACTCCCCCCTTCTCTCTCTCTCTCCTTCCACACTCCCCCTTTCTCTCTCTCTCTCTCCTTCCACATTCCCCCCTTCTCTCTCTCTCTTCTTCCACACTCCCCCCTTCTCTCTCTCTCTCTCTCCTTCCACACTCCCCCCTTCTCTCTCTCTCTCTCCTTCCACACTCCCCCCTTCTCTCTCTCCTTCCACACTCCCCCTCTCCTGTTACCTTGAAGCTTCCTCTCTTGGCTTTGCCGATCGCTGTCCTCACTCCGTGAACCACCACCACCTCCTCCTCCTGCTGCTGCTGCTGCGGCCCCCCGGCCACCCCCTGCCTCTGCCCCCGGGGCTGCCGCTGCCCCAAGCCCGGGGGGGACAGGTGGCCGGACAGTAACTGGAGCCGCAGCATCGGAGAGCCGGGGGCAGACTGAGCGACACTGTGCGGGAGAGAGGGCCAGAGAGACTGGGGAGAGAGACAGAGGGAGGGAGAGATAGAGACAGAGAGGGAGAGACTGGGGAGTGGAGAGATTGAAGCAGAGACTGGGGAAGCTGCTGCGCTGGGTATCTGTCTCCTACTCTCTCTCTCTCTTGCTGTCACTATGTGTGTGTGGAGTAGTCTGTGTTTCACTGTATCTGTTTCTGTGTCTCTTCCGACTTTGCTACATGTTCACGTGACAGCTTCTCCAGTCCAACCCCGGAATCAGAGTCAGCACGAATCCGGAAATTGTCCGGAAAATACTCTGTCCTCACAGGTAGACATCCCTGTACATCACTGTCCCCCACACAGACATCCCTGTACATCACTGTCCCCCACACAGAGATCCCTGTACATCACTGTCCCCCACACAGACATCCCTGTACATCACTGTCCCCCACACAGACATCCCTGTCCCCCACACAGATATCCCTGTACATCACTGTCCCCCACACAGATATCCCTGTACATCACTGTCCCCCACACAGACATCCCTGTACATCACTGTCCCCCACACAGACATCCCTGTACATCACTGTCCCCCACACAGACATCCCTGTACATCACTGTCCCCCACACAGAGATCCCTGTACATCACTGTCCCCCACACAGACATCCCTGTACATCACTGTCCCCCACACAGACATCCCTGTACATCACTGTCCCCCACACAGACATCCCTGTACATCACTGTCCCCCACACAGAGATCCCTGTACATCACTGTCCCCCACACAGACATCCCTGTACATCACTGTCCCCCACACAGACATCCCTGTACATCACTGTCCCCCACACAGAGATCCCTGTACATCACTGTCCCCCACACAGACATCCCTGTACATCACTGTCCCCCACACAGACATCCCTGTACATCACTGTCCCCCACACAGACATCCCTGTACATCACTGTCCCCCACACAGAGATCCCTGTACATCACTGTCCCCCACACAGACATCCCTGTACATCACTGTCCCCCACACAGACATCCCTGTCCCCCACACAGATATCCCTGTACATCACTGTCCCCCACACAGATATCCCTGTACATCACTGTCCCCCACACAGACATCCCTGTACATCACTGTCCCCCACACAGACATCCCTGTACATCACTGTCCCCCACACAGACATCCCTGTACATCACTGTCCCCCACACAGAGATCCCTGTACATCACTGTCCCCCACACAGACATCCCTGTACATCACTGTCCCCCACACAGACATCCCTGTACATCACTGTCCCCCACACAGACATCCCTGTACATCACTGTCCCCCACACAGAGATCCCTGTACATCACTGTCCCCCACACAGACATCCCTGTACATCACTGTCCCCCACACAGACATCCCTGTACATCACTGTCCCCCACACAGAGATCCCTGTACATCACTGTCCCCCACACAGACATCCCTGTACATCACTGTCCCCCACACAGACATCCCTGTACATCACTGTCCCCCACACAGACATCCCTGTACATCACTGTCCCCCACACAGACATCCCTGTCCCCCACACAGATATCCCTGTACATCCCTGTCCCCCACACAGATATCCCTGTACATCACTGTCCCCCACACAGACATCCCTGTACATCACTGTCCCCCACACAGACATCCCTGTACATCACTGTCCCCCACACAGACATCCCTGTACATCACTGTCCCCCACACAGACATCCCTGTACATCACTGTCCCCCACACAGACATCCCTGTACATCACTGTCCCCCACACAGACATCCCTGTACATCACTGTCCCCCACACAGACATCCCTGTCCCCCACACAGATATCCCTGTACATCCCTGTCCCCCACACAGATATCCCTGTACATCACTGTCCCCCACACAGACATCCCTGTACATCACTGTCCCCCACACAGACATCCCTGTACATCACTGTCCCCCACACAGACATCCCTGTACATTACTGTCCCCCACATAGATATCCCTGTATGCCACTGTCCCCCACATAGACATCCCTGTACGCCACTGTCCACACACACATATCCCTGTACACCACTGTCCATACACAGATATCCCTGTACGCCACTGTCCACACACATATCCCTGTACGCCACTGTCCACACACACACATATCCCTGTACGCCACTGTCCCCCACACACATATCCCTGTACACCACTGTCCCCCACATAGACATCCCTGTACGCCACTGTCCACACACACATATCCCTGTACGCCACTGTCCACACACATATCCCTGTACGCCACTGTCCACACACACACATATCCCTGTATGCCACTGTCCCCCAGACATCCCTGTCCACCACTGTCCTCCACACAGATATCCCCATACACCACTGTCCCCCACACAGATATCCCTGTACGCCACTGTCCCCCACATAGACATCCCTGTATGCCACTGTCCACACACACATATCCCTGTACACCACTGTCCATACACAGATATCCCTGTACGCCACTGTCCCCCACACACATATCCCTGTACGCCACTGTCCTCCACACAGATATCCCTGTACACCACTGTCCCCCACACAGACATCCCTGTACGCCACTGTCCCCCACATAGACATCCCTGTACGCCACTGTCCACACACACATATCCCTGTACGCCACTGTCCCCCACACAGATATCCCTGTACGCCACTGTCCCCCACACAGATATCCCTGTACGCCACTGTCCCCCACACAGATATCCCTGTACGCCACTGTCCACACACACATATCCCTGTATGCCACTGTCCCCCAGACATCCCTGTCCACCACTGTCCTCCACACAGATATCCCCGTACACCACTGTCCCTGCACAGATATCCCTGTACGACTGTCCAGAGATATTTTTGTACTCCACGGTCCACACACATAGATATACCTGTACACTAGAAGAAACAATCTCTGCATCCAGTCTGTCCAGCCCTGTCAAAATTGTGTGTTTCAATTATATCTCCTCTCATTCTTTTAAACTCCAGGGAATACACTTGATTTATTGTTAAAAGTTTATTTATTAATCACAAGTAAAGCTTACATTAACACTGCAATGAAATTCCCCCAGTCGCTACACTCTGGCACCTGTACGGATCAATGCACCAAACCGGCGCGTCTTTCAGATTGTGGGAGGAAACAGGAGCACCCAGAGGAAACCCACACAGACACAGGGAGAACATGCAAACTCCACACAGGCAGTGACCCAAGCTGGGAATCGAACTATCACATGTATTTATATAGTGGAAAGTACTGTTCCTTGCACTCTACATTAACAGGTACGATGTAGAAAGTGTCAAGAGCTTCATGTTTTTAGGTGTCCAGATCACCCACAACCCATCCTGGATCCCCCGTGCCCCGACACTATAGTTAAGAAAGCCCACCAAGGCCTCGACTTTCTCAGGAGGCTACGGAAATTTGGCATGTCAGCTACAACTCTCACCAACTTTTACAGATGCACTGTAGAAAGCATTCTTTCCGGATGTATCACAGCTTGGTATAGCTCCTGCTCTGCTCAAGAGTGCAAGGAACTACAGAAGGTCATGAACGTAGCCCAATCCATCACGCAAACCAGGCTCCCATCCATGGACTCTGTCTACACTTCCCGCTGCCTCGGCAAAGCAGCCAGCATAATCAAGGACCCCACGCATCCCAGACATTCTTCCATCGCAGAAAAAGATGGAAAAATTTGAGGTCATGTATCAACCTACTCAAGAACAGCTTCTTCCCTGCTGCTGTCACTTTTGAATGGACCTGCCTCACATTAAGTTGATCTTTCTCTACACCCTAGTTATGACTGTGACACTACATTCTGCACTCTTTCCTTCTCTAAGAACAGTATGCTTTGTGTAGCACGAGAAATAATATTCTTCACTGTACATTAATACATGTGACAATAATAAATCAAATCTACACAAAGTACACCATTCATAGAGGAGGGCAGAATGTGGTGTGCTTCCCTTCTTTCCCCATACTTATCTCCAGCTATTGAATCCATCTTCACCACACTCCTCGTGCCTTCCAGACCCTAACGACTCACTGTGTGAAGGTATTCCTCAGTTCACCACTTCTATTGCCAATTACCACAAATGTGTCCTCTTGTTCTACCAATGGGAAATTTCTCCCCGTCTAATTTTATTGTCCTATGTATTAGGATACAGCGATAAGTATTGTTTCTTGCGCACTATATGAAGCGTAGTGTACGTAGGGGAGGAGGTGAGGGTGCAGAATTAGTCACAGCTAGGGTGCTGAAAAAGATCAACTTAGGCCCTACATGATTCTGAACACCTCAATCAAATCTCACCATTTTTTTCCCCCAGCAAAAACACAATCTAACCCAAGATCTTCATCCCAGGACCCATTCCTGTGAATCACTGCCACTCTCGCTTCACATCCTTCTCAATGTACAGCGCACTGCAGTAGACTCTAGCTAAGGCTGAACCAGTGTTTAACTAGGTTTCATATGTTCCTCTACCATGGATCTCTTCATTAATATTCCTTCAGGACATTAGTGTCACAGATTTTGAGTACAGGCTGGGACAGTTACCAGGCCATCTGTATCAATCACATTGACATGGGACTGGAGTTAAGATTGGAATATTTCATTCCATTAAGGAGACAAGTGAACCAGTTGGGGTTTTAAATTATATGGCTATTTATTGAATCTAAATAGGGACATTTTGTTAATTACACAGGGTGTGGGTGAGATCTCAACTGGAACATTGCATAGTTTTAGTCCCCTTACCAAAAAAGGGATGCAATAACATTGGAGACATTCCAAAGAACATTCATTAGCTTGCTTCCTAGTATAAAACAGTTGTCCAATCAAGAGACTATAAAGTCTAGGTCTGTATTCCTTGAAACTCAAGTGAGGGGTGACCTTATTCAAACATACAAGATCCTGAGGAGGGTTTGACAGTGTAGATGGTGAGATGTTTTCACTAGTGGGAGAATCTCCAACAAGGGGGCATAGCTACAAAATAAAGGACCAGTCGTTTAAAACAAGGTTTGCAGAAATTTCTTCTTGCAGAGGGTGGTGAATCTCTGGAATTCTCTGCCCCAAAGGGTAGTGGAGGCTGGATCATTAGATGTATTCAAAGTGGAGATACTTCAACCAAGTTCATTTGAGTGTCACAAGTAGACTTACATTAACACTGCAATGAAGTTACTGTGAAAATCCCCTACTCACCAGTCCAGCACCTGTTCAGGTACACTGAGGGAGAATTTAGCACAGCCAATCCACCTAACCAGCACATCTTCAGACTGTAGGAGGAAACTGGAGCACCAGGAGGAAATCCATGCAGACATGGGGAGAATGTGCAGACTCCAGTGACCCAAGCCTGGAATTGAATCCAGGTCCCTGGTGCTGTGAAGCAGCAGTGCTAACCACTGTGCCAACTGATCTCAGACTGCCACATGAACTTGTGCTCTGGATTTCTAACAAGTCACCAACAGTCTAGATTATTAATTAGCCATTCCATACATCAGCCACCCCAAGCTTGTCTGACCTGTTCCTGCTCAGAAATGTTTTCTTCATAACCACTTAAAACCAGCACCCACAGGGTTGTAAACACCTACTTGCTTAGGGTGTCAGGGGTACCCTGCCTCTCCTTGCTGAGAAGTGTGTGTCCAGGGAGCTGATTGCAGTCTGTGGTTAAGAGGCACAAACACTCCAGTAGAAAATTCAAAGTTTGCTTTATTTGACATGTTTCACATTAAAATCAACAATATCCAATATCTTTAGAGAATCTAATGGTGATGATACATTAGATCATTAATGATCATAGAATCCCTATAGTGCAGGAGGCCATTCAGCCCATCCAGTCTGCACCAACCATAATCCCACCTAGGCTCTACCCCCATGTATTTACCCTAGCTAATCCCCCTGACACTAAGGGGCAATTTAGCACGGCCAATCCACCTAACTTGCACATCGTGGACTGTGGGAGGAAACCCATGCAGACTCCACAGACAGTGACCCAAGCCAGGAATCGAACCCAGATCCCTGGTGCTGCGAAGCAACAGTGCTAACTCACTGTGTCA
This sequence comes from Carcharhinus amblyrhynchos, assembly GCF_965287045.1. Lineage (NCBI taxonomy): Eukaryota > Metazoa > Chordata > Chondrichthyes > Carcharhiniformes > Carcharhinidae > Carcharhinus > Carcharhinus amblyrhynchos. The sequence continues at coordinate 142,984,968 of NC_137325.1, read as the reverse complement.
CCCTTTTCTGCAGTGTTCTTCTGTCTGCTGGACCTAATGTTTCCAGTTTTGATAGAAGCGATAAACTTGATGTGAACTGTTTCTTGCTCGAGATGCCCTTCTGAGCTGCTGAGTAGTTCCAGTTCTGCTTCATCTTTTTCAGCTTCAGGATACAATCTCTGGTTCCTAATTTCCCAGCTGACATTCCCCCCCAACATCAGCCTGACACTTGAGCACATCTCTTGCCATTCCTCTACTTGCGCCCAGAGGTGGGCTCATACTCTGGATGCGAACGTTCTTCCATTATATTCTCCAAGTCCGATGATGCTGTGTGAAATATTCCAGAATCAGTACAACTACAACCAGCGAAGGGCTAGATGACCTACTCCTGCTTCTTATGTTCTTAGCAACAGAAGGATAAAATAAATGTGCAACCTGACAATGGGGGGGATATCTGAAGGAGACTCAAAAAAAACAAGCTGCAAAAACTAACCCACCACAGCAGATCAGAGCTTGGTTTATGGAATGCATTCACAATCCACAGTCAAGTTATAGCTCATGAAATAAAAAGGGACAGCTGCAATGTCAATACAAAATGGCTGAACAGCAGGAAGCAGATTGTAACATTCACTAGATATTTTTCAGGCTGGAGGAAGGATGATAGGAAGATGGGCAGAAGGGCATGTTGTGGAGAGGATATTTACCATTCTGCACAAGGGTAGAGAGAGTGAGTGACTGGGAAAAATTCTGGCAAATGGAATTTAACATGGGGAAGTGTGAAGGTCATGCACTTCCCAAGGAGATTATCTAAACAGACTGCAGGTGAGTGAAGTAGAGGGATCTACGTGTTCTTGTGCATGAATTGCAAAAAGCTAACAAACAGGTCCAACAAGTAATTGAGGCAAATGGCATTTTGGTCTTTATTGCAAAGGGGTTAGAGTTTAAAAATAGGGACATTTTGTTAATTATACAGGGTGTGGGTGAGACCTCAACTGGAACATGCATAGTTTTAGTCCCCTTACCGAAAAAGGGATATAACATTGCAGACAGTCCAAAGAACATTCATTAGCTTGCTTCCTGGTATAAAACAGTTGTCCGATCAAGAGAGACTATAAAGTCTGGGTCTGTATTCCTTGAAACTCAACAGTGAGGGGTGACCTTATTCAAACATACAACGATCTGAGGAGGGTTTGACAGTGTAGATGGTGAGATGTTTTCACTAGTGGGAGAATCTCCAACAAGGGGGCATAGCTACAAAATAAAGGACCAGTCGTTTAAAACGAGGTTTGCAGAAATTTCTTCTTGCAGAGGGTGGTGAATCTCTGCCCCAAAGGGTGGTGGAGGCTGGATCATTAGATGTATTCAAAGTGGAGATGGATAAATATTTGATAGATTGAGGAAGAGGGCTGTGGGAATGGCGCAGAAAAGGTGTTGAGGCCAGCATAGATTAGCTGTGGTCATATTAATGGCAGGGCAGGCATGAAGGGGCTGGTGGCCCACTCGGAAAAGGGCTGTAGGGAGAACAGAAATGTAGAGCTGAAACCCAAGGCCAGCCATGATCATACGGAATGGCAGAGCAAGCTTTACTGGCCACATGCTCTGCTCCTACTTTGAGTCTGTGGGAGCTCCAGCGTTGGATTTACACAGCAGTCTCAGGGGACACAGAAACAGACATCTCAAACTATGAAGGGTGTCACTGAAACCCAACCATCCCAACAGGAATGGCTGGGGTTCAGTGTACCTGGTTATAACATTCCTCATATGGACCTTCTCTATCCCCACTCCCCTGCTGCATAAAGCCCTCCAGGGGATTGGAATAAATGTAGCCAAAAATGATTGAATACAAACCTGCCATTTCCTTCTGACTGTAGGTGCGAAATGCCACAAAATCAGTCAATGCAGCCGGCTCCACTATAGCTAACCCTGTAACAGTGCAATTTATAAATGGGTAAAAACAGAATATTAAAGCTCTTAGTAGATATAAAACAGCAGGATGGTGTATGAGGTTTTATAAGCCTTGTTCTTTAAACCGAACAAGGCCTCAGACTACACTCCTCAGCAATGATATAGCAAGTACTCGGAAGAGAGAGCTCACACACAGAGCTGTTCGACTGTGACTTGCAGCAAAAATACAGCTGATTCATCCTGGCAGGAATGTACAACCAATCAGGGTCGAGAGTTGGTAGCCAGACAGCCAATCCACAAGGGCGGCCAATACAAACCCACTGCTCCAGGCAGAACCAACCAATGAATGCAAAGGACAAGAACCCAGATGGCCAATTGATGTACTGGGCAGGAACACAGGCAGCCAATGAATGGAAAGGACAGGAATTCAGGCCACTGGGTGGGCAGTGTTCTTCCCAGGTAGAACCAGCCAATCTATGAGGGACACAGTCAATTGTAAATGGTGGTTGGTGTCCAATCACAGCACCTCTCCACACTGGACCCCAGTCAGCCAACCCACTGACACCTTATAGCAAAGATCACAAAATTGGTCCACAGGATGAGGGGCAGGGTTATCCTATGAGGGACCAAAATAAATGCAAAAGTAAAAGTAAGAGACAATCACATTGAAACATAGGGTTTGGAAGAGGCTTGTTGGGGTAGACAATTTCTATCCACTGGCTGGTGAATCTTAAATACAGGGGGCACAGTCTCAGGGCGATCACTCATAATTGAGGAGACATTGTTCACTCAAAGGACTGCAGATCGTCAAGATTTCTCCACCACAGATGGTTGTGGATGTTTCACCGTTGAAACTATTTAAGGTTTTTTGGTTTCAGGGAATCAAGCTGCAGGAATGTAGAGCTGAAACCCAAAGCCAGCCACAATTACACTGAATGGCAGAGCAAGCTTTACTGGTCATATGCTCCACTCCTACTTTGAGTCTGCAGGAGCTGCTGTGCTGAGTTTACACAGCAGTCTTAGGGGACAAAGACAAAGACATCTCAAAACTACAAAGGACATCACAAACCCAACCATCCCACCAAGAGACTTGTACCTGCTTCTAACATTCCACAGATAGCTTGGAAATGGACCAGCTCACCCCCACCTGTCACATAAAGCCCTCTAGGGGATTGGAATAAATGTAGCCAAAAGTGATTGAATACAAACCCACTATTTCCTTCGACTGTAGGTGTCAAACATCCACAAAACCAGTCATTGCAGCTGGCTCCATTGTAGCTAACCCTGTAACAGTGCAATTTATAAATTAAAATGGGTAAAAACAACAAAGCTCTCAGTAGGTATAAAACAGCAGGATGATGTATGAAGGCTCCTATACCCCTTGTTCTTTAAACCGAACAAGGCCTCAAACACCTTAACATTAATATAGCAAGTATTTGGAAGAGACAGCTCACACACAGAGCTGTTCAGCTGTCACTTGCATCAAAAATACAGCTCATTCATCCTGGCAGGAATATACAATCAACCAATCAGGGTAGAGAGAGGGTATCCAGACAACCAATCCGCAAGAGTGGCCAGTATCCAACCCGCCAATGAGCCCACTGCTCTGGGAAGTGCCAACCAATGGGTGCAAAGGGCAGGAACCAAGACAGCCAATTGATGTACTGGGCAGGAACACAGGCAGCCAATGAATGGAAAGGACAGGAATTCAGGCCACTGGGTGGGCAGTGTTCTTCCCAGGTAGAACCAGCCAATCTGTGAGGGACACAGTCAATTGTAAATGGTGGTTGGTGTCCAATCACAGCACCTCTCCACACTGGACCCCAGTCAGCCAACCCACTGACACTTTACAGCAAAGATCACAAAATTGGTCCACGGGATGAGGGGCAGGGTTATCCTATGAGGAGGGACCAAGAAAATAAGTGCAAACGTAAGAGACAATCACATTGAAACATAGGGTTTGGAAGAGGCTTGCTGGGGTAGACAATTTCTATCCACTGGCTGGTGAATCTTAAACACAGGGGGCACAGTCTCAGGGCAATCACTCACGATTGAGGAGACATTGTTCACTCAAAGGACTGCAGATCGTCAAGATTTCTCTACCACAGATGGTTGTGGATGTTTCAGTTGAAACTATTAAGGTTTTTTGGTTTCAGGGAATCAAGCTGCAGGAATATAGAGCTGAAACCCAAAGCCAACCACAATTACACTGAATGGCAGAGCAAGCTTTACTGGTCATATGCTCTACTCCTACTGAGTCTGCAGGAGCTGCTGTGCTGGGTTTACACGGCAGTCTCAGGGGACAAAGACAAATGATATGGAGCCAAGGAGCAGAGGGTGGAATTGTTGTGGGTGGAGATTAGGAACAGCAAAGGGAGGAAGACGCTGGTGGGTGTCGTCCATAGGCCCCCAAATAATGATCTGGAGGTGGGGCGGGCTGTTAACGCGCAAATAAGTGCAGCGTGCAGGAATGGGACGGCAGTAGTTATGGGGGATTTCAATCTGCATATTGATTGGTCGACCCATGTTGGACGAGGTGGGCTCGAGGAGCTCTTGGAATGCTGCCGGGATAATTTCCTGGAACAGTGTGTGTTGGAGCCGATGAGGGAGCGAGCTATCTTGGATCTGGTGGTATGTAATGAGGCGGGTAGAATTAGGGACCTTGTGGTGAAGGATCCTCTTGGGGAGAGTGATCATTGTACGGAGGAATTTCTGGTGCAGATGGAGGAGGAGAAAGTGGGTTCCCAGACATGTGTCCTCTGTTTGAATAGAGGGGAGTACAGTAGGATGAGAGAAGAATTGGCAAATGTGGACTGGGGGAGCGTGTTGGAGGGAGGGTCTGTTGAGGAGCAGTGGAGGATCTTTAAGGAGATCTTTCTTGGTGCTCAGTGGAAATTTATTCCGATGGTCAAAAAGGACAGTAAGAAGAGAGGTAATAAGCCGTGGATAACGAAGGAGGTGAAGGAAAGTGTTAAATTAAAAGCGGAGGAATTTAGAGTAGCTAAGAGTAGTGGGTGAGAAGAGGATTGGGAGAGGTTTAAATGTCAACAAAGATTGACAAAGAAGTTGATAAAGAAGGGTACGAGAAACTATGAAGCTGGGCTAGCGCTTAATATAAAAAAGGATAGCAAGAGTTTTTATAAATATATAAAAAGGAAGAGGCTGGCTAGGGTGAATGTTGGTCCTTTAGAGGATGAGAAAGGGGACCTAGTGGTAGGGGATGAGGATATGGCTAAGGTATTGAATAACTTTTTTGTTTGTCTTCACGGAGGAGGATGTGAATAATTTGCCAAGTGTTAGCGATGGAAAGGTGGTAGGACTGGAGGGTCTTAATGACATTACTGTTACTAGAGAGGCGGTGCTCGACAGACTGGAGGGGCTGATTGTGGACAAGTCCCCAGGGCCGGATGGAATGCATCTGAGGGTTCTGAAAGAAATGGCGGAGGTGATAGTGGATGCCTTGGTGGTTATTTTCCAGACTTTGCTGGATTCCAGGGAAGTGCCAGAAGATTGGAAAACGGCTAATGTTACGCCGTTGTTTAAGAAGGGTGCCAGGCAAAAGGCAGGGAATTATAGGCCGGTTAGTTTAACGTCTGTGGTAGGTAAAATGTTAGAATCTGTCATTAAGGAGGAAATTGCAAGGCATCTTGAAGGGAATTGCTTGATAGAGCAGATGCAGCACGGTTTCATTAAAGGGAAGTCGTGTCTGATAAATTTACTGGAGTTCTATGAGGATGTGTCTAGGACAGTGGATAGAGGAGAGCCGGTGGATGTGGTCTTTCTAGATTTTCAGAAGGCGTTTGACAAAGTACCTCACAAGAGGTTATTGCAGAAGGTCAAGGGACATGGAGTTGGGGGTAGGGTGTTAGCGTGGATAGAGGATTGGTTGTCAAATAGGAGGCAGAGTGGGGGTCAATAAGTGCTATTCGAATTGGCGGATGGTGACTAGTGGAGTGCCCCAGGGGTCGGTGCCAGGGCCTCAGCTTTTTACCATTTATATAGATGATCTGGAGGAGGGAACCGAGTGTAGGGTGTCGAAATTTGCTGATGACACCAAGATTGGGGGAACGGCAAATTGTGCAGAGGTTGTGGAGAGTTTGCAGAAGGATCTAGATAGGCTGGGCGAATGGGCCAGAAAATGGCAACAAGAATTTAATGTTGGCAAGTGTGAGGTGGTCCACTTTGGTAGGAAGAATGGTAGGAAGGACTATTACTTACGGGGCGAAAAACTGCAGCAGGCGACAGTGCAGAGGGACCTCGGGGTCCTTGTGCATGAGTCGCAAAAACCCAGCTTGCAGGTGGTCAGGAAGGCAAATGGGATGCTGGCCTTCATAGCGAGGGTGATTGAATATAAAAGTAGGGAGGTCTTGCTGCAGCTGTATAGGGCATTGGTGAGGCCACAGCTGGAGTACTGTGCAGTTTGGGCACCGCACCTGTGCAAAGATATTTTGGCCTTGGAGGGAGTGCAGAGGAGGTTTACTAGGCTGATACCGGAGTTGAGCTATGAGGAGAGGCTGAATAAACTGGGCTTGTACTCGTTAGAGTTTAGAAGAATGAGGGGAGATCTCATTGAGACGTATAAGATGATGAATGGGATGGATAGGATAGAGGTGGAGAGACTCTTCCCGCTCAAAAAAGACAGTAGGACTAGGGGGCACAGCCTCAAGATAAAGGGGGGGCGATTTAGAACGGAGTTGAGGAGGAACTTCTTCACTCAAAGGGTGGTGAATCTCTGGAATTCTCTGCCCGTTGAAGTAGTGGAGGCTGCCTCGCTAAATATTTTTAAGACGCGGGTTGATGGGTTTTTGATGAGAGGGGATTAAGGGTTATGGGGAGAGGGCGGGAAAGTGGAACTGAGCAGCGACAGATCAGCCATGATCTTATTGAATGGCAGGGCAGGCTCGAAGGGCTAGATGGCCTACTCCTGCTCCTATTTCTTATGTTATGTTCAAATAGACATCTCAAAACTATGAAGGATGTCACTGAAACCCAACCATCCCACCAAGAGACTTGTACATGCTTCTAACATTCCACAGATAGCTTGGAAATGGACCAGCTCACCCCCACCTGTCACATAAAGCCCTCTAGGGGATTGGAATAAATGTAGCCAAAAGTGATTGAATACAAACCCACTATTTCCTTCTGACTGTAGGTGTCAAACATCCACAAAACCAGTCATTGCAGCTGGCTCCATTGTAGCTAACCCTGTAACAGTGCAATTTATAAATTATAAATGGGTAAAAACAACATTAAAGCTCCAGTAGGTATAAAACAGCAGGATGATGTATGAAGGCTCCGATACCCCTTGTTCTTTAAACTGAACAAGGCCTCGAACACCTCAACATTAATATAGCAAGTATTTAGAAGAGACAGCTCACACACAGAGCTGTTCAGCTGTCACTTGCATCAAAAATACAGCTGATTCATCCTGGCAGGAATGTACAATCAACCAATCAGGGTAGAGAGAGGGTAGCCAGACAGCAAATCCACAAGAGTGGCCAGTATCCAACCAGTTAATGAGCCCACTGCTCTGGGAAGTGCCAACCAATGGGTGCAAAGGGCAGGAACCAAGACAGCCAATTGATGTACTGGGCAGGAACACAGGCAGCCAATGAATGGAAAGGACAGGAATTCAGGCCACTGGGTGGGCAGTGTTCTTCCCAGGTAGAACCAGCCAATCTGTGAGGGACACAGTCAATTGTAAATGGTGGTTGGTGTCCAATCACAGCACCTCTCCACACTGGACCCCAGTCAGCCAACCCACTGACACTTTACAGCAAAGATCACAAAACTGGTCCATGGAATGAGGTAGTGGTCCTATAATGGAGTGGGAATGTCCTATGATGAGGGGGCTGAGGAAATAAGACCATATTTTCCAAACACAAGAAATGATCTAATTGAAACATAGGCTTGCTGGGGTAGACAATTCCTATCCACTGGCTGGTGAATCTTAAACACAGGGGGCACAGTTTCAGTGCAACAGGGCGATCACTCATGACTAAGACATTGTCAACTCAAAGGACAGCAGATTGTCAAGATCTACCTCAGATGGTTGTGGATGTTTCACAGTTGAATATATTTAAGGTTTTTTGGTTTCAGGGAATCAAGCTGCAGGGAGAGCAGGAATGTAGAGCTGAAACCCAAGACCAGCCACAATCAGTGAATGGCAGAACAAGCTTTATTGGTTACATGCTGTACTCCTACTTTTGCATTTGCAAGAGTTCCTGTGTTGGGTTTACACAGCAGTCTCAGAGGACAGACAAACAGACATCTCAAAGTATGAAGGCTGTCACAAACTCAGCCATCCCACCAAGGGAATTATGCCACGTGTACCTGGTTATAACATTCCGGACAGCTCGGAAATGGACCAGCTCACCTCCACCTGTTGCATAAAGCCCTCCAGGGGATTGGAATAAAAGTGGATAAAATGATTCCGAATACAAACCTGCCATTTCCTTCTGACCGGTGTGAAACATCCACCAAATCAATCGTTGCAGCTGGCTCCATTGTAGCTAACCCTGTAACAGCACAATTTATAATTATAAATGGATAAAAACAGAACATTAAAGCTCTTGGTAGATATAAAACAGCAGGATGATGTATGAGGTTCCTATCAACCTTGTTTTTTAAACTGAAGAAGGTCTCAAACTAACCTGTCAGCATTAATATAGCGTTAGGAAGAGACAGCTTACACAGCTGTCCAACTGTGACTGGCATCAAAAATACAAACTAATTCATTCTGGTGGGAATGTACAATCAGGGTTGAGACTGGGTAACCAGACAGCCAATCCGCAACAGCAGCCAGTATCCAGCTAGCCAATATGAAACCACCTCTCCAGGCAGGGCCAACCAATAGACATAAGGGGCAGGAATCCAGACAACCAATCAACATAATGGTCAATGAATGGAAAGGGCAGGAATCTAGGCCAATGTATGGGCAGTATCCTTCCCAGGGATAACCAGCCAATCCATGAGGAAAGGGACACAATCAACTGTAACTGGCAACTGGTGTCCATTCACACAGCACTCCTCCACACCAGGCCCCACTCAGCCAATCAACACTGCCACCCAGACTGATATCTAATGCCAGCTTAGATGTTTGCTAGAAGCATAACAAAACGCCTTTTTGAATTTGGTGCATCAGTTGCTGCTTAATGTATGATGTTGCTTTTGTTGCAGTAAGTCATGGGAAGTAAGATCCTCCATTTAAGCTGGTCCTTTCAATCATCCCAATAGCCAAATGGGGACACATTCTAAGCGTTAAAAGGAACGTCAACACTGCTCTCATCAAAACTTTAAAAAACCAATCTCAGGACAGAATGGTCTCAGTGCTTTCCAATACTTGCTAGTGGGAATTTCTTTGTTGCTATCTGCATGCCAGACAACAGTTAGACATGGCCTCCATCACTTGACCCTATAGTGCCACCCAATTACCCAACATTCAAGTAGTGCATGGACTGGGAGCAAAAGAGGGGGAGCAGAATTTTCTGCAAACAAGGGGCAGGCCAAAGCCATGGTCTTCAGAGCCTGAACCCTCACTCCTCCTGCAGCTTCCTCTGTGGCAATAACATTAAATTGAAATTTAAATGGGTGGGGTGGGGTCACTGGCTAGACCAGCATTTATTGCTCACCAATTGCCTTCAAGAACAAAGTCATAAACCACCTTCTTGAACCACTAAAATTCTTGAAGGGTAGGTACATCCACAGTGCTGGTAGGGAGGCAGTTCCAGGATTCTGACCAGTGACAGTAATGATATACAAACGAGTTGGAGGGGAAACTTCCAGGTAGAGGTGTTCTCTGGTATCCGTTGCTCATTGATCTAAATGTAGTATTTGGGATTGGATACAGAGAGGACATGCCTCTTCTCTTGCTCTGCCTCTTCTCACTCAACTTGCACCCAACCCTCATCACCCTTTGCAATGCTTTGCCCTAATCTGGTCGTCTTGTCCCCTGGGCCTTTTCCTTTTTTTGTATTGCTGATGCTAGTTTTTTTTGGTGGGGGTGCTGGTCAGAATAACTGAAGGAAGAGGGTAGTGGGTGTATGGGTTTGGAAGATGGTGAATTCTTACAGTGCATCTTATAGATGGTACGGGTCTGGCACTGATCCTATCAGAGGTGGAGGACTGAGTGTTTCTGGATGGGGCAGCAATCAAATTGGACAGCTCTCTCCTGGATGGCAAACTTAAATGTTGTTGAAACTGCACTCATCCAGGCAAACAGAAAGAGCTCCCAACTCGTCCTGTAGATGGATGACAGGGAGCCAGGAAGCAAGTTACCCCCTACAGGATGCTTAAGTCCGACTTGCACTGGTTGCCACAATATTTATATAGCTGGTCAATGATTATTTTATTATGAGAATAGAGGAAGCGGAGGGTATTTTCCAGACAAGTCTTTCGGGTCAACAAATTGGGGGGAGGTTGATAGTGGGGGATTTAGCAATGCTAATGCCATTGAATATCAAGGGGCAATGATTAATCCTCTAGTTAGAGATGTTATTGCCTACCACTTGTATGGCATGAATGTTACTTGTCAGCCCAAACCTGGGTATTGTCCAGTCATGCTGCATTTGTACATGAGCTGCTTCAGTATCTACAGAACTGAAGAGAAATGAATATACCAACAATGAAGGATGTAATTGAAGCCCAAACATTCCACCAGGGAACCTGTAGCAAATGTACCTGGTTATAACACTCCCCAAACAGCATGAAATGGACCAGCATGTCCCCGAATTAGTAAAATCTCCCAAGGGATCAGAAAGTTTCAAGTTTACTTATTAGTGTCACAAAGTAGGCTTACATTAACACTGCAATTAAGTTACTATGAAAATCCCCTAGTTGCCACACTCTAGCACCTGTTCAGGCACACAGAATTTAGCATGGCCAATCCACCGAACCAGCACATCTTTCAGACTATGCGAGGACACCAGAGCACCTGCTAGAAACCCAGACACGGTGAGAACGTGCAAACTCGATAGTGACCCAAGCAGGGAATTGAACCCAGATCCCAGGCACTGAGGCAGCAATGCAAACTAGTGTGCCATGGTGGAATCAATGTAGCCAAAAATGATCGAATACAAACCTGCCAATTCCTTCTGACCATAGGTGTAAAACATCCACAAAATCAGCCATTGCAGCTAACCCTGTAAGTGCAATTTATAAATGGGTAACTGAACATTAAAACTCAGATAGAAAGCACAGCAGGGTGATTGTATGAAGGTTCTGTAAACCTTGTTCTTTAAACTGAATAAGATCCCAAACTAACTCCTCAGCATTAATATAGCAAGTGTTCAGAAGAGACAGCTCAGAGCTGTCCAGCTGAGACTTGCATCAAAAATACAGCTATTCATTCATGTACAATCAACTAATCAGGGTAGAGACTGATTGTGAGTAACCAGACAGCCAATCCAGAGGGAAGAACTGAGGAAGATCAATATTAGTAGGGAAATCGTGGTGGGAAAATTGGTGGGGTTGAAGGCAGATAAATCCCCAGGGCCTGATAATCTACATCCCAAAGTACTAAGGAAGTGGCTCTAGAAATAGTGGATGCATTGATGGTCGTCTTCCAGGATTCTACTGATCTGGAACAGTCCCTGCAGATTGGAGTGTAGCAAATGTCACTCCAATATTCAAAAAGGGAAACAGAAAGAAAACAACTATAGACTAGTAAGTTTAACATTGGTGGTGGGGAAGTTCTCAAATCCATTATCAAAGACTTTATAGTAAAACATTTAGAAAGCAGTGGTAGGATCAGACAGCATAGATTTATGAAGAGGAAATCATGCTCGACAAATCTGTTCGAATTCTTTGAAGAGGTAACTAGTAGAGTTGACAAGGGGGAGACAGTCAATGTGGCATACTTGGACTTTCAGAAAGCATTGACAAATTCCCACACGAGATTATGCACATGGTGATTGGGGGAAGTGTATTAAGATGGATAGAAAACAGAAGGAATGGATGCTTTTTAAATTGGCAGGCAGTAACTAGTTGGGTGCCACAAGGATCCCTGCTGGCACCCCAGCTATTCACAATATGTATTAATGATTTGGATGAGGGGACAAAATGTAACAAAAGGTTTAGAAATGACACCAAATTGGGTGAACTGTAACGAGGATGCAGAGATCCGTTCAGAATGATCTGGTCAGGTTGGGTGAGTAAACTAATCAATGGCAGGTGCTATGTAATTTGGATAAGTGATAGGTTATTCACTTTGGAAGCAAAATCAAAGGCAGCAGATCACTACCAGAATGGCTGTCAATTGGGAGGGGAGTATACAGAGGGACTTGGGTGTCCTTCTGCACCAGTCGCTGAAGGTAAATGTGCAGGGGCAGCAGCCAGTAAAGAAGGCAAATGGTATGTTAGCCTTCATTGAGGGGTTTCAAACACAGGAGCAGGGATGTGTTACAATTACACAGGGTCTTAGTGAGACCACGTCTGGAATAGTGTGTGAAGTTTTGGTCTCCGTTTCTGAAGACGACTGTTCTTGCTCTCAGGGGGAGTGCAGTGAAGGTTTAGCAGGGTGATTCCAGGGATGGTGGGACTGGAGGAAGAGACATTGACTAGGTTTGGATTGTTTTTGCTAGAGTTCAGACAAATGATAGGGGATCTCAGACTTAAAATGTTAACAGGACTAGACAGGGTAGATGCAGGGAGTCCAGAACCAGGTGTCACAGTCTGAGGATGTGGGATTGACCATTTAGGATGGTGGTGAGGAGACATTTCTTCACCTAAAGAGAGGAGAGCCTGTGGAATTCGTTACCGTAGGAAGTAGATGCCAAAATACTGAATGTATTCAAGCGGCAGCTAGATATAGCACTTGGGGTGAATGGGATCAAAGTTAATGGTGAGAAAGCAGGATTGGGCTATCGAGTTGGACGATCAGCCATAAGAGTGATGAACGGTGAAGAACGTTTGAAGGGCCGCATAGCGGCCTCCTGCTCCGATCGTCAATCTGTAATGGCGCTACGCGCGCGCGCGGAGCCAGCGCAAGCCAATCAGCGCCCAACACGTGAGGGACAGCAGTAGCCAATCAGCTCTCAGCGCGGGACGCAGCCAATCGGGGCGCAGCGCGGGAGCTACCCACTCAGCCAATCAGCTCCCAACGCCGGCAGCCAGCCAATCAGCGCTCAGCTCGGGGACGAAGGGGGGTTTTTTTTCGCGATCAGCAAATGGGGCGGGTAGTCGTAGTAAAAAGACTGCCCCTCGAAAGCTTATGAGTATTATCAAATAAAACGGTTGGACTAAAACCTGGTGTTGTCAGACATTTTACTGTGTTTACGCCAGTCCAACGCCGGCATACCCACATCATGGCTGGTGGTCGTGGCAGCCTGTCCCGGTCAGCCAATCGGGAGAAGGACGACGACGCTGGCGCGTGCGCTGTCGCGCTCTCCCCCCTCCCCCGCCCCCGGCAGCGATGGGCTGAGACACAGCCACGGCTTCCCCGTCAGGGAGAAACCACCCCGTATGTAGAGAAAAACACCCAACCTGCGGCCCGCATGACCTGACAGCACCCCCCGTTCTAAAGCCCGCGCCCTCCTATTCTCACCCCCCCCCCCCCCCAACACACACACAAACACGACATCACCTCATCCGATGCTTGGAGAAAAGAGGGAGCAGTGTGCTGTCAGCCGCTTTTATAGAGGGGCCGAGCATCACGTGAGGCGGCACCGACCAATCGGACGCAATGTGGTGGACACCGACGAGCTGTGCGGCGGACACGATAGGTTTGGGGCGTCCAACAGTGTTACTCCCCGCACAGCGCCGCCAGCCTGGAGGACCGCTGGTGTTGCATGTGCTGCTTTGGAGAGCTTCAGCGGGGTTTGACTGCATCAACTCCCTCCCTATCACCTCTCTGGCTCAGGGTCACTTACAAGTTTCTCTTCACGCTATCAGTAACTACAACATTATATTCTGCACCCCCCTCCTTTCCTTCTCCCCTAAGTACTGAATGAATACTCTGCGCTGTCTGTACAGCGGGCAAGAAACAATACCTTTCACTGCACCCTGGCATGGCACAGTGGTTAGCACTGCTGCCTCACAGCGCCAAGGACCCGAGTTCAATTCCAGCCTCAGGTCACTGTCTGTGCGGAGTCTGCACATTCTCCCCGTGTCTGCGTGGGTTTTCTCCGGGTGATCCGGTTTCCTCCCACAGTCCAAATATGCGCGGGTTAGGTTGATTTTTGCCATGCTGAATTAACCCCAGTGTCAGGAGGACTAACGGGGTAAATGTGTGAGGTTACGGGAATGGGGCCTGGGTGGGATTGCGGTCGGTAGGGGCTCGATGGGCCGAATGGCCTCCTTCTGCATTGTAGGGATTCTATGTGGCAGCAGGAAATCAAATCAAATACAACCTATCCAGGTGCAGCATCCAAGGGCAAATGGGCGGCACAGTGGTTAGCACTGTTGTCTCACAGTGCTAGGGACCCGGCTTCGATTCCCGGCTTGGGTCACTGTCTGTGGAGTTTTCATGTTCCCCCCGTGTAATCATGGGTTTCCTCCCACAGACTGAAAGATGTGCAGGTTAGGTGCATTGACCATGTTTAATAGTCCCTTAGTGTCTCAAAATGTGCAGGTTATGGGGATTGGCCATGCTAAATTGCCCCTTAGTGTCCAAAAATAGCAGGTTAGGTGGATTGGCCATTTTAAGAACATAAGAAATAGGAGCAGGAGTAGGCCATCTAGCCCTTCGAGCCTGCCCCGCCATTCAATAAGATCATGGCTGATCTGTCGCTGCTCAGTTCCACTTTCCCGCCCTCTCCCCATAACCCTTAATCCCCTCTCTTATCAAAAACCCATCAACCTGCATCTTAAAAATATTTAGCGAGGCAGCCTCCACCACTTCAACGGGCAGAGAATTCCAGAGATTCACCACCCTTTGAATGAAGAAGTTCCTCCTCAACTCCGTTCTAAACCGCCCCCCTTTTATCTTGAGGCTGTGCCCCCTAGTCCTACTGTCTTTTTTGAGCGGGAAGAGTCTCTCCACCTCTATCCTATCCATCCCATTCATCATCTTATACGTCTCAATGAGATCTCCCCTCATTCTTCTAAACTCTAATGAGTACAAGCCCAGTTTATTCAGCCTCTCCTCATAGCTCAACCCCCTCAACTCCGGTATCAGCCTAGTAAACCTCCTCTGCACTCCCTCCAAGGCCAAAATATCTTTGCGCAGGTGCGGCGCCCAAAACTGCACACAGTACTCCAGCTGCGGCCTCACCAATGCCCTATACAGCTGCAGCAAGACCTCCCTACTTTTATATTCAATCCCCCTCGCTATGAAGGCCAGCATCCCATTCGCCTTCCTGACCACCTGCTGCACCTGCAAGCTGGGTTTTTGCGACTCATGCACAAGGACCCCGAGGTCCCTCTGCACCGTCGCCTGCTGCAGTTTTTCGCCCCGTAAGTAATAGTCCTTCCTACCATTCTTCCTACCAAAGTGGACCACCTCACACTTGCCAACATTAAATTCCATTTGCCAGTTCCTGGCCCATTCGCCCAGCCTATCTAGATCCTTCTGCAGACTCTCCACACCCTCCGCACAATTTGCCGTTCCCCCAATCTTGGTGTCATCAGCAAATTTCGACACCCTGCACTCGGTTCCCTCCTCCAGATCATCTATATAAATGGTAAATAGCTGAGGCCCCAGCACCCACCCCTGGGGCACTCCACTAGTCACCATCCGCCAATCCGAATAGCACCCGTTGACCCCCACTCTCTGCCTCCTATTTGACAACCAATCCTCTATCCACGCTAACACCCTACCCCCAACTCCATGTCCCTCGACCTTCTGCAATAACCTCTTGTGAGGTACTTAATGAGCAAAGTTGTGGGGATATGGCCTGGGTGCACATGGAGGAACAATGCTGGAGGCAGTGGAGGCCAAGAATCTTCCTCCGTTGATGTTCCTATCTTCAGTTGTCCAAGCGAGCTGCAGTGCAGGAGAAAACTACTGGAGGGTGAGTGCCTGTCATCAGTGAGGGCTAGGGAGCAACTTGGACAAATGAGTTAATCTCACCTTACCTTTTTTTTAATTCACATGTGAGACATGGGCGTCGCTGGCTGACCAGCATTTACTGTCCATCCCTAGTTGCCCCTGGCCTGAGTGGCTTGCTAGGTCTTTTCAGAGAGGCAATTGAGAGGCAACCACATTGCTGTGGCTTTGGAGTCACATGTAGGCCAGACCGGGTAAGGACGGCAGATTTCCTTCCCTAAAGGGCATTTGTGAACCAGATGGGTTTTTCTGACAATCGACAATGATTTCATGGTCATCAGTAGATTCTTCCAGATATTGTTTATTGAAGTCAAATTCCACCATCTGCTGTGACGGGATTCGAACCCGGGTCCCCAGAACATTGGCTGAGTTTCCAGATTAATAGTCCAGTGATCATTTCAACTTAATAGAGGTTTATAAGATGATGAGAGGGATCGATAGAGTGGATGTGCAGAGACTATTTCCTTGGGTGGATGTAGCTGTTACTAGGGGGCACAACTATAAGGTTGATGGTAGGAGATATAGGAGGGATGTCCGAGGTAGATTTTTCACTTAGAGAGTGGTTGGGGTGTGGAATGGATTACCTGCTGTGATAGTGGAGTCGGACACTTTGGGAACTTTCAAGTGGTTATTGGGTAGGCACATGGAGCACACCGGAATGATAGGGAGTGGGATAGCTTGATCTTGGGATTGGATGTAGCTCGGCACAACATTGAGGGCCGAAGGGCCTGTACTGTGCTGTACTGTTCTATGTTTCTAATACCACTAGGCCATCACCTCTCCTGACAAAACAGACCACAAAATCATGAATTTACATTGCTTTATTCATAAATTAGGATAACATAATTAGAAGCATCTTAATAATAAAAGCATTCAAGGTAATTAGATGGATATTATTGACAAATGTTACAAAGGCACTTAAAGTCGTGTCAAATTAACTCAGTATCAGCGAGTGATCATTAATCACAGCTCGAGGAACAGCACCTCATCAGTTAAACACTTGACAGTCTTCTAGACTCAACATTGATTTCAGTAATGCCAAAGCAGAATTCTGCATTGCTGGGAATCTGAAATAAAAACGAAGAGTATTGGAAATACGCATCAGTGGAGGGAGACGTGGCACAGGGGGTTAGCCCTGCTGCCTCACCGTACCAGGGACCCAGGTTCGATTCCCGGCTTGGGTCACTGTCTGTGTGGAGTTTGCACATTCTCCCCGTGTCTGCGTGGGTTTCCTTCGAGTGCTCCGATTTCCTCCCACAGTCTGAAAGATGTGCTGGTTAGGTGCATTGACCTGAACAGGCGCCAGAGTGTGGTGACTGGGGGATTTTCACAGTAACTTCATTACAGTGTTAATGTAAGTCATATTTGTGACTCATAAATAAAAAGTTTACTGTCTCAGGTTGGTACTCTTTCATATTCAGTTATTGATTGCAACAACTCCAGATCATAACTACTGCTTCCATTTTTATCAAACAATGGGCGCTAGTAATGCTGCTGAGTGGTACAGTGGCACAGTGGTTAGCACTGCTGCCTCACAGCATCAGGGACCGGGGCTCGATTCCTGGCATGGGCCACTGTGTGGAGTCTGCACCTTCTCCCTGTGTCTGCGTGGGTTTCCTCTGGGTGCTCCGGCTTCCTCCCACAGTTCAAAGATGTGTGAGTCAGATGGATTGGCCATGCCAAATTGCCACTTACTGACAAGGGTACTAGCTAGGTTAATATGTGGTACTACAGGGATAGGGGTTGTGGTCAGTGCAGACTCGATGGGCTGAGTGGCCTCCTTTTCCACTGCAAGGATTCTATGTTTTTTTAAGCCATCCCTTACATTTCCTCGAACCCATTCTGGTCTTTCTCTTTACTACAGCAGTTTGAGAAGGTGACTCAACATCTCAAGAGCAATTATGGATGGGCAATAAATGCTGGCCCAGCCAACAATGTCCATATCTCAAGAATAAATAAAGGAAAAAATGGTCACTTCACCATCTGCTTTTGCCTCGCTCCATCATTTATTTTGCTGGTTAGTCTCTACCCTAATTCAGACGTTTCTTTGTGTTACATAAGAACATAAGAAATAGGAGCAGGAGTAGGCCATCTAGCCTTTCGAGCCTGCCCCGCCATGCAATAAGATCATGGCTGATCTGTCGTGGCTCAGTTCCACTTTCCCGCCCTCTCCCCATAACCCTTAATCCCCTCTCTTATCAAGAACCCATCAACCAGCTTCTTAAAAATATTTAGCGAGGCAGCCTCCACCACTTCAACGGGCAGAGAATTCCAGAGATTCACCACCCTTTGAGTGAAGAAGTTCCTCCTCAACTCCGTTCTAAACCGCCTCCCCTTTATCTTGAGGCTGTGCCCCCTAGTGCTACTGTCTTTTTTGAGCGGGAAGCGCCTCTCCACCTCTATCCTATCCATCCCATTCATCATCTTATACGTCTCAATGAGATCTCCCCTCATTCTTCTAAACTCTAACGAGTACAAGCCTAGTTTATTCAGCCTCTCCTCATAGCTCAACCCCCTCAACTCCGGTATCAGCCTAGTAAACCTCCTATGCACTCCCTCCAAGGCCAAAATATCCTTGCGCAGGTGCAGCGCCCAAAACTGCACACAGTACTCCAGCTGCGGCCTCACCAATGCCCTATACAGCTGCAGCAAGACCTCCCTACTTTTATATTCAATCCCCCTCGCTATGAAGGCCAGCATCCCATTCGCCTTCCTGACCACCTGCTGCACCTGCAAGCTGGGTTTTTGCGACTCATGCACAAGGACCCCGAGGTCCCTCTGCACCGTCGCCTGCTGCAGTTTTTCGCCCCGTAAGTAATAGTCCTTCCTACCATTCTTCCTACCAAAGTGGACCACCTCACACTTGCCAACATTAAATTCCATTTGCCATTTCCTGGCCCATTCGCCCAGCCTATCTAGATCCTTCTGCAGACTCTCCACACCCTCCGCACAATTTGCCTTTCCCCCAATCTTGGTGTCATCAGCAAATTTCGACACCATACACTCGGTTCCCTCCTCCAGATCATCTATATAAATGGTAAATAGCTGAGGCCCCAGCACCGACCCCTGGGGCACCCCACTAGTCACCAACCGCCAATCCGAATAGCACCCATTGACCCCCACTCTCTGTCTCCTATTTGACAACCAATCCTCTATCCACGCTAACACCCTACCCCCAACTCCATGCCCCCTGACCTTCTGCAATAACCTCTTGTGAGGTACCTTGTCAAATGCCTTCTGAAAATCCAGAAAGACCACACCCACCGGCTCTCCTCTATCCACTGCCCTAGACACATCCTCATAGAACTCCAGTAAATTTGTCAGACACGACTTCTATCTCTACTCCCCATTTCTCTGCCCCTATACCAGAACAGCCTTCTTGAAGTCAACAAAGAACAGTAGAGCAAAGGAACCCTTTGGTCCACCAAGCCTGCGCCGATCACATTGTCCTATCAAGATAGGATTTTCTATCCCTCTATTCCCCATCTGTTCATGTGTCTATCCAGATAGATTTTAAATGCTGTCAATGTATCTGCCTCAACCACCTCACTTTCCAGTGCATTCCAGGTCCCCAACACCCTTTGTGTAAAAAAACTTCCCTCGCACATCTCCATTGAACCTTCCCCCCCTTAGCTTGAACTTGTGCCCCCTTGTAATTGTCATTTCTATCCCGGGAAAAAGCTTCCAACTGTTCACCCTATCCATACCCCTCGACGTTTTATAAACTTCTATCAGGTTGCTCCCTCAGCCTCCGTCTTTCCAGGGAGAACAATCCCAGTTTATTCAACCTCTTTATTCAAGTCACCCACAGACATTCAGGCAAAATCAACTTTGAAGGACTGATTGTTGTGTCCAGAAGGCTGATAACTGCCCCCTGCCAGGTCCTGCTCTCTCAACTCTCAAACATTCCAGGGGAGGGCAAAGAAAATGCTTCAAAGACAATTGGAAGCTCTCCTTGAGGCGTGGCATTGTTGACTAGGAAGAGCTTGCCACCGATCGTTCAGCATGACGACAGTTTATCCATCAATCTGTATCACAGTTTGACATCTTAAAGATGAAACAGTGCAGTGTATAAGAACACTTAAACAAGGAAGGGAAGCCAATTTGGATTTGATTTGATTTAGACCATAAGATATAGGAGCAGACTTGGCCATCGAGTCTGCTCTGCCAATCAATCATGGCTAATATGATTCTCATCCCCATTCTCCTGTCTTCTCCCTATTGATCAAGAATGTATCTTTCTCTGTCTTAAAGCCAGAGACCTGGCCCCCTGTGGCAATGAGTTCCACAGATTCACCACCCCCTGGCTGAAGAAATTCAGACAAAGCACACCATTCATAGAGAAGGAAAGGAGAGAGTGCAAAATGTATTGTTACAGTCATAGCTAGTGTGTAGAGAAAAACCCATTTAATGGAAGGTAGGTCCGTTCAAAAGTCTCTCAGTAGCAGGGAAGAAGCTGTTCTTGAGTCTGTTGGTACGTGACCTCAAACTTTTGTATCTTAACGGTATGCTTTGCCTGTACAGTGCACAAGAAGCAATACTTTTCATTGTACACATGTGACAATAATAAATCAAATCAAACCTCGAGGTGCTGGGATTTCCAGAACGGAGAAGCCAGACTTTCGATTCTCTATCCAAAGGACTGATTCATGGCAGGTATCACTGAGCTGCAAAATCATGCAAGCATCCTTGTTTTCTGTGCTAAGCCTGGGACAGGTGTGTGTTTATGGGGAGGTTTGCTTGGTTGGAACAGTGCATTTAGTTGTTAAGGTTTAAACAATATCAGGGTTATTTATTTTCTTGTTTGTAATTGGTACAAGTTATTGCTAATTTTCTTTCTACACATGTTAACTCTATTCTTAAATAAACTTTGTTTGATAAAAGCTCCCTCGTGGGTCATTTGAAACACACCTGAAGTGAAACATCTCATGCTTACCCTAGCCAAATTCAAATTGCAAAGCCTATAGTTTAGGCTAACTTCATAACATGCCCTGGAGTTTCTGACCTGGATTACAACACTAACCTGCTGAGAATTTCCAGATCTTTCCATTTTTGCCTCGGATTTCCAGCATCTGCAGCGTTTTGCTTTAACCCGCTGATCACTGCCATTTTGATATTGTACTGGATGTGCGACATTGGCACTGAGGAGCACTGTGCTGTCGGAGGCACAGTGCAACACTCCCACAGAACTGCACTGATGCTATCTTTTCTGAAATGGGACAATCAACTTACTCTGAGTCACGGCTGACACAGTCTAGTTTCCTGTGTGGCAACAATAACAAGGCAACTCGATCGATCATAAAAATTAAATAATACAAGATGAATCCATTTAAGCTTAATTGACAAGGAAAATACATGTTGCCCAAGCAACTAAGAAACCAAGCTCATTCTGATTATAATGTGAGGTGCTGTCTGAACAAATTGACAAACTCAATTGTAACAATTTAGTCTGACTGGTTTCCATTGCGTCTTCACAAATGTTTCCTTTGAACAATTCAAATTTTACCCTGAATAGATTGGCATTGACGATTAACCAGACAATGCGCAATGAGTACTCAAATCTTTTAAGCTTTTGTTACCTGCTAGAAAGAGAACAGGCACTGTGGGTGGAATTGCCTGCCTGAGGTTCGGATGATCCTGCCTGAGGCCAACGGAGAACATCGTTCTCCGAGCCTCATCCGCCCCTGGAATTGGGGAAGGTGTGCTGGTAAAACTCTGGCCAGTGAATTTCAATATGGTGTTCTGTCAATCCATACAGAAAATGTAACAGTTACAGATCACTGTATCTTACTCTTTGAAATGTTGTTATTAAAATGGTCTTAGTTTCACCCTGTGGCCAAGGCTGGCAGCACAGTGTTTATGGAACTAACACAAGGTTTAGGTTAGTTTCTTATCCTAAGTATATAAGCGCTGGCCTCACTGAAGGCCTTGTTTACATATTGGCTGAGATATCTACAGAGTTGTTGTTGTAGTAACATAATATTCCACATCAGCATCTGCAGTTTTTAACCGCTTTTAGAACATAGAACACTACAGCACAAACAGGCCCTTTGGCCCACTTTGTGCCGATCATATCCCTACCTACCAGGCCATAGGACTATCTGTAATCCCGTTAAATCCCATATACTCATCAATAACTATAGTTTTTAACTATAGTTTCACAAGTTTCAGCAACTCCATCATCATCTTTAATCTTGCAGAACAAAGTGAATTAGATATTTGGCCATAGCTGAAATTATAACTTCATTTCCACATTGGGTGGTTTCACATTTCAGTTGCCCTGAGATCCATTTTATTTGATGGGATGGGGTTCAGGAACAAGTGCTGGTTAATTTCCTGATGGAATACTGGGATTTTCCAGCCCCACCCACCTTCAATGTGAATGGAGGATAAAACATTCAACAATTTTTCAGATAAAATTCAGACTTCCTGTGATCTTCCACTGCACTTGTGGAACAAGTTTGGTTAACTGTGGTAACTAGTGGAACAAGCATGGTTAAATGCAGTAACTAGTGGAGCAAGAATGCTTAAACATGGTAATTTGTCAAACAAGAATCGTTACTTATGGTAACTAGTGGAACAAGAGCAGTGAAATGTGGTGACAAGTGGAGCAAGATTGGTTAAATGCAGTAATGAGTGGGACAAGAATGGTTAAAATCTATGAGGATGTGTCTAGGGCGGTGGATAGAGGAGAGCCGGTGGATGTGGTCTTTCTGGATTTTCAGAAGGCGTTTGATAAGGTACCTCACAAGAGGTTACTGCAGAAGGTCAGAGGACATGGAGTTGGGGGTAGGGTGTTAGCGTGGATAGAGGATTGGTTGTCAAATAGGAGGCAGAGAGTGGGGGTCAATGGGTGCTATTCGGATTGGCGGTTGGTGACTAGTGGGGTGCCCCAGGGGTCGGTGCTGGGGCCTCAGCTATTTACCATTTATATAGATGATCTGGAGGAGGGAACCGAGTGTAGGGTGTCGAAATTTGCTGATGACACCAAGATTGGGGGAAAGGCAAATTGTGCGGAGGGTGTGGAGAGTCTGCAGAAGGATCTAGATAGGCTGGGCGAATGGGCCAGGAAATGGCAAATGGAATTTAATGTTGGCAAGTGTGAGGTGGTCCACTTTGGTAGGAAGAATGGTAGGAAGGACTATTACTTACGGGGCGAAAAACTGCAGCAGGCGACGGTGCAGAGGGACCTCGGGGTCCTTGTGCATGAGTCGCAAAAACCCAGCCTGCAGGTGCAGCAGGTGGTCAGGAAGGCGAATGGGATGCTGGCCTTCATAGCGAGGGGGATTGAATATAAAAGTAGGGAGGTCTTGCTGCAGCTGTATAGGGCATTGGTGAGGCCGCAGCTGGAGTACTGTGTGCAGTTTTGGGCGCCGCACCTGCGCAAGGATATTTTGGCCTTGGAGGGAGTGCAGAGGAGGTTTACTAGGCTGATACCGGAGTTGAGGGGGTTGAGCTATGAGGAGAGGCTGAATAAACTAGGCTTGTACTCGTTAGAGTTTAGAAGAATGAGGGGAGATCTCATTGAGACGTATAAGATGATGAATGGGATGGATAGGATAGAGGTGGAAAGACTCTTCCCGCTCAAAAAAGACAGTAGGACTAGGGGGCACAGCCTCAAGATAAAAGGGGGGCGGTTCAGAACGGAGTTGAGGAGGAACTTCTTCACTCAAAGGGTGGTGAATCTCTGGAATTCTCTGCCCGTTGAAGTGGTGGAGGCTGCCTCGCTAAATATTTTTAAGAAGCGGGTTGATGGGTTTTTGATAAGAGAGGGGATTAAGGGTTATGGGGAGAGGGCGGGAAAGTGGAACTGAGCCACGACAGATCAGCCATGATCTTATTGAATGGCGGGGCAGGCTCGAAGGGCCAGATGGCCTACTCCTGCTCCTATTTCTTATGTTCTTATGTTCTTATGTAACTGTGGTGACTAGTGAAGCAAGAATGGTCAAATGCGGTAACTAGTGGAACAAGAATGGTAAATTTGGTGACTAGTGGAACAGGTATGGTGAAATGAAGTAACTCGTGGAGTGAGCCTGATTAAATGTGGCAACTAGTGGAACAAGAATGGTTAAATGCAGTAACTAGTGGAACAAGAATCATTAAATGTGTTGACTAGTGGAACAAGAATGGTTAAATGCAGTAACTAGTGGGACAAGAATGGTTAACTGTGGTAACTAGTGGAACAATAATGGTTAAATGCAATAATGAGTGGGACAAAAATGGTAAATTTGGTGATTAGTGGAATAAGAATCCTTAAATGTGATAACTAGTGGAACAATAATGGTTAAGCTTCTCGCCCTTTTGGCTAAGATCAAGCTCGGAACAAGCCCAAGATGGGATGCAATGTCTTGTCAACTTGAATCTTGATTGTCTGTTTTTTGGGGATTTTGAATTGGATTCAATTGGATGATGAATTAGATTTCTGGAGCATGCAAGGGATGGATTTGGGTTTGCCCAGTCCATTCGGAGCTTTGGATTTTTAACTTTAAAAATGAAGTAACAAAATTGAAAAAAAAATGGTTAAATGTGAAAACTTGTGAAATAAGATGGTCAAATGGTTTAGACCATAAGATATAGGAACAAAATTAAGCCATTCGGCCCATCGAGTCTGCTCCATCATTCAATCACATCTAATATATTTCTCAACCCCATTTTCTTGCCTTTTCCCTGTAACTTTTGACCCTTTTACCAATCAAGAAGCTATCTGTCTCTTTCTTACTTACACTCAATAACCAGACCTCCACAGCCTTCTGTGGCAAAGAATTCCACAGATTCACCACCCTCTGGCTGAAGAAATTCCTCCACATTTCAGTTCTAAACGGTCATCCATTTACTGTGAGGCTGTTCCCTCGGATCCTAGCCTCTCCTATTAATAGAATCATCTTCCTCATGTCCACTCTATCCAGGCCTTTCAGTATTCTGTAAGTTTCAATGAGATTTCCCCCACCCTCATTCTTCTAAACTCCACTGAGTACAGACCCAGAGTCCTCAAACGCTCCTCATACATCAAGCTTTTCATTCCTGGGGTGATTCTTGTGAATCTTCTCTGGAGCCCCTAGGGCAAACACATTGTTCCTTAGATACTAGCCCAAAATTGTTGACAATATTCCAAATATGTTCTGACCAGAGCTTTATAAAGCCTCAACAGAACATCTCCGAATTTGAGTTGATTTGATTTGTTATTGTCACATGTATTAGTCTACAGTGAAAAGTATTGTATCTTGCGCGCTCTCCAAACAAAGCAAAACATAGAGAAGGAAAGGAGAAGGCGCAGAATATAATGTTACAGTCACAGTTAAGGTGTAGAGAAAGATTGTTTAACGTAAGGTGGGTCCATTCAGAAGTCTGACAGCAGCAGGGAAGAAGCTGCTCTTGAGTTGGTTGGTGCTTGACCTCAGATTTTTCTATCTTTTTCCTGATGGAAGAAGGCGGAAGAGAGCATGTCTGGGGTACGTGAGGTCCTGCTTTTCTGAGACAGTGGGAAGTGTAGACAGAGTCAATGGATGGAAGGCTGGTTTGTATGATAGACTGGACTTTGTTCTTGATCTTTTGTAATTCCTTGCGGTCTTGCACAGAGCAGGAGCCCATACCAAGCTGTGATACAACCAGAAAGGATGCTTTCTATGGTGCATCTGTAAAAGTTGGCAAGAGACGTAGCAGACATGTCAAATTTCCTTAGTCTTTTGAGAAAGTAGAGGCGTTGGTGGGCTTTCTTAACTATAGTGAAGGCATGGGGGGGGGCCAGGACAGGTTGTTGGTGATCTAGACATCTAATAACTTGAAGCTCTCGACCATTTCTACTTCATCCCCATTGATGTAGACAGGGGCAGGTTCTCCTTTACACTTCCTGAAGTCGATGACAATGTCCTTCGTTTTGTTGACATTGAGGGAGAGATTATTGTTGCTGCACCAGTTCACCAGATTCTCTATCTCATTCCTGTACTCTGTCTCGCCATTGTTTGAGATCCGACCCACTACGGTGGTGTCATCAGCAAACTTGAAAATCGAATTGGAGGGGAATATGGCCGCACAGTCAGAGGTGTATAAGGAGTATAGTAGGGGGCTGAGAACACAGCCTTGTGGGGCCCCGGTGTTGAGGATGATCATGGAGGAGGTGTTGTTGCCTTATCCTTACTGATTGTGGTCTGTGAGTTAGGAAGTTCAGGTTCCAGTTGTAGAGAGAGGAGCCGAGACCCAGGCCACAGAGTTTGGAGATGAGTTTTGTGGAAATAATGGTGTTAAAGGCTGAACTATAGTGGGAGTCTGACAAGTCTTCTTGTAAAGACTTGATTACCTGTAAAAGACTCGCATTCCAACCATTCTTCACATTCCAATCCGTAACTATCTTGCAAATGCCTATATTTTTGCCTATATATGCCTTGCTTGTGAACTAATCTCCACTCACCTGACGAAGGGCTCCGAAAGCCCATGATTTGAATAACCTTTTTGGACTTTAACCTGGTGTTGTGAGACTTCTTGCTATGGTTTTTGAACACTAATCTCCCTTCAATCTTCTATTCCCCGAGGAGAATATACTGGCTTCTCCAGCCTCTTCACAAACTGGTACTATTCTGTTGCACCTACTCTGCATCCTCTCTAAAGCCTTGACACTGTCCTCAAGTGTTCTCCTCAGAAACCCCCAGCTGGGATCAGAATTGATTTACAAAGGTTTAGCATAATTTGTTTGCTTGTATAGTTGATAGCTCTATTCATAAAACCCAGCATCCTGTTAACAGCCTTTTTAAGTTATCTTGCCCATTATGTCAATAATAATGTGTGAACCTCCCACTGTTCTTGTGTTTTATTTAAATTGCATAGACACAATTTTATATTGCCTGTACTCTGCCTTATTACAAATGAATCATTTTACACTGCGATGCCTTAAATTCCATTTGCCACATGCCTGACTATTTTTTTTCAATTAATTCACATGGTATGGCCAGCATTTATTGCCCATTCCTAATTGCCCCTTGAGAAGGTGGTGGGGCGCTGCCTTCTTGAAACATTGCAGTCCCCTGAGGTGTAGATACACCCATCGTGCTGTTAGGAACTGAGTTCCAGGATTTTGATCCAGCGACAGAGAAGGAATGGTCAACATGTTCCCAAGTCGGGATGGTGAGTGGCTTGGAGGGGAGTTTGCAGGTGGTGGTGTCCCCAGGTGTCTGCTGCCCTTGTCTTTCTAAATTGTCTTGGATTTGGAAAGTGCTGTTGAAGGAACCTTGGTGAGTCCCCACAGTGCATCTCATCAAGTGGTTTACTTGTGTTTTTAATGTATCACAAGTTCTGAGCAATTAAGTTGTTTCCCAAAAGATTGAAGCCAATTGATGGTGGCATTGTGGTATTGTACTGGAATAGTGATCAACATAACGCTCTGGGGACCAAGGTTCAAATCCCACCATGGCAGATGATGAAATTTGAATTCAATAAAAATCTGGAATTAAAAGTCTAATTAAACCATTGTTGTAAAAAAAAACACATCTCATTCATTTAATGTCCCTTTAAGGAAGGAAATTCGCTGTGCTTACCCAGTCTGGCCTACATGTGACTCCAGACCCACAACAATGCAGTTGACTCTTAAATACCCTCTGTATATGGCTACTTAGTTCAAAGGCAATTAAGAATGGGAAAGTAGCGATACCCACATACATAGAAAAGAAATCACAGAAACCCTACAGTACAGAAAGAATATGTTGAACGAATAAAAATAAATAAACTATGAATGTTTTTCCATTGAGTCAAATATGAAACTCAGCTCACACTCGCCTCTGGGGCAACGTGGTAGCACAGTGGTTAGCACTGCTGCTTCATAGCACCAGGAACCCAGGCTCAATTCCTGGCTTGGGTCACTGTCTGTGCGGAGTCTGCACATTCTCCCCGTGTCTGCATGGGTTTCCTCCCACAGTCCAAAGATGCGTGGGTTAGGTTGATTGGCTATGATAAATTGACCCCAGTCTCAGGGGGATTAGCAGGGTAAAGATATGGGGTTATGGGGTTAGGGCCTGGGCGGAACTGTGGTCGGTGTAGACTCGATGGGCTGAACGGCCTTCATTTGCACTTTAGGATTCTATGATTCTGTGAATACAGAGATGTCATTTAATTCTGGTAAGAAAACTTAAAATGACCCAGAATTTTAGGAGTTCAGGTAGATTTGTGTGAACTATATCCAAATTATTGGATGCTTTGTGAGATCACATTCTAATAAGTAATAGTGGCACAAAGTTTAGCTCTGCTGCCTCACAACGCCAGGGACCCGGGTTCAATTCCTGGCTTGGGTCACTGTCTGTGCGGAGTTTGCCCATTCTCCTCGTGTCTGCATGGGTTTTCTCCAGGTGTTCCGGTTTTCTCCCACAATCCAAAGATATGCAGATGAGGTGGATTGGTCATGCTAAATTGCCCCTTAGTGTCAGGGGGACTAGCTAGGGTAAATGTGTGGTGTTATGGGGATAGGGCCTGGGCGGAACTGTGGCCAGTGTAGACTCGATGGGCTGAGTGGCCTCCTTCTGCACTGTGGGGGATCCTGTGAATTCGATGTTGAGACTGGCAGGTTGTAGCGTATTTAGCCGGGAGATGAGACGCTGTCTCTTCAGTTTGTGTTGAGCTTCACTGGCACTGAGTACAGACCCGCTGGTAAAACTCAGCACAGGGCCCGGAGAGCTCCACTCAGCCACTGTGGAAGCTGCTACCTAGCTTGGTGATTACTGTGCACACTAAAAAATTAAATAAACAGTGACGACTGCATTCCTCAAGGACAACACTGATCTCTGGTGAGTCCTGCAGATAACTGACACTGCAGAAAAATAGAGTGAGCCCCGTGCAAATACAATCTGTAATAATTAACCTGCATAATCAATAATGAATGTCATTCTATTTGGGCCAGTGCATCAGGCAGTGATGGCAGCCAGGAGGGTCAAGATGGAAATCTTGGTGACTGTTCTCCTGTGTGCCGGAATAGCTACGGTAACGGTCGCCGTGCCAATTATCGAAACTCTGCTGATGGAGCTAAAGCCACTTCCTACTGCTGTGACTTCTCAGGAAGAGGATAGGATGGCAGACAAATCTTCACGACTGTTCAACGCCCTGAAAAAGGTTTTAAAGTTTCTTTATTACCGTCACGAGTAAGCTCACCTTAACACTGCAATGAGGTTACTGTGAAAATCCCCGACTCGCCACGCACCACCGCCTGTTCGGGGACACGGAGGTAGAATTTAGCATGGCCGGTAACCCGCCTAACCCGCACACCTTTTTGACTGTGGGAGGAAACCGGAGCACCCGGAGGAAACCCAGGCAGATATGAGTGCCGGAATTTTACCGCCTCGCCCACTCGAGGCTCATAAGATCCCAACTGAGGCCAATGGAGAATTCTGTGAACCACAACCCCCCCCCCCAAGAATTGGAAAGCACAGACTCCACATGATCCAAGCCAGGAATCGAACCCGGGTCCCCGGTGCTGTGAGGCAGCAGTGCTAACCACTGTGCCACCGGTGTGCAATGTACAGCACAGGGAAAAAGCAGGGCCTCAAGTCCACGCCAATTTGCATTGATGTAGAAAGACTTATGCGTATTCAAATTTGAAGTGAATTTGCAGAGTGGTGCAAAAAAATGTCGCGATAATGGGAAGGTTTAATTATTCTAATATAAACATTTCTTCAGAGAGAGTTCTTCTCTTTGTTTTGAATCTGTGTGGATAGAGGTTTGCCCTGTTGAACTGTCAGTCATTGAGGTCTATCCTTTAGACCTGTGGACAAACAGGAACACAGAGAACATAAGAAAAAGGAGCAGGAGTAGGCCATCTAGCCCTTCGAGCCTGCCCCGCCATTCAATAAGATCATGGCTGATCTGAAGTGGATCAGTTCCACTTTCCTGCTGTCTCCCCATAACCCTAAATTCCCTCGTCTATCCACCCGTGACTTAAACATATTCAACGAAGTAGCCTCCACCACTTCAGCGGGCAGAGAATTCCAGAGATTCACCACCCTCTGAGAGGAACTCTGTTCTAAGCTGCAGCCCCCCCCCCCCCCCCCCCCCCCCCGCTTATCTTAAGGCTGTGCCCTCTAGTTCTGGTTTCCTTTCTAAGCGGAAAGAGTATCTCAGTGCAGTGTGCAGTGCCGCACAATTTATACTCTTTCCCTCAAATTCGGCTCAAAAACATGTTCCACAGCAAATTTCTGGGAGTGGGAACTTCATTAACGATGGAACCAACAGCGTAATTCCTTAATAATTTAAGGATTGAGACGAGGAGAACGTGGGCAAGTTAGATTCCAATCAGGTATAAAAAGAACTAGAGGGAGGGAAAGAGAAACTGGATTGAGAGAGAGAAAAAAAATGGAGACAGAAACAAGAACAAAAATGAGAAATTAGTAACTTTAACATTTTATATATTGTTCCCAACAATTTATTACCTGTAGGAATGAGATTTCATAATTTAAGTTGAGCCAGAGATCAAACAGCATTGCAGGACATAAAGTTCATTTTAAATAAACAACACTTTAGGGCAGGTGATGGCCTAGTGATATTATCACTAGACTATTCATCCAGAAACTCAGCTAATGCTCTGGGGACTCGGGTTCGAATCCTGCCACGGCACAGGGTGGAATTTGAATTCAATGTAAAACATCTGAAATTAAGAATCTACCAATGACCATGAAACCATTGTCGGAAAAACCCATCTGGTTCACTAATGTCCTTTGGGGAAGGAAATCTGCCGTCCTTACCCGGTTGATTTCAACTTGCTCAGTTGTTGAGCAAGTTGAAATCAGAGATTTGTACATTAAGGGGATGAAGGATTAAGGGGATAGTGCGGGAAGGTGGAGATGATCAGACATGATCTTACTGAATAAAGAACAAACAAAGGTACAGCACAGGAACAGGCCCTTCAGTCCTCCAAGCCTGTGCCGATCATGATGCCCCAACTAAACTAACAAACCTTCTGTCCTTACTCGGTCCGTATCCCTCTATTCCCTCCCTAATCATGTATCCATCTAGAAGCCTCTTAAATGTTGTTAATGTTCCTGCTTCCACCACCTCCTCTGGCAGCGCGTTCCAGGCACCCACCACTCTCTGCGTGAAAAACTACCCCCTGTACATCTCCCTTAAACTTTCCCCCTCTCACCTTGAACCTGTGCCCCCCCGTGTAATTGACACTTCCACCCTGGGGAAAAGCCTCTGACTATCCACTCTGTCTGTGCCTCTCATTATTCTGTAGAGCTCAGTCAGGTCTCCCCTCAGCCTCCGTCATTCCAGTGAAGTCAATCCTTGTTGAATGGTGGAGCAGGCTCGAAGGCCTAAAAACTTAAAGTTTTTAAAGTTTATTTATTAGTGTCACAAGTAGGCTTACATTCACACCGCGATGAAGTTACCGTGAAAATCCCCCAGTCGCCACACTCCGGTGCCTGTTCAGGTACACTGAGGCAGAATTTAGTATGGCCAATGCACCAAACTTTCCTCCCACAGTCTTTCAGACAGTGGGAAGAAACTGGAGCACCCGGAGGAAACCCACGCAGATACTGGGAGAATGTGCAAACTCCACACAGACAGTGACCCATGCTAGGAATTGAACCCAGGTCCCTGTGAGGTGCCACAGTGCCAGCCTACTCCTGCTCCTAAGTCAGATGCTCCTCGGACGCTCATTAACGACTGGTTGTTTCATCTGTTTGACAACGCTGGAGTCACTTATTGCCGCAGAGCTACACAAACCGGCTTAAATTGGCAGCATAAGCGCTGACAAAACTCAGTTCTGACTGCCTTTGGATTACCATGGAAACCTGCCTGGCTTCACTTCTATGACATTAATATTGAGGCAACCAGTTGAATTTAACGCTGCAGAAAAATAAATGAGCAAGCCCGGGCCAGCTAAAATAGACAAAGATAAATTCTTAGACAAGTCATTGGAAATTAATGAAGGAAGATTCTGGGTCTTCACTCAAAACCCATTCAGAGTTAAAATCATGTCCTGTGTACGGTTTCCTTCCAGATTCTTCCGGAAATAACCTTTGAGGATAATTGTATGCGTTTCCGCTTTGGTCTCATCTGCCGTTTGGAACCTGGTTCCCTAGAGGTAACTGACCGTTTTTTGCTTTTCATTGGAAATAGTACAGGATGCCAACACTCTCTAAATCAAAAGTGGCCATCACACTGGCCGACGTGTAGGTCAGGCTAAAAGCTACTGATTCACATTTCTTCAGAGAAGTAAAGTTATACAGAAGCAAAAAAAAAAGAGAATATGGGTGGTGCATTGGCATGGCACTTTGTACTGCTGCCTCACAGCTCCAGGGATCTGGGTTCAATTCTTGGCTTGGGTCACTCTCTATGTAGAGTTTGTACATTCTTCCTGCATCTGTGTGGGTTTCCTTCGGGTACTCTGCTTTCCTCCCACAGTCCAAAGACGTGTTGGTTAGATTGATTGGCTAGGCTAAATTGCCCCTTAGTGTAGGGGATGTGTAGGTTAGAGGGATTAGCAGGGTAAATGTGAGGATAGGGTGGGGTGGACTTGTTGCCGGTGCAGACTTGATGGGCCGAATGGCTTCCTTCTGCACTGTAGGGTTGATATGATTCTACGATGATGATTAAATGGCAATATATTACCTTATTTTCATGAACATATTTTCTGAGTTCAAGGTAGAAAAAAAAAATTCAGAGTACTTAAGGGCCAGGATTTTATATTCCAGGGATAAACAAGGAAATCGTAGGCCGGTGAGCCTGACGTCAATGGTGTGGAAGCTTTTGGAGAAGATACTGAGGGACAAGATGTATGCACATTTGGAGAAAATGGACTAGTTAGTGACAGGCAGTGTGATTTTGCATGGGGAAGGTCATATTTCGCCAACTTGAGTTTTTTGAAGAGGTGACAAAGACAAAGATAATTGATGAAGGAAGGGTTATGGATGTAGTTTATATGGACTTTAGAAAGGCATATGACAAGGTTCCACATGGCAGACTCATACAAAACCTAGTATATGTAAATGATCTGGAGGAAAATGTAGGTGGTCTGAGTAGTAAGTTTGTGGATGACATGAAGATTGGTGGAGTTGCTAATAGTGCCAGGGTATTGTCAGAGGATACGGATAGAAAAGGTCTCGAGGGTATTGACTGTAAGGAAGGTTGAATAAACTAGGATTTCACTGGAAAGACGGAGGCTGACGGGAGACCTGATAGATGATGAGAGGCACAGACAGGGTGGATAGTCAGAGGCTTTTCCCTCAGGGTGGAAGTGTCAATTACAAGGGGGCACAGGTTCAAGGTGAGAGGGGGAATGTTTAAGGGAGATGTACGGGGGTAGTTTTTCACTCAGAGAGTGGTGGGTGCCTGAGGAGGTGGTGGAAGCAGGCACATTTGCAACAAGGATATAGATAGATTGGAGACTTGGGCACAGAAATGGCAGGTGGAGTTTAATCTGGACAAATGCGAGGTGATGCATTTTGGAGGATCGAATGTAGCTGTGAATTATACTGTAAATGGCAGAACCCTTTGGAACATGAACATGCAGAGGGATCTGGGCGTGCAGGTCCACAGTTCCCTAGAAGTGGCAACACAGGTGGCCAAGGTGATGAAGAAGGTCTATGACACGCTTTCCTTCATCAGCCGGGACATTGAGTACAGGAGTTGGGAAATCATGTTGCAGTGATATAAAACCTTGGTTCGGCCGCATTTGGAGTATTGCGTGCAGTTCTGGTGACCACACTACCAGGAGGACGTGGAAGCTTTGGAGAGAGAGCAAAGAAGGTTCACCAGGATGTTGCCGGGTCTCGAGGGTGTTGGCTATGAGGAGAGGTTGAATAAACTAGGATTGTTTTCGCTGGAAAGACGGAGGCTGAGGGGAGACCTGATAGAGGTCTACAGAATGATGAGACAGGGTGGATAGTCAGAGGCTTTTTCCCCAGGGTGGGGGTGTCAATTACACGGGGGGGCACAGGTTCAAGGTGAGAGGGGGACAGTTTAAGGGAGATGTAACGGGGGGAAGTTTTTCACGCAGTGAGTGGTGGGAGCCTGGAACGCGCTGCCAGAGGAGGTGGTGGAAGCAGGTACATTAGCAACACTTAAGAGGCATCTGGATGGATACAGGAATAGACAGGGAATAGAGGGATATGGAACGAATAAGGGTAAACGGTTTCTTTTTAGTTTAATTAGGGCATCATGATCGGTGCGGGCTTAGAGGGCCGAAGGGCCTGTTCCTGTGCTGTACTGTTCTTATAGTCCCCCTGAAGTAAATGGCAATTTAAATGGCCTCTGGGTTGGGGGGGAGAGTGGTGGTGAAGACACACTGCGGCAGTGCCCAAAATCCTGGCCTGGATTACTTTCCCCTCCTGCAGTGAAGAAAATCAGTGTGCACTTGAAGGCGAAATGGCTGAATTCTGTGTTCTAAAACAGTGTGAGTCTACGAAATGGAATACACAGACTCGGAGGCAGGACTTGTGAAAATAATGTTTATGCATAGAAAAACTACAGGAAGAATATGTTCAAATCTATAACTTCTGTTCCAGTTTGACCGAGTTCATCGCTTACAATACACATAAAACAATGACAAGATATTTTCTTTTATTTTAGCGACTGAATCAGACAGTTAGAGTGGATAGATTGGAAATTTAGCCCATGGAATAAGAAGTTTGAGGATGTCCACTGTCACCTGCGGGCATAATGTTCGATTTAGATGCGCCTTTGTTCCTCGGATTGGGCGTTTACCTGATCTGTTGGTGTTACACACAGAATTATGCACCACAGAAGCTCTGTAAACAAAGGAAAGCTCAATAAAAAAAGTTTCTAACGTACATAAAGTTTGTTTAACTCTTTTCTTTTCCACACAGTATAATTACATAGAGTCACAGACGTTTACAGCATGGAAACAGGCCCTTTGGCCCAACTTGTCCATGCGCCCATTTTTTTAACCACTAAGCTAATCCCAATTGCCCGCATTTGGCCCATATCCCTCTACACCCATTTAACCCATGTAACTGTCTAAATGTTTTCTAAAAGACAAAATTGTACCCATCAATACTACTGCCTCTGGCAGCTCGTTCCAGACACTCACCACCCATTGTGCAAAAAAATTGTTTCTCTCTCCTCTCACCTTAAACTTATGCCCTCCAGTTTTAGACTCCCCTACTTTTGGGAAAAGATATTGACTATCTAGCTGATCTATGCCCCTCATTATTTTATAAGAACATAAGAAATAGGAGCAGGAGTAGGCCATCTAGCCCTTCGAGCCTGCCCCGCCATTCAATAAGATCATGGCTGATCTGTCGTGTCTCAGTTCCACATTCCCGCCCTCTCCCCATAACCCTTAATCCCCTCTCTTATCAAAAACCCATCAACCCGTGTCTTAAAAATATTTAGCGAGGCAGCCTCCACCACTTCAACGGGCAGAGAATTCCAGACATTCACCACCCTTTGAGTGAAGAAGTTCCTCCTCAACTCCGTTCTAAACCACCCCCCCTTTATCTTGAGGCTGTGCCCTCTAGTCGTACTGTCCTTTCTGAGCGGGAAGAGCCTCTCCACCTCTACCCTATCCATCCCATTCATCATCTTATACGTCTCAATGAGATCTCCCCTCATTCTTCTAAACTTCAACGAGTACAAGCCTAGTTTATTCAGCCTCTCCTCATAGTTCAACCCCCTCAACTCCGGTATCAGCCTAGTAAACCTCCTCTGCACTCCCTCCAAGGCCAAAATATCCTTGCGTAAGTGTGGCGACCAAAACTGTACACAGTACTCCAGCTGCGGCCTCACCAGTGCCCTATACAGCCGCAGCAAGACCTCCCTACTTTTATATTCAATCCCCCTCGCTATGAAGGCCAGCATCCCATTCGCCTTCCTGACCACCTGCTGCACCTGCAGGCTGGGTTTTTACGACTCATGCACGAGGACCCCGAGGTCCCTCTGCACCGTCGCATGCTGCAGTTTTTCGCCCTGTAAGTAATAGTCCTTCCTACCATTATTCCTACCAAAGTGGACAACCTCACATTTGCCAACATTAAATTCCATTTGCCAGTTCCTGGCCCATTCGCCCAGCCTATCTAGATCCTTCTGCAGACTCTCCACACCCTCCGCACAATTTGCCATTCCACCAATCTTGGTGTCATCAGCAAATTTCGACACCCTACACTCGGTTCCCTCCTCCAGATCATCTATATAAATGGTAAATAGCTGAGGCCCCAGCACCGACCCCTGGGGCACTCTACTAGTCACCAACCGCCAATCCGAATAGCACCCATTGACCCCCACTCTCTGCCTCCTATTTGACAACCAATCCTCTATCCATGCTAACACCCTACCCCCAACTCCATGCCCCCTGACCTTCTGTGATAACCTCTTGTGAGGCACCTTGTCAAACCCCTTCTGAAAATCAAGAAACACCACATCCACCGGCTCTCCTCTATCCACCGCCCTAGACACATCCTCATAGAGCTCCAATAAATTTGTTAGACACGACTTCCCCTTAACGAAACTGTGCTGCGTCTGCTCTATCAAACAATTCTCCTCAAGATGCCTCGCTATTTTCTCCTTGATGACGGATCCTAACATTTTCCCTACGACAGATGTTAAACTAACTGGCCTATAATTCCCTGCCTTTTGCCTGGCACCCTTCTTAAACAACAGCGTAACATTAGCCGTTTTCCAATCTTCCGGCACTTCCGCGGAATCCAGCGACGTCTGGAAAATAACCACCAAGGCATCCACTATCACCTCTGCCATTTCTTTCAGAACCCTTGGATGCACTCCATCCGGTCCTGGGGACTTGTCCACAATCAGTCCCTCCAGTCTGTCGAGCACCGCCTCTCTAGTAACAATAATGTCATTCAGGCCCTCCACTCCTACCATCTGTCCATCGCTAACACCCGGCAAACTATTCACGTCCTCCTCCGTGAAGACCGAAACAAAAATGTTATTCAAGGCCTCAGCCATTTCCCCATCCCCTACCACTAAGTCCCCCCTCTCATCCTCTAAGGGTCCAACGTTCACCCTAGCCAGTCTCTTCCTTTTTATATATTTATAAAAACTCTTGCTATCCTTTTTTATATTAAGCGCTAGCCCAGCTTCATAGTTTATCCTACCCTTCTTTATCAACTTCTTAGTCATTCTTTGTTGGCATTTAAACCTCTCCCAATCCTCTTCTTGCCCACTACTCTTAGCTACTCTAAACGCATCCGCTTTTAATTTAACACGTTCCTTTACCTCCTTCGTTATCCACAGCTGATTATCTCTCCTCCTACGATCCTTTTTAACCATCGGAATAAATTTCTGCTGAGCACCAAGAAAGATCTCCTTAAAGATCCTCCACTGTTCCTCAGCAGACCTACCTTCCAACGTGCTCCCCCAGTCCACATTCGCCAATTCTTCTCTCATCCTATCGTACTCCCCTCTGTTCAAACAAAGGACACATGTCCGGGAACCCACTTTCTCCTCCTCCATCTGCATCAGAAACTCCACCATACAATGATCACTCTTCCCAAGAGGATCCTTCACCACAAGGTCCCTAATTCTACCCGTCTCATTACATAACACCAGATCCAAGATAGCTCGCTCCCTTGTCGGCTCCAACACACACTGTTCAAGGAAACTATCCTGGCAGCATTCCAAGAACCTCTATAAGACCTCTATAATATTATAGACCCATTCTTTAATATTATAGACCTCTATAAGGTCGCCCCACAGCCTCCTACACTCCAGAGAAAAAAGTTTGAGTTTATCCAGCCTCTCTTCATAATTCAAACCATCAAATACTGGTAACGTCCTGGTAAATCTCTCCTGCACCCTTTCTATAATAGGGTGACCAAAACTGCACACAGTATTCCAAGTGTGGCTTTACCAATGTCTTGTACAACTTCAACAAGATGTCCCAACTCTTTAATTCAATGTTCTGATGAATGAAACCAAGCATGCTGAATGCATTCTTTACCACTCAGTGAATTAGACAGAATGTACAGCACAGAAAAAAGGTCATTTGATCCAATTCAGCCCACGCTTTATTTATTCTTCACACAAGTCTGCTACCACCCATCTTCATTTAGCCCGATCAGCATGTTGTATCCTTTCCCCCCCCACACACTCACCAACACTCCATTGACAGCACCTTCCAAATCCGGAACCTCTGCCATCTAGGAGGACAAGGGCAGCAGATGGACGCGGACACCATCTCTGTAAAGTTCCCCTCCAAGGTATTGAATGCAGCCCAGTCCATCACTCAAGCCAGCCTCCCATCCATTGACTCTGTCTACACTTCCCACTGCCTCGGCAAAGCAGCCAGCATAATCAAGGATCCCACACACACCGGACATTCTCTCTTCCACCTTCTTCTGTGGGGAAAAAGATACAAAAGTCGGGGGTCAAGTAACATAGAAACAATGAAACTAGAAGCAGCAGTGGGTCATTTTGCCCCCTGAGCCTGCTCCGTCATTCATTATGATCATGGCTGATCATCAAATTCAATATCCTGATCCCACCTTCCTCCTTGATCCCTTTAGCTCCGACTCAACCAACTCAAGAACAGCTTCTTCCCTGCTGCCACAGACTTTTGAATGGACCTACCTTATATTAAGCTGATCTTTGTCTACACCCTAGCTATAACTGTAAAACTACATTCTGCATCCTTTCCTTTCCTTCGCCTCATGTACTGTACGAACAGTATGCTTTGTCTGCAGAGCGTGCAAGAAACAATACTTTTCACTGCACACCAATACATGTGACAATAATAAATCAAATCAAACAAAAAACATTCACCACCCTAACTTGGAAATACATTTGACCGTTCCTTCACTATCGCTGGATCTCTGGAACTTCCTCCCGAACAGCATTGTGGGTGTAGCTACATCGCATGGACTACAGCAGTTCAAGAAGGCTGTAGAAAAGACTGTCTTTTCTGGGTAATTAGGAATGAGCAATAAATGCTGGCCTAGCCAGCGACTCCCGCATCCTGTGAAACAAAATTTACTGGCTCTTTAAATACATCTTGCAACTGCTCTCTATGTTAGTTAGATTCCAGATTCACATCACTCTCAAGTGAATGAAATCTCTCTTGAATTCCTGTTGGCTTTATTAGTGACTATCTTATCCTATGAAGGCTTTTGGCGTGCTGGTCTTCATCAGTTAGGTCATTGAGTATAGAAATTGGGAAGTTATGTTGCAGCTTGTACAGGACCTTGGCAAGGCCGCACCTGGAGTATCGTGTTCAGTTTTGGTCTCCTTGCTTTTAGAAGGCGCAGTGCTTAGCGCTGCTGCCTCACAGTGCCGGGGACCCGAGTTCGATTCCCAGCTTGGGTTACTGTCTGTGTGGAGTTTGCCCATTCTCCCCATGTCTGCGTGGGTTTCCTCCGGGTGCTCCGGTTTCCTCTCATAGTCCAAAGATGAGTGGGTTAGCCGTACGGAGAACAACCCCAGCCGAACCAGCCTGTATAATGCACGCGAAACAATATTTTTCACTATTTCCCGGTATACGTGAGAATAATAGATCAAATTAAAAGTTAATGGACTCATGGAGTCCTACAGTGCAGAAGAAGGCCATTCAGCCCTAAATTGCCCCTTAGTGTCAGGGGGACAAGCTAGGGTAAATGGATAGGGTTATGGGGATAGGGCCTGGGTGGGATTGAGATCGGTACAGACTTGATGGGCTGAATGGCCTTCTTCTGCACTGTAGGATTCGATGAGTCCGTTAACTTTTGATTTGATTTATTAGTTTTCACATGTACTGGGAAACAATGAAAAATATTGTTTCTTGAATGTATTGGCCATGCTAAATTGACCCTTAGTGTCAGGGGGATTAGCAAGGTAAATACGTGGCACTATGGGGATGGGGCTTGTGTGGAAATGTGGTCAGTGCAGGCTCGATGGGCTGAATGGCCTCCTCCTGCACTGTAAAGATTCTATTCTATTCTATGACATTTCCATTGTCAGCCCCTTGCCCGCTCTGAATCTGTGGCGGGTGGGGCGGTGGAATTCCAGCGTTGGAATGTCGGTAATATTACGTGTGGCACTAACTCTGTGCAGTGGGAGGGTTTTGAATGGATTACAATTGAACCCACCGCGGCTCTGGAAATCCGAAATCTAAAAACTTCAGGAACAATTGGACAGATAGAAGACGAGTCTTGAAAATGAGTGAGTTATAATTGCTAGTCTTCCTTCTCTGGAAGCTGGGAAGCCAAGTCAGCACGAAGCTATGCCAGATAGATTCTCGCATGTAGATTATGCAAGTTCAGCTGATCAGAACTGGAGCTGGGCCCACAGAGGAGCCATTAGGACAGGTGACCAAAAGCCCGTTCCAAGATGTGGATTTTTAAGTGATGTTTGAGTGGAGGACAGGGATAAAGAGGGGATATTTCAGAGCTTAAAGCCGAGGTGACTGAAGTTACAGCCCCCGATGTTGGGACAAAGTAAGTGGGGAGATGGAATCTTAGAATCCTACTGTGCAGGAGGGGGGAATTCAGCCCATCAAGTCTGCACCCACCACAATCCCATCCCAGCCCTATCCCCATAGCCCCGTGCATTTATCCTAACTAGCCCCCCCGCCACTAAGCAGCAATTTAGTATGGCCAATCCACCTAACCCGTACATCTTTGGACTGTGGGAGGAAACCAGAGGAAACCCACGCAGACACTGGGAGAATGTGCAAACTCCACATAGACAGGGACCCAAGCCGGGATTCGAACCCAAGACCCCGGTGCTGTGAGTCAACAGTGCTAACCACTGTGTTACTGTGCTGCCCACAAATCCACATGGAGGACAGACACACAGATCTTAGATAGTTTGGGGGGCTGGATGAGATAACGGAGATGGGGATTTATTATTTAGAGAACGCTAATCCCCAAAGCCAAACAATAGTTTGCTCATTTCTTTTCAAGTTTATTTATTAATGTCACAAACAGGCTTACATTAACACTGCAATGAAGTTACTGTGAAAATCCCCTAGTCGCCACACTTCGGTGCCTGTTCGGGTACACTGAGGGAGAATTTAGCACGGCCAATGCATCGAACCAGCACATCAGTCAGATGTGGGTGGAAACCGGAGCACCCGGAGGAAACCCATGCAGACACGGGGAGAATGTGCAGACTCCGCACAGACAGTGACTCGAGGCCGGAATTGAACCCGGACCCCTGGTGCTGTGAGGCAGCAGCGCTAACCACTGTGCCACCCCTCATGTGGCGTCATGAGGATAGGGCCTGGGTAAGATGCTCTGTCAGAGAGTCGGTGCAAACTCGATGGACTGAATGGCCCGCTTCTGCACTATAGGGATTTTATTCTATTCTACGATGGGTGCCCTGCCTGGGTGGAACAGGGTGACTGAAGGGTGAGTGAATGGAAGTGATTTTTGGGCAGCTCCAAGACAGCCAGTCAGGCTCCAGCACCTCCGAATGGAATGACAGAAATTGATCCTCGCAGTCGCTTCCCCCTATCTGGTGCAACGTTCAGCACTGAGAGATTTGGTGAGATGATCGCCTGTATCAGATAATTCATATCCCTTCAAGGAGGACTGCACTCTCTGCAGGCATGGGATGTTAGGCACAGCTAGAATATTGTGCACAGTTCTGGTCGCCACTCTATAGGAAGGATGTGATTGCACTGGAGAGATTTACCAGGATGGTGCCTGGGTTGTAGCGTTTAAGCTATGATCTTTAATCTATACCCCTTGGTTATCATCCCCTCTTGTAAGGGGAAAGGTTTCCCATAATTTTGTACAATCTGGACCCCCACAGCTTTCTCTGCTGTAAGAAAAACAACCCCAGCCTAACCAGCCCGTTTAGTGCGCGAGAAACAATATTTTTCACTATTTCCCGGTATATGTGAGAATAATAGATCAAATTAGAAGTTAACAGACTCATGGAGTCCTACAGTGCAGAAGAAGGCCATTCAGCCCTAAATTGCCCCTTAATATCAGGAGGGCATGCTAGGGTAAATGCATGGGGTTACGGGGATAGGGCCTGGGTGGGATTGAGATAGGTATAGACTTGATGGGCTGAATGGCCTTCTTCTGTACAGTAGGATTCAGTGGGTTTGATTTGATTTATTATCAAATAAGAAATTTGATTTATGGCACGGTGGCGCAGTGGTTAGCACTGCTGCTTCACAGCTCCAGGGTCCTGGGTTCGATTCTCGGCTCGGGTCACTGTCCATGTGAAGTTTGCAAGTTCTCCTCGTGTCTGCGTGGGTTTCCTCCGGGTGCTCCGGTTTCCTCCCACAGTCCAAAGATGTGCGGGGTTAGGTTGATTGGCCATGCTAAGAAATTGCCCCTTAGTGTCCCAGGGTGCAGAGGTTAGAGAGATTACTGGGTATAATATGTAGGGATATGGGGGTAGGGCCTGGGTGAGATTGTGGCTGGTGCAGACCCGATGGGCTGAAGGGCCTCTTTCTGCACTGTAGGGTTTCTATGATTCTATTCTTACATGTACTGGGAAATAATGAAAAATATTACTCCTTGTGCACTATACTGACAAAGCAAACCATGCACAGAGAAGGACAGGAGAGAGTGCAGGATGTAGTGTTACAGTCATAGCTAGGGTGTAGGGTAAGATTGAGTTAATATAAGGTAGGTCCATTCAAAAGTCTGAAACAAAAAAAGAGAACGACTCTCAGCTCTGACGCTGTGTCATCCAGTCCGGACACGTCGACTCTTTTCTCTCTCTCCAGCATGCTCCCATCTCCTGCTCCGATCTTCCAGCATTTTTTGTTTTTGTTCCAGATTCCAGCATCTGCAGTAACTTGCTTTTACCATTCAAAAGTGTGATGGCAGCAGGGAAGAAGCTGCTCTTGAGTCAGTTAGCACATGTTTTCAGTCTTTTGTATCTTTTCATCATTTTCTCTCAGAAAGTGTCGTTTAACTTTCTCTGGAGGCTACCTGTGTGGCAAGAGAGGAAAAAAATACAAAGGATTCCTGAAGGAATCCCATCAAATTATTAGACGTGAATAAAAGCAAATTATTGCGGATGCTGGAATCTGAAAACAAAGTGGGTGGTATTTATACTGCAGGGTGAGGATTGAAAGAAGAATCACAGCCACAAAAACACAGAGACATAAAATTATTAGACGTGCTAGTTAGTTGCAATAGCCTTGCTAAACACTCCCTCAGAGTACACAAACAGGCGCTGCAGTGTGGGGATTTTCACAGTAACTTCATAGAAACAAGTCAGTACAGAAGGAAGCCATTCAGCCCATTGAGTCTGCACCACCAACAATCCCACCCAGGCCCTATTCTGAAGGGCAGCATGGTGGCACAGAGTTTAGCACTGCTGCCTCAAAGCACCAGGGACCCGGGTTTGATTCCCGGCTTGGGTCACTGTCTGTGTGGAGTTTGCATGTTCTCCCCGTGTCTATGTATGTTTCCGACAGGGACACCAATTTCCTCCCACAGTCCAAAAGACGTGCTGGTTAGGTGCACTGACCTGAACGGGCGCTGGACTGTGGTGATGAGGGGATT
Source organism: Carcharhinus amblyrhynchos (assembly GCF_965287045.1). NCBI lineage: Eukaryota > Metazoa > Chordata > Chondrichthyes > Carcharhiniformes > Carcharhinidae > Carcharhinus > Carcharhinus amblyrhynchos. The sequence continues at coordinate 142,941,705 of NC_137325.1, read as the reverse complement.
TTCACAGTAACTTCATTGCAGTGTTAATGTAAGCCTGACTTGTGATGAATAAATAAACTTGAAACCCGATTTACCCTGCTAATCCCTCTGACACTAAGAGGAATTTAGCATGGCCAATCAGTCGAACCCAGCACGTCTTTCAGAATGTGGGAGGAAACCGGGGCACCTGGAGGAAACCCACGCAGACATGGGAAGAATGTGCAAACTCCACACAGACAGTGACCCGAGCTGGGATTGAACCTGGGTCTCTGGCGCTCTGAGGCAGCAGTGCTAACCATTGTGCTGCCCACACTTCTTTGCAGTGTTAATGTAAGGCGACTTGGGACACTGCGAAAAAGGGAAGGCGTTGCCCTTTTAAATGCCAGCCTGTGGTCCCCACACCGGGCTCGGACTGCGCAGGCGCGACGCCGTTGCTACCCAGCTGCTTCCCACAGCAACGACGCGGGCGCAACCAAACGCGATTGTGGCTGTCAGGGCGGAGTGACAGGCAGAGAGACCAATGGGAGGGCAGGACGGACCGCAGCGGCCAACCGGCGGCGCGCTGCGGCAGAGGGGCGGGACCTCCGCTAGCAAGTGTGTGCGGCCGGCGGGAGGCTGGGGAAAAGTTGGCGCAGCTGAGGCCGGGCCCGGGGGGCCGGAGGAGGAGGCGGCAGAGCGGGCGACACAGCCGCCCCCAGCCCCGGGATGGACACCGGCAGCGTGGAGGAGGCGGCAGCCGCCCTGGTCAGGGAATACCTGAGCCGCAAGGTGAGAGAGAGAGAGGGATTGGGGATGGAGAGAGAGAGAGAGAGGGATTGGGGATGGAGAGAGAGAGAGAGGAATTGGGGATGGAGAGAGAGAGAGAGAGGGATTGGGGATGGAGAGAGAGAGGGATTGGGGATGGAGAGAGAGAGGGATTGGGGATGGAGAGAGAGAGAGAGAGGGATTGGGGATGGAGAGAGAGAGAGAGAGGGATTGGGGATGGAGAGAGAGAGAGAGGGATTGGGGATGGAGAGAGAGAGAGAGGGATTGGGGATGGAGAGAGAGAGAGAGGGATTGGGGATGGAGAGAGAGAGAGAGGGATTGGGGATGGAGAGAGAGAGAGAGGGATTGGGGATGGAGAGAGAGAGGGATTGGGGATGGAGAGAGAGAGAGAGAGGGATTGGGGATGGAGAGAGAGAGGGATTGGGGATGGAGAGAGAGAGAGAGGGATTGGGGATGGAGAGAGAGAGGGATTGGGGATGGAGAGAGAGAGGGATTGGGGATGGAGAGAGAGAGGGATTGGGGATGGAGAGAGAGAGGGATTGGGGATGGAGAGAGAGAGAGAGAGGGATTGGGGATGGAGAGAGAGAGAGAGGGATTGGGGATGGAGAGAGAGAGAGAGAGGGATTGGGGATGGAGAGAGAGAGAGAGAGGGATTGGGGATGGAGAGAGAGAGAGGGATTGGGGATGGAGAGAGAGAGAGGGATTGGGGATGGAGAGAGAGAGAGGGATTGGGGATGGAGAGAGAGAGGGATTGGGGATGGAGAGAGAGAGGGATTGGGGATGGAGAGAGAGAGAGAGAGGGATTGGGGATGGAGAGAGAGAGGGATTGGGGATGGAGAGAGAGAGGGATTGGGGATGGAGAGAGAGAGAGAGGGATTGGGGATGGAGAGAGAGAGAGAGAGGGATTGGGGATGGAGTGAGAGAGAGAGAGGGATTGGGGATGGAGAGAGAGAGAGAGGGATTGGGGATGGAGTGAGAGAGAGAGAGGGATTGGGGATGGAGTGAGAGAGAGAGAGGGATTGGGGATGGAGAGAGAGAGAGAGGGATTGGGGATGGAGAGAGAGAGAGAGGGATTGGGGATGGAGAGAGAGAGAGAGGGATTGGGGATGGAGAGAGAGAGAGGGATTGGGGATGGAGAGAGAGAGAGAGGGATTGGGGATGGAGAGAGAGAGGGATTGGGGATGGAGAGAGAGAGAGAGAGGGATTGGGGATGGAGAGAGAGAGAGAGAGAGGGATTGGGGATGGAGAGAGAGGGATTGGGGATGGAGAGAGAGGGATTGGGGATGGAGAGAGAGGGATTGGGGATGGAGAGAGAGGGATTGGGGATGGAGAGAGAGAGAGAGAGGGATTGGGGATGGAGAGAGAGGGATTGGGGATGGAGAGAGAGGGATTGGGGATGGAGAGAGAGGGATTGGGGATGGAGAGAGAGGGATTGGGGATGGAGAGAGAGGGATTGGGGATGGAGAGAGAGAGAGAGAGGGACAGGATGGGGAGAGAGAGAGAGGGACAGGATGGGGAGAGAGAGAGAGGGACAGGATGGGGAGAGAGAGAGAGGGACAGGATGGGGAGAGAGAGAGAGGGACGGGATGGGGAGAGAGAGAGAGGGACGGGATGGGGAGAGAGAGAGAGAGGGACTGGGGATGGAGAGAGAGAGAGGGATTGGGGATGGAGAGAGAGAGAGAGAGAGAGAGGGATTGGGGATGGAGAGAGAGAGAGAGAGAGGGATTGGGGATGGAGAGAGAGAGAGGGATTGGGGATGGAGAGAGAGAGAGAGGGGGATTGGGGATGGAGAGAGAGAGAGGGACTGGGAATGGAGAGAGAGAGGGACTGGGAATGGAGAGAGAGAGGGACTGGGGATGGAGAAAGAGAGAGAGAGGGAACATGGATGGTGAGGGAGAGAGAGAGAGAAAAAGAGGGACTGAGGATGGAGAGGGAGAGTGAGAGAGAGGGACTGAGGATGGAGAGGGAGAGTGAGAGAGAGGGACTGGGGATGGTGAGGGAGAGTGAGAGAGAGGGACTGGGGATGGTGGGGGGGAGAGGGAGGGACTGGGGATGGTGGGGGGGAGAGGGAGGGACTGGGGATGGTGGGGGGGAGAGGGAGGGACTGGGGATGGTGAGGGGGAAAGAGAGACAGGGACTGGGGATGGTGAGGGGGAGAGAGAGAGAGAGGGACTGGGGATGGTGAGGGGAGAGAGAGAGAGAGACTGGGACTGGGGATGGTGAGAGAGAGGGACTGGGGATGGTGAGAGAGAGAGACTGGGACTGGGGATGGTGAGAGAGAGAGAGGGACTGGGGATGGTGAGAGAGAGAGAGAGAGGGACTGGGGATGGTGAGAGAGAGAGAGGGACGGGATGGTGAGAGAGAGAGAGGGACTGGGGATGGTGAGGAGGAGAGAGTGGGACTGGGGATGGTGATGGGGAGAGAGAGGGACTGGGGATGGTGAGGGGGAGAGAGAGAGAGAGACTGGGACTGGGGATGGTGAGAGAGAGGGACTGGGGATGGTGAGAGAGAGGGACTGGGGATGGTGAGAGAGAGAGAGGGACTGGGGATGGTGAGAGAGAGAGAGGGACTGGGGATGGTGGAGAGAGAGAGAGAGAGGGACTGGGGATGGTGAGAGAGAGAGAGAGAGAGGGACTGGGGATGGTGAGAGAGAGAGAGAGGGACTGGGGATGGTGAGAGAGAGAGAGAGGGACTGGGGATGGTGAGAGAGAGAGAGAGGGACTGGGGATGGTGAGAGAGAGAGACTGGGACTGGGGATGGTGAGAGAGAGAGACTGGGACTGGGGATGGTGAGAGAGAGAGACTGGGACTGGGGATGGTGAGAGAGAGAGACTGGGACTGGGGATAGTGAGAGAGAGAGACTGGGACTGGGGATGGTGAGAGAGAGAGACTGGGACTGGGGATGGTGAGAGAGAGAGACTGGGACTGGGGATGGTGAGAGAGAGAGAGAGAGGGACTGGGGATGGTGAGAGAGAGAGAGAGGGACTGGGGATGGTGAGGAGGAGAGAGTGGGACTGGGGATGGTGAGGAGGAGAGAGTGGGACTGGGGATGGTGATGGGGAGAGAGAGGGACTGGGGACGGTGAGGGGGAGAGAGAGAGAGAGACTGGGGACGGTGAGGGAGAGAGAGAGAGAGGGACTGGGGACGGTGAGGGAGAGAGAGAGAGAGGGACTGGGGACGGTGAGGGAGAGAGAGAGAGAGGGACTGGGGACGGTGAGGGAGAGAGAGAGAGAGGGACTGGGGACGGTGAGGGAGAGAGAGAGAGAGGGACTGGGGGCGGTGAGGGAGAGAGAGAGAGGGACTGGGGACGGTGAGAGAGAGAGAGAGGGACTAGGGACGGTGAGGGGAGAGAGAGAGAGAGACTGGGGATGGTGAGGGGGAGAGAGGGACTGGGGATGGTGAGGGGGAGAGCGGGACTGGGGATGGTGAGGGGGAGAGAGGGACTGGGGATGGTGGGGGGAGAGAGAGAGCGCGACTGGGGAGGGGAGAGAGAGAGCGCGACTGGGGAGGGGGAGAGAGAGAGCGCGACTGGGGAGGGGGAGAGAGAGAGAGGGACTGGGGAGGGGGAGAGAGAGGGACTGGGGAGGGGGAGAGAGAGAGAGGGACTGGGGAGGGGGAGAGAGAGAGAGGGACTGGGAGGGGGAGAGAGGGAGAGGGACTGGGGACGGTGAAGGGGAGAGAGAGGGACTGGGGATGGTGAGGGGGAGAGAGAGGGTCTGGGAATGGAGAGAGAGAGGGACTGGGGATGGAGAAAGAGAGAGAGAGGGAACATGGATGGTGAGGGAGAGAGAGAGAGAAAAAGAGGGACTGAGGATGGAGAGGGAGAGTGAGAGAGAGGGACTGGGGATGGTGAGGGAGAGTGAGAGAGAGGGACTGGGGATGGTGGGGGGGAGAGAGAGAGGGACTGGGGATGGTGAGGGGAGAGAGACAGAGGGATTGGGGAGGGGGAGAGAACGAGGGACTGGGGAGGGGGAGAGAGAGAGAGGGACTGGGGATGGTGACGGGGAGAGAGAGAGAGAGGGTCTGGGAATGGAGAGAGAGAGTGAAAGAGAGAAAAAGAGGGACTGAGGATGGAGAGAGGGATAGAGACGGAACATGGATGGTAAGGGAGAGAGAGAGGGACTGGGGATGGTGAGGGGAGAGAAGGAGTGGGGGGTGGTGAGCGGGAGAGTGAGGGAGGGACTGGGGATGGTGAGGGGAGAGAGAGGGACTGG